>NC_136065.1:1045460706-1046060706 GCF_964261635.1 Lissotriton helveticus
CAAATCCTGCTGTTGCCGCCCCCGCCCCCCTTGTGACTAACAGCCATTCCTATGGCCTTACATTTGGTTTGGTCGTGGGTATGGGCAATATGGGGGGCGTTTTAATAAAACTTCAATCCCCTCTAAACGTGCTACAATGGGTGCCAACAAACTTTTGAGCACTGACTCAATCATAGAAAACAGCTCATCTTCCACTTGGGCCAAATCAGGACCTGAACAGGAGCCTAAGCCTGGGACTAGGGGATTTGGACATTTGCGTTTCTGCAAGGCCCTTCTCCCTCCAACCCATTTATTTTTAACTGGTGGTTCTGCGAGTGATTTATTACTGTTCGCAGCTAAGTCTTCAGGGGCCTCCAGGTTCACTGTATTTTGGCAACTGTGGCTGCGATTAAGTCTGCTTCCAAAGAAAGTCTCACCTCTCAGTCAGGGCGATTTCCTTTGAAATTACACTAGCTGCTCTTACCAAGAAAAGAGTCTATGGTGGTAACAGTGTCTCCCACTGTCATATCAGACTTCAGTTTTATTTTCCCCAGGGTGGCACGTATACTCAAACAAGGGTACAAATCCCTAGGGGTTCACAAGGCGAAGGCCCAACCTATTTTTGATAGTTAAATAGCTGCCATTGAGGTGTGCCAACATGCCAGAGAGGTCGTCTACAAGTTAAATTACTGGCCTTACACGTTCCAGAGCCCCACTACTAAATATATGAAGAAAACATGAAAGTCAATGTGGTGCAACAGAATTAAACGAACCTTAGATTGGATGAGAGTTCCGCACTTTTCTACCAGAACCGAAAGAGGTGGCCCGGTCAAGCCTCTTCTGGGCGCAGACAGGCCCGCTCCTGGCCTGGGCACAAGTCCTGGCACAGCGGCGCTGCGGGAGCCCTGCCAAAGATGTGTGCCTCCGAGAGCTAGAGTGCCGCAGTGAGCAGTAGGGAAATCTGGTGGCTGTACTTCTTGAGGCCCCCCCCTCCCCAAAATCTGTGCCTGCCACGGTAATCTGAAATCCCATTTAACAAAGTATCTCGCTACCGGCCAGTGTAACAACCACCCACCCCTTAAATGACTACTGAATTCAACATTCTTTTCACGAAAAATTCGCCAGACTCACCCATTGCCTTTGTAGTGACTTTAAATAATAAATGAAACAGTCCTAATGCCTTGAATATTGAATTGGCACCGTACCTATTATTCAGCCCCACTGTCTTGTGCCAAAACTTGCAATACAAGCACTCTTTTTTTTTGCAAAAACACAAAACGTCGGTTCAATCAATCAGAAGCTGTGCTCCAGAGAATCAACACGTGGGCTGGGCAATATCTCCTCTCCAAGTAGTGCTTCAGAGCGCTCTTTTTCTGTTCATCACAATGTTAAAGGAGAAAAACACTGTCAATCCAGACCTATAAAGGTGGCCACGTTTTAGGTTGCAAGGGCTACAGTGAAAATCAGGAGGACTGCAGCGGCCAGGACTGCTGAAGTGAACATTTAGTGCCGAGTAAAGATATTGACAGGTCACTGGAGCCTAATGCATGCGTAGAATGCGCTGCTACGTTTACGTACACACTGGGCATTCTAAGGATCTGGAAAATAAAAAACAAGTTTAGCAGTACAAATCAAATAGGAGTAAGTGTGGCAGCCCCTTGCATTGCACGACTTCCATAACCTTTTGAGAACCTGAGAATTCTCTGTTCCTTTCAGTAGAATTCAGCAAAAAGCGCACCTGCGCAGCGCGGGAAGGAGGGGGTGGGGTTGGATTTCATAAACTCAGCACCTCGCTTGTGTTTCAAAGTGCTGTCGCTGCGGATCTGAATGCCAAGAGACAAAACTGTGCATGGAAGCAGCTTTTCTTTTCAGCTTGAACCGACTGCTCGTGTTCAAGTGACCGGTAAACGGAGGCAAGTCATGCCCTTACATTTACAGGCGGGTCTTAAAAAAACAAAAAACAGAAAACTTCCTCCTTGTTAACCGCTTCCATGAGCGTAACCTGCCGTACGCGGATGACGAGCTGAGCTCGTCATGTAACGCGGTAATTTGAAAATTGCCGCGCACAGCGGGAAAACCGCTAGCGGCGATGCGGTTAAAGCAGGAGTCAAATATGTGCAGAAACAGGTCCGGACTAAGGAACCACGTGCGACATTGGACCCTCTAGTTCAGATCCAGTAAGATACCTCCATCAGAGCAAACACTGGATGGCTGGTAACGGGGGCGGGGATGCCGATGCATCACCAAGGTTGTGCAAATCTACTGCTGTTTGAAGCTCTTTACTTAAATCCCTATATTTTTTTAATCCCTTTGCCTGTCAATCTGCACAGCTATTGGCCTGGTAGTCATGATTGACAGCAATTAGAATCACGCAAAAACAACCCAATTACCGTTTTTATCCACATTTAAAAATAAATGCAGACAGGAAAATAAATGATTTTCTGTCTGTATTTATCTGTAAAAATCAGTAAAAATGGAAAACAGGGAGCCTTATTGATAATCTGGAGATTTAACACAATACATTTTGTTTTTAGCACAAACAGTTTGAACATTTCTAAAACTGCAGCGACGCGTTGCCGCATAGTGGCAGGCACTTTGTAAAGGTTGACTAGTCCACTTTCTGTTGTTTAGATGTGAGTGTTAAACTGGTACCAGTGAGGTGCACTATTATGCCCAGATTGTTTAAAAGTGACAAAGTAATGAAAAAACTATCACAAAAAGTGCCTCATTTTACTGCACAGATTAGCCTTTTCTTCATGCATAATTTGGTCAACCCTGCTGCATAATGTATCCCTCCCTTGCTGCATACTTCCAGTGGCCCTGGTTATATTTCCTAAATGTAAAATACTAAGAAATACAAATATATATATTTTTTATAGGTTAATTATCAAGTAACTGCACTCGAAGTTCAAATGAGGAAGGAGGTAAAAACTAGAGTCATTTTCTGTCTTGCAAACCTTTAATGTGAAATGAAATTTTTGTTAAAGATGTGTAAAATTTCAATCCCACTGTGGAATTAAGTGCAACTGCAGATGTGTGTTTTTTACTCAATACTCCACGGGGTACACGTCCCCTTCCCCATGCAATTTGTTTGATACAAGTTAGAAAATAAAACCTAAAGGCTGACTTTTCCCTGCCATAAAAATTTAGATCCCTATTTTTATTCAATACAAATGTTAGCTCCAGCAATAAAACTGAAAAAACAAATGATCCTGGCTAAGAATTATGTATAGTAAACAACTAAGTTGATTAAAAAAACCTTTACTGATTTTACTATGAGAATTATTCTACAGCATTTCTGTGCTAGATAATGTGCATTTCTCAGTTTTGTACACAAGTCTGCAGATTAATTTGAGATGAACCACGTTTTAACAATTTCTTTCATGCTAACTTTAAAATACGATTTTACAGATAGAACGAATTTGATGTACTTCTGGTTTAAATATTCTAAATTGGGGTATTTCTAAAAATTCCTCGAGTTATGGAATTTCCTCCTCTTTTGGGATTCTGACAAACGTTTCAATTCAAGTGCTGCCAGATCTGCTAAAAATATCACATTTATTTCCATCAGTAAAATATAATTTTGCTTGAATCATGTGACTGAGTCACTTCAGTTTTAGCTGAAGATAGACAACTGCGAGGTATGTACAAACAAATGTGAAGAAAACTTGATTTTAAATAAAGCAAGATGAATCTCCGATTCGCCCACCAATGTCAACAGGCAGACAAGTGTGCACCTGTATGGCGTACCATGATATTCTTGGCGATGATTTAAGTGTTTCTGACACTTTAAAAGCAGCTGAAACACGACCACATTTTTTAATATATGTGCTGTAAGTCATGTATTCCTATAACGGCATACTTTGCCAAGGGGTCTAATTCTTTACAGACATCTTGGAATGCAAAATCCAAACTATGTTGAAAACTGCACAGAAGAGAATTATTAGGTTTACAATCAATTAAAAATTAGGTTGAAGATGCAATAATTTTTTAGTTTGTTGTCACGCCGTTCAACAGAAAAACAGCTATTAAGTGTCTGTTTAGTAAACGATTACAGACTAAAGTAAGTGGACATTCATCAGGAACTGATGTTGGCTAGGACCTATTTATCAGAATCCTATTTATGTAACCGAGATAAACCCAACTGCTCCACATGCTTGTGATCGAGAACTGCTAGTTCACCTGTACTGATTTTGCTCTTAGAATTTTCCTAGCATAGCAAATATACACATGCTATGGTGATGCCCTAGCCTCACAACCATGGGACAGAAACCACCCAGAGCTTAGCTGTGACAACTCGTCATATGAATTTGTTCAAAGCAGAAACATGTTTGCTGGGGCTTATTCCCAAATTCTGAAAGCTCAAGCTGGTCATGACGTTTGCATGTGGATGCTAAAAGGAGTATATTAACCTGGGAAAATGCACAACACTGGGACAAATTACTAAAATCCATTGCACAACCCCCACTCTGCCACAGTAAATGCTTCGGAGGATGATGGGAACTAGCCACCACCTCCTCCTTCTCCAAACATGGGAAGGGAACAACCCACACTATCAGTACGAACGAACAAGTGGACTGAATACCTCTGCATCTCTTTCATCAAGGTGGGAAAAATACCTCTCTACATACACATTCATTTTAATAGACTCCTTCATATGGCTGAGCGATCATCTTATATAGTAGGCAATAGTATAGGGAATTTGCACATCTTCTATCATGGCTAAATAATAGCTGTAAAGTCATTACAACGGCACCCCTATAGGTCATCATGGACTGTCTGTTCTTGTCCAGTTGTTCTGATGTTCACACATGGCTTTATCTCCCATAATGCTCTCAAATATGCGAAGCCCACTAAACAGGGTAAGATGCACATTGTGACTCCCTCAGAATTATTGCTAATCTGCTGACCCCCCTCTCTTCTCACAATCGAAATGCGATTATTATAAATGCTGCATAGATTTATTAATGGTCTTTCACTGCGCTTTTCTTCTCTCCTTAATAAATGCTAACACGGATCTTAGCATTTCAAATTCAAAAGGGCAAATTAGTAAATAAAACGAGAGGAATCTGTCTTTATGACATAAGAAGTGTACCTAATATTGTAAGGGTGGCTGCATACTGCATTGTTAATCCTCAATAAAAAATGCATTTGAAAAATGTGGACATCTTGAAAATCTGGCATGAATCCACCGTCCCTGGTTGTATACTACACTACAGAAAACACGAAAAGGGTAACTTCTGGGGAAATATTAAATCACAGTGAATACGATCAAAACCAGACTTTGCCTGATTTGTAATGATGTCTTGAGATACTGGGGGTTGTCTACACAGAAATGAAGTATTCAACTTCCATGTACCTTGGCCAAGACAACATACCTGTGGTTCTGTATTAAAAAAAAAAAAAAGGACCTTCCAACGGCAAAAAAATATGCAGCAAGTGACAAGCCTCATTGTTGCTGCTCCATACACAGCCTCTGGTAACTTGCTGCCGGAAGCGGCAAAGGGGTAGAGCTGTGATGCAATGGAGAGTACTTTGCAGATCACAAGTCTGAACCTCGACACAACAGACTTTACTATTTACCCTTTCTGATATCCAAGAGGCAAGACAGTTTAGGTTGTACCCCACATAAATAGTAAAATCATTGCGTACAGCTACAGTGAGATCCCAAAGTCAGAAAAGGGCAGGTTGAGCAACCGGAAAAATCGAACGGAATGTGGCATAGATTACTTAACACTGGCAGAAATTAGTTCAAGCATTCAATAAATCACTTTTTGTTTTGCCTCAGTGAGTCACCCTAACTGGCAAGGGTATGGCCAGATGATGATGCTGTTTCTCGCTGTCTCATCGGGACATGCTGATTCATGGGATTGAGGAGGGGCATCATGGCCGCAACATATTTATCTATGTATACCTATCTCTTTATCCATTTATCTCTATGCCTCTATCTCTAAATCCCTTTTTTCTCTATGTCCCTCTTTTCTCTATATCCCTCTATTTATCTATGGTTGCTGTGCAAAGAAGGTGTAGCCTAGTAGTTAAGGCAGGGCTCCTTTTTTGAGGGTGAGGCCAAGAATGGTATGCATATGATTGAACTAGGTCTGGAATGGCACAGGGCAAAAAAAAAAAAACCGAATGGAATATGATTCAGAGTAATAAACAATATGTTGATATTAACTCATGCATGCAATACTTCACTTTTTTTCTCCTCAGCAAACATAGTTAAGGGGCAACTGACTCATCTACATGCACATGGGGGGGGGGCATTTCAAACAGTAATAAACAGCCTAAGTCGTCATAAAAGCTACAAGCAAAATGTAATTCCATAGGTCAGTAAAGCTTTAAACATTTCTCAGCATAAACTTTCTTTCTCTCTCGACATCTAGGGACATTCCTGGACATGTTTGGGCAACTACTACAAGATCAAATACAAATTGCAAAAGTCAATATGTCTGGCCGGGAACAGGCTGGTGTGAAAATTATGTTATTTCTTTTTATTTCATTTTTATTTATTTTTTATTTCTTATTTCAAGTGTATACCACATAATGAAAAGGGGGAAAAAACATGCCACCACCTAAATGTGGCGGCCATATGCCAGAAATAAACACATACAATTAAACATTAACTACTGCCTATGTTATGAGCCACAATGTACCCCAATATAGGCCTAGGTAGCTACATGACCTTTTACCTACATTCGTCATACCTTGCTCTGCATAACAGTTCTGGCACTGACCTTTTACCTGGTTATGTGCTGAATAAATGTCGATCAGTTTTCTCCGAAACTGGCCTAATTTATTATGCATGAGGATTCCTAGTATCATATCTTAATCCCCTGCCCAGGACATACATGGCAGGATTACCATCTTCTGTATAATAACTGTACACAAGTCACTGCTATCGTCCCCTTGGACGACAGGCCCACTATTCAAAAAGGCAAGCCATTACATATCTAGGTAGAGCCCCTGAGTGTACTTTTTCGGTAGAAAAGAACCAAATCTTCACTGGGTAACCAGAGGAAAAGCTTCCATGCTGACATAAGACGCTGAGATTTCTGCACGCAGAAGCTGCAACTCGAGACCAAGACGGGGTCCTTCGTTCTCTCCAATCTGGTAATGGGATTGGCTTTTTCCTAGACGATGCTTGGCTTTACACCCACATACATGCTAGGTACACTTCGGTACATTTAGATAGGGTCCACATAGTAGGAGTATGCATGATTACTACCTTGTATCTATATGCCTGCATATATTCACTGTTTTAGCACCATGGAAGAATTCTACCTTTTATTTACCTTGTCAGTGCTTGTAATCTTATACATCGGTTTCTGTCTAATGATTGTTGCAGCAAACATGTTTTATACTAGGATGACGCTGGTTAAATAAATGCTTATTGAAAACGTCTCTACCGTCTCCACGAGTGACTGAGCGAAAAGTACTGCACTGTTTCATTGATCCCGAAGGATCAAGGGTTGTCATGTTCGATAGTTGCCAGAAACTATTTGCTCCTTGGTAAGGTTAGGGGGGTTATGGTGGCACTGGGAGCTAGCTGGTCTAAAGGCTAACATTTCCTTTGGGGGATATCGATTTGTAGAAACTACACAACACTATAATTATTATGTTTAATATTTGTTATTATTGGGCATAGGCTCAAAAATTAAGTAAGAAAAATGTACATTCCAATATGCCATTAAAGTCTGGCATGTCACTCTTAGCCAACCCCTAAATCCTAATAAAGTCCCACCAAGAGTGACACTTGAGTGCAAACTTGTCAGTAGAAAAAGTGGAAATGGAGATAAGGAATAAAAACTATTACCAAGCACATGTCATTAATCGGCTCTACATTACCTAAATCCCAGAGCAGCTAGTTGATTCTTCTAGCGAATCCTTGACGATCTCGATCAACCAGTCCACTGGTTCACCTCGGTCCCTTCAGCCCACAACTGTGTTCACAGCTGAATAGGAAGTGGCTAGACAACAGGTGGGGAGTTAGCGTCACTCATTTTGGGCCGCTCGTCTAGCCTAGTGTGGCTTTTCCTCAATCAAGAATGTGGAGAGCAGGGACAGACGGCTGGGCAGGATGGGTCCGGAGGCGGCAGACCGGGGGTACTAGGCTCCGCTGCCTGCAGCTCTGCCTCTAGGTCAGGTGAGACTATCAGGTCTGCGCTCAATAACTGGAGAACTCGCAAAGGGGGGGGGATCAGCTCCTCCTTGCATGGCACGGGGATCGTCGAGTAATGATGATGCTTCAAGCACTACCGAGCTTCAATACTATGGTGGTAGATGCCACATGGCGATTGTGAAAAAATACTTGGGTCAGCATTGTTGCATGATTTGGTTTTCAGTTTTGTTCCACTGTATACATGGAGTCCATGTGTTTCATCGTGTTCTATAAAACTACATTCGAAAGGATGAGGCAAGATAAAGACGAGGCTGCTAGTTTATGCAAAAATGCTCAGTATATGAGTCTTTTGCCACTATATTGCTTGTATTAAATAGCTATATAATGTGACCAAATGAGCAAGATAGTACTATTGTATATAGACTGACACTTTACAATTTATATTGCAGATTATCAGTGAAGTTACTGAATACTTTGTTTGGTTTCATACCCATTGAAGTGTCCTTTTTCAATTGATGTGTTGCTGAACATGGGCGTTCTGTATGTTGATGGTTTGCATAGTGGGGCCGCAACTATAAGCAGTTTTCCTAAGGTGGCTTGGCATTCAGACACATTTGTCAGGTGTTGTGGAAACAAATGCCAGGATGGTAAAGAACTGAGGCTGCCAATTTACAGGGAGACAAACCAGAGTCTATGCAGGGATGCAGCTAGCATACATGCCAATACAGTGCTGCTTTGACTCCAAGTGTTCATGAAATGCGAGTGTATGCAGAGTAATGGTATGGATCCAGGTGAACAGCTGGAGTTTGCTGATATAGGTACATATCTTCACAGATAAAGGGATGAGATGGCATGTAGAGTCCATGCACGCGGCTGGGGCTAAGAGTGTTTGCAAAAGGTAGGTTCAGATGTTAAGATGAGAAAACAGATTGGTTACATGTAGAGTTGTTGCAGGTGTGCACAGATCATGGAGGCAGCAACTGTATACAGGTGTAAAAGTACAGGGGTATCACATGGTACCATCTGCTTGGGGTGCTTTCGAGTCCATGGACAGATAGGTCTGGTTGGTCCAGACACATAGTTATAAGCAAGTTTAGAGGAGGATCTTCTCTAAACTGTGTGTGTAGGGGCGAAGCAGAAAGGCAAGGTCTATGCAAAGGCCAGACATAGAATAAGACAGTTTGCATGTATATACAATCCAAATCTATATATATCAAACTACAAGTAGCAGCTACCTTGAAGTGGTTCTCTTGCAAGAGTCCTTCACAAGCTAAAATCCAGACAGCATTTGTGTATCATCATCGTTCTCGCATCAGATAGGACTGGGGCAGTCCCCAAACTGGAGCACCCACTACATGGGCACCCCAAAGTCCATGCATATGGCTGTCATTAGCTTCTATTCTATGAAGTTGTAATCAGGGAAAGACAAAAAAGGGCAAGCCTGACATAGAAACTTATCACCTTACACAGCATATCCTTCTCCACAACCATCTATTAAATGGCAGTGCTCTGCAAGAATTAATCAGCAGTCCCTTGCTAATAAAGTCTTCATCTAATTTTAAAGAGTAGTCATGTCTCCATCCACCTCAATGCTGTGTCCGGATCACCACCCTCCAGCCACAGGAATAGACCTCCACTTTTTGGGAGGCGATACTCATCCAGTGCCATGGTAAACTAGGGGTATCAAAAAAGGATCTCACTGGTTGCAGTATTGGCTCATACACAGTTCCATTACTACACATGCTACAAAAAAAAATGTCAACACAAAGGCTCTGGCTTTATCACATAACAGCAGAAATGTACACAAGGACGGGCCAGTATTCCACTCTCACCTACACCGATAAAAAGGTATTGTCAACTATGACATCATAAAACACTACATGCTGTCACCACCGCTTTATGTGCTAAACCAAAGACGGGGACAGTGATCCTCTGTTAACTGTGAGGGTAGATTTGGTTAGCACCTACGAGTCATAGGGCAGATCCTGGCCTTCGCATTGTCAAGTACAGGCTAAGTTGTTGCACACACGCTAGATTAGTGTGACACCAGGACAAAAATAACAGTTTTTCACTTTTTCAGCAGCTCCGTTTATCGTACTGCAAATCATCCCACAGTGCCTCTCCTAAAATCCAAGATGGGGAACCCTTTCTCCTTTGTGCAAAGCCTCTGTGACCACCCGAGGTGTGGTCAGGAAAATATTAAGACCCCCTGCCCTGTGTCCACTCTAAACCAGTTCTAGGGATACCTTCCCATTGGGGTTGGAGGCAGCCTGGTTAGTGTTAGCCTAGGGGACAAAGAATTTCCCTTTTCTGGGCCTTTCCTTAAACTAAAGCATGAATTAGCAACTTCACCTCTGTACCTTTCAAGTTGATGAAGTTATTGGGTCAACCCAAACGGTCCTTCCTGGGCCGATGGGGACCAAATATCCAGACCCTGTCCATTCGGTCACCAGGCCATACGCACTGGTCTGATCTAGGAGCCGTTTTCGCAACTCATTAAATGTTAAGCATTTGCACACCATCTGTCAGTAGGATAATGCTAATTAGCAAGACTAAAGTGGTAGGTGTGGTAGGGGTATCGAGATTTGACACCTTTCCTGCAAGATCCCCTTAACAATTAGCCTACGGGAGGTTCAGACAGGTAAAAGGTAACTTTCTAAAAGTTATTTTTTCCTATCCTACACATTTATTAAAACACCGACTTTAGCATTAGATTGGATTTTAAATAAACATCAAAAATAGTTCTTTAATGAGTTTTTGCCTGTCAAAAGTCCCAGACCAAAGTTAAAAATCTGAACTTTGACATTTTAGAGGATTCCGCTTCATCACTGCCTGATAAAATAGTTTCTGGGTTCGAGAAACATAGCAACTTTAATTTGGCACAAGTTCCACTTTTAAATATGAAGCAACCAACCTTGTGGGCAGCAAGATGTAGTTAGGAGTGACATTAATATTTAAAAGCAGGAGTTCCCGCCTCGCAAATGTAGTAATTTTGGCAGGTTTTTAGATTGCTGCAGTCAGGCTACACATGGGAGGGCATACCAGTCGTACTATACTAGGTATATTTATTATTCAAACCCCCCCCCTAAAAAAAAAAAAACCTGGATCCAATGTAATTGTCCAGAAGACAGATTTATAAAAATTCCCAGGGATAGATGAGCTTCCCTTGGTCGAGTCTGCCTGGGTGGTATTATACTTATCTCGGAGTAAAAGGTCGTCAACTGAGGATGCATGCTTCCATAAATTGAGGATGCATGCTTCCATAAGTTGAGGGTGAGACGACCTCTCAAAAATCATATGATGACCCACTTCCTGAAGAAGTCAAAAAACAGAATGAGTTTGTTTTGACTTCAGTACCCTCAAGTCACCTTTCTCAGGTGTTATATCTTCAAGAGGATACACTTGAGGTTCAACCTCCTCTAACTATCCCCCAAGGGATCCACTCTACAGATGACACAATAAGGTGCTGTAGTCTATAGGTGGCATTTAACTTCTAGGCCCTGGGTGCATTGTATACACCATATACTAGGGGGGGAGCACAGACAAGTTAACTATGTCAATCAGGGATAAGGCAATTTAACCATGTTTAAAGAGGAGCATAGACAATTCACTTATTTTTTTCACTGGGGTAATAGTGCACAGGTTTAGAACTCAAGCAAAAAGAGGGGCCAAAAAAAAGGTGTGAAATCTGGGGTGACCATGCAGAAAAGGCAAATTTCCTACACACAATTATGTTATCAAGTTAAATATTTCGGGATTTTTTTAGGAATAGGGAAAAAAGGGTAATGGGTACAATTACAAAGAAATAACACATCCAAAGAGGTCATACTCTGTTATTTGGAAAACTATATTTGAACACAAAGTATTAGAAAGAGAGGAAAACGGTCGCCTCTTTCAGCAGGGGCTATTTGAAGCCATGCAACACGATCTCATCACAGAACCATTCTACCCGAGCAGGGGAGATCACCTTACGTCCCACAGAAATGCATTATTTAAACTCCAGCCCAAGGCTCACCTGTCTGCCACCGACATCTAGAAAGCTACAAACACTCAATGCCCAACTCCTAAAGAAACACAAATGAAGAATCAGCACAAATACAATAATCAGGCATGTAGAGGAGTATATTAAACAAAGTCACTCAATGCAATGAGTCAGCAACAGGCCAGGAAGCTGGTCGAAATCAGCAAAACAAAAACCTGAAGTGTTAGAAGAGGCGAAGGAGGGTCAAGAGAAGCCTTCTATCTCATCAAAAAATCCACCCCTTTACAGGAGTTTGAAATGGTTTCTACCTACGCATGAATAGTCAAATAAATTAAAATGGAGCCCTGTTGAAAGATCAGCCGTTGCTAAGTGAAAGGCTAGAAGGATGGATAACTTCCGCCTCTGCATGCACCGTCCAGCAAAGCCAGGGTTCACCCGTCCAGGCGCGCGCTCCTTGGTCTTTATACTGCTTTCAGGGGGGAGGGCAAGATAAAATGATAATTAGATGCAATTTGAGAACGATTAAAGTGCAATCTGTTTAGAATGACTTTCAAGATAACAGGCGATGTGGGTACAAAACGGCTAACATTAACCAACAGGAGATAAGGAGTGAAAGGTTCACCATCGGTGTGGGCGCCTGGAAACGCTTCCCTAGACCGCAGGTGGTGAAGCTCGACTCTTAAAAACTACGCACAATTCAGGCTACCTCGTCAGGCACGACAACATACCACTGACGACAGGAAATCAAAAGCAGCTCGCGCCCTTGTGCAGGAGCACAGTGGGATGAAGAGCAGAAAGACTCGTGCAACACAGAGCAATACCGGTGTGCGATATATAACGCTAATTACGCTTTTTTTCCATTCTTCATTAATCCTATTCCACATTAAGGCAATCCGCATAATCCTTGGGGTAGGCCGCTATCCTCTTGATGACTCAGCAGGCACTTCTGAGATTAAACGCAGTCTTAAAATACTCAAATGAATTACTTCGCCGTCTGGTCGACCAGCATTTTTAGGCCAGGAGATTACTTGGAAACATGTCTCGTACTGTCTTCGTGAGGAAGCATACGTGAGAACCCGTCACAGTCCGGGGTTAGCAATGATTCGAGGCAGTGGAACAACTGTCTCTGTGTTGGACAGCCTCCTCCGTCAGGACCTTCCAACCGAGCATCACCTGGTTCAGGGAGGCTCATTAGAGGAGTTTACCTCCAAACTTTAGAAACTAGACGAAAGAAGGACGGCTTCTTTTCCAAGTATGCTCCAGGATGATTCTCCCCTGCAGACCTGGTTGGTATTTTGTGCATTGCTGTTCCGTTACCAGTCATGTTTGGGGAGTGGTGTTGTTCTGCGTGTTCTAGCTCGGTCGACGCACTCAGGCTTGCATATTACGCCACTGAATGGAGTAGGTTTATACAGTTTACAGCAAAATATAAATAAAGGCTTGGAAATCTCTTTAATCTCCAGCAGTTAATAATGGACCACCAACCCCTGATCGGAGACCGGATGAGGATTTGAGCATTATTCTGGCATGCGGTCCATCGGGAGAAACACAACCACCAACAGCAGGAGTTCCGAATATGTGAGGGAAAGATGAGGCTCAGGCAGGCGAGGGGGGGTGCTTTCGAAGATATAGATTCTACACCAAAGTGGGCATCCCCACACACATCAATCACGCATCCCCACACACATCAATCACATCAGGTTGATTGGGTGAGAAGTTAGGATAGGCCTCGTTTCTACATCAGACCTATGCCACTCATGGAAAGGTCACACATTTCCATCCCGGTTAAAATCTCGGATTAGTGACGTTCTGCAGGAGTCTGCACTCTCCACTCTACTTTTGAATGGGTTCATGCACTACTTTCTGATGTAGTCATGGCTTGCAAGCTAGACTATCGGGTATTTGGATTTTGCAGGTTTCCAATCCTCCCGACCCTTAAGGTTAGACTATTGAGAGAATCCCTGTACAAAAACAAAGGCTAAAACGAGGGTGAGGGTGGCCTTCCAAACTTTGATATTTGCCAAATAAGGGTAGCGATTAAATAGCTGTGCTCAGGGGAACCAAAACTGGTTGCTAGTTTAGGGGTGTGGAGGAGATGATTGCAGAGGAATTGCTCTAAAAAACTGATAAAAAAAACCAACACACTGGAAGGGAATCTAACACTGTGCTGATCACCACATTTGCAATGTACTACACCACAAAAGTGTAATACTACAGACTCCTAGGCTTGCCGTGTGCATTTGTAGAAAACGAACAGACTACAGTGGACTACCTGCTCCCAATGGCCCAACTGTGCTATATTTAAACAAAGAACCCTGCAAGAGGGTACAGTTCGTTGTGGTGCGGAGGGAACAGCGGATGTTCCTTTGCTACTCTCAGCTGTCACTTACGCCTTAACGAAGAGAAGCAATAACACATGCTCAAAAGGTAAAGATAATCCTGCATTCACGGATACTAGTTTTAGTGGCACTGAATTCGAAGAGCAGGATATTGTGCAAGAAGATGCCTTCACCTCTCCCATTCACAGCAAGGTTAGGTAACCTTCGGACACAAGGAGCCTGGTGCATGCCACAGTCTCAAAGTCCTGTGCTATAAACGCAGGGCTCAGGAGCACGCCCTCATTGCTGGATGACTGCATGAAGATTGGAAGGGGCGACAAACTGTTCCCTCCTTATCTAGTCAGCAGCAGCTAGAGGATAAGATTGGCAATAGGCAACTTTTTTTTTATCATCAATGAAACAGGCCGTGCACTGGGAGTCCCAGACGGAATTTCCCTGGCAGCATAACCTACTACCTCTGGCTACCAGGAGTGAACTTCAGATATGCAGGAGGTGCCTTGGCAGCTGCACACCAGTCCCACTGCACACTTGAAGGCCTGCAAGCAGGAAGGATGAGGCAAGAGCTGATGGGGTTACAGGCTGCATCCCTGAAGGTTTTACTGTCGCCAGACCAGCAGACCACACTGCAAGACTGTGAGAGCTGGCCTCTGGGGGGGGAGTAGGCTGTGCTTGTGGGCTCTGTCCATGGGGCAGGCCTGTGGTTCTCTATCGTGTCATGCCCAGCATTGGAAACCAAGACCAAGCACCAACTCTGAAGAGAGGGGCACAGACACTAGTGCCCCCAGCCTGAGTGAAGGACCAGGTACCCTAGTGCTGGACCACCAGGTGTCGGCCTTGTCTAGACACCAGCGGACAGATTCCCAGAGACTTGTTTGCCATGGAGGCCATCTTCACCAGGAACAGAGATGTATTATACGAAGGGTAGTGCCGATGAGAGGCGCAGAAGATGAAGCGTAGTGCCTAAGAATCGCGATAACTTGGCAGGCAGAAAACGTGCGTCACGCATAGAGTCTGGGAGAGTGTACACTTTGAAAGCCTGCAACTGGCTCAAAACTAGTCTATGACACTTGAACTTTTTGGAGGCGAGCATGTTTCAGAGTTGCTGAGGTCAATATATTTGCTTGGATAGGGTAATATGAAAAAAGCAAAGTCAGTACGAATTAAGTGCCACTACGTTCTTTATTCAGCATGGTAGATCGGTACTTATTAGTCAGCATTTTCACAGTATTAGTATGTTTCATTTTGCGGTTAAAGCAATGATGAGCTTGGAGATATCCTAACCTGTAATCTCTACTCACCAACCCATCCTGTGCCCAACTTTCAGATGCTGCTCCCCCTACCAGTACTTTGGTGGCAATTTCGATCCTAGAGTGCATTTTAAAATCGGCCATTTTTAACAGACAATTGTTTACAAGATTACAATTAAACTGAATATCCACACACCCTGGTGAGGATCAATTTCACCGAATACAATGGAGTCCGCTGGATCCAGCTGCATAGGGGATTTGGGGAAAGAACAGTATTAGGACTACAGCAAAAAACTCTACTTGATCAAAAAGGTCATCAAATGAAACCAACAAAACAATTCGGTATTTCAAGATGTGGCTAAAACCACAACATTCAGGTGTTCAAACCCCACACAGCAGAATGTGAAACCAGTAGTGACCACTGGCAACTGCTCAAATAGACTTCACACCAAGCCCTTTGCCTCTTCTAGTTGAGGCGATTGGCCAACATCTATTGATGCAGTTTAGAATTAGGGCCTATGCTTAGTTACATTACAAACTTGCTAGCACGACGTGCGCGGTTAGCCACCTATCAGTATGATGCTGAACGATTACTCTAGGATGCTGTGTTACAAGTTACTGCCCCTAAACCCTTAGTCTGAGATAAGCAATTGTGGCAGTGCACACATGTCAGAGCACAGGAAATTACCAAAACAATGCCTAACAAAAAAAAAATGCCTGGATGACGGCTTGCTAACAGAGGGAGGGAAAAACTACAAAAGAATGCTGCGTTAAAATGAACGCATGAATGAGATCAGAAAATCATTAACAGTCACCGACAACAAGCAGGCTTGCGTCGCAATATGCCTGAAAATGTGCAGTGCAAAGCAGGTAGGCAAGACAGTTTGTCGCTTTTAGAAACTTAAAAATTCCACTTTATTTTCTAGATGTACAATTTATAACCTACAACGACGTCTGGCGACCACCTTGACACACACAATATTAAAATGGCATTTAAGGCGGTAATAACGAGAGACCATTTGACACCAATTGCAAAAGAGAAACGGGTACAGGAAGAAGAGGGACATTTAGAGGACACAATATGGCACATGCAGAAAGTGTCAGTGCACCCACTTATGCGAGAAGAGCAACGCCGCATCAGCAGTCCTCTGTGCCTGCAAGGCTTGCACCGCGTGCAAGTGCTAGGCTTGCTAGGTCGAGCGGGAGGGACCCAGGAGGAATTATATATCGAAACCGTTCAAAAAGCAGAAAGCAGGAAAAAAATCTTATACAATAGTTTTTGAAGAACATGCTTATCATCATATGCCTGCAGAAAGCTGCACACAATAAGCCTGCAATATACCAGGGGAAAAAACGATAATGTGAGGGACAGTACAAACGAAATGCCCAGGCACTCCCAGATGAACCCGAAAGGCCGTTTCTGACAATTTAATATATCGTTTCTATATAAATCTTCATACAACAGTTTGTGCAATTCTAAGCACTAAAAAAAACCCGTCAACATTAACCTATTTAAGGGTGCTCAAGTTATCAACCTTAGAAAGGTATAAAGGGCTGGAATGGGCCTCCCGGGTTTCAAACTAGTGACCCGTAGATTACACTAGATGTCAGCTGCAATCAACAAATACACTGATCCACCTTGCCAGCTAGTGCAGAGCTTAATTATGATGTTTACTCTCTTTTTAAGCGCTACAAATTAGGGAAGAGAAGAGGTCTGAGGTATTGAGAAATATATAATATCTTCAGACCCTGATTAAACGCACACTAGATGGTGACAGGACACTGTATAAACACAAAGCAAAAGACGTAAGCATGTCAATAAACATAAAAAATAAATACTATTTTAGATGAAAAAAATAAAATCTGCAAAAAAAGTGAACAATTCATTAATAAATTATTCAACATGAGAATGCCAGTTTAAAAGGGCATTGGTAAAGTCAATACAACTCGCCTTTTGGCTGTGCAGATGCTTTTTGAGGATGCTCTTAAACATCATCAAAAAAGAACGTCCTGGTTACTGGAGGAAAAAATAACTTTTTGCAAGGATTGTATATGTCATCACACATGCGCACCTGTGTTATGATGCTAAAGCATGATGACATCTGAATGCATGTACCACCACATCTGCACTCACATTTTGACGCAGCGGATAGTTTGGCTTTTTATTTTTTAATTTACTGTTTCAAGATGGGGCACGCCCATCTTGTAGTAGTAAATCATAAATAAAGATACACGAAAGTGCATTTACAGAAAGGTGTGGCACGATATCAAATTACGGCCACCACTTCTTCCTAAAAAGTGAGAGGACAAAAGAAACTTAATTCAAGAACAAAAGAATATAAGACGGGGAGGGATGGAGAGAAACGTTGTGAGAAGCAAGTAAATGCCACCAATAGGTGGCAGAGAGGAGCGGTTAAATATTCAAATATAAAAAAACTATTAAAAGGCACATGGAATGGGGTGAGGGAAACAACAGACAAGCTGTGGTGAGGGAGAGCAACACAGCGAGAGTGTGGGGGTTGGTGTGTGAAGAGGTAAGAAGCACGCAGGGGAAGAGAGGGAGAGACAGTAAGAAAGCACATACACTCCAATGGAGCGCTAAAAGCAAAACAGAAAAGTAGTTCCCTGAACATAAGCAGAAGCATAAAAGTCATCCAGTCAAAGTAATAGTAAACATGCTATGCTCCAGGAGAGAGACAAACAAGCATTTACAATGCAATGGTCTCGGCAATATTATAGGTAGAGCTATTGGCATTGCTTATTATTATTTTTTTTTATATCCCCAAGTAAATGTTATTGTCATTTCTATTGTTAATAGCTTAAGTGTTTGCATATGTGTTAAAAGGGGGCCATACACGACGGGATGGTGACGCTAACAAATCGGACGGGACAAACAGCTCACAGGGCACAGGGAAACATAGAAAGCAAACACAAAAAGAGAAAATGAAAGCAAAAAATACAAATACCTGCCGGTCCTTGCATCACGGAGAAAGCGGGACGGCCACTACTGCAAACGGAGCTCACAGGACACGGGCACACCGGGAAAAGGGGTCCATACACGACGGGATGGTGACGCTAACAAATCGGATGGGACAAACAGCTCACAGGACACAGGGAAACATAGAAAGCTTGCATCACGGAGAAAGCGGGAAAGCCACTACTGCAAACGGAGCGCACAGGACACGGACACACAGGGAAGACAAATAGGACGGGACAAACCGCTCACAGGACACAGGGAAACACAGAAAGCAAACACAAAAAGAGAAAATGTAAGCAAAAAATAAAAAATGGCTTAACTGCCGGTCCTTGCATCACGGAGAAAGCGGGACGGCCACTACTGCAAACGGAGCTCACGGGCACACCGGGAAAAGGGGGCCATACACGACGGGATGGGGACACTAACAAATCGGACGGGACAAACAGGACACATCGGACGGGACAAACAGAACACAGGGAAACACTAAAAGCAAACACAAAAAAAGAGAATGTAAGCAAAAACAATATGGCTTACCCTCCGGTCCTTGCATCACGGAGAAAGCGAGACGATCCTCATGGGAAGACAAAGCAAATAATGGCGGACACAACGTTCCAAATTTTTCAGATTGGGTGCGTGTTCGGTGTTCTCAGAATGGGCGTGGCCTAAAAGTGGAACGAAGAACACCGAACACACCTCCAAATCCGAAAAGGACAGAGCCTATTCGGAGGGACAGCTCTCTCCTCCAATGGCTGGCCTCCGTTTAGGAAGCCAGCCAATGGGAGAGAGGCAAAAACAGAGGCTGGACAATTAGTCCACACTAAGAAACATTAAATCTCGGTACTTCCGGTTCTGCCTTCGGCAGATCGGATATTACCTCGACCTAAAAAAAAAGACACGGATGGACAGCCAGTCAGTAAGAATCAAGTAAATGAGATTGACAAGAACGCCAACCAAAGATAAGCAATGTGCTGACCCAAAGCACTAAGTATTGGTATCGTCGCACTGCTGTATACGAATGCACCCCCTGCATAGGGGGGCAACATCCCGTTATTAGGTATCCCATTGGGGGGCGGCAGGCTCGCCAACCGCAAATTGGCTCCCTGGTCCGACGCAGGTGCTAGTACGGTGGCAGACCTATTTGGAAGTGAGACACTGCTCAACCATGACACCTTTGTTAACGAAACGGGAGCCCCAGCGCACCTGTATTTAACACACGCTGCACTGCTTCAATACATAAAAACGCATTGGGCACAACAGAGGAGGGAACCACCCATTAACGAGCTGGTCAAGATGGTACATTATATGGGTAGAGGGAGACACTTAATCTGATCGCTATACACCAGTATTAGCGCCCATACACGGGTCTCCTTAGATACACTGTGGGCGGAGGACATAGGTAGAGACCTGACGGACAAGAAATGGACGGCAGTCATTGAACATACCAGGAAAGCATTGAGAAATGCTCATTTTAAATGTATCCACACTATGGTATTGCACCGCGCTTATCAGACCACGCGTAGATTGGATAGGATGTTTCCCCAAACACAGCACTCATGCCCGAGGTGTATGACAGAAGGGGAGGATCTGCTACACATGCTGTGTGAGTGCCGGATGGTAAGGGGATACTGGGATACGATTAGACGAATAACTGGGACAGTTGCACATCACGTACTTCAAAATACAGTAGAAGAATTTATTTTGGGTTTACACAAACATTTTTCCAAGCTGAAGGTACAATACCGATTCATAGACCTTGCTTTAATACCGGCTATCAGAACCCTCACCATGCGATGGAAATCATGTAAACCCCCAGCTGTATCGAGATGGCATACGGAAATGATATGTTGGAGTTGTGCGGAGGGTGCAGCGTTGCGCAGGGAGGAAATAAGAGGGCTACGGAAAACACCAATAGCGCTGGAGTGGGAGGCTATGTTGGAGGAGTTGAAATCAACTGAAATAGATCAGGTTAACTGTTCTATATAAAGTTGTAATATGGGGCACCCATGCCTCGAACAAATGTGTATCAAGGAGAAGCTGTATGGCTAAGCAAGACTATGTTATAACAAAAATGGTTTACAAACTTTTTCGCAGACAAACTGAGACCGGGGGTTAGTGGGTGGGGGGGGGGGAGGGTGGAGTTGGGGGGTGGTTATGATTACATAAGTACTATTGTTACATATACGGACCAAATTCATGCACGATCTACGACGACACACAATGATACCAATGATGACAAATGTTAGAAATAACAATATTGTAACCGATGTATAAAGCTAATGTCATATGCCAATGATTACGAGACAAAAAGAACATTTATGAAGACTATATATCATACTGATGTGACATAACTTGTAAAACTCAATAAAATATGTTTATAAAAAAAAAAAGTATTGGTATCGTCCAGAATAGGTCTTCAACAGTAAGCTACGGGTGAGATCTAAAGAGGAAGTATACAAACCTAGTGAAATGCCAGGACACGTGAGGCATGATTATATAGACTGGAAGATAACACCATAAAGGAGGAGGATCTCCAGAGGATACCGGTATGGAGAAAGCAACTTGTGGCACTTCGAAATTGTCAACCGCAAACAGCTTTATTTACATTTTAAGAAACTCTGGATCTTCTCCTCCCCACCTTCCCACACAGTTCTTGACTTTGTCAATAATTTACCTGGCAGACCAAAAGTAAGAAGGTGTGCAGCAAAGTCTGAATACCTTACGAACAAGCATTTGCAATGCAATAGGTCTCGCATTTACGCAAGTTCAAACAATTGGCATTCTAAATGACAATGTCTTATTTATATTTTACAAACTAAAACAAAGATAAAAGGCATTGTTATTTGCCATGTCAATAGTTCAAACGCGTGTACATGCGAGACCTATTGTATTGCAAATGCTTGTTGGATTTCTTTTTAAACAAGAAAATCCTCATGTAATTTTACTTCTCAAAACTTCATTGGATGGTAATGGGACCTTTCAAAATCTGGATGTCTAGAGCGGATCAAAGAAAAGCCTTGAGTGATCAGCGTGATTTTTTTTTTGTAAAACATTTTTATTGGCATTTTTTTCCTTTATAACATACAGCATATTTTTCATGGTCGATCTTGACAAACAAATTGATCCCGCATGGGGACCGTTTATCACAACAACCCAGCACAAGGGTTGAAGACGATTATGCTATTATCGTTCAGTTCAGTATGTGACAATGTCCCTCACGAGTCTTTGAGTGATCAGCGTGAAGCCATCTACTCCATTTTCATGGTCGATGGTGGATGCTGCATAACCTTTCCATTAGTGTTCAAACAGACAGAGCATCTAACGGCGAAAATTAATATGGTTAAATACAGCGTATTGGGGCGTTGATCCAATTGATTTAATGTGATCTAACCTCACAGAAGCTGGCTTGCCAAGGCGCTTCGAAGAATGTGATCTTATGGAGCGCACAGATTTCAAAAGTTAAAAGCAGTGAAAATCATGCAAGGTAATATCGCATACAGAGGTGAAGGCTTTCAGGCACTGAACTGAAGGTTATCGTATAGTGCATAAAGGACGGTACAGTGAGGCACTGAAAGGGAGCTGCTCTTAGAGAGCAGAGAGGCAGTTATCTAGACATTGCAGTGAACATGGTCTAATACAGATTGCCAGACATGGGGGTTTTGGGCACAGTCATTACTCTGAATCCATATATATGCACAAATGCGAGGACTTCAGGGCACTGAATGAGCCCAGAGAGTATAGCTTCTAGGCACGACTGGGGCTTTGGACATAACCAAGGCAGCGGGCTCTCAGGTGGCAGCCGGGGATTGCGAAGAATGGAGGCACACACTGGTGCAGAGCGAACGTCCGAGATAACGGGGTCACAGATTGGGATTCAGAGCAGACGAAGGGTCTTAAAGCATGACATGAGGGTGGCTCGCGGAGTGAAGGTCTGTGTATTTGTACATGAATATCCCATGAACTGTGTTTGAAGTTCTTTGCTGCTATGTTTTGTGACACAAACTGACGGCTAAAGTGCTAAACTGCCCCTCATACTCCCCCCCACACCTGTACTCTAACCATTGCCAGCCCACCACTCTGTACCCACCTGTCGTCTCTCTCTCTCTCTCTCTCTCGATCTCTCACAGTGCCAAAGCTGAACTTGTTAAGCTGCCCCCAACCTGAGCCCACAGCCCCCTCTCGGTGCCATAACTTCTTGAAAACCCCTGGCCATCTCCACCTCTTGACAAAAAGGTAAGCTTTCCCATTGAAGTGCCGGACACCCTAAGCGCCAAATGAACAGCCAGTGACTGGAGCTACGTTAGTGTCTGTGAAAAATTGCCCACCTGGGGGTGTTTAGTTACTGAAAGGACACTCCTGAGGTTGCCAGGAACCCTTCCCACGGTGTCTGCGATCAGCCTGTCTTCTTAGATGTGACTTCCCCTACATTCCCCCAACCTGCCCTTCTCATAGGTGCATGCTCCTCACCGCCCCATTTTGCGAACTTGCACCAAACTTCCATCTCAGGTAGGCGTGAGCCCACTGTTGCGCCTAGTTCTTAACTGCCTCTGATGACAGTGCCTGCTCCTACAGCGCCCCCTCATACATTCTGCTGAACCGACCCCAGTCTGTTGGACTCCAGCTCCAAAATGCCATGGACGCAGGGCTTTAAGACGGTTCTTTCCCACTAAAAACGAACCCCCAGATGGCAGTGTCTCGGTCCCTCGCCAGCGCGTCCTCTCTGGACTCCAGGGGTGGACATGCCCCTATTACTGTCTGGCAGGAGTCAGTCACACTGCCTGGTGGGCTCCGCCGGCTCAACCCTTCTGGCGCTGCCCTCTTCCGAACTGCAGCGACTTTGGTGGCGCGCGCTCTCTACTGCCCATTCTATGTGTGCCTCGTCGACAGTGGCTTAGCCTTTCGGCATTTACCTACAGTGATATTGGAAAGGGTTTGAAAGCTTGAGAAAAACGCTTTTTCTGCTGGTGGTTTTCCCTTCTTACCTTGCTGGGTCCGGTGTGTATCGTTTCACGCGCCAGCAGGTCACCGAGATGTAAACAGAGCGCCTCTGCGCCGAGAGATTCATTGGCTGCGGGATGAGGGTTCCGTCTCCCCCCAAACCCCCTGTCGACCCCCCCCGTTCCTTAATATTTTTCATTGCGGCTTGAAGGGCCCGAGTAGTAAGAAATATAGAGAAATGTGTGCGTGTCAAATTGAATGGATGCATTTAGGCTCCTATATATCCTTTAACATGGCTTGTTTTACAGAGACTGCAACTAAAATAGAGGGAGAAGATTTGCACGATTTACATGTGCAAATGTAAGTTTTGTACTTCGCCTACGGGGCCACAATACCTTAAAAACACCCGGACGAATGTGCTCTAAAATTCGGATCTTTTTTGATGCGGCAAAAGGCCATCCTCTGAAGAGCGTTTTGCCAGTCCCACCTATCAGAGATTGTTGACAATAATTATAATGGAACTGCAGCAACACCAGGCGAAGGTCAGTGCTGAGATTGGGGAATCACTTTCCAGCCTATTTCTGCAAAACGTACTGTGCTTAGCTGAGCTATGAGCGCCGTTCACCTTCCTGCCCTGCAGCAGTGAAGGAACCTTAGAATAAAGAGAGAGCGGGAAAAGAGACACAAGTGAGAGCTGACTAGAGAAAGTGAGTGAGAGAGAAACAGGGAGAAAGATAGAGATGAATAGAGAGTAAGAGTGTGAGAATGGGACAGGGAGAAAGAGATAATGACAGATAAAGAGAGTGGAAGAGAACCAGGCATGTAAAGTGCCAGAAATGGGAGGAAGAGTAATACAGACAGATGGACAGAGCGACAGGGCGAAAGAGACAGGAGGAAAAAGAGAGAACGAGAGATATGGGTAGATAAACAGAGAAATGGATACTGACTTCTAGAATGACAGAGGCCGAATGAAACAGATAGAAGAGAACAAGCGCGCGGTGGGAGCGTGTGAGCGCGCGGTGGGAGCGTGTGAGCGCGCGGTGGGAGCGTGTGAGACAGAGAGGAGACGCCATGTGCGTGCACATCGCCTGTCCGTGCGCGCACATGGTTGATTTCCCTTCGCGCACCAAACCGACAACAATAGTCTCGCCAAGGCGAAGCCGCGCATGCGCTGCATTCGCTAGGCGAGATCTAAACGGGCAAGTACTGAATAGTACTGTTAGAATTTGATAAATTTGCTAGTGCCAGACACGGGACCTGCAGCAGTGTACAAAATAGACTTCAAGGCAAAAGGTGCAGCAACAAGTAAATCTAACAGTAGCATTTCCACCATCCAGACACGAAGGAACTGGGGCATGAACAGTTTCTGAAACCAGAGGAGAATAAGGCGGTTTTCTCTTTTTTCAGCAGAGAGTTGGTAGAAACGCAACTTTGAAACCTTTCCAATGCGTAGCTTGGCATGCAGCTTGAAAGACCATTCTGAATTCAGAGTAAAACCCATGGGCTTACCCTCATCAGCAACTGTCAGGCTAGTATAGAGTGTAGAAAGCCAAATTTCAACAAGGGATGTGGTAGCAGATGTGAACAAAATAAATCCAATTTTTAAGGGACTAAGCTCCAGAATATGAGGAGCTATTTCCATTCTATGCACCTATATATATGTACACACGGTATCTCTATGCTGTATATGACCATAGGCCCTTTACTAACTTTCTTTTTTTAAGTCATGTACCGGGATATGGAGTAATATGAACAGCAATATCATGGCTGATGTCATCAATTATGTTATTTGAGATATCATCAATGAGGATTTTTAACAAGTCATGAGGGATTTATTATGTGAGGTCATAAGCAGTCAATGATGGACCCAACCGTTATGGTTAACTGATTAAACTGACTAACTTCATTTTTTCTCTCCAGTTTTTAAGCATTCTTGGTTATGTCCTTTCAACACTATAATGTTACTTTAACCCTTGTTTTTTCAGTATATCTATCTATATTAATATATGCACACTCACTTACGCACATACAACTATTGTAGGTTGCGCCACTGGTTTTAATCTCTGGCCAGATGTGCAACCCATCCTAAAATTCACTACTAGAGACTCCACTGTCTGCAACATCGGAGAAAAAGCCGGACCTAGAGGCACCGACATGAACTTAATTGGAACACTTAGAGAAGTAGATTTTAAACTATTTCGGAACCTAGTCACTCACATCCTTGCAGTCAGAAAGAATGGAAAGAGGTGCGCCATGGTAGACTATCAGATGTGACCGAGATTTGTGCCTTGCATGGTAAACAATCAGCAGGACAGTTGTCACAGTGCTTCTTCAAGGAAAGAAGTCATTTTGATCGGGAAGTAAATGATCTACCTCGGTGATGCAACTCTGAAGTTGAAGCGTATCAGGGTGTTCACAGAGTCCACCTAAACAGGGAGGACAATTCTCTAGATGCTCAGTCTAATGTATACTTTTGTAAAAGAAGCTCTAAGTGGGCCAGCTTTCAGAAAATCTGGTTGCACTGATTGTGCCAAATAAACATTTGTGATGAAAGTCCACAATCTTGAGTGCCAAGTATTGATTTAACAACGCATCAGTAACATCATGGGCATAAACTATAGTTTTCAATGGCCAGGAGGCTTGATCTAATCATACTGAAAGGAGACAACCTCCAAACCTATTAAGAGGTATAATCCGGTTAGATATTAGAAACATTATCAGAGGTCAAATGTTTGATCAAATCAATTTCCTGTGACAAGAGGAGAGTGATGTTGTTGGCTTCAGAAGTGATTGTTTAATGGAACAGGATATTGCTGAACTAACAGAAATGGCCCACACTGTTGAACTCGGTCTCACTCAATAAGATCTCCCCGGTCCTCTCCCAAACCAAATACTGGCTACTACACAAAGCATTTTGGACTCCTGCCTGATTATTTTCCTTAAGTCTCCGTAGGGACGCAACATGCTGGAACTGTAATCAAGAAACTGGGGATTTAGCCCATCTTATCTTTCAGTGTGCATCAGTGAAGTCTTTTTGGGGAAAAAATGTTGCCTTCTTAACTGGTATGTTTAACTGTACTTTGACCCATGAATTCTCCACCCTACCAATGGCCTTCTTGAACGCGGATTTAGGATCCGACGCTGACAAATCTCTACTTGACCTTTTATTAACATCTGCGGTGAAAATAGTTCTTGCGAACTAGAAGGACACAAGCAAGACATCCTATAAGGGCTGGATAAACTTGATCACTCATATCAGAGGGGCAGATAACATCCCATTACAGAACTCTCTGTGGAAACCCTCATTCAGGTTGATGTGCAACTCCGATAAGTCGGAAGTACTTTTCTTCGGCTGCCCCATGGTTCCTGGATGGAAGAAGTGGTGGCCTCCTGCCATGTTCCCTCCCACCGGCGACTCAGGGGTTGCCAAAAATCTGGGCATCCAGATTGATAACAGCCTCTCTTTTAAAACTCAGGTGGCTGGTCTGGCCGGCAGATGTTTTGCGATCTTAAAGATGCTGAGGCAGTTTCTGCCTCTTCTTTCTTTAGAGCATAGAAGAATCACGGTTCAGGCCCTGATAGGCTCGCGCCTATATTATTCTAATATACTTTATCTAGGCCTCCCGGACTTCCTGTTAGCGCGTCTTCAGGTAGTGCAAAACTCGGCAGCCCGGGCTATTTTCGGACTTTCCAGGAGAGCCAGGGCCAGTGATCTTCTCAGAACTCTTCACTGGCTGCCCATCAAGAAGCGAATCACCTTTAGGGCCCTTACCATCGCCTTTAAAGCCCTTCACGGTACTGGCCCTTGTTATCTTCAGAAACGCATCAGTTTCTATTTACCTTCCAGATCTTTGCGATCTGCTACCCAGGCTATGGCCGTCAACCCGGTGATCCGACGGGCGCGCTGCGGGGGTCGGTCTTTTAAACATCTTGCACCCCGGTTATGGAACGCTCTTCCGCTGTCTCTCAGATCTAACACCAATCTTCTGGCCTTCAGGAAGGATCTGAAGACGTTGCTGTTCACGTAGTGATTCTTTTCATTCTGCTCTCAGTTCCCTTCCCTTTCTGCCTTCCACCCTGGGTCGGTGACGGTCTTTAGCGCCGGGACACTCTTCGGAGTAGCCGTGCGCTATAAAAGTACCCAAATAACATAACATAACAGAACATGTGGAACTCTATGGACACTTATCTCGACTCTTACAAACCTCCATGAATACTACTGTATGTCTCTGAATCACACATCGTGACTTACTTACGCATTCCTTGTATCTTTTTATCTAATCGTTATTACCGGTACTAGGTTATTTGTTAGGCCTATCAATATCGAACTGCTCTTGTGCCCACAACTGCATAGAATTCAGGATGTATATGATACCGCTCATCTAGTCTTTGTTTTCCTTTTTCCTTCTCCTCTTTCTCTTATTTTTTTTTTCTTTCAGCTTCTCTTCTTTCACTACTGATCACTTCGGTTACCCTCTTGTTACTCTCATAGGAGTAATAACCTTATTGTATGCTTTTATACACGTTACATTTTTGCTTTACATATAGGATATGCTAACCCTGATACAGTATTACTCTTTGTATCTTTCTTATGGAAATCAATAAAGTATTTTGAAATGGAAAAAAAAAGAAGGGATAGTTATACCCAGGTGGGAAGGAGATGTGGAATGTTAGTTCGTGTACTGAACATCATCTACGCCATCTTGCAGATTCACGTATGAACATACACGACAGCCATTTTAGGTACCATGGTCTCCCTGTTCACGATCGCCCGTCAGCACATTTCCTGAAACTCGCAAGCCTTCCCCGCGCACCCTGGCTGCCCCCACGCTCACATGCACAAGCCATGAAACCCCCCCCCCCCCATGACTGTCTCAGGGAATCACACCCCGCGCCTGACCAACACCTCCTTCCCGTCCATGAATACCCCTCTGTGGATAAACCCTTCCACCACGCTCGATTGACCACAGCAGTCCTTTCCGTCCATGAATACCCCTCCTTTGATGACCCCTTCCTCTGAGCCCGACTGCCTGCACGAACCGCTGGTCATCCCTTAGCCCGAGGGTACAGTTTATTGCCCACTACTGTATGCACTCGCCTCTCCTGAAAGAGACCACTATTGATCATGACGTCCCCACCCCCTGAGCTTCGATCAGGCGCACACATTCCAAAGGAATCGGCAGAACACTCAGCTGCGTGATAGCCCCTCCCAATCATATGAGGGGAGAGGGCCTCTACTGTTGTCATGTGTGGGAATGGGCCGGAACTGGGGGGGTGCCGGGGATGTCATTCTCTTACTTCACAATGTCCTTGCTGTAATAAAGAACGTTCACATGTCTTAGACCAGTGTATAAAAGACCAGGTCTCAAAGAGGTTGGGAGAGCACCTCGAGACGATACCTTGTTGTCTGATCTGATGTGTTCTACTCCGACGGAATAAACTTGTTTCCTGTCTTCCTGTCTCCAGCGCCTGCCTCTTTTATTGAATAACTTCGTATGGTATTAGAGGCGTTTTACGCCGGGCAAATTTAACTTAGGAAACATCTACTGAAATCGCCTGACCACTTTGAATTGATCTTTATCAGAGATTCATGCAGCACTAAACTGCAATAACCAACTAGTTGAATGAATGTTTTGCTTGTTCTGTGGTAGCCTGAAAGTGTGTCACTACATTGAAGACTTGTTTTAGGAGTGTGTCTTAAAGTGGAGAGCTGAGAGAAAAAGAGGGCCACATGTTTTTATCCATTTTTTTTTTTTGAAGGGACAGATCCTATTTTGTATTAGTCAAATCCACGAGATACGCGAATATGTGTCAGCTGCAATAAGAACTCACCACTCCTGGCTCCAAAGTCAGCAACTCTGCTATTAAATTGTTGTTGTCTAGTGATACCGTTCATTAGTGTGCTGGTATCCAGGTACAGTAGTATCAGGTGCCTTATAAAACAAAGACACTCCAGAACTTGAGGGGTGTTGCTTGGACATCAAATGTGTTAATATTCATTCTTGATTACCCTTCGGAGAAAGGCCGTCGGTGTACGCATAAATGCTATAGCTCTGTGAGTTATTGCAGCAATGCCATTTTAACTTCCAACTGTCTGCAGATAACACCGGGTGAGCTTGGGCGGAAGCTATCTTGCAGCACCTTCAACAAAACAACTAACACAGAACGTTAACAAGTACAGTCAACTTAACACAGTCAAAACATCTAGATTTGAAGTCTTTTCACAGCAGATACTCTGCAGGGTCTTCTACTTTCCTCTGCCCATACTTTACTCGTCCCTCTGATTTTAGGAGGGACATCCTATCCTATCCGGGCATAGGGCATTGCTCCCCTCCAGACTCCGCTGCTAGTCTTTTCTCCCCCCCCCCCCGCCATATCCTCTTCATTGCCCGGTTTGGAGCACTGGACGGGCCCCTTTGCTTTGTGGCCCTGTGTCCGATGCCCGATACTAAACTCGTCTCTCCGGAGGGTTGCAGAGGAGCCAGGCGGAGACTCCCCATCCTGTCTCTGGGCGGCCCGATTGCTACTGCCTTTCTCTTCAGCCGGCCTGCCTGCTTTGCCTCGTCGCGGGACTGATGGATTGACTTGCAGACACGACCGAGGTAAGAGGGTGCCGGCGCCGCTCTCCATGGCTGCTCTGAGCTCTTCACTCCTTAACCTTATCGGAGAGGAGCCCCCTCCGACTCTTCTAGCTTCGCCGCTCGCCTCTTTGCTAGACCTCGGGCCGTTTTGGGTCACGGGGGAGGTTTAGAGTCTGTACGGCTCTCCGCAACCACTCCAGCCTATTTTTCTGCAATTCGTCCTGGTGAGACGCTGCTTTCCTTTGACATTATTTTTAGACGTTGCCGCCTCCCGTTCTGTGGACAGCTGCCTTTGTTCCCTGACCTCTGGTCTCTGGATTTAACACCTCTGCCCCCGCTGCTCATGGATGGGGCGGCTGTGGACTTGGGCCGACTGCCTTTCTCCCTCCGGACTTGCTGGCTGTGGTGACCCTCCACCTTGAATGTCGGGCTTGGACCTTGGTGCTCCCGCCATTTTCTTTTTATGGCTCTCTTCTTCTACCGCCCCTCTCCTGATTCGCCAATTTGGCGATCTCTGACCTCTTCCTCTGTCCCAGCGACCTTTCTGTTGTCACTCCTGTGCCTTTGAACCACCCCTCGCTGTCTTGCTCGTTTTGTCTCGCTCTTGCTTTCCTGTCCTTTTTCTGCCTTCCTTTCCCTTTCTCTGTCCCCCCTCCTCCTTCCCCTGCCCCCTAAATTGTTCTTGTCTCTTACTTTCAGCCTCTCTTGAAACCATCCCACTGCTTTTCGTTACCTCACCCTGCGCCATCCTCGAGTTCTCATTTCCCTACCCCCTGTTTTGTAATGTTTTATTGTGTGCAACCTCCCACCATCCCTTTGTGCTGTGACTGCATCCCCCCTCCGACCCCACTTATGGAACTCTGCTTTTCTGTATATAGAGATAACTCTAAATCACTAGTATATGCAGTAGACCTTTATACCATCTACCATTCCTATGCGACTCTTAGAGTATATCCATTGTATCTCCTTGTGTGACTTTACATCTTGTACATTTGCAATTTTTTCTGTTTGTATCCTTCATGTAACGCATGTTATCCTAAATCCTTATGTTTTTCAACTGGTCCTTATGTAAAGCGCTCTGACACCTTCGGGTAAAGTTCGCACTATATAAAATCGCATAAATAAATAAGTAAATAAATCCATGAGAGATCGGTGTTCTATATGATAAGCATCTCTTTCGCAATTAGTTTATTAAGATAACACAATACTAAGTGATGTATGTTAAAAAATAATACAAACTACTTTACTTTAGCTAAAAATAATACAATGTGCTTTTCTGGGATGAATGGTGAAACTGTGGGCACAATGGCATTTTGCTTTCAGGTGCTCGAGTGCGGCTTTTAAGTAAAGGCTTCCAGGGGGGTGTGCCAGACACCAACCCATCGAAGCGCCGCTGCCTGCGTTGTACCAAGCGGTATCTGTGACCGGAGGGCCCTTATCGCCTCCTCACGACCTCGTGCTGACCCGGAGTGGCAGAAGCCTGTGGAGAGAGCAGGCCAGACTCGTTTACGGAAGGACGTCAGACGTTAAGCAAACACCACAGAATGAGTGCGGCAACACGCTGCTCTTTCCTTCTCGTGGTAAAGTAAATGTTAACTGTGACAACAGATTTCAAAACAGTAGCCTAGATACACACAGATACACAAACTACGGCAGCTCTCCGCAAGCCTGCAGCAACACAACTGGGCAAGGCCTCCATAATAATAAAACCAGCTCGTCATGTCAGCAGTACACCTATGCATTTCCCACAATCCCCTTGGTGCGGTCAACGACCTCCTCTCCATGAAATGCTTGCATCCTAACGCGCGCGCGACTTTAAAACAAGCATTGGCAAAGCCCAGCGTTCTTGCGCTTCAGAATACTTTCGGTGTTGCACTAACAACGGCTTAAGTTTGGGTCCATTCAGCACCAGTGCAGCCGAGGACAACTCGAACTTCCCATTTAAAACATTGTCTTGGGAGGATGAACGTTTTGCGAGGAAGTGGTTATTTCCTGAAGCAAAAAACGTAAGTAAAAACAAAAGTCCGTTGTTTAAAGGTCACCCTAGACTAGAGCTTTGAATGAACGGTCGGCTTTCCTTTCAGGGATTAGATTTTGACTACCGCTACAAGCACACACGAACAGTTAAAGCCTAAATATGAACTAATATTTTACGAAAGCCGTGAACAAGTAAAAAATAAACTTTTGACAAACTACACTGCCGGATATTTCTTATACAAGAAAAAAAAACGCTTGTGTATTTTCACAGCACTACAAATACCTTCAATAGGAGTGGTCCAATCATTCCAGGGGAAAGGTTCAGAGGTCGGGCAGAGGTGCGCACTAGGCTTATCATGGGGCAAGGCAAGGTGTCCTCCTATGAGGCCTGCCCACCTCCACCCCAAAATAAGGAAAGGTCCAGTATACTGGAGACTCAATACCTAGGACTGGGATAAGGAGTGTATGTGTGCGAGCATGCTGGGGCACCAAAGAAGGATTATGAACCTTGTGGGCGAGTCTGGGTACGGGCAGACACCTAATGAGAGTGCTTCTACTTCATCCAGAGTGGGTGCCGGCCCTTGGTCTGGGTGGCATTCCAGATGACAGGTCTAGTAAATCAAGACATGACAAAACCCTTCCGCTCATGCGGAACCCAGGTAAATTATAACATGATACAAGACTTATACTTGTTGAATAGTTCAAACAGGTTTTAGATTTTCACGAAACCCTGGTTGAATCAGTCCCACCGGACCATTGGATCATGCTGTTAGAGGACAGGCCTAAACTTCATACGACTGAGCAACTTATTGCTATTACTTTAGTAAGGAAAATGAAGTATTATCACTCAGATTACAACCATGTGTCCTGCACTGCTTATCCCCCCAAAAATGTTCTTTATTTCACCTCGGTAAAGGAGGTGCTCCAAGTCTAGAGAAGCAGACCCAGAGTTTAGGTTCATTCGGAGAAGTCCTGTGCCATCCTGCTTCCAGTATTTGAAGTTTAAAGACACTTCATAAGACACTAAGGCAATAGAAGTAAGTTACGGTGCAATTACATGTGTGGTATGACCCTAGCACGTTTATGAAATGAGTTAGGAGGGAGGGGTCAGCCACCAAAAGAACTATTATTCCCTCTGTGAGAGCACCATCTGTACCAACATTCGATCGAATCAGGTAAAGGAGGGTGCAATAGGGGTAACTTCCAAATTCGACTTATGGAAGGAATGGTGAAGTAGAAAATCAAGTTTACTATCCCTTTTTCAGAGAGCGAGAGCGAAGACAGACGTAGACTTGAGGGTTAAAAAAAAAAAACTTTCTACCTTTTGCCTCTGCTTTATTCTTCCCTCCCTCTGTCAATCTCCCGCTTCATCTGACCATCAGCTCTTTTCTTTACCTCTGTCCCAATCCATACTTTTCCCTTTCCACCCCTTCCTCTCATTTTCTACATTTCTTTCGCCGTAGTTCCAGCACGTCAATCTTTCCGTGTTCTTCCATCCTCCTCTGCCCATCATTCTACCTAGGGCTGTGCAAATTCTAAAATTCCACAAATGGGATGTTTAAAGTTCACAAAACTGGAATGTTTGAGAACTTAACAAGTTAGGAAAGTTGCCCACAAGAAGAAAATGAAATACAGTTACACCTTGCAACTCAATTTCTCTTTTCCGCTCCTTAATCTTCTCTCGTCTTACCCTCTCAGAAGAACTCTCAGAAAGCAGATGAACAAGGGATGCTGCGATATAGAATCTGGCAATATTAACAGTACTAAACTTGCATAGCTGGGAGCCCCTGCTTCTAGAAGACCCAAGGTACCCACAGAGTCCACCCATGATAAATGCCAGGAATGAGTAAAACCTTTGAGCTAAGACCTAGTGGGGGGATTTAGACCCGAAGGAAGGACCTGGAAGAAGTCACAAGTCAGCTTTGGACCACCTTGTCCTATGTTAAATCCTCATCTGGCCCGTGCATCTTTCCTAGCCCTATCGAAGTGCATCCTCAAAGAAAGATGTACCTCGTTGAGATATAAAACCAAAATGCATATCACAATATGTAGAGAAAAGAGCAAAAGAATTAAGGGAGAGTGGGAAGAGGGTTGGAATCAGTTGAGATGGACGCAAGCTACAAGCTTGAATTTACTTTGTGCTTGTAAACTTAAAATGAGCGAGGAAACTTAAAATATGAGAAATCCGAATGGCAAAGATATAATTTTGTAAAAAAAATAAACATTTAAACGACAAGGGCATTGTCCAGTTGGTTGTGTAGATCTGTCGGACCTGAAATACTGGTGCTCCTGACTGGTTAAGATGTAATCTGACCCACCCTAATAATACTTGCAATCTCACTGGTGGGCTGCAAAACTAGGGCGATATAAAAGGTTGCATGAAAAATTACAAGGCCTATCCAATTTACGACTGGCAGTCATTTAATAACACCATTCCCACCATGGATGTGAATATAATAAGAAATTACACATTTTCATGTGAGGGAATATGCATAAAGTATGCATTCTTGCTGTAACGCAACATACGAGACCAGTTGGCAGCAAAGAAAGATGTGTACACACACCAGCGTCTTTTACGAGTTAATTTTGTTCTTCGAGATGTTTCTTAATAAAACAACAACAACACAACTGCATGGAAGTAAACATTACTAGAGCACGTTCAGTTTAAAAAAGAAAAAACACACACAATTGTGATATACTGCTATCGTGGAACCTCCAAGGACAGTTATCAGCTGCCTTAATCACATACTAGATGGCAGGCAACGAGCAAATCAACCTAATAAGGTAAACCATACAAAGTACGATTAAAAAAAAGTTTAATGCATGAGCATTACGCTTTGGAATGTAGAATGTGTCTCAACCCATCAAAATGTCCAGAAGGTGTTTTAATAAGTGTTGTTTGCCTCATTCAAGGCCTTCTTGTGGATCAGAAACATGAGGCAGAAAGAGGCACGTGAAAGGTGTGGAGGGACGATAAATGCTAATAACTTATATGTGTCTTTGTGTAAATGGCTGTTTATTGTCCTTCCCAGTCAGATCACGTCCTCGATCAACTTCTCGGGCCTAGAAATACGAAAGGGGCAGGTATCGGCTGTCACAGCCGAAATAGAGGGCAAAGACACGTAACAAAGAGCATGTAATGTATGGAAGGACTTGGGCTATCTAATTGCATGTTCGCCTGCATAGTGCAATTTCCATCATTTCAAATTTAGTTACCAGAAGGATGTCTTGGAATTACAAGATGGGCTACTAGTGAAAGTTGATGAGCACCCACAAGATCGTACGTTTTAGAGCATTTACTAACAATGAGTAGGACACCTCATACTCTGGAAACTCAAACAGATCCACTCCTGTTAAGGAAAAGTGTGTTTCTAGTGGAACAAGGGGAAGGAAAACCCCGGTATAGCATAAAAAGAATTTAAAGTGTTAATGCACTTTGAATTACATTCCTGTATGTACTATTTTCCACCTCGTGGAAACAGAACAAACCTAATTTTCCAGGCATTGTCCAATAGGTAAAAGGTACAAGTTTCCCAATTTCCCAATGTCCCAATGTCCCAATAATGTCCTTGGAATTGTGGGAGAAGTGAAAAACCTAGACATTTGCTTAAAATTAAGGTGTGGCCCGACCCGTCTGAGGGGTAAAAAAACTGTCTTTTTCCACCAGTCCCTTGTGGACTGGACCTTCTGTGGTTGACCAGTCAGTCTAAGGCCACCCCTTATCTCTCCTCGCAACTGCTTCCTCTCCCGACCCAAAGACCTTACTACTAGGACACCACACTCTCCCCCCCCCCCCCGCACCCCCCCCTCCCCAACACAACCACACTAAGGCCTAGTCATGTGTGCTTCCCTCCATCTGTTGGAGCTTTAAAGAGAGAACTGACCACGGATCAGAGGGAAATCCTTGTGGGAGTTTACGCCTTGCTGGCCTTACTATCTCTTCTGCCTGCAGCACGTATACCATCACACTACATACAACACAGCAGCTGCATGGACATCACACCACCACCTCCAAAATAACGCCACTACATTTCTACCAAAACTGCAACGCTACAACGCTAAATCATGGCATCTCCCGCGTTGCAAAGTGTGCACCCGGATTTCGCTTTTCCAGGGCAGGCAGAAACATAACCACTGTTAAACTTGCTGAATTTGCTAAGGCTTGTTATCGTCGAACCAACACTGGTACAGTTTCCTCGCCACATGGAAGGACTAGGACAGTGTAAATACAGTGATATTCACTACTGAAGGTGTGTGCCTTGACTGACTTCCCATTGCATTGCTACATTAAGAAACTAAAATGTTCAGAGTAAAGACTTATGAGGGCGAGACGTTTCCGCACTCTCCCTCAAAGAATACATAAACACAACAGAAGTAAAGACATGGAGAGAAGAAATCTTATAGAAACTTAAGACTGAACATAACCCAGTCTACAAGAGCAAAATAACACGAAGCGGACTCTTTACACACAGAAAGAAACTCCAACGCGATTGGTAGATAACCAGAAAGGCACAGAAAACGTGAAATGGTGAACAGTATGTGTGAAGTGCGTTACTTCTATTTTTAGGGCGCAGTGATACTGCGGGCGCAGTCCACATGGGCTGCGACGAACTGGCTAAATTTATCAACAACATGTTCAGGCATGTTCTAAACATGCACAAAAAACCCTAACCTCGGATGTTTGTTTAAATCGGAGTGATGGCCCAAGCGGCGACGGCAGCAGAGTCTGTGGAAGCCACGCGGGAACAGATGCAAACCCAGCGGGCATAACCAGGGTTTGTTTCACCCTTCAGGGCAGCCCGCTACCAAACTGACAAAAAGATTAATAGAAATCGTTTCAAGTAACACGACTGTGAAATACATTGGTTTAAAATAGCTAAAGCATTGCAATTTCTCGGTGGCCACAGACACTACGTGGAAAACTGCCGCAACGAGTCGATCCTTTAACGACATTAGGCCTCGAGTGAGGGCTTAAGTCACTTACAGTTCAGGCCAGAATGTACAATAGCGGGTGAAGCCTGCAGAGGTATCGGATTTAAAATTAACGTGCAACAAGCACTGGCAACATCAAAAGGTCTGGCGCGGGTTGACTGCCACCGTTTGGGGCACTCCCAGACTCTCGCCAATGAAAAAAACTAAAACTTTATTGCAAGCACAAATATCTTTAGCTTTCTTGACCTCGAAAATACTTCGCCATACGCCATAGAGGTCTCTGGTAATTAAGTGAACTATATTTTGTGCAGATGTGTGTCTTGCAAAAGGACAGAATGCTTCAAGGTACAGTGAAATTAGCCAATAGCTGACAGGCCTCGTTCTGCATGCAGTAGTAGCCGATACAAAAATGGAATGACACAACAGACCAATGGATGAAGATTTGTGGCTGAAAGCCCCTAGGAGTGTGTGTGTGTGTATGTATATATGTATACGTATATACATATATATATATATACATACACACATATATATATATATATATATATATATATATACACACATATATATATACACACAAATATATATATATACACACACACATATATATATACACACACATATATATATACACACATATATATATACACACACTATATATATATATATATATATACACACACATACATATATACACATACATATACATATATATATATATATATATATATATATATACACATACACATATACACATATATACATACATACATATATACACACACATATATACACACACACATATATACACACATACATATATATATACACACAAACATATATACATACATACATATATATATATACACACATACATACATATATACATACATACACACATACATATATACATACATACACACATACATACACACACACATACACACACACACACACACACACACACATATATCCCTATCCCTATCCACTATTGGCTCTCACAACATTGTTTGGTATATGTGACTGCAGGCTTATTGCACTATTAGGTCCGAATCGATATTGGCGCATAATTGCTGCTAAAAATACAATTTTGTTTTAAAAAACCTGTACAAAATGGCTATAAAATAAAGGAATTAAATCCTTCAAGGATTTCTTGCGTAGACTTCTGACTTGTCTCATCAACTATTTGGCATTTCTTTTAATTTAGGAAATTACAGTGTCATCTGGTTACGATAGGCTCAGTTTATCAATGATGCGGAGTCCAGTAAAATGAAACTGTGAACCGAGAACTTAGGAAATGTCTACATGGTTTGTGTGTTTTGGTGGTCAACTATACCACATTTTTTTAATTTGTCAAAGGTACAGCTGCTACAGGAATTTTTTGTCTTAGGAAAATCATTGACAAAAACATCACTAGCCAATACTTCTCTTATCTAATGTTTTTCTTTACAAATACATTGAAAGTATTGAATCCATTTATAAGAAGAATTTGTGCAAGATGTAACATTTGCATATTTGGTCCTTTTCATGATGTGAATTCATATGGACATTTTCTCTAAAAAAAATATATTTTATATACTTAAACTGCTGGTTAATAAAGAATGGTAGAAAACAAACCATTCGCACCACGCGGTGCTGCACAAATAGGGAGCCAGATGACATACCAAGACACAGCAACTGACAGACATGTTGCTCATCTTAAACATGTTAGAAGGGGGCAATATTTAACAGTCATCCAAGTTCCAATCTCTCCTACTTCCATCGGCTCAATCACCGATCTTTAACTATACGGGCGATTTCTGTCGTTATGTATGTAGCCTGTTCAAATGCCAACAGAGGTTAAAAAAAACATAAAACTATCAGCAGTCATCAAAGTATAGTTATTGAAAAACAAAGGCCAAAAATAAGGAGTGTGTATTAAAAGGTAACTAGCAAAGATAGAGCAGTGCCTACTCAAGTAAGAATGAGGGCAGAAAGGTGAAAGAAGGGGAAGAGGCAAGCGCAGATCTGCAATACATGAATGTACGCAACATGCACTCTGCAGGTATAAGACGTGAGAGCATGCCATGGGCCTAGATGTGCTAAATGATACCAGTAAAAGGGGCAGCAGGACAAAGCCAGAGCTATAAGCAAGTAAGTTGAGCAAGAAATATAGGTAGTTTACAACTTTTACATATAATAATATGCTATTTACATACGTTCTTAACTTGCACCAAATGATGCATAATGCATACATTATATATGTGCAGAGCCAGGAGCATTTTAAACTTTTTTTTAATTAACAAATGTGTTTTACTTCCTGAAAAAACTGGGTTGACTGATGCACGGCCTAACACTTTACCCACTATTTAGAATGGACTCATTCAGGTATGTGGTATGCTCTCAGGTACGTGTACAAAATGCTACTAATTAGATACTAATTTGTGGGTTCCAATAAAATTATCAGCGCATTTTCTTGGCTACTTCTCAGAGACTGAGCAATCCTAATTGGAATGGGGTTTATGTGTATGAGTGTTTAAGGTGCGCACAAGTATGAAAATAACACTTAAGCATCCACATTTCATGCCTTTTCACGTCTGTGAATAAAGGGCAATTAATGCATGAGTCACTAAGACTTTTTCCAGGTGCAACCACACTACACCTCGAAAAGGCGGTCATGTTAACTCTTAAACTGCCCTATGCTGGTATTAGTGCACACATATCCACACATACCTCTTTATAAAGTGGACCCTTTTTCCACCTGGCTTACATTTAAGGCACTAAACGAATGGTTAGCTTGCCTGAAAAAGCCCCTGTGTGTCTACTGGAACCGAGCATCGAAACAGAGGTAGCATTACCTCTATACCTGTGACTGCCAGAATACGCACCGCCCAACCCAATTCAATGTTCAGTCACCATGCACACATGGAAGAGCTGCTTTTTTGAGCCACAGCAGGGTACAGTGGTGTCAAGGGGAAGTATTTAAACGGGGGAAGAGCCTCCAAGAAAGTCAAAACAAGGCCTGCAGTTACTAGACCCGTAGCAATATATTCCAGCCCAGCCTATCTGGCACACAAACTTCACCATATCTGCTGGCTCTTAAGACACCCGCAGCTGAGAAACCATCAGACTGTAGAGAAAAAAGGTATTTTAAAAAGTGTAAACAAGAAAAAAAAATTGGCAAAAAGCCTTTTTCATCTATGCACACTGGATCTGGAACAATATCCCTGTACCCATCCGAACTGTCCTAACCCTGCTATAAATCAGGAAAGAGCTGAAGACACACCTCTAAAGAATTCTATTTCACAATGCAGCAATATTCCACAACCCAGCAACTTCTCAAATCACTTGCTGACTGTACTCTTGCCTTTAACCTTGTACAGTGGTCCGAGGCCTTCGACTAGGTACACACCATACAAATACCACATACAGACATGGATCTAGGTTTTTCTGAAAAGTGGCTTAACCTTGAAGTTTTACGTGCTGAATGGGTCTCCTCCTAGACACAGTCCCTTGGATCTATTACTAATATCTTGAATGCATGGAGAAGCTTCTTTCAGAAGGCATGGGTGTATTCATACAAGTCACTTTCTAAGAGCTTTGCCTATCAGCGATAATAAGCACAATCCATCGTCAGGGTCTTGGTTTCTCTTAGGGAGCATTGGGGCAGTCGCTAATGTTTACTGAAGTGGTTGGAGACCAAGAGCCTGGCTTTGAAAAGGAGCTGCGCTCAGTAGAGCTTTACTAGTACCGAAAATCGAAGAGGGGAACAAGTAGGCACCTTTTCACAATAATATAGGTTTCTAACATGGAGTTTGTGTACAGAGAATCCGGCAACTGATAACATATTTCAGTAGGAGACCAGGAAATCCAGACTCCAGTACGAAAAGGAAGTACTTCAACAGGAATCACTTTCCAAAGGATGCTGACCTCTGGCACTTCTTTTGCTGGGGAGCTTGAGGGAATCTAGTGGTGGCAGCAAGCACCCCTTATTTCATCTGGACAGGAGCTGGTATGGTCTGAAGAGATGAGTCTTGCTCCCATGCACACTGAAAGATGAAGGGGACAGGCTTGATCATGTGGGGTGCGGGGCAGCGTGGGTGGGGAGTTTGAGCAGCAAGAAAGCGCAGTGTCCTTTTTCCTTTTTTGCAGTTTCTGGCCTCATATGTTGCCAGAGAAGCGTCTGGTAAAACAGGAGCCACCAAAGAGCCTGTCTTAGTGAGATATTAAGACTTCTTTGTGGTCCTGGCTTTTACAGATGATATTGTAGATTCTGCTGTGAAGTTAGTGGACTGTCGGGTGTATGTCCTTACGGTTGGTCCATCGAGCTGAAGCGTGGTTTGAAAGGGAAGAGGTAAGATCAGCGGGGAAGTATTGCTTTCATCAGTATAAAATAATGAGGACTTGTACTGCGGCCTGGAAACTGGTTTTGGTGGCAAGGATTTACCGCTCCTGTTCTTTACTCATTCCCTAGAGTCCTTCTTGCTCAATGCCAACACAATATAGCACATAAACCCCTCCATAGGTGAGCTAAGGTCTCTGCATCAGTTCACCTTAGAGATTTGTCCGTTCTGAACTTCTGTCACAACCTATGTGCCAACCTCGCTCTCCAATCTCCGGGGAACTGGAAGTGTGCGCCCTCCATACATTTCTCATTTCTGCTGTGTCAAGTCATGCTACAGCCTTGTGACCCAAATTTATGTTGCGCACTGCCATACTGCGAAAACATCTGTATTCTGAAATATACAGCACACAGCATTGTCCGTCTAGCCTCATTAAGCTACTTTCTATTTGTATCGTAAAAAGCCAATGTTTATATAAAAAAAAAAGAAGCTTGAGTGTTCAAGCACACTCAGGGCTGCATGCACCTTATGCTTGCACTGGAGAGGGGAAAAACAGCTTGCATTGTTCTTTAACCACCAATCAGATCTCGTGTTATTTTCAGTGGGTGCTCCGGACACGCTGGCATTTAAATCCCATCAGATGCATCTCTGACACTACTCGGGGATGAGTAAGGAGGCAGAGTGAATGAATCAATCAGATGAAGCGTTGTTAACATGGCTCCAAACATGCTGGCAAAAAAGCAGCCACGTGCTCCCATTGTACGGCACTGACAGTGCGGATTAGCGAGCTAACGGGATTTGCATAAAATCACACATTAAGTAGCAAAAGAGGATCTTGAATTTGAAACACTCAAAACCGCACTCCGAGTCACGTCCATCAGATCGCCTCCTCCGTAAATATAAGGTATGTGTAAATTATAGGTCTATATATACGATCTCGAAATAGCCGTGTGAGTCAGAAACCGAGCACCCGGTGTAGCGGCGAGATGTCCTAGTTACCAACAGAGGCCAAACACCACCTAAGGGCGTCATCTGCCTGCCTCCAGGTGAGCTTCAGGTAAGGGCGGGTTTCTTCCATTTGGACGACGGACAGAACTACTATCAGCTTCAGCTCCGGAGGACCGCTCCCCATGGCCTCAGCACGGCGGGCAGGCAAGGGGCAGGCCCCCCAGCAGGACCCTATGAAGCCAGCAGGCACCCTATGAAGCCAGCAGGCACCCTCCCTGAAATGCAGCAAAGGAGGCGGTCTTAGGGGTACGGACACTGCCCAATGCTGGACTAGACTACTCTGCAAGTGCTTAAATCCTTAACTGCATTTTACAAAAATGGAATCGATTGCACATCTGTTACTCAGCACCTACTCCCTATAGTATTTAAAGCGGATGTGGAAACACCCTGCGAATAAAGGGCAGTTTCACAACTCTAATTCACACATGCCACCCGAGTTACAGTCACAGTCCTTGAAAGATACCATCTCAATCAAAATCCTAAAGAACTTAGGCACGTAGAGAGGCTGGGACAAATGTAGTACCCTCGGGATAACAGCATCAACTGCGATGGGAGCAAAGCTGACCCACACCCCGCCTCCCTTGTTCCTCCTAAACAGTAATTAGGAAAAAAAGAAACTGGGGGTGATCATTCAAAAAGGGGTCACAGTGCAACATAAAGACAGAATATAGGCCTTGGTTTGTCATATTCTTTATGCTGGGATAACAGCAGGCTAGGGCAAAGGCTTCCATGAAATCTGTCGTTAAGGACTATCAATCAGTCACATTTGAGAACCAACATTTTAATGCTGGGATGGGTATAGTTGGGGGAGACAACAGCTAAATCTGGGTTACTAAATGGAAAATAGATGTTTGAGAAACCATGATATAAGGAAAATAACTAACTTGCAGTCTTATAGATGGCCGCCAGGAATCCCCTCAACCGCTCAATATCACCGCTTTTCTAGCACTCCATTACAGCCGCACATTTTTTGTAGTGCGTAGTAAAAAGGGATCTTCAAAGAAATCATATCATAGAAGTCATTGTAACAACACTGACAGGCAATGAAGGTGTGTGATCAACCATATGTTATGTTAATGTATGTATGGACTTCTTCTAACAGCTCAGATGAACATTCCACTCTGACCACAAATCCATAAAGGCTTTTTCACACACAAAACACAGTCCTGATAGGCTGAGATCTCGAACAATCACTGCTCACAGCCTAGGGCGGAAAAAGGGAAGTGATCGGGAGGACCAGCACGGATGACGCAGTTTGTATGTTACATGTAAGAAGAAGATAGCACAAAGCTACCAGAAAGTCTTTCACAAAAAGAGCCTTTAGCTATAATAACTGAACCATGAAGTGTGGACCATCATGCATACAACGAATACATGGCGAAATCTCCAATCATACTTATCCAAAAGATCATAAATATGCACAAGAAAACATATAAATACTTCCTCCCGTCTAAACACCAGTCAGATTAAGGGATCTCATTACTACTACCACGGATATCTTGTGAAACTCCCATATATATGTGCACAAATAGAAGAGAACACCGGAAGAGGAAAGATAGGTGGGCCAGTGATGCCCTGACTAAGTTAGAAAGTGGTAAAGTCATTAGTCAATGGAATGACATTTTTGGGATATAACAATATCTACTCCATATATGATGGCTTTACAATTCTTTTGTTTGGTCCTCATAAGCAAGTGTATGAAGGCGATTTTCACCTCATACATTTTTTTTAAAAAAAAGAACATATGGCAATACAAATTAAATGCCTCAATGCATGTTCCCATTTGTACATACTTATGAGGAGCCAAGAGAGACGGGTTCAACTTTGCAACTAAAATAAGACAACCACATGCATTGTGCTCCAGATATTACACTGTACTTACTACTCTGACAACACAGAGGCAAGCGGAGTAGAGGCACGTGCCTCACAGCTGCTTCTAGCAGCCACTGAGAAGAGAGGGTTGGGATCATTCCACAGGCAGTAATCCTAAGGGGGCACCCCACTAGGCCACCATACATGCACATTTAGCCTGTGCCAGTGCTTTCAGCCTTATAGCCTATGCACCATGCTGCTCAATATTTTCGTAGCACAAGAGGTGAGGGTACCTACTGAGTGTAGGGAAACTCCAAGGATGCAGTGGGGAACCAGCTGCCCTGTGTAGGATACTCATACTTTGCCACACATATACATACAAGCTTATCAACAGAGTTGTGGCATGGCCCTTTGGCATGACTGAGCATGCAGCTTCTACAACATCTCTTGAGTGATCGATTAGGCCACCTTATTAAGGAAGGCTCTTGAATTTGTAACAGCTAGAGGCAGCCTAGTACACATGTCGCTATATTAATTTCTAAAAAATTTAAAAATAAATCATCTACTTTAAGAAGAAGCCTATGTGGTACTGAGAGCTCTTATGTCATTTAATATCTGTACTTGTAATAGCAATGGTTCAATAAAAAAATATAATCACCAACACAGAATCATGTAGCCAAAACAAAGAGTTGCGCCCACAGCCCCATTCTACAGCTGAAAGCCCACGGGTGAGGTCATCCACTGCGGGCTACTTTAACAATTACCTTCAAAATTACCTAACAAAGATGGCTGCACTCGACCAATGTACTTTGAAATGTGGTACACTGCAGGGCTCCTAAACAATGCAGATTTATGTTCACTGCTAGGGTAGCTTTGTTTCTGCAATACCCGCATATTATAAGATTCAGTGAATACAACAAGGACTATATCTCATAAAAAAGTTTAGAAGGAAAACATAACAGAATTTAAAATGTTAGTTTAAAAACGCAATAGGGAAAAAAACGATTTTATCCCTGTGAATTATGCCGAGGTCATCAAAACCTCTGGATATGTCTGTGAATCATGTACATCTTTAAGGTGTAGCAGAGCTTTGTAAGTTTCCTAAATAGTTGTATCAATTCATATAGTCGTAAAAAATGATATTTTGTTCCTCCAGCCTGGAGTGGAGGCTGCTGCAATTCTCGGCTACGCTAAAAATGAAATGTTGGTAACACCACTAGCCCCCTGTGACTTCCAATGCGTCAGTCACACTTAGCTCGGCTTCGCTTCAGCTGCAACCGACCCGCACAGCTCTCACAGATGGCAAGCACAGTGTTGTGACACATCCCTTGCCGACTGAGACAAGTTGCAATGTGCCACTTCCCGTGCGTGCATCCTCAAGGACGTCTCGCTCCTCTTTCAGAAGTGCTCCTCGGGCAACCGTAGGGCATGCTGGGTAGCAGCACGAAAGTCAGACACATTAAAAGGCATGCTTGGGAGCAAAGGTATCAATGTACACAGAGGGGACACTGGGTTTGGCCTAGTTCTGCTATTTTTCTATGGAAACAGGATAGCTGTGGGAGACGACATGCATACGGTGATATGGCAACACAAGCCAGGGCATCAACAAGGACACAGGCTCACACGCGTGTGGCCCAGCGCATAAAGCATATCATTTCAGACTTGGGGACAGAATGTGTAATGAAATCTTGCAGAAAAATTATCCAAATGTAGGAGTGTAAGCCAATAGAATTTAAAAGGGCAGAATGGAAATAAAAGGGGAAAGTAATAAACAAGAGCAGCACCAAGATTGAACACTAGAACCACCAACAGAGGACTTATTTTTGTGGGGGAGCGGGTAGTAAGCCAAAGCAGGGTTTGTATTTATCGTACTTGTTAACCGAGGCCCCGGAGGCAGCGTCCTGAAAACTGCACATTCAACTGCAGGGAGCGCCTGTTAGAAGACAGTCCAACCGAGAGCTGCAGCACGGAATAGAGGCATTGCCTTTACAATGGCAACTGCAACGCCACACCTACCTGGCCTCCAGCGTACTTTCCTATTAATTATTCCCCTCTGTCAGGCACCCCCGACTGAGGAACTATTTACAACACAGCGCTCCCTCAGCAGCATTAGAAGCCAGTTGTAGTAATAAGTCACTACCAATTGATAAGTTCAAACGTTAGGTTTATTGTCATGAATACAACAGGTGCTTCCAGCTTGGCGGCAACAGCTTCTATCACAACATTCTAACCCACACTCCAGGATGGAGCGCGGTTCATACCAAGAGGTCAGGGAGGAGAGGGGGGAACGGGGAGGGAGAGAAGGAGAGGAAGATTACAACACACCTCCCTCCTTATGAAAAGATGGAGAGAGAACGTGCGGGGTGACGATGCGCAGGGAAGGCTGGGATGGGGGAAAAAGGAAGAGGGAAACCAGGAGGGGGTGGAGAAGTACTGAAGCGCATAAGAGGGTCAAAAGAGGGGACCCCATGCAAGGTTCTAAATGAAAGGACAATGAAGACTACACAGAAAGTGAGTACACTGTCTGAGAACTGGCTATGGTGCCCACTGGGGGTGACTGGGGGAGGGCTTGATAGATTCTCCCTCCCACCAACAGTTATAAGGGTGTAATGAATATGTCTAGACTATATCTTTAAACCCATGTTGGTCTAGCGGGGAGAAAGATGGAGCACTTACAAACTCATGGCGTGCCCAGTACAAAATTGTCATGTTACTACAACCTATTATCATACTACTGTAACTGTCTTAAGCAACAAGGGTGAGTACCCTCAAAGTGTGAACAAAGCAATTAGGTGGATGCACAAAGAGGTGCTGAGGCATCCTGGCATAGGTGGTATGCTGGATAAATGTATCACCCCTCAACGCAGGGTGATGCTCTGCAGGCCCAGGGTGAAATAGGAAGATTGTCATGTTGCATCAACCCCTCCTAAACAACTGTGACTGTCTGGTACACCAGGAATGTGCACCAACATGATGTAGTCAATGCAGTTCAGTGGATGAACGAAGTGGAATTACTGCATCCTGGCATTGGCGGATTGCAGAATGTAAGACACCCCCTTTCCACCTTTGGCTCATCATTGTCTGATCTTGCCTCACCATCTATATTTCTGTCGGATTCCGCTCTCCTCATGTTGTAATTACTACTCCCTTCCTGAAGAATGAGAACGGCTGTACTATTCTTTTCTCTAGGCAGTGGCTTGGGCCAGGACACCCCCCGAATACTACCTCCTATGAAATAAGCTTCTACTTCCATGTCCTTGTCTCTGCCTGGACTAAGCCTTCTTCTGCTCCTATTGCCTAGGCCCTGACCAATATTACCATCATTATTGCCTTTTATTTTCCACCGTCGTTGATCATTTGCATACGCCTCCTCAGCTCTAGGTATGTCTTGTTGTTCACTCTTGGACATGTCATGCAAGATCATATCTGTGTTTCCTGGACAATTAACCCCTTTAAAGCTAGTAAACAAACCTCCCCAGTGCTGCGCTGTCCATTATCCGGTGCTGAACTGGACGTCCAACGGTCGTGCGCAGCACTGGGGAGGTAGTGCCCGTGACGACCGTTGGCCGACGGCAGCACTTAAGGGGTTAAACTTCGGCTTCCTCCAATTATAATAGACTGGACACCTCTCCCCTTCCATGACTTTTAACAGGGATCCTTTAAGGTTTCTCGGGATTTTAGTACTCTCCCTCGTCATCAGACTGTGATCCACCCCTTGTAGGTGTTCATCTTTGTTTTCTCCTTTAGGCTCAATATAACTTGCCCCACTTTTCTTTTTCCAATCAAAATTGTCCTCATACTCCTCTGACATCCTGATTCCGAACCCGTCCCACTTGCTTATCTGCTGCATCTCCTTGTACTTGGACTGGTTACTTTTATTCATCTGCCCTCCACGTTCTTTAGTAGTGGTCCTTTCCACTATGCCATCTGTCTCCATTTTATGATTCCTACTGTCCTTCCACTCCAGTTTCTTACGTATTTCTCTTTCTTCCACCTGACTTTGATATGTGTTATTTTTCTTGTAGAGTTCATCCCTAATAGTTCTTTCCTTCCACTCCTTTTTCCTAGTATCTCTTTCAGAAGCCGTATTACTCTTAGATGGCTGCATGAGAACATTAACCGTTCCACCTCTGTTCTCTTGTTTGCTCAGACTACGTGTCTGCTCCTTACTGAGTTCCTTTATTTTCCCATCCAATGAGATCCTCAACTTCTGTTGATCTCTCCAGCCTAGCATGTTGATACTACCTTCCATTATGTGTATAGTACTCTCCGTAATGTTTTCTTTGTAAACTATGTCCATGACTATGTAGCCAATAACCTGTATACCCTTCCCCGTATACGTCTTCAGAGCTGTGTTAGCCTCTTTCAATTCATCACCGTGTTTCTTTGCAAATTTTCTGTCCCAATCGCTCTTACTCACTAGACTATATCTTGAACCAGAGTCCACAATCATTTCTGTCTCAATTTCACCTATGATAACGGTACATCTCTGAGGTATCCTTCTGGTCTTTACATCCTCTTTGCCAATCCTTTCATTCTTGAACCCTACATCCCTTTGCACCTTTCCACTTGTAGCTTGTGTATAATACTCATCCCACACGTACAAAATATTTTCGTAGATGTTTCTATCAGTTCCTTTCATGAATTCCTTCTCCATGTTGTGATAAATTTTCCTTCCTCCCGTACCTAAACTGCGAAGTAGGATTTCCGCCTTTACTTCCGGTGAAAGAGATGCTACCTCTTTCTCCAACAAGGACAGATAGTTTTCAAGATATACTTTCCATTCCCCCCACTCTGCAATATTATTATCAACCTCCTCCATGAACGGCACAGGTGGAGGGAGATTATATATACGGCTCCCCTCCATGTTAAATCTTCAGCAATTCACCAACCCTACACCTGAAGATATCACTAGCCTGGGATACAGTTACGCCGTGTGCAAAATTGGTGCTGCGGAGCACTGCTGCTAGATCACCCCCGTTACTTACTTGAGCAATTGAGGATGGTAAACAATGGCGTATGCCGGACACTACCACTCCTACAAGGCTTCTAGGAAACTGCTAAGAATATCCCTTCATAGGATGACATGAACAAAAGCAGTCCCGGTATGGATTACTAGGTGAGGGGCGATCTAGTTGTTGGCAATTAAGTACAAGAGGGTGAAAGATGCTATGACGTGCCCCTTCGATGAACAAATTACTTGAGTGCGTATCAACAGGGGCTGGTTAAATGTGTAGAGACTTTACTGAAATTTCACACTGCTTCGCGCTGAAATACTCGCAAATTGTGTGAGTGATCTCACTCTCAACCGCTGCAAACTCCCAGTTCATTAGCTGAGTGCGGAAGACAAGCGGTGCGCAGCCTGCGCTCTGGTGTCGCACCAACTCAGCTGTCTGTCCTTAAGGCGCTTGCTTTCCACCCATAATCCACGCCTTCGCGCTCTTCTCCTATGCGCCACCAGTGCCAGTCATACACTCGAACAGTAGCCTCCCCACCGTCGTCCTCACCTTCGCGCTCTTCACCTGTGCGCCACCTGTGCCCGGTCAGACACTCGAACGACCACCACCTAACCGTCGTCCTCACCTTCGCGCTCTTCACTTCTGCGCCACCTGTGCCCAGTCAGACACACGAACGATCGCCTCCCCGCAGTCGTCCTCACTTTCGCGCTCTTCACCTCGCGCCTCCTGTGCCCAGTAGACACCTGATCTGGTCAACAGTCGTCCTCACTTTCGCGCTCTTCACCTCGCGCCTCCTGTGCCCAGTAGACACCTGATCTGGTCAGAAACACCACTCCTTATGGTCGAATCTCAAATCTCTTCCAACACTTAAAGGCAGGTCAGAAGCGAGGTGCCCGACACGACACCCGAAATCAATTTCTATTTTCCCTGTCAGATTTCCGTATGACTTTACAACGAGAATTATTACATGGATCCTGCGTTCCAATATTCCTCTAAAGGCGTTTAGTTCTCAACTCTCCCAATTAATGAGTAGACACTTTCTCTCTCTCTTCGCCTCATTTGCCTCCTGCATTTATCTTCATTTCTTTCTTCTTTGACAAGTATATAAATGAACTCACCACAACTATGCGACCCTTGCTGTCTCTGGTACTGTTTTACACAGTTTCATAAGCATTCAACTAAGTATTTTCTCATTACATGCTCCTCCCAGCTTTCCGATGGCTTGAATTAATTGTGAAATGCAGCTTGGTCCCCCACGGCTAAACTTCCTCCAAATTCCTGAGCAAATACTTTAAGAATGCTCTGAGGCTTTGGTTACACACCTCCCTTATTACTGGAAGTAGAGGGGTTAGTAGCTCCCCAACGCTGTCTCTCACTAGTGCCTCGCTTAATTTGCGCTCACCTCTGAACTGTTTCTTAAACGTATTCCGGAGAATGACTTCGTACCTCCGCTCCCTTTCTCACGCACTTAACGTGCTCAGCTCGCTGAAATGTGCGGCTCGCTCCGGCCACATGAAGTACTTTCCTTTTCCTTTATTCCCTCCTGACTTCACACATGAAGGGTTAGGCAGACGAAGTCCTCCTTCTACTGCCCCTTTTCAGGGCTGGAACTTCCCGTCGACGACTCTGCGCGAGATCGGAACAAGACCTGCTCCGTCTTCTCCTCACGAGAGTTCCCTGCTTCTCGCCCACAGCATAACAGTCCTCACAAACCACGGAGGGGACTGAGCCTGGTGCCGATGAACGTCTCTTCACAGCCTGGATCAGAGCACCGCTGCCTTGAGTCATACACTTCACCTCAACGTCGACGGTTTACTCCTAGTCTCCGCTCTCAACCGGCCTCGAGGTAGACCGAATTATTATTTTTTTTCATAAATTGGGTGAGACATCCTTGTTGCTTTGCTCCGCTCAAGCATCAAATATTTCCAGGGGGAAAACACCACACTGACCCTGGCTCAGCATCCCGTCCTCGTCGCCATAAATGTAGTAATAAGTCACTACCAATTGATAAGTTCAAACGTTAGGTTTATTGTCATGAATACAACAGGTGCTTCCAGCTTGGCGGCAACAGCTTCTATCACAACATTCTAACCCACACTCCAGGATGGAGCGCGGTTCATACCAAGAGGTCAGGGAGGAGAGGGGGGAACGGGGAAGGAGAGAAGGAGAGGAAGATTACAACACCAGTCTATTTTTATACCCAATTAAGCACTGCTTGAAAAAGTCCTAAACGAAGTAAGGTATATAATCGGATCATCATTTAAGTATTGTTGAGAACAGAAGAAAGTTTGTTTGTTTGCATCACTGCCCTCTTTTTTCAGCAAACAGACTGAGATGTTTGTTGTTTCCCAAATTGATCGGCCATGTTCATGTTGCATGCTAATGGTATGAATTAATTTTTAGGACAGGCGCCAGACAAGACCCTTTGATTACGCCAAATGTTTATAAATAATATACTTATTGATAAGGACTTTTAGCTAGCCTTCATCCCTTGGTCTGTGGCTGCACCATTCACATTGTTATCCTGTTCAAGTCCGCACACAGCACTGGTCAGAATGTCAGCCGAAGCCTGGCATTGGCTAGCTTCACTGTGAACAGCAGCATTTGGTCTTTCACAAAAAGCAAGTCCGCACACAATGTTGTTCCTTTCAGTGTCAGAGACTAGTATGGCAATGTGTGCTTTTTGAGACCAAAAAATATATATATTTTGGGTTTAGTCATGGTTTTAATTTGTTTTTTTGTAAAGGTGAGGACCCAGCAATAAAGTTTTACAAAACAAAACTAAAAGGCTGGCACCCAATGCCAGACTATCAAACTCAGCACAAATCCATCCCCTTCCCCTTGAAAAAAAAAAATTTCATTTGTGATGTGTTTCTGTGCCCAATAGCCATGTCTGAACTGGGGTGGCTGAGTGAACTAAAGAATGGTGATGGATTAAACCCAGATCAGTTGACTGAGGGTGAGTGTTTGATTTATACAAACGCTCCGTCCATCATCCCCTTTTGTATCAACAGCCCGCTGATGGCATCACAGTGGTGGAGAGGTGATACGGTTAATGCTTTCCAGCGAAGAGCGCAGGGGTCATGCTGGAGCCTCAAGTTCAGGCCTAAACCAATGAAACGGAAATCCAGCATAGTCTTGGAGGGGTCCATGGTTTTGGTTCCAACAAAATAGGACCATTCTGGAAGGATGCAGCCACTCAATAAGCTGCTCATCTAGTTGCGTTATCACACCCCAATCACCCCAAAATCTATCAATATTAACCAACCAAGAAGCGTGAACGTGGTTTTCTCGGAAGTAAAAAAAAACTTCATACAGTAAACAGCCAAAGCTCAACACATTGAAATGTTTTCATGTGCAATGCTCAAATATAACAAGTTAATAGTTCTAGTACTAATTAGATGCACACACAGAAATGGAATTTAGTACACCTCTCCTCATGTCTACACACTCTAGCCTCGTGACCCTATTTCTGACACTTTAACAGCTGAAATCCAGAGAAGGAAACTATATAAGAAATCCTTCATCCTCCCATCTGAACAACCTCAAGTAAGTTATCAAAACCTCGAGAAAATAAAAATAAACATCAGGTTCTGAATGCCCCAACTGAAAAGGTTAAAAAGCGTTGCCATGGATACCACCATGCCACCACATATCCATTTCAAATTAACCAGTGGTTGGTTTTCAAATGTATTCAGTATTATACTCATCCCATTCTTTACAATGAATTCAGTAAATTCAAGTTAACAAATATTTATTTTAAAAAAGCAAAAAAAACTTGAATCCACCTCTACCCATGCCACCCTGCCTCCACTTCCCTGCATTGTGTCAGCATCACCAGCTGAATTTTCTATTTATGAAGGCCCATCATTCTAAATCTGCAATCCTAGCTGGATGATATTGGCTGAAACAGAAAAAAGACTGAATCACTGGACAGGGTAAGGCTTTCCGCATTGCATTCATGCAGTGGGAGGTAGGTTTTAAATGGCTCTATAAGGTATTCAGCATATACACACATGTGTTTCCACTTCAACATTGAGACATTGACTTAGCTTTTTCAAGAGTCCTGGCAAATACATGTTTTTCTAGCACTGGTCTTTGATTCCCATCTTACATTCATCTTAAAACACAGCACCTCATCTTGGATTTCACAAATGTTCATTAGGCTTCCCAAAGAAACTGGATATTTGAAGAAGAAAAAAACAATACTTGCTCATGAGCTTTTTTTTTTTTTACAGAAAACAAACTTGAACACTGAAGCAGAGACGTGAAAAAATGAATACAGACCTTTGAGGTGCTGACATTTCTCATCAGAATCCCCACGGTTATGACCTTGTTACTGACCAAATCGGACTGCTCTGTTATAACTTAATCTGCTCGAGTGTGTCTTGCTCCAGCACACTGGTATTTAGAGACCGATAATTCACAAAAAGACTACTTGCCAAACAACTAGTCAAGGCGTTGTGACATGTGCAGCGCAGATGGTTTGCCATCGGCACTTAGTACAGTCATGGTCATGATGCTGCTTGTGTTTGCTTTTCTGTCCATCACTTGGTCCGTAGGCCGGAGCTTCCTGTTCTGCTGACTGTAATGTACAACTATGCTGGCAATATTTTACAATCAGGACCCAAAGAATGTATTGACCCAAAAAGCGCCACTCAACATTTTGTATCCCTGCTCCAATGTGTGTAGAGGAATTGAAGTAAACGAGAGACATCAGATTTCCATTTTCAAATCATGCTGGCCTATTTTTCAAAATATTTTTTATTCATTCCTTCGCATAAATAGCAAAAATAAATCTCACACAATTCCACACCAACCAAGTATGGCAAAACTAGAGGTGTTCATGTCCCGTCAAGGTTATGAAAAATCACTCGCCTGAATTATGTGAATGCATGGTTCCAGGGAACCAGGCCATAAGCTTGCCCGACATTAGAAAACACCATGGAAAACTGAATCAACTCTTTTGTTGCTTCACATGACTGAGTATCGGAGATTGTAAAGGGAAATCCATGGAAGAGAGTCCAAGAATTTTCATGACGAGGCCCGGTATGCTGAGCTTACCACAAGCGATACAAAAGGGGATGATGGACGGAGCGTTTGAGCAAATCAAATACTCACCACCAGTCAACTGATCTGGGTTTAATCCATCACCATTCTTTAGCTCACTCAGCCACCCCAGTTCAGACATGGCTATATGCAAATCAGTCTGACCTTGTGCCTCATGGGAACAGTCCAGCCCGAACTGCCAAGCCATGTCTTCCCTGGACCGGAAACAAGCATCCTGGGACCGGTTTCGTATTCATAATCCTCATCAGCCAGGTATCTTGAATCCAGTGGCGAAGTGATGCTTGTTTCCGGTCCAAGGAAGACATGGCTTGGCAGTTCGGGCTGGACTGTTCCCTTGGAGCACAGGGTCAGACTGATTTGCATATAGCCATGTCTGAACTGGGGTGGCTGAGTGAACTAAAGAATGGTGATGGATTAAACCCAGATCAGTTGACTGGGGGTGACTGTTTGATTTGCTCAAACGCTCCATCCATCATCCCCTTTTGTATCGATTTGTTCGCCCTAAGTGTGGCAGGGTATGCTCAGACGTGAGTCCCTTGTTCACTGGATTCAAGATAGCCTGGCTGATGAGGATTATGAATCCGAAACCGGTCCCAGGATGCTTGTTTCCGGTCCAGGGAAGACATGGCTTGGCAGTTCGGGCTGGACTGTTCCCATGGGGCACAGGGTCAGACTGATTTGCATATAGCCATGTCTGAACTGGGGTGGCTGAGTGAACTAAAGAATGGTGATGGTTTAAACCCAGATCAGTTGACTGGGGGTGAGTGTTTGATTTGTTCAAACGCTCCGTCCATCATCCCCTTTTGTATGGCTTTGAGCTTACCACAAGGCCATTTAAGGACATGGAATAAATATATTCCTAGAATGCCCCTTCACCGGGCCAGGCATCAGTGATGACTCCTCAAAAGGTGTGGGTAAAATTGTGCTTCAGTGAAGCTATGGGATGGATGCCTTCTCATCATGCCTTTGATACATTTGGGAAAATGGAGGATGGCAGAAACACAAAAAAGTGAGGAAAGAACGGTCACATGCAGTGGGCATAACTATGCAGCGATGCTCAAAAGGATGCATGGCAGCAAGAATGGAAGAGGCTGAGAGAACCTGGCAGACGGCCAGTGAAAGTTGGCCGAGGCACAAGTTGATTCACACACATGGAAACCATGCAGACTGTCCATTTATCGAGGTTTACATTTGAACTAAAACCTGAAATGCAAAATTAAACTGGCCTCTTGTATTCGATTACTCAACAATACCACCTCACCAACCAATAAGTGTAAAAGGGTCGAAAGCTGCTATAAATACATTCTTTGAAATAAACACTTCAAAGCATGTATTTTCGTATGTTTGCCATACTAGTAATCTGCTTTTCGTGTTTAAGGAGCCACCCTGTGCCCTGCTGCTCAAGAACAACGCAAAACACAGAAGAGTGCACACTGGTCTTTTTGGACAGGAGGGTGGGAACACACAATAGAGCATTTTCAAAATTCGGTGGTGTACCGTGAACGCCTGAGCTGCTCGTCACATTTTATCTGTAATTCTATTGGGTGTGATTCAGTATACGCAAACACCATTGCACACAAGAGGTTACAGATAAGGCTGTACCTTTCCCACCTCTAACACAACTTTGTGTATGGCCCGTTTCACATTGAGTGACCGTTCATAAGTTCACCTGCAAAGACTCCAGCTGAACTCCTTTTGTCATTGGTGTGGTGTCTGCAGGCCAGAACACAGCAACTGCGCATCTGAAGGCCTGGATAACGGAATAGATATTACTTAACCTAATTTACACCTCACCCGATTAGCCCAATCACTTATTCAATTTTGATTTATTAAACATTTTGATTACAAAAAGATGGGCAAAAAGAATAAGAAAACAAATTTGCACCTCAAAAGGTAGAAAAAAGGGGAAAAAGGGCTGGCTTTTCAATTCTACTCCTCTAAACTAGCCCAGGGTGGACTTTTCGATCCACTAGCAATTTGTTGTAGACTTATGAGGTTTAATGTCTACCAAGAAAACAGAATTCCTTCCTAGGCAACAGTGTAGGTTTGATTTTCCAACAATATGCAAAATGTATTTCACTCTTGCTATAAGAAACGTACAAGTAATTCAGTGTGAAAAACCGACCAACACAAGCTCTGTCAGGCAGGTAAAATGGCTGTGAATAAACTGCAGCATCATTGTCTATCTGATGCCGCAGAATAAACCCTGTGACTTGGATCAGCTTTTTTTCTAGAACTGTAAAAAAAGTGTCAAACTCGGCTACCAGATACCATTTATAAACAATGTGATATTTAGCACATTGGATGACGTGGCTGCAATGACTACGGTCTCCACTTCCTCCAAACTTCAGCAACAACACATATTAACTCACACATTGGCTTTTGAAATCAACAGGAGGGGAATCAAAGTCCTGCCCCGCTCGTGCAGGGTTTTGGACCATTCCTTTTACACCACCCAGATTTAGAACATCTAATTGAGGGAAGCTACAATTCATTTGTGCAGGCCAAGTTTCCAGAAATGGATGTAGCCACCATCTAGGCAGATAGCTCTCAGGGGCCTTGAGCTAGACCTGAAAACAGCCAACCGTTGACTGCCTCTTTGAAAGCCAACAGCTCAGAAGAAAATTCAGTTACAGAGGATAGCTAGTACTTGCCCTGAGATCAAAGACAGTATAAAGAGGTGGACCAACGCTTGTGTAAAGAAAATATTCAACTTTATGGATTTTCACAATGTTTACCAGCTACAACATTTACTGTTCCAACAGATTAATTGAAGGGCAAATTCATTCATCAAAACACCAAACCACCAATTCCAGACGGGATTTTACTTTTGCTTTATGTCTGTTCTACTGATTTTATGCTATAGACCAACTACTAGTCCCCTTTCTTCCTTTACTGCCCTTGACCCGTGCCACAGCCTCTTTCGACAATCCTTTGTTATTAACACGTTGAAGCTGACACCATCTAGAATCGAGTGCTAAATAAACCAGAGAAGAAAATTATGCCTTTTGCTCAATCTTCATATCTAGACATTGCTGGTGCTTCAGAAACCAGAGATGAAAAAATCCGTTAGTCACCTTTAACCCATCAATAATGTTAGATTATGCATGGCACCCAAAATCATCTTCCCCGGTTTGCAACTACTACACAGGGACAGGAGAGTGATAGAGGAGCCATACATAGCATGGCCTCTCCTCTCTGTCGCAAATATAAATAAATAAATAAAAATATAATAACATCTAGCCAGCTGACAGCTTGGGAAGTAGTGGGTATTAGCACCACTGACGACCTCTAGGAGGACCATTCTCTTGACAGCTTCCAATCCCTAGTAGAGAATTATGCTCTGCATGCAGGCTAGTTCCTTCTTTATGGCAAAATACAACATGCAATCCAAAGGAAATGGGATTGTGACCAAACAGGACCCCAGAAGTAGGCAGTGTTGCAAACAATTAACGCAATGGGGAATAGGAGAAAGCTTATCACACTGCACTGGAACCTCCCTATAGGATTTATGGGTTAAATGGGAATTGGACACTAAATGGGCCTTACATGATAAAAAATGGAAAAAACAATAAGCTATCCACACATATATCCAATTTATCTTGCATAAGGCATACCAAGACACCATAAAAAATAACACCATCCACCCAAATATATCTCCTGAAAGGCCAAAATGCAGTGGCCTGCATGCTGATCTAAAATATATGTGTGGGAATGTGTAATGATAAAACATTGTAGAGCAGGAGTACTTTCCAACCGTCTACAGTAATAGGACACACACGCCTAGACTAAGTCAGGAGCTGCATACTGGGGATCTTTCCAAGGACGAAAAAGGCCAAGGCACCCGCAAAGCACCTGGATCTCACATTATTTGTAGTGAATAAAGCAATAGCAGTGAAGTGGAAAATACTCACATATACCCACACGAACAACATGGAGGAAGAAACGGATACAGTGGACAAAAGCAGAAGTGGCAGCGCTACAGAGAGGAGAAGCATGGTCTTCGAAATGAGCCAAAAGCAGGGTAATGGGAAGAGATAACTCAAATACACAAAGTCATGGAGGGAGCGGATAATGAGCTGTAACTAGACATGTAACTGAACCACTCGCAGCAGTAGAGGCCAACATAGCACCCTTCGTCTGGGAGGAACACTTCAAAAATCTTTACAAAACACACAGTAGTGACCCCCAGATGATCCCCCCCGAAGATGCACTGCACTTATCCACTGAAAGTGTAGCCACCATGGATGTATTCAGTGTGGAGGAGGTCGCCATGGTAATCACGGCCTTGGCTGCTGGGAAGGCGCCGGGCCTTGACAGGTTGCCAGGCGACCTCTACAAACACGAACCCAAGATCTGGGCTCCCTACCTTAGGGAGTTATTCAATTCAATTCAATTTTGAATGGCATGCCAATCCCTTCGACATGGCCAGGGGCAGAGATAGTCCCCATCTTTAAGAAGGGGTTGCCTCTGCTACCGGCCAACTACAGGCCAATAAGCCTGATTGACGTGTCACAAAAACTTTTTGCCAAACTGCTGCTAAACCGCCTGCTCGAGTGGATTAGAGATTGTAATATCTTGAGTCCCTTCCAAGCAGGATTTAGGGAGAAGGTCTCAACCATAGACCAGGTCTTTCGGCTTGTCCTCATTTATTGGAAAACGGTGCAGATGGAGGGTGGCAGCCTCTATACTGTATTCGTGGACCTGAGGGCGGCGTTCGACCTGGTCCCCCGGTCCAAGCTGTGGGAGGTGCTGGTAAATTTGGGGGTTCCGGAGGGGTTGTTGAAAACGATAGTCCGCCTTCACAGCGCCAACTTCGCACAGGTGAGATGTGGCAGGATGGGTGCATTGTCCGAGAGGTTCCCCGTTGGCAGGGGGGTAAGACAGGGCTGCGTGCTTGCGCCGACCCTGTTTTGCCTCTATGTCAACGGGGTTATCTCCCATCTGGAGGGGATCTCCAACTCTGACGCTCCTAAATTGGCAGCTGTAAAGGTGCCGGCAATTATGTTTGCCGACGACACCCTGCTGCTATCAAAGTCCGCAATGGGTATCCAGCGTATCCTGGACGGCTTTGCGGACTTTTGTGAGGGCCATGGTTTAGAAATTAACACTCTCAAGACTAAATTCATGGTCCTAAATCCCCCATCGAAATTTCATTTCAGCCCCAGAATCGCACAAAGCAGGCTTGAGAGGGTGAAAACCTTTGAATACTTGAGTATAATGTTAAATGACAAACTATCCTGGAACACGCACCTCGAGAAAGCTCTTCTTAAACTGACCCAAAACTCGGGGGGCATTATGAGCCTCTTGGCGAATAATAAATCTTCGATTAGGCCTCTTGGTCCCCCAGTGCAGATTTACAAAACACAGGCAAAGGGGGCTGCTATGTATGGGTCCGAATTATGGGGGCACGTAGGAACATCAGACCTCTTGAAGGTGGAGAACAAATTCATCCGAAGGCTTGTAGGACTTCCTTCTAGCACGCCCCTAGTCCCCCTTAGGTTGGATCTGGGTCTGCGTCCGTTAGACGACGAATTGGCTTTTCGCCCGCTGGCTTATTGGCGCAGACTATGGGCAACCCCAGAATTGACTAGCTACAGACAGGGACTACAGGAGGTGCTTGCTATGCCGAATGCTGGAAGAATCCAGTGGCTCAAATTTATTAAACTGGGACTGGAGGGTTTGGGACTTCCTAAAATGTGGTCTGACCCCTTGGCAACTTGTCAACTTATTTCTAAAAAGGCACTAGCCCAGGCATACCACGACAGTAAAACATTGTCGCTTTTTAACGAAATAAAACCTGGGTCATTGACAGATTCCTTCATGCCTGTTAAGGCCACCTATAACTTCGAACTAACTTTATACAAAGTCCACCCTCCCCTGCTCAGGAAATTATACTTGCAGTGGAGACATGGGTCCCTCCCCATCCGATCACTTACAAGCAAATGGAGCAAGGAAGCAACTAGTATTTGCCCAGCATGCAATTCCTCTGACGAATCTGAACTCCACATTCTCTTCTTTTGTCCTGCTTATCGAGAGATTCGTAAACAATGGATATCCCCACTATGCAGAAACCTGGGATTTGTAAAGTGTTTGGCTGCTTTTAGAGTCTTGAAAACCAATCTGACTGATTATATTGTGTTTGCGGTGGCCAAATACTTGGGTGCTATCTGGAGTATCAGGAGGAAATGCCTTAGGGATGGCAATTGATTTTTATGCTTTTAAGAAACCGCAGTGTAATTTGGGACTGTGCTATTGTCCGACTCTTATATTTTATACTGTATAAATTTTCACAAAACCACAGTTTTAAAATGTATGTTTTATATGTCTTTTATGGTAAATTTTTACCGAAATAAAGATTTTTTTGAATTGAATTTGAACATGTAAATAGATATGGAGGACATAATAAGTGAAAGCACAGAAGGGGAAAGCCCTGCAACAACAAAATCAACCCTAATTCAACATCCAAACGGCAGATACTGTTGAAGCTGAAGCATCACACATAGCACCACATGGGGAACATGAAATGGATCACAAAAATGGATTTGGACGCACCCTGCGATACTACTTGTCATGACAAACAATATATGTGGGAGAGAAGCATTACTGTAAAAACATACAGAACAACTATATAGTCCCGGAATGCCCTAGGAGATGGATGCGGTGAAGCGGAAAGGAAGTAAAAGTTGATGTCAAAAAGTCAAACAGAATATATGAATATTAATGGAGACAAGAAATGTAACATACACATATAATGTACCCAATGTCTTAAGTGCGCAAAATAATTAGATCTACCATTTAATGTACAAGATGCAGGAATTTCATAAACAACTACAGTTTACAATTACAGTAATGTGCATTAAAGTACAATACAAATAAATGTAATAAAAAAAACTGCTTGGCCTCCTTTACTAACCCCACAACCATACTCTGTGCCGTCCTCTCGCTCTAAAAACGTGTTCTTCATTGGAAGCGGAGAGCTAGCGCCGGACTATCAGGCTCTTTGAGCGCCTCACAGAGCAGATTAGAACTATTTTAAGATACAGCAACAGTGGGAAACCATTCACACAACCACAAAGAAGGGCTTTGGCTCAGCCCTCTCCATCCGTCTGCTTATCGATCATTTACATTTTGTTTCAGTAAATCACAGCATATAGCATGGGGCGATGGGTCAGGTCACTTCAGTCATCTGCTCTCTGGATCTTCTCTCTTGCGCTAAATGAGGACATGTTTACTGGCCACGTGTGCACATCCATCTAAAAATAAGTGCACCCAGCACTGGGAACTGAGACTGGCAGACCAACATCACTTGCCACGGCTTTTTTCTTTGTTCTTTAACGTTTTTTTCCCCACTCATCCTTGTATCTAAACTAGGTCGTCAGATAACTAATTTAACGTTAGAAGTAACTTTTGTTTGTGTCCAGAAGAATGGCATTTGCCTGTGATCTACATTAAAACTAAACATAGTTTCTACTCCTGCTCCAAGTATGCCTGTCTACTAGGAAGCACCTGTAACGGTCCACTGGAATTCGATTGCATCATTAGTTTATTTATTTTTTAAATGTCTCTATAGCAAGCATATGGCCGCCATACTGGTGGCCCATTTTCTTATTTTTGTGACAAACTCTTGAAAGAACATAAACAAGCATTTGCAATGGGTCTCGCATTTACTAAACTCTCGAAAATGCGAGACATATTGCATTACAAACGGTTGTTTGCAAAAGCACACTGTGCAGCGCTTTAGCTTTAATGGTGGCCGTGCCCTTTCCTGAGACGCGGCTCATCTAAAGAAAGGGGCGTTGCCGCCATTAACGTGAAAGAGCTGCATGGGCGCTTTTACAAGCAAAAATTACAAAATAGAAAAAGAAAAAAAAAAAACATGCTCCGCGTTCAGCTCCGCAAATAAACCAAAGACGCGGCCGCCTCTGTGGCGTGCCGTGCTATGGAAAAAATAAATAAAGCCCTATGAAAGAGCATGTCCCGCAAGCAGGCAGGGAAAATCAATAAACAAAATAGTGCTCAGTGATCCAGCGGCCTATAGAAAATATATCATAAACAACGCTACCCAACTTCATAACCTATAAACAAAATTCTATACTAAATATGGACCCATTTATAAACCTGACATAATTTGGGCCTACTGAATCAGGTGGTCAGATTAAATCTATATACACATTATCTACAAACTATATACATTTTATACATCTGCGAAAGGAATATTGTCATTAGAATAAAACTTAACTATTTAGATGACCACCATTGGCGACGTGATCTAGCTAATAGTAACCTACACTCCTGAATAACCAAGACCAGCTTGTTTGTCAAAAGTAAGATTTTATTTACTAAATTATGGTATATAAATTGATAGTTTTATAAATGAATTTTATTAGCAATAAAGCAAACATGATTGTAAGAAATATGAGAAAAATACAATTTAAGCAAGTAAATCAAAATCAAAGTGAATATATAAAGTTTAGCATTTCTAAAACCTAATTCCCTAACTGAGCTAAATAGATAGAAATTAAAGTAAAGTTCTTTGAGGATTCTTACGTGCTCCACGCAAAGTCCGTCAGCACTTCACCCTCATCGGAAAGTCAGAAAGCAGCAGCCAGCCCATCCCTAGGGGCATGACTTTTTATACCTTTCTACGCTAACTAAACTACGCAAAGGAAAGTTTTCAGAAATCTTCGACGTCCCATTGACTGAGAGTGACAAGTGACATGTCACCCACTTTTCAAAACTTCCATTAAGTCATATTTCTTAGAGACCATTGTCCCTTCCGAGTGCAACCAGGAGCTTCCTTGTATTGCAACAATTGTATAAAGTCATTCTCGCAGCGTCCATTGACTTCCAATTGATTTCCGCGGATGCCAAGTTAAGGACTGACAAAATGTTCTTTTTCGACCTTGGCCATGTCCGACAGAATAACGATAGCACGTTAGTTTTTGCTTTGTGAACGCAGCTTTTGACGAATAATTTATTTCAGAATGGGCGTCTCAGCACTTTTGCAGAAGTAAAATTCAGCATATTGTAGTTCGGGCAGACAAGGCCCAAAAGCAGACAACTTATGATTTCTAATATAAAACAAACACAAGAAAAGTATTAATGTAAGAAATAATGTAGATTCTGTATCCACCCCAAGATTTACTAATTAATTAACCCACCCGATTAATCAAAATGTTACCTAGCCAAAGCAAACAAATAAAGCAGCGTTTATATCTACCAGTCTCCGTTATTCCATGAGACTTAAATGCACCTAGAATAGTAGAAATGACATCACACAAACAAGGAAAAACAAAACAAGCACATGCTTCTCTTAAGTTTGCAGCAGTTAGTAATGACAAAAACGAAAACAATAAATTATTTTATTATTTTGCACGAACAAAAAGATGCAACAATTATGCACGTTTATGAGCACACATGTTAGTCCCCCCATGTGTAAAGTTTAATCTAAGTTGTATTAGCACGACATATCACAAATCATTAATATTATTATTCATGTTATGGAAATGTGACTTTACGAGATTAAACAAAATTTTGTTTTCTATCTCGCTCCATCAACTCCCTCATCTGGTGATTAACAAATCACCACACCAGCACTCAAAATTTTGATAATTTAAATTTCTAAGAAATCGATTCAAATTCATTTGTATCAGTAAACTTAAAAGTCTGTTTCTGCATAATCTTTGGAATTAGCATAACGCTCTCTATGTAACTCCTGTAATTCGATCTCTCTTTCTTCTTCTTTTCTGAGTTTATAGATTCTTTTCTTTTCTTTCAACTGTTTCTTTCTTTTATGTAACAAACAACCTATTTTGGTCAAAATAAAAATGAATACTATTATAATCAAAGGTGCCAAAATCTTGCCAAGAATTGAACTTCCGATATCATGAAACCAGTTTTTAATTGCTTGAAACCTTTTTGAAAGTTTCCCTGTAAAATCATCTTCTTCTAAAGGAATTATCTCTGAATGCATTTGTGTAATATTTTTAATATACATTTCAATATTCTTACTTTCATCAGGTATATATGTACAACAATGTTGTACATGTAAAATGCCACAGACTCCTCCCTCTTTTGCTAGGAGTATGTCTAAAGCAAGGCGGTCTTGAATTACCATAGATCTAATTGCAATAACTTCAACATTCACTAATTGAAATCCATCAGCTGTGTCAGTTGATAATCTATCAACTATAGTGGATAATTTTCTAATTCTTCCTGCATTTAGGGTTATACCAACAAAAGGTATTACAGCTTGAAAAATATCTCCCAGAACTTCAGTAAAAGTTTCTCTTTTAACTCTATTTACATAATTATGAATTTTAAACAATCCTTCTGAATCTCTGTCAACATGAAACACTTTAGGAAAAACAATTCCCACATAACAAGTTCCATACCAGTGGTCTGGAAGGTTGTAGTAGGCTTTGTCACCACAAACAAAATAAATCCCAGGAAAGATAGGATCTTTTCCACCTTTAAATCCCCAACCTCCCAAAATCTGATAAGTATCTTCACAGTTACTTGCACCTACAAAATAATTATCAAAAAGTGTATTATCTCTTCTAATGCAAAGTTTTCCACTAACTGGTTTGTCTATGTGAATTGCAATATTTTCAAGCATTTTGCCATTTAATTTCTCATCCTCTTTCTGCCAGAAACCTGACTTAGTCTGCTTGACTAATTCATTCCTCTTATAAATTGCTCTTCTCTCCTCAACCATGTTCAAAAATTTCTTTCCTTCAGCACTTAATTTACATGTTAAATTATTCTTGTAAGCATACTCGTAAGTGAGTTCATTAGTAACAAGGAAAAATTCTCTCATTTGTTTTGCTTTCTTATGCTTATTTAAAGCATTATCAATCTTAATATTTGCAAAAATTTCATCATAATTTGAATAGTAATATTCTAAACGTCCAGTTTGATAAAATAAACTAGTTAATACACTACATGTTACAGCATAAGTGAGAGGAAGCATATTATATGTTACTCCCTCAGAAACAGAAGCAGGTAACTTAACGCAGACGTAGCAGTCTTTTGCATCCATTACCTTAACATATTCACTCAATAGCTTTGTGAATGTATTACTTGAGAAATCACCAATTGATTTATCTTGATGAATGTTAGGCTGATGATCAATAACTTTTGTAGACGCACTATGTTTAGTTTGGCTAACCAGAGCTTTGCTTGTTATGTTAACTTTGTGTGATTCTCTATTCATTTCCAAAGGGATAATCACAGCTAGAACCAACCAGAGCAGAACTAAAATGAGCAGACACACCAGAGTCATCTTACAGCATCTTTTAAAAACAGAACACTTTGAAGTGCTCTCCTTAACATAAGGCATTCTTGGTTAATTTTAGCCAAAAAAAATTAAAATAAATTTTAAAATTCTAAATTTATATTTACACCCCCCTTTTAAAATATATATATATTTTTTTTTTTTTAAAACCTTAAACAAGATTTCTTCGACCTTATGTCATACATAAGTTTTCTTCAACTAAACAGTTTTTCTTCGACCTTGTGTCAACTAACAAATTTTCTTCAGCCTTTTGCCAATTTAATATTTTTGTACCTCAATCATTGTCACTAATTTCTTGGATTTCGTTTTCTTCTTCACTACTATCATATATGTCAATAACAGGTGGAATTACTAAGTAAGTCCACTCAGGAGACTTATATTTTTGATTTGGTCTTATTATTCTCTTCCCTTTTCTCGATATCACTTCAATTTTTCTTCCAACTCCAACTTCTTTTCCAGGACTCTTTTGACTACTGATTTCTTCAACTTGTTCTTTTGGCTTTTTGATCAATCTGACTCTCAATCTTCCACCTGGCCAGTAGTCTGCTTTTCTCACGTACTTCTTCTTTGGTTCAGAATTATTTGATTCTGACTTCCAAGTCCTTTTCTTTCTATTTTCACTTTCACCTTCCACGTCACTTTCTTCAGTTTCGTAGTCTGAAATCTCAATTGACTCAGGAACTTCTCTATTCGGCAATTTCACTCCTTCAGGAACTTCACTTTGTCTTCCATCACTGGTACTCGGTAATTCGTCTTCCTCCTCTTCCTCAATTACCCCCAACTTCCCAGATTTCGGATTTTTGTTCCTTACTTCAGAGTTTGTTCTCTGCCTTTCGATACTCTCCTGGTCTGAAACTTCTTTTTGTTCTGCTTCTTTGTCTTCAATGGAGACAACCGAATCTTCAGTTATCTTTCCTTTTAACAGATTCTCTTCACCTTCAGAATCTATTTCAATTATTTCCAAGTCTTTTCTTGTCAAATTTCCATTCACTGGCACAGTTTCCAGATGTCGACTTTCTTGTCGATCTTCAGAATCTGGAATTATTTCACCTTCTGTTTCGCCTTCTGCCTCAGAATCAGAATCGTCTGTGGTATCACTTTCAACATCAGAACTCTCAGGAGTTGGTACTGGAATAGTATGACTAGGATGAATCCAACGTTTCAATCCTCTGCACTTTACAGCATTAGTAGTGATCAATATTATCTGCCTAGGTTTCTACCATCTAGGAGCTAGACAATTCCTTCTCCGATGTACTTTCGTTCTGACCCAATCGCCAGGTCTCAGATCATGTGTCAAAACCTTTTCATCTGATTGAGCTTCAGTTCCCACCTGATTAGACACAGAAGTTACCATATCAGATAACCTTTTACAGTAATCCAAAATAGCACTGTCATTTATGCTCAACAGTTTACCTACAGGTACAAAAGCTTGCCTCATAACTCTTCCCATTAAAATTTCATGAGGACTCAAACCTGTCTTTTTATCTGGTGTACTTCTTAATGACATCAAAACAAGTGGAAGAGCATCAGTCCACTTTATACCTGTTTCAAGACACATTTTTCCAATTCTGTTTTTAATTGTTCCATTTATTTGTTCAACTACTCCTGATGCCTCTGGTCTGTATGCACAGTGTATTTTCTGCTCAATGCTCAAAGCTTCGCAAATTAACTTCATCAGTTTGTTATCAAAATGGCTTCCTCCATCACTCTCAATAGTGACTGGAAAACCGTACCTTGGGATGATTTCTCTGAGCATTAGTTTTGCCACTGTAATTGAATCACAATGTCGTGTAGGGAAAGCCTCTACCCATCTTGAAAATAAGCACACAATTACAAGTACATATTTCAAACAATTGTGTAAGGGCATTTCAATGAAATCCATTTGTAATCTGGTAAAGGGACCACCCTCTCGACCAATTATTCCTGTCCCCACCACTGATTTTCTGTTTGGATTCATTTGTTGGCATGACAAACACCTTTGACAAAAAGATTCAGCGATAGTTCTAAACTTGGTATTGAACCATGTTTCTCTGAAAAGTCTAACCATAGAATCTCTTCCTAGATGTGCTGGACCATGATATAATCTGGCCATGTCAGCAATCAAGCAATTTGGTAAGACTACTCTGCCATCTTTGTAAACCCATACTCCATCTTCTTCACGTGGTCTACAATCTGATCTTAACCACAAGTCTTTTTCTTCATCTTCTGCTTCATTTTGTAAATCTCTAATCTCATGCCATGTTTCTACAACATTTGTTAGCATTAATGAATTTGAATCAGTTTCTTTACTCCTCTCCCGATTGTATGAATAATTTTTCCTTGCGCAGTATTTAGCTGTTTCATCTGCGAAGGCATTTCCCTTGGAAATATAATCAGTTCCTCTAGTGTGCGCTGCACACTTAACAATGGCAATTTCTTTTGGCAATTGTATTGCTTCAATTAATCTCCTAATGAAAACTGCATTTTTAATTGGTGATCCTGCTGATGTCATGTATCCTCTCTGTGACCAGAGTTGTCCATAATCATGCACAACTCCGTACCCATACTGACTATCAGTAATGATGGTAACTCTTATATCCTTTGATATTTCACATGCACGAATTAAAGCAATCAATTCAGCCACTTGTGCTGAACGAACTCCTTCAAGACATGATGCTTCTTCAACATCTACGACTGTACAAACTGAATATGAAGCTTTTAAGACACCTCCTTCGGATCTTAAGCATGACCCATCTACAAAGTAGACAAAATCCGATTCAGACAAAGGTCTGTCTTTGATGTCTTTTCTTGGTTTAGTGCAGAATTCCATGACATCTAAACATTCATGTTCTGTTTCAATGTCATCAACAATTTCAGAATCAGGCAATAATGTAGAAGGATTCAGATTTAAACATCTTGAAATCGAAACATTATCTGCTCCCAGTATGATTTTCTCATACTTTGTCAATCTACTACTTGTTAGATGTTGAGTCTTACCTCTTGTCAGTAATATTTCAACTGAATGAGGCACAAAAACTTTCACAGGAAATCCCATTATAATCCCCTCACTTTGTTCAAGACTGATACTTGTAGCTGCAACTGCTTTCAAACAACCTGGTAATGCTTTAGCAATTGGATCAAGAACTGCAGAGAAGTATGCAATAGGTTTCTTTAAATTTCCATGTCTCTGAATTAACACAGATAATGCACATCCTTCTCTCTCACTGCAATACAGTTCAAAATCTTTTTCATAAATTTGGCATACCTAAAGCAGGAGCTTGGCATAAGCTCTTTTTCAGGTTCTCAAAAGAGTCTATCTCAGCATCATTGAGAATAATTGGATCTTTTACATCTGACTTTGTCAGTCTTTGTAGTGGTTTTGCAATTACTGAAAATCCACTTATCCATTGTCGACAGTAACCAACCATTCCCAAGAACATTCTTACCTGTCTTTGTGTTCTTGGTGGTAACATTGCTTGAATCATTTTTATTCTTTCTATTGTTACTTGTCTTTTTCCCTTTGCAATTCTGTGACCAAGATATTTTACTTCTTGTTTGCAAAACTGTAGTTTTGCTGGGGACACTTTATGTCCTTCTTCTGCAAGGCGATTTAACAGAATTATTGTGTCTGTTACACAATTTTCTCTTGTCTTTGCAGCTATTAACAAATCATCAATATACTGCACTAGCGTAGACCTACCAGGTAAGTCTAGATCTTCTAATGACCTTTTTAACAGTTCGTTTGTAATTCAACTCCATCAGGAGAACAATATATTCTACAATTCATTTTACATAGGATGTCTCTGCCCAATAGATTTACTGGACTACTATTACAAACCACAAATCTGTGTTTATCTCTGTAGTTTCCAATTTCAACTGGTACTGGATCAGTTAAGTCAGTTTTAATTTGTTGATTACTTACTCCGACAACTTGGATGGTATCCCCAGAGAGAGGTAGGTTTTCAATTTCCACTGATCTAACAGTAGAACGGGTAGCACCAGTGTCCACTAGAAAAGTGATGTCTACATCATTAACTTTCCCATTTACAAAAGGACCAGACTGGTCAACCTCAAGAGTGGCTCCAACAACACACTCTTCCTCCTCTCTCGGGCACCGTCAACAATAATCATCAGAATCGCTATCTTGACTTTCTGCTAATAAAAATTGTTGTGAAGCATTTTGCATTTGAACCCTTTGCTGCTTTTGCTGTTTTTGTGGTTTTATTACTTGTTCACTTCCCTGAAATCCCACGTTTGGATTATATTTTTGAACTCCCCCACAATTCGGAAAAGGTGGTTGTGGCAATTGGTCTTGACGATTATTCACCTGTTGTTGCTGTTGCTGTAACTGTCGTTGAATATTTAATTCGTTTAACCCCTGTTGTATCTGTAGCTGTCGCTGCAGGTCAACACCATTCTGCATCTGTGGATTCAATAAGGGATTCTTTAAGTTTTTAGGAGGATGAGGACACTCGTCTCTCCAATGTCCAATTTCGCCACAATTAAAACAAGGTAATCTTTGTTTCAACTCCTCAATCTTTGGGCTAAATTTCTTTGGGAAATTATTACTTTTAAACTTTCCTTGTATCTGGTTTGTATTTCCAGTTTGAACAAAATTAGTATTCTTATTTCCCATGCTGGCAATCTGTTGCTCAGCCACCTTTACCTGAGCCCACATGGCTTTCTCTTTCAGCTTCTTCTGTTTTACTTCTATTTCATCACTACAATACTTTGCTTTTCTTAGAATATCATCTACAGATAGTGATTGCCATCCGACAATACTATTTCTGATCATTTCTCCAATTTCAGGTTTTAGTCCATAAACAAATCTATAGACAAAATGGCTCATGTCTTTTTCGTCTAATTTTTCATAACCACTGTATTGTTTAAAAATTAACAGTAGTCTTTCATAAAAAGAATGAACTGATTCTTTTGTCTCCTGTTCTGTTCTTTCTATTTTAACCCAATCGACTTCTTTGGGTGGAATTTTGTTTTTCATCCAAACAATTACTTTTTCATAAAAATCCATTACAAGTGGATTTGGAGCACCTGTTTCTTTGATTCGCTCAGGTTCTGTTTTTGGCCAACTAATCGATATTTTGCATTCTGTCCAAAGATCTGATGGAACAACAATATCAAAAAATCCATCTAAATCAATCCACAGAACTTTTGACACTTTAATAAATCTATCGACTTGCCTGTACCACTCAACTGGTTTTTCCCTCAATTTTGGAAAGTCATTTGTAAATAACAGAATGTCCTGTCTCGACCAAGGGACATGAACATATCCTCCACCTGCAATTTCTCTCATTGGAAATTGTTTTGACAATTTTTCCAATCTTTCATCTTCCTTCTTTTTCGTCCATTTTACTCTCCATTTATTCAGTTCTCCTAGCTTTTTGATATAGACAATCAAATCTTTAATATGAACTATTCTTCCCATTGAGTTTAAACTCTCAATGTCACTTTCTGAAAAGTCTAATCTATAATGTTTCGCAAAATTCTTTTGTTTACTCACATCAATTTCAAGTTCTGCTGCTAGATCCTCTAGTTGATCATATTTGTTTTTCGTTTTCCACTGTATGCTTTTACAAATGAACAGTAGTTCATCATCTCGATAGTAATTTAAACTATCTGGACCAATTGTTCCAATTATTAATTCTTCGATATTCGCTTTTAATTTGGCCACATCAAGTTTTGGTGTGGTTACCCTGACTTCAGGACTCCCTATATCTGATATAGCACCCATTGGTGTTTTTGGAGATAAATCCTCATTAAAGGTTAAATCAGGCATTCTCGATTTAGAAGTGTTTATTTCAGATAAATCTGAATAAAATTTTTCAGCAGCCTTTTGAATTTCTGTATTTAAAGGAATAGTTAACCCAGTTTTGTTTGTTTCCCTTTGGTCAAATACGGGCTGAACAGGACCAATTGTTACTGGAACTGTCACAGCTTCCATGCCTTTTGTCATTCTTTTTATTAATTCTTCTTTTGATCTTAAATATTCATTATAATCAACATCTTCAACATTTCTTGCCTCTCTTGTATAATCTTTTGGAGGTTCTCTTGCTCTTGGAGCCATTGTAAAATGTCTACCTTCATTTCGAGCATTCTCGAATTCTGGTCTTCTAGGAGTTTCAATGATTTCACAATTATTAGGATAAAGTTTAGGAGCTTCATTAATTGGAGGTGCACTCGGTGAAGTTTCAGTAGAAACCACCGGAGTAGACCATGATCTAGGAGGTCTCAAAGGCTGATTCTTTCTAGCAGTTGTATATATTTCTTCCATAACTGCATCCTCAGATTCACTTTCCATAGATTTCCCTGTAGGAGTACCCATTACCATTTCATGAATTAAATACAATCCTTCACTCATGTTTCCCTGTCTCCACATTCGCAATCTATCTTCATGAGTTTCTCTTCTCCAAGGTGGATTTTTAGAAGGTCTTTTAATCCCACTAGCTTCTCTTTGTAATTGATACATCTCGTCTTCCCACTCAACTAAAGCTTCAAATTGAGTTGGTCTCGGTTTCGGAACAAGAGCATTCATTTTCTCTCGTAAATTTCTTAAGACTTTTACATTAAATGAACCATCATCAGGCCAAGTTAAAACACCGTCGTTTTTAGTATAGCGTTTCCAACTATCGAACCATAAGACAGTATGATATCCATATTCACCTTCCATATACGCTGCAGGTGTTTTATACTTATGAAGTAGTTTACCACCTCGCGTTTCGATTTTCTTGTCAGGTGAAAATAAATTCTTAAACTTCTGAAGTAATGTTGGCTTTTTCTCAACATGTTTAAAATGATAACTCATTTTTAAGAGTTAAAACTAATTCACAAAATCGTTCGTAAAATATTTCCGGGATGTTCCGAAAAACAACCAATCCGTGCGCGAAACACACCAACCAGCCAATGACAGTTGAGCTACGTCACTTTTCTGCTCAACCAATAAATTTGGAGTTTTTCCGAAGGACCAATCAGCTCACAGGCCGTCAGAGACTCAAGAGCCAATCAGAATATAGCCTGTGACGTAGGTCACCCAATCCCAGCGCGGCTCTGTGACGTACACAGCAGCTGCGGTTTCTCGTTTCTCACTACTGGCGCTTACCCCTCCTTCACAAAATCTTTTCACAGCGCCATTTTAAGAACACTTTTCAGTGTAAATTAATTCTTAACAATGACTATAAAGACAACATCTGTTCGTTTCACTATTTAGGATAGTTTACATACATTCAAGTATCCACACTTCGGAATAGACGGCGCTATTCACACTAAGGATAATATTCAATTGTTAGTAGAGTAACCTTACCCCACCCTTCTAACACGTATAATTATGAACTCGCTTTGCTCTGAACCCACCGCGAAGTGAAAGTTCTAAGAGTTCCACTTGAACATAAAATACAATTCAAACTCGCACTTTCACACTGAAATTTCCCTAATTTTCAAACACACATGAAATCCGTACAGGACTCTCACCTGTTTATAGAAATCATGCACCGTTAGCAAAATAACGACGTTATCCGTACAGGGCTCTCACCTGTTTATAGATATGAAACATGTACCCGTACAGGACTCTAACCTGTTTATAGATAATCATGCACCGACGCTAATTTACCCTTCACTCAAGCTCGGATATAACTAATACTCTCATTACAGTGAGTTTTATGGAAGGCGCTTTGTCCCTATTCTCATGCTGCTTTAATTTCTTAGAAAACCCTCACTTTACAAGATTCAGACCTAGCCCTAAAACTGTGCTGCTCGGCGACAACACTATGGTACACGGCGATACCTCTTGTGATACTCGGCGATATCACTACAAACAGAACAGATGGCTTGCGTGACTAATTTCTCGCCACACAATCTATACCGGTATAGCTTACAGATAGCACAAAAAACGAACTCAACATGTGTTAAAACATCGATCCTATTTCCATACCATAATACTTTAGTAACCCTTAGCAACCACCATATTACCTTGGTTACTCTTAGCAACCATCAATTTCTGCTACCAGAGAATTGATCCAGCGGCCTATAGAAAATATATCATAAACAACGCTACCCAACTTCATAACCTATAAACAAAATTCTATACTAAATATGGACCCATTTATAAACCTGACATAATTTGGGCCTACTGAATCAGGTGGTCAGATTAAATCTATATACACATTATCTACAAACTATATACATTTTATACATCTGCGAAAGGAATATTGTCATTAGAATAAAACTTAACTATTTAGATGACCACCATTGGCGACGTGATCTAGCTAATAGTAACCTACACTCCTGAATAACCAAGACCAGCTTGTTTGTCAAAAGTAAGATTTTATTTACTAAATTATGGTATATAAATTGATAGTTTTATAAATGAATTTTATTAGCAATAAAGCAAACATGATTGTAAGAAATATGAGAAAAATACAATTTAAGCAAGTAAATCAAAATCAAAGTGAATATATAAAGTTTAGCATTTCTAAAACCTAATTCCCTAACTGAGCTAAATAGATAGAAATTAAAGTAAAGTTCTTTGAGGATTCTTACGTGCTCCACGCAAAGTCCGTCAGCACTTCACCCTCATCGGAAAGTCAGAAAGCAGCAGCCAGCCCATCCCTAGGGGCATGACTTTTTATACCTTTCTACGCTAACTAAACTACGCAAAGGAAAGTTTTCAGAAATCTTCGACGTCCCATTGGCTGAGAGTGACAAGTGACATGTCACCCACTTTTCAAAACTTCCATTAAGTCATATTTCTTAGAGACCATTGTCCCTTCCGAGTGCAACCAGGAGCTTCCTTGTATTGCAACAATTGTATAAAGTCATTCTCGCAGCGTCCATTGACTTCCAATTGATTTCCGCGGATGCCAAGTTAAGGACTGACAAAATGTTCTTTTTCGACCTTGGCCATGTCCGACAGAATAACGATAGCACGTTAGTTTTTGCTTTGTGAACGCAGCTTTTGACGAATAATTTATTTCAGAATGGGCGTCTCAGCACTTTTGCAGAAGTAAAATTCAGCATATTGTAGTTCGGGCAGACAAGGCCCAAAAGCAGACAACTTATGATTTCTAATATAAAACAAACACAAGAAAAGTATTAATGTAAGAAATAATGTAGATTCTGTATCCACCCCAAGATTTACTAATTAATTAACCCACCCGATTAATCAAAATGTTACCTAGCCAAAGCAAACAAATAAAGCAGCGTTTATATCTACCAGTCTCCGTTATTCCATGAGACTTAAATGCACCTAGAATAGTAGAAATGACATCACACAAACAAGGAAAAACAAAACAAGCACATGCTTCTCTTAAGTTTGCAGCAGTTAGTAATGACAAAAACGAAAACAATAAATTATTTTATTATTTTGCACGAACAAAAAGATGCAACAATTATGCACGTTTATGAGCACACATGTTAGTCCCCCCATGTGTAAAGTTTAATCTAAGTTGTATTAGCACGACATATCACAAATCATTAATATTATTATTCATGTTATGGAAATGTGACTTTACGAGATTAAACAAAATTTTGTTTTCTATCTCGCTCCATCACTCAGAGGCTGTAAATAAAGCCTACCGAGCAACAACACAGGTAACAGGGGGTATCGCCATGAGAGGTTACAAATGAAGACAGGGCGGTACTAAGGAGGGGCTGCCAAGCCTATTAACGAATCAGAAGCTAGTATTTACCAAGGACAATGACAACCCAATGAAAAATATGGGCGGAGAGTGGGCGGGACTTCACCTCCATATTCCTAATACAGCATATCTCGCAGAGCAGTGCATGCGCTGCCCAGGCTCAACCTAAAAATTGAGCCATTGCACTGGTTTGCCAGGGTCAGAACTATCGGCATAGCAAATGCTCGTTTTACAATGGTCCTCAGATCTCATACTTGGTCTATAGTAGATTCTCAGGCGTGCTATACTGAACCAACAGCTCCTCGAGCACTCCTGTTAGCGTTAATGTTATGCGGAGAATGCTGTTGAGATAAGACGATGGATAGACTTTCCCTCCTAATAGATAATGTGCAGTGATGAGCCAAGCAGTTAAGAAGGGTTGTATATTTTTTCCCTTAGGACACTAAAACTTCTGAGGATAAACTCAGCAAACGGAAATCACCAGACTCTAAAACAACAGTTGTCTCTGCAAAAGGGCCGGACTATAAAATCGACCTTTGCCTTAGGGGCAGGTCGCCACTGGGTACCACTAAGTCCACGGACCAAGCCAACTTACTGGTCCGCAGATTCTCACATCTCGATCCTCAGCATTAGAATCCTCAAGCATGGAGGCTGGCACTTAAATGCATGGTGAAAGTTCACTGCAGCTTCACTGCGCCAGAAGCACGCGCTGCTTCCTAGTATATTGTTGTGGTTCCGTCAATAACTGGAGCACTGCCTGTGCAGCCGGCTCAGCAGTTCACATAAGTAGCAGTAACACGCATGGTAAAGAGGTTTTCAAGAGCTGCTTATAACATTTAAAAGGTTGCCAAACCTGTCCCAGAGGAGACGTGGTCCTTTGTAAGTCAGTCCTGGCGGTCCTACCCGCTTTACCTCCGTAACTAAGCACCTACCTATGAAGCTGCAGCCTCCTAGGGTTTACTAACAACCGCCCAGCGCGAGGCCCTGCACCTGCAAACAAACTTTCCTCAAGGGTTCAGGGTGTCCAACAGCGCTTTGCTTCACCAGAAACCATTTTGTTACAAATTAGTGAAGTGAAATAACGTGTTTTTAAGGTAGCCAAAAGTTTTAGGTAGAGGTGTCCAACGCAGGTTAGGAGTGCCTGATTTAAATAATAACCAAATAAAAAATGTTTTTAAATAAAAACTCAACAAAAACAATGTAAATGAATCTCATTTACACAGTCAGCAGTAATCCTCAAAATTTTCCATGGATCCAATCACCCTACACCCTTGCTGCACAGCCCAGTTTTTAGGTCGTAAGATTTTATTCAAAATTGCCTTGTGAAACTGCAAACATGTGCGTCTTGTGTGCAGCGGGGCTGGGCATTGTACTGCTGTACGAAGTTTCAAGACGTACCGGTCCCGATGACGACCCTCAATTCACTATGGGTCAGTGACTTGAGCTCTTCTGTTGGACAGAATCATGGGGCAACCCAATTAAACATGTTAAAAGTAATTTTAATAACAAAACAAGTCCTTGCACTCAAGGAGCAACAGGCTGGGCCCATTCACACGTCGCTGGACAGGGACGGAATTTACAAGCAAAAGGCACAAACACCTGTTCGAGTAGCCTACAGTGGTTCAAATTGACTCGCAGTCTCTCCACAGACTGCTCCAGTGTGGAGACATTTTTGGTGTCAAAAATTAAATACGTGAGGGTTTGATATTTTAAGTGAGCAATTTATACTGACAAAATGGGTATAACAAACGATGTAATAGGTGTTGTTAATTCAGTTTCCAATGACTCTTGATCTTCCCCCTAGGATGTTTGTGAAGTAATAATTAATTGATCCCTCAGAGAGTACAGTTGACTTTATACTGATAGTTACCTTCCACACTCCAGGGGTTACTGGGAAATCGACACCCTGAATCAGAGTCACGTTGCCACAGTGACTGCCACCTTCTCGATCAGAAATTGTTCTACCATTTGCAATGACAGAGCTTCCATATTAGTTATGTTTAGAACTACTTTGAAAGAAGTGCAATGCACTGCAGTACCGAGTACACTGGAAAGCAAGCAAGCAGAAGAGGCCTGAGTTAAAGAGCTCATGAAGATACGTGAATTTGCATCAAGAGTGCAGCAGGGGCAGCACACCAGGGGGCAGGGTTGGATTGGGAATGAAAATCGGCCCGGGCACACAAAAAAAACCACAAAAAAAATCGGCCCACATTTGCATAAACACTCCTCATATCATTGCGTTGGTGTAATCTTATAAAAAAAACTTTAGGAAGGGGGGGGTTAAAAAAAATGCACGCGTTAGTTTACACTGGTGAAAGAAGTGAGGCCACTTCTACTCAGGCCCCCTGCCCCCGCTCAATATGTGCAGACATTAACCCCTTCCATGCTGATGACGAGCTCAGCTCGTCATCAGCGTTACCTGCCGTGCGCGGATGACGAGCTGAGCTCGTCATGTAACGCGGTAATTCGCAAATTGCCGCACACAGCGGGAAAATCCGCCACAGCGATGCGGTTAATGGGCCGGCCTGAGAGACAAAGGGAGTGACACCTCTGCTAAATGGAGGTAATGAGCGCCCATTCGCCTCTAGAAAGGCCACTCAGACTCCCACTGGCTGTATTCGAACAATAGAGACAGCTCCCAAATAGCCCCCAGGCTGCTCAAAAAAGCAGCCCACAGCAGCGCTCGGACACCGACCCCTCTGGCATTGCCCGAATGCCCGTGTTACCAATCCGACGCTGCACCAGGGTAGTAACTTGCCCACCACATCACAATGACGGCCTTCTACCAGTGGGCAGAGTGGCCGATTTTTTTGGCCTGCATCAGGACCCATGGTGAAGTGGAGTCCGACTCAAAGAAGAAATGTCAATATACAGCCTCCATGAAACTGGCCACATATAGGTCTAGCTCCATCTCTTCGCAGATGCATCGGGATGACGACCAACAGAGTTGTTCCTGCTAACAGCGCACAGTGTTGCAGCTACTGAAGGAGATCTTGGCACTTAATATGGGACTCGTTGTATAGACATGATTGTGTGTCGTCTTAGACTGTTTTTTCCTGCCATTTTCCTTTTATTTTTAAATTGGCCCATATGCTACATATCCATTAACTGGTTGTTCTTGCATCTAATTATTTGTACTGGTCCCGATGACGACCCTCAATTCACTATGAGTCGAAACGCCATAGACAACAATAGCAACGGATTCGTTTTTTATTGTGGTACCTTAACTTTTGGGATGTAAACCATACAAAACAATTACTATTGTTCCATTGTATTATATATTACTAGCATCCCGTCCCAACATTGTCCTGGTATGAATTGCTGCCGGACAGTAGTATATTGTTTTGTAGGATTTCGTTTAGATAGCATTTCTTATCTGTGACAGGCCTGTGAAACGCTCCGATTCACAGTGCACTGCTGATGCACTTAAGAGTGCGCGTTCAGTAGTGTGTGAACTCGAGTTTCCCTACTTTATTTTTCCTTGCAATATTATATAGCGCAAACTCAACATGGCATGAGCACAATTTACATTACAGAAAAACACATTCATTTGTGGTAGGCACGGGGAGACAAAGCGATTTGCCTGGAATCACAGGATGTTGAGCTGATGCCGAGATTCGAACGTAGCTCCCCAGCTCTAAAGTTCGCAATTCTAGAACTTGTGACAGGAGGTGTGTCTAAAAGTGTATGTCGTGCTGGCCATCAATTAGAGTGACCTGTGCATTTTTCATATGGGTGGTGAAAAAATATGAGTATGTTGCTGGAGATGTGGGCTGCCGTGCCACCAATGTACTTACCGGGGGAGGGTAAACACCCATTATTCCGCAACTTTCTTTCCGCATACCATCACTCCGCATACTTTCATTACAAAAGTACCATGACTCCGCAATGCCATTAGAACGCATGGCATTACATTTTATATGCTTTTACCACGCATACATTTACAACGAAATTCGTTGTAAATGCATGAATGGTAAAAGCATGTGTTTTTTTAATGTTTGGATAAGGTAAGTATGGGTATAGGGGTATATGTTTTGGGGGTACTGAGGTATATGTTTTGGGGTATTAGGGTATTTTAAGGGTTCAGATATAGTTATGGGGTACAGGGGTAGTTTTAGGGTTTAGGGATAGGTATGGGTTTTGGCGTACGGGGTTGTTTTTAGGGTTCAGGGCTAGTTTTGGGTTTTGGGGTATAGGGGTATTTTTAGGGTTCAGGGGTAGGTTTGGGTTTTGGGGTACAGGGTATTTTAAGGGTTCAGGGCTAGGTTTGGGGTTTGGGGTACAGGGGTATTTTTAGGGTTCAGGGCTAGGTATGGGTTTTGGGGTACAGGGGTATTTTAGGGTTCAGTGGTAGGTTTGGGTTTTGGGTACAGGGTTATTTTTAGGGTTCAGGGCTGGTTTTGGGGTACAGTGGTATTTTAAGGGTTCAGGGCTAGGTTTGGGTTTTGGGGTACAGGGGTATTTTAGGGTTCAGGGGTAGTTTGGGTTTTGGAGTACAGTGGTAGTTTTAGGGTTCAGGGCTAGGTTTGGGTTTTGAGGTATAGGGGTATTTATAGGGCTCAGGGCTAGGTTTGGGTTTTGGGGTACAGGGGTATTTTTAGGGTTTAGGGATAGGGTTGGGTTTTAGGGTACAGGGTATATTTAGAGGGTTAAGATGGGTTAGTGTTTAAGGGTGTTGGGGTATTTTAAGGAGTAAGGGTGGGTTATGTTTATGGGGTGCAGGGGTATTTAAAGGGAGCAGGGTGGGATTAGCACACGATATGAGACATGGCATGAAGGGCGGAACGTACCACACGGCCCCAGCCTTTGTCACGCCCCCAGCAAACGCCCACAGAACAACGCAGACACGCCCACAAGGGACTACTTCGCTGGCACGGTTCTTTTACCTTTTAAATGTATATGGTGGGCGTCTGCATAGCCTATGTCCTTCTGCTGCAACTGCCCTTTCCAACGCTGTATTGGGTGTTGTGATTGGTGCTGTGGTTCCTGAGATTACCCGCCTCAAAGGTTTGGGCTCTCTCTTTATTATATTAGTATGGATGGATACCCACTGCTGCACTATGCTCTGTTGCTCGCTCACTGCGTGATCACTGGAGGACTAAGAGCTCTTTTATCAAGCTGGAAAATAGATGTTTGAAAGTCTACATGTGGTACTTCTGGTCCATCATCGATGGTTTTGAGTTTTCACATTCTTTGTGGATTGAATAACTATATATGTAGTTAACTTTAATACTCTAATTGAGAACACCACAAGGAACCTTTGTTCTTTATATGCAAATCCATACTAATATAATAAAGAGAGAGCCCAAACCTTTGAGGCGGGTAATCTCAGGAATCACAGCACCAATCACAACACCCAATACAGGGTTGGAAAGGGCAGTTGCAGCAGAAGGACATAGACTATGCAGACGCAGACGCCCACCATATACATTTAAAAGGTAAAAGAACCGTGCCAGCAAAGTAGTCGCTTGTGGGCGTGTCTGCGTTGTGCTGTGGGCGTGTGCTGGGGGTGTGACAAACGCTGGGGGTGGGGGGGGGAATAGTGGTACGTTCCACCCAGGTCTCATATCGTGTGCTAATCCCACCCTGCTCCCTTTAAATACCCCTGCACTCCATAATCATAACCCACCCGTACTCCTTAAAATACCCCAACACCCTTAAACACTAACGCATCTTAACCCTATAAATATACCCTGTACCCCAAAACCCAAACCTATCCCTATCCCTAAACCCTAAAAATACCCCTGTACCCCAAAACCCAAACCTAGCCCTGAACCCTAAAAATACCACTGTACCCCAAAACCCAAACCTAACCCTAAAATACTCCTGTACCCCTAAACCGAAACCTAGCCCGGAACCCTTAAAATACCCCTGTACCCCAAAACCCAAACCTACCACTGAACCCTAAAAATACCCCTGTACCCCAAAACCCAAACCTACCCCATAACCCTAAAAATAACCCTGTATCTCAAAACCCAAACCTACCCTATAACCCTAAAATACTCCTGTACCCCAAAACCCAAACCTAGCCCTGAACCCTAAAAATACCCCTGTACCCAAAAACCCAAACCTAGCCCTGAACCCTTAAAATACCCCTGTACCCCAAAACTCAAACCTACCACTGAACCCTAAAAATACCCCTGTACCCCAAAACCCAAACCTACCCCTGAACCCTAAAAATAACCCTGTACCTCAAAACCCAAACCTAGCCCTGAACCCTAAAAATACCCCTGTACCCTAAAACCCAAAACTATATCTGAACCCTTAAAATACCCAAACACCCCAGAACATATACCTCAGTACCCCAAAACATATACCCCTATACCCATACTTACCTTATCCAAACATTAAAACAACATGCTTTTACCATTCATGCATTTACAACGAATTTCGTTGTAAATGTATGCGTGGTGAAAGTATATAAAATGTAATGCCATGCCATGCGTTATAATGGCATTGCGGAGTCATGGTACTTTCGTAATGAAAGTATGCGGAGTGATGATATGCGGAAAGAAAGTTGCGGAATAATGGGTGTTTACCCTCCCCGGTAAGTACATTGGTGGCACGGCAGCCCACATCTCCAGCAACATACTCTTATTTTTTCACCACCCATTTGAAAAATGCACAGGTCGCTCTCATTGATGGCCAGCACCGACATACACTTTTAGCCACAAGTTCTAGAATTGCGAACTTTAGAGCTGGGGAGCTACGTTCGAATCTCGGCATCAGCTTAACATCCTGTGATTCCAGGCAAATCGCTTTGTCTCCCCGTGCCTACCACAAATGAATGTGTTCTTCTGTAATGTAAATTGTGCTCATGCCATGTTGTCGAGTTCGCGCTATATAATATTGCAAGAAAAATAAAGTAGGGTAACTAGCTCACACACTATTGAACGCGCACGCTTAAGTGCACCAGCAGTGCACTGTGAATCGGAGCGTTTCACAGGCCTGTCACAGATAAGAAATGCTATCTAAACGAAATCCTACAAAACAATATACTACTGGTCGGCAGCAATTCATACCCGGACAGCGTCGGGACGGGCTGCTAGTCTAACTATAAAGCAGGTGATGCAAGCAGTCTGATGCCACCACCACACTCGCATATGAAGAGCGTAAAAAAGATCATCAAAAGGTACCAGAGCGATAAGGAAATGAGAGAGGAAGAAGTCCTCTGGTCTTTTGCCATTCATAGCCATACAACTCATACAAACTTTGCATATGGGTGATACGACTGGGAGACGATTCCAGTGGTGCCCAATGGGAGGAGAAAATCACATTCATGCGTTACACCTCACCACCAGCATAAGCCTCCTTTGGGAGACCATCTTTAGACAACTTTTTCAGAGAAGAGGATGGCATGCAGCAGTCTGCAGAGGGTTGACTGCCGCAAGCCACACCAGCAGAGGAGTCACAAATTGGGGATCAGCAGGGCGAGAAAAGGCAGGACACCAGACTGTATTCTAATCCCTTAAGCAAGGGTTTGAAGGAGAACACCACTCATTTGCCAAGCTTATTATAGTGAACTGAATAATCATTGTCCTTCCTACCTGAACCCACTTGAGGAGGGATCAGCATTGCAAAAGCTGATGTCAAGGGCACCGGGACCTTGCAAGGCACACTTTCAGCTTCTAGGCTGAAGAGATCTGGAGTGGATTCGTTTGCACATTTGGGAGTCCGCAGAGACCAAGCTAGACATACGGCGGCAAACTCAACATCTGACCGGCAAACAGAGAAAATGATTACATTAGCATTTTCCTGATGAAGGTGAACAGTGATACAGTAAAGGGTCGATGCGCTGGAATTCGCCTCTTCAGTGGTTTTTGCCTGTGCCTAGTAAAACACAGAATCTCAGGATTTAGTCCCACACAGAGTGCATTACTTTTCTGCAGAAAATGCACATTAAATTTCGTGCTGTAAATCAATGTAACCTCAGAGTCGCAAGGCCACAACGCGTACAACACTTTAAGCTTCATTTTCGGATTCTGGAAAAAAATGCTGCAACCCACATTGAAACCTGGCAATGCCAATAGATCTAGGCTTAAATTGTTAACATGCAAAGGCAGGTTGCAAAAGTGTATATTTCTGTACACTTTAGCAACAAGGAGATGAGGGGAGATGTAAAACGGTCCCTCATCCGTTTGAATGCATGCGTTCCACTGGAGGTCAACTGAGACATTAGAGGAGAGAATAACCCAGGGAAAACAGGACTAACAAAGTATCATACCATTGGATGAAAGAAGCTGGTAAAAAGCCAATGGTTGGAAAGGATGGACTCAAAGTCGACTGTATGTATATTGAAAATAATGAACCTGTTTAGACACCTGCACTGCCAAACTCAGTCCTAAAATCTGCTTTTTTCTTGAGTGAAAGAATTTGCAAAAGGATATTTAGGCAACATGAGAGAGGGCAGGCATGCACAATCTGAAGCAGTAGTCCAGCTGGACATACTAGAACATCCAGTGCTTTATTTGTTTAGATACAAATGTCAGGGCTCCAAGAGTTCCTTGGTAGGCTGCTGCCCAGCCCCACCCTCTGCTGGCACTGCCCAATGCCACTGCGCCAACCCCTGGACCGATAGAGTTTCAGTGTAAGCCCTATTGCAAAGTATAGCATCCACTGCTACCAATCTAAGTTTAAGAAGGGACACTAAAAATATGCTGCATGTTGGTATTTGTTTGAAATAAGCAGCGTTCCAGATTTACGCAGACTGACTGATTGATACCAAATCGTACCATGTCTGGGGAGGAGCAGAAATTCAATTAAAAACCGGGAATTCAAAGAAAAATAAAAGAAAGAAACAGAACTAGGAAAGCACTTATTTTGAATGTTGTTCTATCTTGAATTATAAGTTTGCCAACGATAGAAAAGCAAGCTGGTCACCCACATCGATCAATGGTTCATTAGAGGATATACAGGAAGGACAGTACCAGGTTAGTCCCTGGATAACATTACCCAGTGAGGTGTGGGTGAGTGGCGATCTGTGCTGTCGGCTGTGACCGGGCTTGAGAGGACTCATTTGCCACTATCCTTTTTCATGTTAGTGGTGCTGTACTAAAAAATAACAAAAAAATAAATGTCACTCAAAATATATCAAAGCCAAAGCAGTAGCGACTGTTCCAAGCCAAATGTACAGCTGTCTGGCCGATGCCCGGTTCAATGATGAACAATGCACATCAATGAAGTCCCAGTGCTTCGCATGTGTTAATATACTCGCTTCGGTTCAAAAACTTTATTCGATTCAAAAAAGAATCATAAAAGTAAGACATTTTACAGAACATGATTTAGAGATAATATTAAAAAAAGACAATCTTAAAATTAAACATTAAACTGGTAAAAGGACATTAATTAATATATTCTTTCAAGCAACACATGTTAATACATAAATTGTTCACACTAGGATGTCCATCAGGGGGAGCAAGGGAAAAGAGTCACAATACAACATTCTACATGAGCAAAGACGAAGGTTCTTAAGGCTAAATTAACCGTACCGTTTTCTGATCAGGAGAGACACTCGTATGAAGTTTAACATTGCACAACATACTCCAGAGGATGACAAAGATAACAAGTAGTCATAACCTTCATTGTAGTTACATGGTTGCTTCCCCTTCAAAATAGGCTTAATAAACCTGATTCTCGGATCCTTGTATAAGGGGCAAAAAAGAACAACATGCATGGTACTTTGATTAACTTTGTTATTACAGGGACAAGGGGGCAGCCTCTCACACCAACCCCCTTGTTTAGGAAACGCAAAAAGAAAATGCAAGATATTTAGCCTGAACCTTGTCAGATAAAATCGCCATTGTACATGAGTTGTAAAGGTTAGATAAAACTGATGCTGTAAATTAACCATAGGACCAGATGGCCTGGCTAAGGAACGCACATGTGAGGATTTCCAATAACTTGATTTAATAACGGTTTTAATGTCTCCCTGTATTTTTTCAGGGTTATCAAAGATGTCACCCAGACCTATTTTATGGAGCATTTCGTTAACATATGATAACCGTGGAATCTGTTTCCCATTTTCCAGTTTTAGACGGTCCTGGAGAATGTCTCTAGAGAGCTGAAGGTCCTCTGTTAACCATATTTTGCCCCATAATAGTAAGGGTGAAAGACGAATGGTATCACTCACATAGCTCAAACCTATTTCATCATGAGCAAATTTGTTTGATGAACCTGATGGGACTGCCAATACACGCTTTATAAATTTATTCTCCATGACTTGTATCGTGGCAGGGCTTTCAATCCCCCAAACCCCAGCCCCATAGGTAGCCACCGACAAACATTTTGATTTGTACAGGGTTTTTAAATGTGTAATAGGTTTTTGACCTAGTTTGCCACAGAAGCGAAACAAACCTTCTATAGAGCGACTGGCGCTCTGAACTCGAATCTTCATTAACGGGGCCCAACTTAATTTATTATTAAAAAGGTTTCCCAGATAGTTAAAATTTTCAACCTTTTCAATGGTAAAGTTATTTACCACAAACTTTCTGGTTTTTGTCCCCTTTGGGCCACAGACCATAGCAAAGGATTTGGTGAAATTTACCTTTAGGTCTAGGTCCAACATGAAGGTGTTAAAAGCATCAAGACAGATCTGCATGCTATTTCCTGTGAGTGTCATAAGTACCGTGTCGTCGGCATACGAAAGCATTGGTATGCTCCTGCCGTTAACCTTTGGGAAGTCATGACAATGGTCCAACAGATACTTTTCCAGACCATTTGTGTACACAAGGAACAAAAAAGGGGCTAATATGCATCCTTGTCGTAAGCCCTCAGTTGAGAGGATAGATTTAGTTTTTCCCCCCCCTGGCCCGAACCTTATGGCTACAGTTGTTGATTCATGCAGTCTGCGAAGCAAGGTGACCAGGGGTTCCTCAAAGCCCATATCCCCCATCATTTGCCAGAGCTTGCTCCGACACACAGTGTCGAATGCACTTGAAAGGTCCATGAAGGCAAGGTGGATGGAGGAATTCCTTGCCTTCATGTACTTTCCTATAATTAAAGCCAAGTTCAGACACTGTTCGACCGTCCCTTTACCTTTTCTGAAACCGTATTGGGAGTTCACAATAAGGCCCACCAAGTCTGCCCATGTTTCCAATCTGGCTAAAATGACCCTACCCAAAAATTTACATGATGCATCAATTAGTGAAATTGGTCGATAGCATCGGGGATCAGATCTATCGCCCTTCTTAAAAATCGGCACCACCACTGCCTCCTTCCATGATGCCGGAATGCGGCCAATAACAACTGCCCTAAACATATTTAACAGTAAAGGGGCCCAAACCTTGACATTATGCCTGAAGAAATCCAGGGGTACTGAGTCAGGTCCGGGGGCTTTTAGTAATGTGCCTTTCCTCAAGGCATCCTCCACCTCTTGTAAGGTAAACGAGGAGCACAGGGACAACGATGTTTGTGAGTCCACCAGCTCCCTGGCGTCTTCTGATGGTTCCTGGGTTTGGATTTCATTTGGGTTGAAAATTTTCCCAAAGTGAGATTCCCACGTTTCACCTGTAATCTGCATTTAGATGTTATCCTTGCCTTTACTCGAAAAAAGGGGACGGTTAATAACTTCCCAGAAAAGCCTACTATCTTTTAATTCCGAGGCCTTCTCTAGATCCTCCCAGGCTAGGTTTTTTAAATCCTGCTTCCTTGTTCTAATGGCCTCTTTATAGGCCAATCTGGTAGTTCTAACCAGCTCTTTATCCCTTGGCATTTGTTTTAATGCTTTTTTCAAGAATCTATGTGATGCAGAGCACACGGCATCAAACCATCTGGGGCCCATCTGTTTATTTTTCCCAATTGGTTTTTTGAGACGCTCAGCTACATGCCCACATAAAGATTCAAAGTTCCCTATGACCTTTTCAGGGTTAGCTGTAGGTTAGAGACATGCCTCATATTCCGCTGTATGTCCATTTAGGATCTCCGCCTCAAGACCAGCAGCATCTATTTTACCCCATTTGAGAGTAATGCCTTGATTCCTGTTGTACTTTATAGATTGCTCCCAGACAGGATGTTTGGGTTTAACAGGACAGAGCAGGGATAACATTAGAGGGTTATGATCACTGGCAGCATTTGCAATTACCTCCAACTTGTCAACATAATGAAAATACCCATTAGACACAATTGCAAAATCAATAAAACTCATCGTGCCTCTACTTCCCTGAAAGGTTGGTATTGGGGCCGAATTTGGACCAACCCAGGGCTCCACTATACATAAATCATTTAGGATAATAATATTATTTAAGGCATCCCCCTGGGGTGTGTGTTTGAAGTGTATTAGAGGATGTTCATGTGAATCTTTCAAGCCACACACATTTGAGTCCCCATGGCTGCATAATGAGCAATTAAAATCTCCCACCCAGATGATAAAAAGTAGGGGTTGTTCATGACGCGCCCTGGCTATAGCCTCCTCCAGTTTCGATATTACAGTTGTCTCATTATCATCAAAGATATTATAATACCAGTTGATCAATAACAGTGGTTCAGGAAACAAGTAGTCCAACATTAGCAATTGAAACCATGGGGTGTCCGCTATCTTAGATATTACAGGTTTACATAATTTTAGTGAAATTGCTGTCATTATTCCACCTTTTGCCCTACCCGCTTGTGAGGGCACCGCTAGGACATTAAATGATTGGAAACCATCAACATTCTGAGGGGTTCGGCTCCATGTCTCCTGAAGACACAGAATGTCACGATCTCCCACATAGTCTAACCAGGCCTCATCCTCTAATCTAGTAGCAAGCCCAGCGATATTCCAAGAAATTAGACACAACTTGATTCACATTGTTTGTCTCTATCTGATTCTGGTATTGCTGCCAAGTCTTGCCTTAGGGTAATTAAATTTGGTTCACTTTCTTTGGTACAGCCAACCTCTGGTTCTTGAAGGTTAGTAGTACGGTCCTCACATACGGAAACATCCTCCATCAAGTTATCATTACAACTTTCCCACTTCTCCCACTGACTAGGCTCTCCTAATAACAAGACATTGCCAGAAAGGTTTTGTAATGGTCAGTCCAACTCCTCCATACCCACAAGTGGATCAAAACGATTTCTTAGGGGGATGTTGCTTGGCAACCACCCTAGATAATCATCTCCCTGAAATCTTAGTCTTGGGTCATTATACAGTGGTTGCAAAAAGTTATTGTTACATGTTGGTCCCCTGGAAAAGCCATCACCCTGGTGCCATGTTCCCCAGTTGTTTTGATTCGGCCATACGGCCATATTTCTCCGGGTCCACCCAGGGTATGTATCGCTATAAAGGCTCTGGCCGGAATTCTTATGGTACAAAGTCGGAGGAACAAAATTCAAATTTGGATAAAAATACTCCAAACCCAAGCATTGGATATCTCCAGCTCTGGCAAACCTTGGTTTACTGCAGATCATATCTTTTACCCAAGTGTCCCTGAAATTAATCAGGATACAGTCTCCCTCTAAGTCCTTCTCACTTGGGCCCACCCAGGGGACTCTGCGCACACTGAGTATTTTTGTTTTAGAATCAGGAGGAAGTGGCCTATTATTATGAAGCCAAAATGTTACTTTATTTTTTAGCTCCTGATTTGATTCCGTTTTATTAGGCAAAACTGGGGAGACTCCTGTAAGGATTACCATAAAAGGGACAGAGTCTGGGGGCAAATTTACGGATGGTAGTTTCTTTTTATGTATTCTGTCACTATCGGCTACAGTTCCCTGTGATGATATTGGTTTAGGGCCAGAGGTAGCTCCCTGCTTGGATGTAGTTGCTTCAGATGTTAGCACTATGCCGGCCACATTTTGACTTTTGGACCCCACGGTGACCGCTGCTGCAGGTTTAGTACGTGGTAATGGTACAGGTTTAGACCGTACTAAAGGGACGGGTGCTACCTTAGGGTCAAAGGTTGCGGGTGAAGGGGGTGCTTTACTTACATTTTTCTTCTCTCCCCCTTTTCTTGAGGTATTATTGGTGTTGTTATTTTTATTTTTATTGTTAGTGCCCCCCGTCTCAGGTGTATTACTCTTATTTACCAGTGATTCAAGAGAATGAGTATTAAGTGAGATAAGATGTTCTAATTGATCTAACTTTAAGTTAACAATTTGGGTTCTCTCTAGGAGGGGCAACAGAAGGTTCTGAACCACTTTCTCAATTTTCCCCAATAGATCGTCATTATTATTGGTGTTGAAGGAGAAGATTTTCTGACCCACATCACCTACATGGGTTCCCTTTTGCTTGGGCACATTTGCCGGAAATCTAGGTGCAACTGTCTTAGCTAGCTTGGCTCTACTTCCCTTTCCGTGATTCCCCCCTCTTTTCCGTTTGTTAGGTTGCTTAGGTTCATGCTCACAGTCTAAGGCTCGGGCTTGTGTAGGGATAGAGCCATTATTGCTCAGATTACAGTCCTGGGTGCTATCCCCCGTAATACCTGATGATATAGGTACAGGGGTGGGTGTAGGTGCTTGATATTGGGAGCCCCCTAAGTCTTCAGCCATAATTGGCTGGGAGTCGGAAATTACGACAAGATTTGGGCTTGCTTCCAGATTACTATCTGGGCTCTTGTCAGGGGTGAGTGTTGTCTTATTGGGGGTCATTGTTGAACCGATACGTCCCAGAGAGGAACGTTTCCCTGTTATTAAGTCTAAAGACAAACGCTTTTCAGTAAGGGCAATTTCTTTTTCCAAAATCCCCGTTGCCCGGGTTATAAAATCATCTAAAGTTCCAGTGGCTTTCCCATTGTTCGTCTTTACAGTTACCTGCCTACCCTTCCCTGAGCGCAAGGACATCATGTGAATTTAATATATTGTTTTTTTTAAAACAGATAAAAGTTAAAACAAAGTCTTAATACCAGTCAATGAAAGAAAGTCCTACAGTCACCAATGGAAAAGAGTGGGCCCGACCCGACCTTGATCGTCCTTGGACGGCCTTAGACGGTCCCGCCCTTGTCCCGGGCTTCTCCCGGCGTGCTCCCGCGCTGCGGGTACCCAACGTTCTTTTATGACTAGGGGCGTGATTGGCGGGTGGGCGTGGCCGGCAGGGAGAGCAGCCCAGCTGGTGGCGATTGGGCGAGCAGGGACTCCTGGTCCACGGAGTCCCTGCCTGTGCTCGCAGCCCTGCCGGTCGTGAAGCACCAGCCCCTTGAAGAGCAACAGCCCCCTCCTAGGCAGCCGCGCTGCGGGACCCGCGAAGCGGGTCCGGCGAGTTGCAGGCGCTGCCCCTGATGTCAGCTGTGAAGGGCTCCCGCTGCTGAAGTCCGTCGACTTTTGGCGATTGCAGGCGTTTGGAAAAAAGGTCCCCACATTCTTCCAGTCTCAGGCCTGAAAGCTTAAGGTTTGTTGGACCTTGGCTATTTTTAATTTGTTATCTACAATTAAAATGATAAATGCATATTATAATGTAATACACTGCTTGAGAGATATTACTGATTTGCAAAACTTTTAATTGCATTTTTGTTGAATTCCACAAAAATGGGCATACCCCAAGTCTTGGAAGCTTCTGGCCCGATTTCAGGGCTGTCCCCTAACACCCCCTTCTCTTCGCCATGGTCATTTAGCCCCTGGCAGCTTGAGTGCACTGTGATGTACGGGTAAAGGTTTTTGACGGGGGTCTTGTGACACAGGACAGGATCACCCAGTATGAGGACGATGTCCTTCAATTTCTTTCCTAGCCTGCCCCGACAGGTCCCCAGATAGATTTATATTTTGAACACCTGTGGCTCGGCCTCTGGATTAGATTCCAGGTTAACTCGGACAAGTCTCTCTTGGTCCCCCTAAGGGGCGAACATCAGATGAAGGGTGGCATCCTGGGCTTCCCATACTTCGGGTAAGCTTTTCATAACTAGGAGTGCCCATCTTTCGGGAGCCGGAGCTCACTGTAAGCTTGAACCTCCTGTCACTGTTGCGCAGGGCTCCGGAGGACGTGACCAGGAGGGAAAAGCTGCCTCTAAACCTCATGCACAGATTTATTCTGTTCAAAAATATGATACTGCCTTGATTCCTCTAGGTCCTTCAAAATTCCCCCTTCAGATTCTGCAGACTTGGTTCAACATTCTGGCCTTGTAGCTACTGCGGTTCCTCTGAGCCAATAAACCCCCATAGAACCGCACATGGGCCACATATGACTGAGAGCTCGCCATGGTAGGTATCCACATATATTAAAATGCTGCACACATTCTGGTAGTAAATCACTGGTTACGGGGGGGGGGGGGTTGGGAGGACCCGGCCTACAGGGGAGAGATTGCGCAGATGGGCTTGGAGATCATAACACACATGCCGCAGACACCACTGTAAGTGGGCCTTGTGGCTGGCATGAGTGGTGAGCCTTGTGGAGTTCAGAGGGTGGGACCAGCTTGAATTGACATGAATGTGAGAGGTCTGGGACAGAGGTCACATCTAATCCTTTCAGGAACTACAGTCCGAATTCAAATTGCAAACATCACAATTGTTTCGGTAGTGATGCAGCGCTACTCCGGAAATAATTTCTAAAATCATATCACCTTTCCCTGAATCCTCAAATCATACATTTACTCATCAGTGGGGCCCATAACACCGAGTTTCTTACAAAACACTTCTATCTTTCTTCATGGATCGGTGAGATTCAAAGGAGAGCTGGTGTATCATAGCGGAGTGTCTAAATTAAAACTAAATATTTATACTATTTACATCTGCAGTTTAAGGAATTTTACCATGGTTTAAGTCGACAAAATATTTATTTAGACACCACCATTTTTGGTCAACGGATTTGCTAGTAAAAAATTAGGCGTAGCAAAATACAAGACCAGCTTAATTCTCCATTTATCAAATTTTTATTAAAAGCAAAGTTTAGCATGTCTAAAAAGTTTGTTTACTTTATTTCTTTATTTAAAACCGACAGTAAAAGAATAAAAGTTTTATCTCAAACAGTTATATTAATTTATTTCAGAAATTCAGAAATAGACGTTATTATTTAGATTTCAGAAATACAAGTATTAGCAAAAGACAGATAGTTCCCAAACTCAATTTGCTCCTAACTTCCCTGACTAATAACCTCAACTAAAACTCATTTCTCAATCAAAGAAAAATAGAAAATTATTCCAAGTCTTACATCTCAGCAAAATCAGCATACCGTCAGCATCTCAGGAGGAAATTGGAAGAGTTTTTTCTTAAGTTTAATCCTCACTTTTTATACCTTTTTCACTAACTTTATCTATCTACAAAAGTAACTATCAACAAACTCGAGTTCTGATTGGACAATTTAGGGGTGGATGAGCATCACCTCATCATTCTAATATTCAATTTCCGATGTGTCAGTTGAATTTAAAGAGTACTTTGTTTAAGAAAGTCTTTGGCCTAGTCACATCCTCAACTTGCAACTCCATGATCTTTTCCCACGTTCAGTAACTCATACGTCCATTCCTTTTTGGCAGTCATCAGGACTTCCAGGGCATTCTGTCCTTGAACTTGTTTCGTTCATGCACAAACAGCTCGCATTCAAACTCGGACTCTGGCTGCGCATGCCCAGTTCGTCTTCTATTCGCAGTTAATAAAGCAGCCATATTTTCACTAGGCCTCACAGGCCAGAATGGGAACTATCATAGAAACAAACACAAATAAATGTTAATTATTGAAATATATAGCCCTTCTGTTTCCCTCCCCCCATACTAAGGTTTCCCTGTTAGTCATTGCCTATCAAACAAGCTACATTTATGCGTGATATGCTCACCTGTCTCCAACCTCCGCCACAAATATGTAAAGAAAAAGCACATTTATGCCGCTTTTGATTATTTAATAGCTGCTTATTAGTTCAAGACACGACAGAATCACATAATTAGTTAATTATGATTGCAACATAGGCAAAATTAGTTTCCCAAGTGTACTTGTGTAGGTGCAATTTTTATTCTAAGTTGGTTTAATTTCACACCACTCAATTAGTTCAAGTTATGGAAGTGTGACTTCATGAGGGGTATACAAAAATTTGTTTCTCCACCTCGCTCCATCAGTAGCTCCAGCTCAACACGCTCTTGACTATCAAGATGACCTCCAAGATATCCCTGACTTTAATCCACTGGACATGCGGTTCTTACAGGTCAATAGAGAATAGGTGACATCACAAATTTATAAGACCTTGGTTGTACACTCCCCAGACCTGCTGGGGCCTTTGAGAGCATGCAGAGAGGAAGGGGTTGGTCCCCTGGAGGAAGTTCCTTTCAGTGTCAAGGACTACTATGCAAATCATGTGTACTTTTTGAGGCCCAAAAATATTTTAGTTCGTAACAATTTTTGAGTATTTGCCAGTGCTCAGCAACTCCATCAATAATAGTTTTTCAAAAAATCATTCCAAAACATAAACACTGCCAAAGCCGAAAGGCTGGCAGACAACTCCAGACAAATTAACTTTGCCAATGCTTGTTCTCTCTTGGTACGTCTTCATTTTCTACATAACACAGACAGTGACGGTATAATGTATGGTGAGCAGCAGAATAACATTGCAGATCCATTGGGTGCATTTTGATGCTGGAGGTCAGAAAAAGATACAGATTGTTACAATGTAAGGATCTTGGAATTAAGGAATGACTATTTAAATCTCTACTTCAAGCTACAGCTCATAGAATGTTGCAGAATTTGCTAACAAAAAATGTTATGACTGTGTGAGGACAGTGGTGTATTATATATGGTGTGGCTCTGCAACCTCTCAGTGTAATACACTCACGACATAGACTTGGGTCCAGTCGGTGTTGTTTGGTAAATATACTTGAACCTTGTGTAGCTGCGGCTTTGATCAGTCGGGTTTAAAAAGAAAAAAGGAAAATGTGTAAAGTATTTAGAAGCCGTGTCAGATGTAATGCAGTATGTACAGCTGATGCCAATGTAATGTTAAGCGACTGTTCTTCTCTCTACATGCCTGTACTATATTCCTCTTTTGTTTCACCACTAATTTTTCTGTCCTTTCCTTCTTACCTCTCTTTCACTCTCAAAGTACAAGCAGTAAGGGCTAGCGATATATTCACCAATGTACAAACGACTACTACCATTATTGGCTAACCCTGCAACAGTGGTTGTGATTGTATTCATTATATTAAAAAAAAAATAACGAAATAAGAAAGTCATGCAACACAAAAGGTAATCTGACACGTTTATAAAGAACAGATTTTTATGATTTTTTTAGAAACCAAAACGACAAAATCGACTGGAGGGTCGCTATCGAACAAACTGGATTTAAATGGAGTTAGAAGAGAAAAAATAGCCATGGCACTTTAACCGCAAGTCTAGTTATGTGCATAGCCCAAAGTCGAAATAATGACAAAAGCAGTAAAAATGGAGAAAAACTTTTTTTTTAGTGGCAAAACATAATAATGTAAAAAGCAAAGGATGTATTCCTTTTCAAGTGGTGCCTTCACTGGCAAATAGATCTGCAGCACCAGACAATTTTAGAAGACGGCCCTCCTACGAAGAGTGGAACACGAGAAAGTGGAGTGCTAGGGATGTTGCTCAGAGGTTGGGAATGTTACCTCACAATTCACAGTTTTGAATAGTAACGTTTTCTGAAGTTTTGATCGTGTCTAAAATGTCATTTAATAAAGCTCCATTCCTTGTTAAAAGAAACGAAATATGCTTTTAAAATAGAAGCTTATGACGTACGCGCCTACATCAGTCTTGGTAGCACATTAAACAAATATTAGAAAAGCAGATAGGGTTGACGTTTACTCAAGCACCGACTTGAGTGTTTTTAGTTTCTCGTGTGTAGCTATGGAGGTCGGAGGCGGCCCTTAGACAATGTATATAATGCAGTATATAGCTCGTTAATGGAGCAAACGCCATTACAGGTCAGAAGTAAAAAAATACGGTCAAGATCCTAAGCAGTCCTCATGAAATAACAGACATCAGCGGTGACTTACTCGAGTAATAATTCTGTATAAAACAGCAGGTACCAAGATTTGAAGCAGTGCCTCTCATATTACAAGGAATGCACTTGACAGGGCCTTTGTCAGCGGAGGCATCGCTGCGCTCTGAAGTGCCTGCCAAGATGTATCCCGAGCTCCCACAAGTGCAGAGCTGTGCGTGAATCTGATATGAACGTCAGGCAGACGGAGCCGCCAGCGGCAGCCCGGGGCCAGGCGCGCGCGCACACACACACATAAATGCAGGAGGAAAGAGGAAGAGCCTCAGACCTCCCCTCCTCCCCCCGCCGGGCGGAGGTGTGACGCGGCCCGTCCTCGTGACAGTCGGCTCATTACCCTTAGAGCTCAGCCAGGCTACCCCAAAATAGCTCCTTTCAAGTACAGCTGCAGTTCTGTTTTTGCAATTGTTTTACAAAGTTAAAACAACATTTGGGCTTTAAAAAAAAAACCAGCCTTTATAGTTCACCTCAGGGAAAGCGTTTACTACAAAAGTAAACAATGTCGTATGGTGCAGCTGCCGAGTCTATCGGCTGGGACTTTGTGTACATGCACCAGTAGCCCTTTGCCAGAAGAGTTACATAAACAGGCCGCACACTAATATTACTACAGGGTTATGTCAACACACGGAGCTCCATGGTATCAGGCCCGGAGATAATACGTCACTCTCACTATCAAAATGTTACTGATATCATAACACAAGTCCGTCCATCTAGTACTATATGGAGTAATGTACCACCAACTGTACACTGTGATGACAATGCAATAACTGCGCACTTCTAGGACGGTACAGGTGCACGAGGCCACGACAACAACGCTGTAGTTATAAATCTACCCACGAAACCACAAAGCTATTTTATATTGCATTGGTTTGCAATCTCATTAGACAAGTCTGCACAAAAAGTAAGTAATAATAAAAAATAAGACCCGTCAAGGTCAATCTAGGAAACCCCCATATGAATAATTGAAGGAAGGGGGAGCAGTAATTTCAAAAATCACGGTTCCCTTTTAAATTACCAAAATTACTTTTTCGTAAGTATGTAAAGAAAACACTCGGTGGAATTACATTAAACTGGTCATAAAGATAGTGTTCACCCTGTTGTATGCTCATGGGCAAACCAAGCATGGCCATGGTTTAACATGACATTTGAAGAAACATTTCGGTGGGGCACTATGCACAACCCAATTCATAATTTTGCTAGTCCCCAATGATTTCTGAAAAAAAGGAGAGGAAAACTAAAATAAAGAGTATATATATATTGGCTGTCGGGTCCACAAACAATTCATGGACCAAATACAATAAATCTGAGCTACAAATATGACGTCTATCAGGACAAGAATATTTTTCGCTAATGCAAGACCTAAGAGATATGAAGACAAATAGGGCTCTGAAAATCCTGAGTGAGAGGCAAACAACTAATTTTTAATGAGATCATTGGCAACTCTAGTGGGATTGTAAATGTGCTAAAAAGAGCTCCTATTAAGTCATAAAAAAGTCTAATTTTGGCACCCTGATCTACAACGCTTCATAAACATCCTGAGGGTAAGAGAACATGAGCATATACTCCTAGCTTAGGGAAGTGCATGTATACGTGCACAAACCTCCATGGAAGCAGCATTGCCAATGCTACTTAGGTTTTAAATCGTAACTAACATCCTTTCAGATTTTTTCGTGAAGAGGTTTCCGATAGATATATATTCACCATCTTTCATCTTCAACACCATCTTAAGATGGCCGCCAGACATGCGCGAGAATATTTGAGACAGATATCAAATGTCTTCACTTTAACACCAAACCAAGATTGCCACCAGACATGTGCAACATCACTCCAAGATGGCCACCAGACATGTGCAATGATGCACTTCAGGGTTCATGTGGATTCCGGTTTAAACCCGCCACGTGTACTCCTTTAAAACATGAACCCCAGGCTCCCGCATCCTCATTCGAGGGAAGCAGAGGACGAGGATAGGTGCGACGACCAGATTGCACTCAGAAACTGTGAGTACTGAATACTGGTCGCTGAATCTGCTGACGCTGTTACAGCATATGTGATCCTGCGGTTTGGATTCTCCTTATTTATCTTACCTACTTACTTCCAGTTAAGCATGACTGAGCGCTGCACCTCTGCCACCCATTAGGGAGTACTCTTATCTCCAGGTGGAGGTAAGATAACGTGCCTAACGATGTATAAGAGTAACGGAAACACAACCACACTCCTGATTTTAATACTGTGACTATTTTTAACACTGTAACCACTTATGAAATACCAGTACGCATTACGGTGATCTCTCTTGTGTATATAAAACAGTTGACTGTTGTAGTGTGTTTATCTAGGTACCTGAATCGATATTCCTATTCTTTGCCCATGTCCGGTTATAAATCAACAATATCCCTACAACGGCATAGAAACCCTTTTCACAATTCAGTCATAGCGCATGCTGTCACATTTAGCAAGCACTATTCCTCCAGCCCCCTAGAAAGCACACAGAGTTCTTAAACAAATCCAAGCCTCCAGCAACCTGGGAAATCCCCGCTGCTTTGTTTTGATTTCGTCCGAGAACTCCTGTAAAGCACTGTAAGAACGACCAGTTCTTAGTGACATCTTTATTGACGTCTAATGTCCTGCCTTACGTCAAACCCGGCACCTTTCAGGTATAAATATACCAACGTTGCCTTAAGCAAAGACACAGTGGTAATCCTGGAGCAGAGCAGCTATCTACTTCCGAAGAGCCCAGCTGATGCGAGAGCCCACGGACGCTGCCCCTCCCTTTTGACGCGCTGAGAAAGACGCTGTCTTTTCTCTTGCCGAGAAATCCAGCCTCCGGCGTTTCCAGCTTACCCTTGCGGGTGACTGGGATACTGAGTCCTGAGAGAGAGATACCAGCCCTCCTGCCTTCTAATACCCAGGTACTGAACTGACTAAACCCTTAGAGAGAATTCTTGAGTCAGATTCTTGGCAAAACAAACTTAACTTAAACTGCTACTTACTTACTCCTTCCCACGTATTAGGCTTAGGTCAGGTACACCGGGGTAGGCGTAGTTAGAAGCACCAGTTGAGTACGATTAGTCAATGTATATATGTATGTATCTATTTTATCCATTTTAAAGTATCATATGGCTAAGAAACCATATCAATGCCTTTACAGTATTATTTCATAATCCTGCTTTTACTGTATGCACTTTACTTAACTATAAGTATTGCAATTGTAGCAATTCATTTCTCTTGTATGAGGAAAGAGACTGCTCAATAAATAACACCTTTTATTGAAAACGCCTGTCTCTCTTTTTCTCTGCAATCTGGTGAAACTAAGTACGCACTTATTGACTGAGTGAAATAGCTGTCTTTTGTTTTCACACGACTCTAGAGATACACTCTTATTCAGGGAGAGCAAAGTTGTCATGTTTTATGGTTGTCAGAAACTAAATCCCTTCTTGTCTATCCAGGGAGGTTAAACTCCTCCTCGCTTATTCGAGAAAGTTTCTAGTGAACTCTGAGCTAGCTGGCAAAAAACTTAAGTCTAATATAGTCAGTAGAGACCTAGTTAACCTCAGTCCTACGTCTACACTACTGAAGATATTATTCCAATGCGCAGAGCCTATTGGGACTATAGGAACTACACTACACTGTTACACTGGCAATCTACACTATTTGCACAGTGGCATAACATGTATGAAAGCTTGTACCGTTTACACAATGAAATCTCCTTTTCTCATACTGCATGCCATGTATTACTGTGATCTGCAGCAATTTTGTTGTACAGGGGTACCAGCCTTGGATTCTTTAGGCTGGGAACTTCGCTGAAAGAAATTCTAAATTCGATCTATTCTCATAGACTGGCTCTTCCCCCCACCTATTTTTATGTTGTGTGTCTTGTATATGTCTTCACGTGTCTGGACGCCACTCCAGTACCAGACAAACATTTTGGTCCACAATACTGGACATCCTGGTCAATAAATGCTCTTATGCAAGGAACATGATAATTCGGTCTCATTTTTCTCTTATGATGTTGGCTTTCCAACCTGTCGGTTGGAAAGCCAACATCATAAAGTAGGTACCACTCAAAGGGCACCGCCTTTGACACTTTTGTGGGGTAGGAAGATTTACTCACTAGTCTTGTCCTGACAAAGCACCACAGAGCCTCCTGACCACTAGGGGCGCGGAACATGTTGACTGACTAGAGTTGGACCCTAAAGAGGGAACTGACATCAGACTACCAGGGTACTTTATGATCCCATTGGTAGCATTTACCTATAAAGATTTTTAATCTGACAGGGCGGTCCAGTTATTAAAAGTAGTTGGTGGACTCCTTGACCAGTTTTAACCCACATCATCACACGAGATACCACCCCCCTAGACTACCTTGCATTTATCATACAGCATACCAATAAAAAGATCTCCGCCAAAGTGACCCTTCGGGGGACCCGTAGGGCATTGCAGTGCCGGCCCAAAGATGAGCAACAGCCCTATGATGAAGCATGACATCCCTTTGGGATGTGTGAGGGCAACATGAAACAGTCCCGTTGACTACCACTATGCATATGCCAGAGTATCGCGCAACCTGTCGATATATCCTCTTTCTCTTTAGGAACAGTAGCCCTAATTTCTGTTTGTGACATAAACCAAGGAGCACAGGCACTAGACCTCTCATCCAGCTACTAGTCCCCCACCTCCTTTCTCTAGGAAATCCTTTGATACAAAAAAGGGCTATTGTCTACAAAATAATATACTAGCAGTGGGTTTTGGGTCAGTCCATTGAGGGACATTGGTTGGCTTTCTTGTAAATCTACTTTGCCTGCTTCTTAATGACTTTCCTGTCTCTACTTGTGTTTGTCCCTGCTCTGAAGCATAGCCCTTCACCATAGTTTTTGACTTGACAAATTATATCCTTCCATGGCTTACATCAGGGAGTTACTTTTTAGGTCCTGCATACTAACGACTCTTAGCTTGGGACGATAAATAGAAGAATGAATAAAATGGTGCCCGCATTATTCTATATGTGCCTCAAAGTGTGATGCTACATTCATACACCATGAACATGAAATGAAATACCAGCATTTGTAAAGCGCACAGCTACTCCCGGAGAGGTGTTCCAGCGCTGGGGGCCGACCGGGAAGATTAAGCGAGCTATTGCCCAGAATCACATGGTGTTGGGCTAACCTGCCGCCAGGGGATCGAGCCGTGAACCCAATGGTCCGGAGTCCAGCACCCTGGCCGCTGCGCCACACCTCTTCCACAATGCCATCATGCATGTGCTTTGATATTGACGGACATGACCAGTAACAGAGCATGGCGGAGTTTTTTTCCCTTTCTTTTTTTGCCTGCTAATGCTGCACTGCATTGACTAAAAGCATTTGTTTTTTCAAATACTGTACACAGCATCGGTAAAAACCGTTTACAATGCCAACAGGTCAAAAAGATACGGCCTGGCCAATGCTGTTTTTTTTGCTTTCGGCACACCATAGTACTGCATTTGTTTTTTTGCTCCATCGCTCTCTCCTGTGTGCTGCTCTCTATTTCATGTCCTCTCTCATCCATGCACTCTGTGTTGCTTCCCAGCTATCCCGTCAGCTTTTTTCTAAGTGACTCTCACCACCGCTGTTAATTTACATGCTCCCAAAATGGCCGCTGCATGCCAACATATGTTGTGTATGTGTCCATATACATCACTGCACTGCGGCTTTTGTTTTTCTTTGCTGATGTGGATCACGATTGGCAAAAAGTAATAAGTGAGTCTTGTTGTTCATTTTCCGTTTTTCTAATATCTGAAAGCATTGGAAGTTTTTTTTTGTTTTATTAAAGAAATAGGCTCTCTAAAAAAAGTCACATGAAACAGACTGTTCACCATTTTCAATGGTGCAGCAATTCTTTTGTAGAGACAAACAGTTCATTCCTTTTCTTTCCCGCAATTATAAGCATTTTGTTTTTCGTAATAAGCACCAGAAACATGATGACTGCCTTCTTTAAATGTTCATAGTATATCCAGGCAATCACTTATAATTCAGCCCAGAAACGTCAATTAGGAAAATGTGGTGTAGCAAAGGGCTTGTTTAACTTTCATGGATGTTCTCAGCACCCTCAAACTCTATGCCCTAGCATAAAGATTTAAAAAAACTGAACAAAAACGTAACCAACCAGCAAGAGGCACCAAAACAGAGCCAATTACTGAATGCCTGTCAAATCTGGTGTACTTTCATTCACCTATTCATAAAGCATCTGAAGATTAACTCTGTCCATTCGATAATTGTTACCATACTATAAAATGGTTTTCACATTATCAACCGCAAAAAGTAAACCACTAGTAATACGCTCTTACTGATATTCTAACCAGTGAGCTTAAGCAAAACTTTATAGAGTCAGCAATGGTGCAAGACCAAAGCTAGGGAGAGGTTATTTAAATCAAAAGTGCACCAGTGTGTTCTCCAGCACTTTACCACTTTTCACCTCTAGAGAAGCTTGTGTGCAGCCTCTAACCCCCAAGCATGTGCTGATCCTGCAGCCAAAACCTCTCAGACACCCACTGATCCATCTACAGTTACTCAGAACTAATGATGATCACGTAAATATGGTCCATCTATAATCGGAGGTCAAGAGCTCCCAACAACAGTAGCAGGAGGAAAGCACACAGGTCTTAAGATAATACACTCAACATAGCCGTGAGCAAGAGCAGAATCAATGTCTGCGGCGCCCATGTGCAAGGTCGGAGAAGAAGCTAGAGGGCAGACAAATTATGCTCTTTGGGTTTTGAACAGCACAGCATGAAGGATGCTTTGATCATCACGATGGTGCACCATCTGTTATGCCAGAGGTAGCACAATTAAATCTACATTTCAGACAGCAATAGGTTTACTCCACAGTGAAGAGATTAGGAGAGATGCAGTTAAACTTTGAGGTGAGCCGTCTTTACACTTTCACATGACCTGCTCGCTTTAAACGACGGCTTTACCTACAATTGTATTTCTTTGTTCTTCAAAGGAGGGCTGGAAAAGAAGCTCCAATGTGAAAAGGGAGGTGTCTGCTCCAGTTACCTACCACCTTCTCTTGGATTATTCTGCGGATTTAGTTAAATCTATTTAAAGACTACATGAGAGGCCTGGTCAAACTTTATGACATCAGTTTCTTTCTTCTGCAGCCACCATGTCAGGGAGGGCATACACTGAGACATGACAAGTAAAGTTCTATGCCCGCTCACTGTTCCTCAGAGGCCCACACGATAGTCAAATTGGAGTAGGGCAAAAATAACACATTATTTAAGGAGCTAAAACACAATTCAGTTTGCACTATAACAATCAATAAAGCATATTTTTTACATTATCAGGAAAATGCACACCAACACAGGTGCACTTAGACGAGCTCCCAGGTAAGTAAAAGACATACATAGGCCGAAACAACAAACTGAATTGCCTCCAGGGCGCGATCAAGCTGAAAGAAACGGTCCAGCTTTAAATGCAGTAAATAATAGTGGCCTCTTGGTAACAAGCTCAAAAACCTGGCAGGTAAGGATGCTGATTTACAAGTACAGGAGCTCAAAATGTTCGTTCGGAGCATAGGTAGAATTATAACAATGTTTCTAGTTCCATATTTGATGAGATTTTAAGAGAATGTTTTTTCAGTTGTATGGCCAATGAGAGAATCATCCAGGCTAGTTGTTTCCGTCAATTTATCTATACATTCAGAGCCTTACATAATAAACCAAAGTGTGGGTTACTATTTTAACTCACACATTTATTTTCCAAAACTATTTTATCTCACACCAAACCCCAAAATTGCCTCACCCGAGATGGCTCTGTGCTGGTCTAGTCAAATGTTATCATAAATCCAAACCGTTACAGAAGACTAAGGGGCAGACTGGTATAGCTCTGGGATGATATTCTGTCCCACTTCTCACTCACCATCCTTCCCTCCTTTACTCACGCTTTCATCCAACCATATCAGTAACACAACCTACCCAATTTTTAATTCTGTACCTTCTTAAAAAAAATAGTGGGAACAAGTACCATCCAGTGCTGTGCGTTCTGGGTACTGTAGGTGATGGGACCCCCAGGGTTCTCGGGAGGGAGTTCAAGGGCGGTAAGTGTACTACACAGAGACATATTAAGACCATGCATGAATGTTTCATGATTTACCATTTGTGTTCTTGACAAACACCTAGTACTAAAAATAAATTTGCAGAGCAGCCGTGAAAAAAAAAAGAATCCTAATGTGGATGGATTTAAGAATGTGATACTAACCCGGCCTAACAAGAGATGGTTTAACACTTCCACAGCGTATAAAACGTAATTTTGTGGAATGTGGATGTAACAAGGCGATGCGGAGCGCTAACGAGGAGTGGTGGACTCCCGGCAATGACCCTGTTGTGCCTCCTTCTTTGCAGACGGACCCCTGGGAGACAGGACTTGAAGATCAAGAGGAAAGACCCGGCGCCTTTAAGTGGGCGTTCTCAGAGGAGGAGGAGACCACTCCCCCTACATACGTAGCAACCACCGGACTGGATAAACCCCCGGAAGCAGGATACAGTGTGTGTGACATCACCCCGGAGGAGGAAGAAACGGCGAGGAGCGGAGTAGGAGAGCGTTTCGAACGGAGTGGAGGAGAGTACCGAGAACGGAAAGAAAACCCCGAAGAACATCCCGGAGGAGAAGACGAGAGATACGGAGTGCCGGGAGGCCAACGACCCCGCGAGCCGCCGTGCCACTCTCCCAGGGGAGGAGCGTGGCTGACCCAGGTACGGCAGCGTATGGCAGTGTGGGCTGGCCGGAAGAGTGTGTGAATATTGTACATAGACCCGCGTTTGTCTCCCGCGTCTTCCCCCCTCCTTTTGTGTCCTTTACCCCGCGTTTAACCCTCACCTCGCGTCTACCCCTTCACCAAAGTCACTGCAGGAAGCATATTGCACGTTAGATTCACGGGTGCAAACTCCCCTCCTCACCTCACACGGCCCCACAAGTGCAACCCCTCCCTGAGGCCTTTTGAACTAACGGCGTCCTTCTGTTGGCTTCCTTTGCATGGGCTCCGGAGCGGGGTGCTGCCTCCGTGATCATCCCTTCATTACAAGCGAGGAAGACCCGAAGACCAAGGAGAAGACACCCAAGCTGCAAAGACGGATCCCAGCCAATTCGCCAGGGAGAGACTCACTTTTAGGACACGAAGAACATTAATACTGAACACCAAACGTGTAATACCAATAAAACCCTCATTACCCGCAAGACCTAGTGTCCTTCTCCTGCCTGGTTTGCAACCTGTCGCTGTAGTAGGTCCTGATCCTCTTCCTCAATCCAGTCCTGAGCAACCTGCCCAGTCTACAGTGGATTAACGAGCTGAGCACACTTCTTGAAAATAAGTTGATGGCAATCCTGCTTCGAACTAAATCCCTCCTAAAAATGTTTTATACGTGAGCCCTATTTCAGGTCATAGTAATAAAATGTCTTTACATTAAAAATAAAGTAATGATTAAACAGATCACAAAACATTACGTTTTTATGGTTATACCTTGAGCCCCCGAGTTCAATCAAAGCACCACGGGGCAGGTTTGTTGCACATAGTTTTCGGGACAGCAGAGAAATGCAGTTTCACGTTACAGGCTCCATATATAAGTAACCGCAAGTGACTTGCTAAATTCTCATGCTTCAAGTGCCTCCCTTCTCCTGCTCATATAACTTGACACAAACACACGTACGTCAAAAAACGTTACCTCCCTTTACTATCAGAACATCGACTCTACACAGCTGTTAAAATTAATTGCAACCACACTCCTTATGAACTGCCACGTCACATTTCTCCTCCGAGTGGCTCTTTCGTACTCTATCTCATACCGAGCTCCAGGGGGGTAACGGCTTGATTTCATTAATTTCCACAGAAAACTCCTTCGCCGAACTCTTCACATCCCGATGTTTCAAAATATGTCCCCACTCCCGTCTGCGTGCATCATCTGGGAGCCAAATGGTCCACTGCCGCTTGATGTGTGCAGGCTCATAAAACTTAAGCTGCTTGGGCTTTTACCAAGGCACCCACCCCCTTTACAGCCTGCTGCTGCCCCTCTGCTCTCCACATTCGCTAAGAAAACGATTTGTGGATATGTTTGTGACACAGGGCCACCTGTACGACAGGTTTTAGCAGTCACAAACGGATCATCAAGCTGTTTACGACAGTTAAAGAGAAGTTTGCCATGTAATAACCCTATTTTGCGAGTTGGTATTAGTTTGGGGCAGTTCAAGGGCGACCCTTACTAAAAGCGAGTCGCTAGGGTATATAACAATATTTTGCGACCGGAACGCTGTCGCATGACATTCACAGTTTACTGCCTACTTCAAGTAGGTGGTAAGCCAGTTGCAAAACAGGAAGGTGAATGGCGGTCAAACGTTTTTTAAGAGCAGGCATTGGAACCACTGCTTACTTTTAAACAATGAAAGGGAAACGTTTCATTTTTAGGTCGAGCTGGAGAAAGCAATGGGAAGCATTGCATCCAGCTCGACAACTTATGTCGCCCGTCTCCTGGGAATCTGAGACAGGGGTCGGGCACGCACGGCGATTGGCGTCTGTGGACACACGCGCGCGCATCCAGGCCGGCGCCGTGCCCATCTCCTGCCTCAGATTCCCTGAGGTGCGCAAAAACACACATACACACACGCAGGCAGGCACACAGACACACGCACACACACACTCGAGCGCACACATACAGACGCGCGCAGACACACAGGCGCTCCCCCCCACTCACCGGGTCTGTCGGACTCCTCGCGGTGACCGTCCACCCACCCACTCGGGCTGTGGAAGGAGCGAAGACCTCGGCGCTGCCCGGGTGTAACTTGGCAGCCTCTCTTGGCAGGTAATCTCCTCGGGCAGCCTCTTTCCGCGGGAGGTAGTCTGTCGCAGTCACATCGACCACCACGGCTGATAAGAGCGCGTACAGGAATCCGGGGAGATGAGACTGTGCGCGTGTGGTCACGGGACCGCAGCGAACCAGAGCGCGACGTGACGTGGTAGAGGCCGGGTGGCTCTTAACCCACGGGTTGCGCAACAGAGAAGGTGCTGCGTAGTGAAGTTATTTTACTTGTTATTAACTCTGACTGTATTGATGGCATGCATTTACAATGGGTCAATCTTGATCGCATTCCGACATCTGGGCTGTGCTCGCTGCCGCCCATAGGAGCCACTGGACCTCTGCTGGGCCTTTGATAGAGGAGAGGAATGCTGACCCACCCTTTTCGCGGTCTTTGCGGCTGTCCGCGTTGCAACCTCGAGGCAACGGCCGCAGTGGGGGCAATTGGAGCGGTTGAGGCAGGGACCTCCAGGGCTGAGTTGAGTGGTGCCAGGCAGGCATTGACAGCAGGGCAGGGAGCTGCCGCCCGATTTCCACACCCACCAAAGGCATCGTAAGGAGCCTATTCCCATGCTTCGTGTTGTGACTGCTGCGAGTGCAGGAACTGTACAGCAGAGAGAGAAGCCCAGAGTGACCCGCGAAGGCGGGCGTCCAGGGCTGGGTGCAGCTTGTTTTCTTTAAATGACATACGTTTGCAGGCAGGACATGCTATCCCGCAACGGCCTTTTTTTAGAAAGCATCGTGCGCCTTAACAAATGCATTTTTTTAAAGCACTGAAACATCGCGCTTTTACTTTAAATAATTCTTTTTTTCATCCTTTGTTTTTCTTTTCAACATCGGTAAAAAGCCGCACTTTAACTTTAACAATGGCGCAATTAAATAGAAAAGAAAGGTGGCGGCCGCCTTTACATCATTGCCGGCTGTGCAGCTTTTACCTCGGCTATACCTTCGAACATGGTGACCGCCGCCTTCCTTTTCTATTTGTTTGCTTTTCTAACATTCGCGGCACGGCACGCATGCAGTGGAAGCTATTTAGTGTATGGTGGCGAGGTGCTTCTGTCTCCTGTTGGCGCCTGCTTCCCCTTCCAGGTGTGAAGCTTGCAGAGATTAGGACCACTGGATCGTGGCGAGATGATCGGTCGTGTGCTGTCTTCTACAGCACTACTTCCTTTCAGTAATAATTCTCTTTTCTGCTTTTTTGCGGCGATGGCCAATGATGCATTGAAGTGCTGCCATGAAACTCTTACAATATTTCTCTACACTTCAGAGTGCAATCATGAAATACTGCATTATTACAAGTAGTAATCTTCACAAAAGTTATTTACAAAAGTTTAAGCTATTGCCATTATAATTTACAATAACTTTTATTTAAGTTTTAATTATTTAAAAAAATTAAAAGCCATTGTTATTTGTAATATCAATACATGCAAGTCACGTAAATACAACACATATTGCATTACAAATGCTATAGGTGTCACATTTGCAAAAGTTGAAACTATTGGCATTGTAAATGACAAAGCTATTAATTTTGCTATTTTCAAAAACAAAACATGAGTAAAAAATTAGTCATTTACAATACCAATAGCTCAAACTTTACTAATGTGAGACCTATTGCACTGCAAATGCTTGTTCTATTTGAAACACAACACGTTTTCCTTTAAGGAAAAGGTTGCTTTATTAAAAGAAAAAGTTGCTTTATTAAAAGGCAAACACAGACATGGTGGTCTGCTGTCCCTAGCACACCAACAACCCTGTGTTTTTGCAATTCCCAATGGGTTGCAAATTGCGACCCACCTCGTGACTATTGATGTGGTAGGTCAATTGTGACCCCAACAGAAATTGCTAAATGTGTGTGAGACTAATTTGAACACCGCATTTTGGAAGTTCCTAACTGCAAGTTGCATAAATAAATAAATAATTCACAATTAGGGACTCGTGGAATGAATCTGTCGTGCGTGTAGCCCACAGTGGAGTAAATACACACACAGAAAGCGTGAAGCAAAGTCAAATATCCCTATTTATAGCCCAAGCACAGCCTGACAGTACGACTCTGCCAGTTTTATTCCAGAGGCTGTGATATCAACACCTAGCTCTACGACACTGCAGAACAGAACCCACCCATCCCCCCCTAAAGGAGGGCCTACGGTAGCCTTAAAGGTTCAATACCAAGGTTCAATTACAAAGAAGAAAGTTCCCAAAAACTCAGACCTTTAGGCGTCGCCTTGCCCTTTGTACTCACACTGACTACCACAACATGTGCTTTTCGATTCCAGAAGATGCCTGGCCTGTTTCGGGTTGGTGTCTGTTGCAAGTAGAAAACGCTGGCACAAAGAGGAATTGGATGACGTTTATTCTCACCTGTTGCGGACATCTTACCATAGACTCAGTTACTCTATATCCCACACCGTTCCAACTGTCAAACTAGAAAACAGCCCCTGAGAGCTCAACGGAGGGAGAGGAGCAGGGAATCCTTACATCCACGAAAGGGAAGAAGGACAAACACTAAGGAAAAGACAACTACCAAAAATATAATGCTGGGAATAAAAGAAGGTCAAGGTGGGAGAAGTAATACAATAACAGTCCCAACTTAAACCATTCTAAGTTACCAACTGAATTTACTCTTTCAAAATGCATGGCATTACTACTCTGGGGCATACCTGGTCCTTGCCCCTATCAATCATGTTCTTCTAAACACTTTCCATGCTGAAAAGAACAACATTGCCGCTCATGCTACACCATTGACACGCCTTCTCTTGTGAAAACCTCCTCAAAGAACTGGACTTCCACGGTCTTGTACTAAATGTACAACTTTACAGTCAATATTTCATATAATAATAATAATGCACAATTACAAGAGCAAACCTGTGCCCTACTGACCAAACACTTATTTTTCCCAACATCCAGCTGGTTCTAATGTGCTCTTCACAACAAGGAGCTTTAGAGGGAAAACACCAGGCCGCCCTCCTCTCATAAATCATCAGGAGTAATAGGGACCACCACAACCCCTTATGGTCTGGTGGAGGCGGGTATGAGTGCCCTCAGCCTGCACCTGCCTATCCGCAACGTGAAAGTTATTGTACAGTGAGGCGAGTGATTGAACCCCACGCCCTGACTAATTTGCCACAACATAAGTAAATAGCAATGAAACATGTTGGCCTTCTCAGAAAAGGTTAGCAACATGCAGTGCTTTTAACCTGAGTAAGCTCACAAATGTGAATAAAGAGAGCAACCTAACAGTGAGTCGTAACTATTTTATTTGCATGGAACACACGGTTCTCTGCAAATCACTGGGTTATTGTTTTGGGAAAGTTAAACTCTTTCTTTCTGCTCTTTTGTCTCTCTATTGGACACTATATATTCTTTGTTTCTGTGAGTGGGCAACCAATGATGATATAAGTGGGCATAAAGCGAGAACCTGCCGGTAGCCTCCCTGGTGTTGCATACGTGAGGTGCCCTCTCACTTATTTTCAGTAAGTGTTCTTCACTCACATGCTGTGGGGTAAAATACATATATCCTTGCGGATTGACTGATAGTAGTTCACCTTTTAAGACATTTGACTTGTGAGTTCTGGGACTGTAGTAAACTGGATAGGGTGCCAGAGAGCGGGTGGAGATAGATAGCCCCACGGCATAAGCGGGTCCCAAGAGTGAAAAATGATTGACTCTCCGAAAGCCAGGCCTTTATTGTATTGATGGTTCTAATGTACTACCAAAAATTGGAACACCTACTGTAAGCATGGTAACATATACCTCTCAATTGCCTCACACTAGAGGTAGCCTACCAACTCCAGCCACAATTTATCAGTTACCTACTTTAGCATCTACATTTATGTCCTTAGCAGCCTTATTTCCCCATTTTATTTTCCCGTTTAGTAAAATTACGAAAAAACATTTATAAAGTAGAATTGGATTTCACAGAGGACACGTAGTATATGGCTTTGTTTGATTATTTGGTAATGCCTCTGCCCATTCAAATAAATATGCATTTATCGGACATGTTTATATACGGCAGAAAGGGTCAACCAAGGAGTATTTGTAAAGAAGTTATCAAACAAAAGTAGGTTTATGCTGGGGTTTGATAATAACAACAAACATCTTTACAGTGTTCTGTCCCATACTGCTCTGGGATTAGTATGAGGACTTGGAGCAGAGCACACTGATTGACTTAAACCCAATATAAATTTGATTAAGTGGATTTCATGATCAAACATTTGCAACACTACATTCACTCGACTCCAATTGGACAGCTGAATTGGAGTCATGATATAAAAGCTTTCAGGGGAATCCCAGACCGTACTTCATTGATGCAATACAATCACAAAGAAAACAAGCTTTGCCAAAGCCAATAGGTCTCTCCTAGGTGAGAGCTATAGGCTTTGCCAATGTTATTTAGTCATGTTGTACAGCAGGATGGCTGCTGTTCAGCATGGCTAAAGGTTAAAGGCATGGCACAGGGTACAGCTGAGTGGCTTAGCGTAGAGTGGCCTGGGATAGAGTGGTGCATGATAGTACAATTGAGGGTCTAAGTAGCTGAAATGTTGATAGAGGTGGTAGATAGGGTGAATATAACAAATGGTAAGCAATAAAAAAATCTGTACATTTGAAATTGCTAGAAACACGTGCAAATACATGCAGTGTCATGAGTTGAAAGTTGCAATAATTGGGCGAGCAAGAAGGGAGACTGTCCATGCTGTTCTGGTGATTTCTGTGTTAAGTTAGAGACTTTGCTATTGTTACGTGTCAGAATGATCGTGTGTTATAATTGCTATGTGACAATTGTTGCGGATTCAAAATACCTTTTGTCTTGTCTGGTGTACACAGATCATGAACCACTTCAGTCCCACGATACTGTCCTCATCTTTGTCCCCAAGCCAAGGACTCATTGGTACCACAAAGGCTAGCCTGGGGTGGCTCTTCTGCTACATCACACACAAGCTCCCCTCCCCCTAATCTCCTGATGCTTGTGCATCCAGTGTCCACAAGGCAGATCTGCACGGATATCAGCTCCCTCGGGTTTATGATGGTGAATGCCCAGTCAGTGCCAACTACCCCTCTTTCGTTGCCAGTCCCCAGCTGCTGTGTTTGAGACAGGGACCCCATGCAAGCTCAGCAGTCACACTCAGCCCCCTTGGCATCCCCTCAATGTAAAAGCTCATATTTGGCTATGCAAGTGGATCCCTCCAGCAGTGGTCCTTCAGACTCGTAGCACAAGAGTGTCTCCCACTTTATTCTGCTCTTGGTTGGTTGTGGAGTGTTGTGGGCTTATCAGAAATGTCACTACCATTTACCACTATTATTTTCTAAAAGTAAGGGCTCATTTGCCTTTGCCCACTTTCAGCTCCACGGAGGATGCAAGCACAATCCCAGTTGTGTCCCTGCTAACTTCTATAAATAAGTTCCCATTCCCTTCTCAGTTTGTGGGGAATCTCCGCCATCTGCACCCCTACCCTCCCTCAGTTTACTCACTGTCGGGCCATTTTCTCCAGTCACTTCCTGGTGGACATGGAGAGTGCCCTGTGCTATCCCTTGGTCTCCGCGCACCTCCCCGCTCCATTATTAGATGGTTTGAGCCTTCGAAATACTTCGAGTGCCGTTTGCTTAGCCGTCAGCTGCCTGACACTTGCCTGTTTTTGCCGTCTGCTGCCACCGGAGGTGCTCCGCTCCTGGAGCAATCGACGAGGGATTTCCGCCTGCGGGGACCGGGACGGGACTGCGAGACCCAGCATTCACAGCGCATTGAAGACCACAGCGCAGCTGGTGTCTCTTCCCGCCCCCAGCACTCCCGCAGGCATAAAGCGGCTTGCGGACCCTGCTCACCGGGTGCCGTTTGCTTAGCCGTCAGCTGCCTGACACTTGCCTGTTTTTGCCGTCTGCTGCCACCGGAGGTGCTCCGCTCCTGGAGCAATCGACGAGGGATTTCCGCCTGCGGGGACCGGGACGGGACTGCGAGACCCAGCATTCACAGCGCATTGAAGACCACAGCGCAGCTGGTGTCTCTTCCCGCCCCCAGCACTCCCGCAGGCATAAAGCGGCTTGCGGACCCTGCTCACCGGGTGCCGTTTGCTTAGCCGTCAGCTGCCTGACACTTGCCTGTTTTTGCCGTCTGCTGCCACCGGAGGTGCTCCGCTCCTGGAGCAATCGACGAGGGATTTCCGCCTGTGGGGACCGGGACGGGACTGCGAGACCCAGCATTCACAGCGCATTGAAGACCACAGCGCAGCTGGTGTCTCTTCCCGCCCCCAGCACTCCCGCAGGCATAAAGCGGCTTGCGGACCCTGCTCACCGGGTGCCGTTTGCTTAGCCGTCAGCTGCCTGACACTTGCCTGTTTTTGCCGTCTGCTGCCACCGGAGGTGCTCCGCTCCTGGAGCAATCGACGAGGGATTTCCGCCTGCGGGGACCGGGACGGGACTGCGAGACCCAGCATTCACAGCGCATTGAAGACCACAGCGCAGCTGGTGTCTCTTCCCGCCCCCAGCACTCCCGCAGGCATAAAGCGGCTTGCGGACCCTGCTCACCGGGTGCCGTTTGCTTAGCCGTCAGCTGCCTGACACTTGCCTGTTTTTGCCGTCTGCTGCCACCGGAGGTGCTCCGCTCCTGGAGCAATCGACGAGGGATTTCCGCCTGCGGGGACCGGGACGGGACTGCGAGACCCAGCATTCACAGCGCATTGAAGACCACAGCGCAGCTGGTGTCTCTTCCCGCCCCCAACACTCCCTATTTAACCCCGCTTTTCCCGCGGACCGCGGGGCGCGCGCGCGGGACGCAAACCGGGGCGAAGACCGGGCAAAGAGCGGGCCGTTTGTGGCCGTTCGAGACCGTGGGGAGACCGGGCCGGGCTCCCCCTCTAATCCCCAATCCCTTGAGTATTTCTACTTCCTACTTCTGCATTCTAATCAGATCATCCCCTCCAAACTATTCCAAGAAAAATGAATACCAGGAGTAACAAACTAAAGAAATTAAAAAAGAGAGGCATCGGAGAACAGCTTCTAGGCCCAATGGATGACTTTTTGGCCAAGGCTAACACCTTTATTGACCAAAGCATCAGCCTGATAGAGGGAAGAGTATCTACAGATCTCGCGATCGCAAGGCGATCCTCTATGGGACCATTGGCCACAGTGAGAACTCCAGAGATGGAAAACGCCCTAGCCGATCCACCACAAGCCAATAAGGGGCTTAGCCTGCCGAACAATGTAGATCTCTCAGCCTCTCAACTATCCCTCTCACTTACCAACTCAGACTTAGAAAAAACACCTGAACTTCTACGCGAGCAAACGCCAGAAGAAGTAAGACAGGCAAGAGGGAGGAGGGAGGGGGCTGTAAAGAAAAGGAAGGATAAGGGGAAAGCAGATCTAGTTAATGGGATCGAAATAGTTGAGACAACTGATCTAATCACGCCCCCCAACTTGGCTCGCTCGTCACCTAGAGCGGCGGACCCTACTAATCATCAGGTTCTAGTACACCATTCTTCCCCTAACAACAATATAAATACTACGGTCATAGGCTCACCCGTTATCATCTCCCACAGCAATGAATCAGATTCTCTTGATCTAGTAAACAAAATTACCTTAGTATTAAAAACTCTACTCCAACCTCTTGAAATGAGATTAATAAATATAGAAACCCAAATGTTAAAAATCACTAAATCTCTACAACATAACCTAACTTCTGAACCCCAAAAAAAGGGAACAAATAATCAATCTGCACCCCCCCTACAAAGTAAAAAAGTTACACAAACCCGTCCTGTAACAAAACCACAACCTGCTGCAAAAGACCCTGTAGTAGGCAAACCACTCTCGGTAACAATAGTACCAACTACTAACGTTGACACACTTCCAAAAGCCACTGCTACTAACACAACAAAAGTAAACACACCAGCCCCAAAAACACCAGCTGTTACCAACCCTCCCCAGACCAAATCAAATCCCACAGTTAATAAAGGTACCACTAGAGGAGCTAACGATGGTAGAACTTACATGCATTTACCACCTGAAGCATCACCATACGTGGTCGTAATGACGGGTGTACCAGAATTAACAGGGGAGACAACAGAGCCTAACTGGTCCCTAAAAAATAAAGTCCAATATTGGCTAAACACGAACCGCCCTTCTCCCCCTAACTGGACAACTAGGATAGCAACAGTCAGTAGGACCCCTTGGGTGGGACACACGAAAAAACTAATACAGGGTGACTGTATTGTCATCACTTTTGAGGACCCCAAGGCTGTCGAGTACATATGCTCCTGGGAACAACATAATCCAAGTGGGGGTATAGATACAAAGAGTCTCTCCTTCTTTTATCCCAAAAAGCATTATAACAGCCACTTTAACGAACAAGACAATTTGTGGCGTAAAGCAGTTCCACAGCCCTGGGACTTTACTAATGCTAGACCCAAAATCCCCCCACAGCAGAACGGACTAGACCCCATATGGTGGTCGGCCGACCCAAATTATTATCAACAGGAAGCCCCATGGCAGGTAATGGGTCCCCGCAACAGAAGAAGAGAATGGGAACAATGGGGTGCCCCACCACAGCGGCCCTCTAGACCTAGATATGGAGAAACACCGTACTGGGGAAACTGGTCAGGTATACCAACAATGAACCGATACAGTAGCCTGGAGATGGTCGATTGACCACCACCAGATTCTACCAATGACAACCCAAATACTCTATCTAGTGTCCCGGAAAGGAAAACGATCATAAGACAAGATAATAGGCAACGATCTTTGTCTATCATTTACTGGAACATAGCGGGACTTCGCCCCAAAATAGATGATGGCTCAGCAGCTCAATTTCTCGAGGATGGAAATATAATATGCCTCCAGGAAACATGGGCAGTAAAAGAGCTACATATCGCAGGCTACAAAACCCTTTTTTCCCCAGCCATTCCCAGTACTGCGGGTAGGCCCAAGGGGGGCTTGATCACCTACATAGCTAACACAATTCCTAGCCTCAAACTCCTCAAAATTGAAAACTCTCCAAACTTCCAACTTATTTCCATCTCAGTTGGCAAAGATGCTATTGTCATCCTAGTAAACTTCTACAACAACCTAGAAGAAGAAAACTTCATCAAAACTCTTCAGACAATCCAGGAAAAAAAAAAAATCGCTAGAAATACTAAAACATATAGTAGAAAGGCAACTGTTCACTTATTATGGGGAGGAGATTTTAATATCCATCCCTGCCCACATCTGAACAATCTTAACTGTGGGATAGTGGACGAGCACGACAACCCCCTTGCCCATTTTTCACACGATGGTAAAGGGGAAGCGATGAACAATCTCCTCACAGACCTGGAATTGTCACTAATAAACAAGCAAAATCCGGATGATAATACTCTCTATCCCACATATCTAGGGCGGGGACACGAGACCACTGTAGACTATGTCTTAACAACGGATGGGTTGAGACAGCTAACCACGGACTTTACCCTATTGGCAAACAACTTAAGTGATCATTCTGCGCTTAGAGTGGATCTGGATCTTCTAGATCACCCAACACGGACAACCCTAATTGCACACACTCTTTCTCAAAATCAGATAGAAGTGGGCAGACCAAATGGTTTCACAGTGAAATGGGGCAAGATGGATCCAACCCAACTAAGCAGTAGTATAATAAAGACTATATCCTAACATAATAAACTGCTTAGACCTGGAGTCTGATGACAACGCCATCCTTCAAAACTTCAAGATCATTTTGGATAAAACCAAACTAATGCTGACCAGGGAAAATAAATCAAATAATCTAAATAACCCAACAATCCCAGGCTGGTTCAATCACGAATGTACGAGCTCTCTAATCAAATTAAAAGAGGCTCTTAGGCAACCAAAAAGAGACACACAACTGATTAAACATCTAAGACACCACTACAAAATAGTCAGGAAACAAAGAAAACAGGAGCTAAAACAATCCTTATGGAATGATTTACATAAAAGCTCACTCACAAAAAACAGTGAGTCTTTCTGGCGGACAGTGAAAACCCCTTTTCTTTCTGACTCCAGCAGACCTCAAATTGACGTAGCGATAGAAGAGGAAACATGGGTACAACATTTCTCCCATATATTCACACTAACATCTTCCAAAGAAGAAACAACTCATTCTCATCCTCCTGTCGACTTTCCAATAAACATTCAGTTTGATATTCTTGAGGTAATGCAAGCACTAAATCTAAGCAAAGGGGGCAAAGCTCCAGGACCAGACGGGGTCCCTGTGGATCTCTTCAAACAATATCCGGATCTGTGGGCCCCCATACTCACTAGAGTATGCTCTGCAACTGCGAGATTGGGTTTAATGGAGTCTTGGTCCAACTCCATTATGGTCCCCATCTTTAAAAAGGGGGACCGTCAAGACGTTAAATGTTACCGACCGATCTCTCTATTAGATTCCACAGGAAAAGTAGTCGGTAGAGTACTCCTGGAACAACTGCAACAATGGGCTGACGACAGTAAGATTTTATCGGACCTTCAATTCGGTTTCAGAGAAGGGTTCGGAACCGTCGAACAGGCCCTTAATTTAAGTCTAATTGTATCCAAGTACATCCACGCAAAGCAGGGGACATTGTACATGGTGTACGTGGACTTGTCCTCTGCTTTTGACTGCGTATCACACTCAAAGCTATGGACTCTTTTGCGAAACATGGGGGTGGATCCCCCACTATTGGACTTTCTAAGGGAATTATATACGAATGCCACTGCGAGAGTGCGCTACGGGACTAAGGGTGAGCTCACTCCGTCATTCAAGGTAGAGCGAGGAGTCAGGCAGGGGTGCGTCCTAGCCCCTTTCCTCTTCTCCCTGTATACAAACGGGTTGGGAGAGAGGATGCTGAGAGGGGCGCAGGACCTCCCAAGAATAAATCAACGCATGATCCCGGCACTGCTCTACGCGGATGACGCGGTAATTCTGGCTCGCACCCCCATAGAACTCCAGAAATCCTTAAACAAATATGCTGACTTCATGGGCGCACTGGACTTACATATAAATGTGAAAAAAACGTTTGTAATGGTGGCCGGTGGAGGGAGTAAACGGATAAAGAACATCACCCTCAACAACCAAAACCTTGAGAGAACGCCACAATATCCCTACCTGGGCATAATGATCGATGAGAAACTAAAATGGAAAGCTGCCATTGAGTCGAGAAGGCACCTTTTTAGAAGAGCCAACACTGCTCTGATTAGTTTTTCACAAAGACTCGGAAGGAGATCCCCAGTGGAGATGTTACAAATCTATTCCGCAAAATGCCTATCCACTGCCCTATATGGGGCTGGCGTTTGGGGACATGTTGATACCGCATCTCTACAAACAGCAGAGAACTCATTCACCAGATTCCTCTTATCCGCCCCCAAGTGTTCATCCACATATGCATGTCACATGGAACTGGGAATCCCCTATATTGAGGACCTAATAAAAGCACAGCCATTGCTACTCTGGAGGCGCATATGGCTCTCTGACAAGAACATGTTGACTAAAGCCATCATAGAGGATTCAATGGCCCTCGATAATGTGCACAGAATAGCCTGGCTTACCTACGTCAAGCGATTTTTTACGGACATGGGTTTAGAAAGATTCTACTTCAGTCCACCATCTCTGACCGAGATAAGCAAGAAAGAGCTGAAATTGAGAGCAATGAGCCATCTTGAGTCACTCAGAATTACCCTGCTCTCAAACAATCTGTACAACACGCAAACATGGTACAGTTATCGCTACAAATCCAGCCTTATCTTGCATTGGAAATTAACTCATATGAAAGGATGCTCTTAACTAGACTCAGACTCAACCTGTATCACAGACTTGTCGCTTTCCCGCAAACGAACATTTGGGAACCAAAACTGTCTGCATGCCCCTGTGATGAGACTTCTGTTCAAACTTGTATGCATACGATACTGTTTTGTAAATACTACCATCCCCACAGGAGAACCTGGCTATTCCCATTACTAAAAGACTGGGGCCTTAGACAATGCCGTCCGGCCATGATCCTTCTGCAGATGTTAGACTCTGAGCGCACCTGCTATCATGTATTGAACTTTTTAAAATGCATTATTAGACATCGAAGGAATCTTTAAAAGGAAATCTTTTTTGTATGAATTGTTTTAATGCTGTAAATTTCATATTGCTACTTTTATGGTTTTATAATTGACAAAAACCGAATAAAGAAATTTATATATATTAGATCACAGTTGCATTCATGACGGGGGTTGTGCCTGTGTGTGTGGTCTCATCTCATCTCTCCTCTCATGTTCCGCCGCACAGACGGATCTCTGCTCCTCTCGAGGTGTGTGCGGTAGGCCTCAGAACAGCTCTTATTCTAAACGACTCTCCATACATGCTACCTCATGTATTTTGGTTGCTCACTAGTGTCACTTTTGATCCATGTAACTTATTGTTTGCTTTTGTATTTAGTTCCTGTATATCACTTGGTCCTTCTGTGAAGTGCTCTGACACCTTCGGGTAAAGTCCGCGCTATATAAAATTGCATAAATAAATAAAATAAATAAATAATAAATAAATACGCGAGTCCAGACCCCTCTTACCTGCTCTCTTCCGGGGGTGTCCGGCCGCCCTGCCACGGGAGCCCTGGCTCTCCCCTCGCGGAGGTCTCCCCACACAGCCCCCCATGGCGGGCTCAGATCCGGGGGCTCGCCATCTCCCCGCCCCGCACGGGCTCCAGGCGCAGTTGATCCGGGTCCCTGGGGGTCTTCACTGAGCCTGCAGAGGGTGGGCGCCGCTGCCCCTCCGTCCAGGCTCCATGCAAACAGCAGTTGAAAGAATACAGACCCCTGGAGAAGAAAGTCCCGGGTGTCCCCTGACCGGACAAGACAACAGAACGACCCACTCTCGGGCGAGGGGTCCCCGAGCCCTCCACGGGAGGCCGGGCCCGGCTCAGACGCTCCCTGACAGAAACCCTCAGCTCCGAGCAGCCTCAAAGCTGCCTCTTCCGCGAGACTTTCCCGTGAGTTCCGCTCTGCTCCTCTTCCTGAGACCCCTACGCGGCTCTAATGGCCCCTGTTACCGAGGCACCGACGTCCCACCTGGGCTGAGCCTTAACTTGAGGCGGTCTGCCTGCACCCCCACTCCGGTGCGCCCCGCGCCGGCTCCTCGGACTCCGAGTTCTCACGTTTGTTTCCAGTTCCTCGTTCCACTTCCCTCAGCTGAGCGGGCTCCTCCCCCCCAGGTGCGCATGTGACTCCTCCCGGAGCCGAGGGTGACGGGGCCCCGCCTCCGCCAGCTGCGCGCCGCCTCCCGTCGCATTTGCTGCTGATGCGTATATTGGGCGCAACAAACGTAAACACACAGCCACAAGAGTGGTCCTGCAGTGAGAAGCGGCTCCTGAGAACTTGTGCACGCTCGAAAGCGTTCAGCTTGTAGAAAGGGAGGGCTGGTTGAGTGGGGGCGGTCACTTCATGTGATAAAATATCCCCACTCCTCTTCTCCCGGCGAGTCTTCCTCATTACGAAAAAAAATCCCTTCCTGCTCCTGCCAGCTGCATGGCATTCTCCCTACTCCTCGCCGCCCTTCGCATCCATAGGGAGAAAATAACATAACAAATAACCAACTTCTCCACATATAAATGCAATTACCAATTCTGCCCGGCAGTTAGAGGTGGTATTTTAATAACAAATTACAGAATTACGTAATAGCACATACAAAATGCAGAAAATGTCATTAGCTCTTACCAACAACTGTTGTTTAAAAAAAAAAACTATTATGGGCAATACCAAAACTTACAGTGGGCTTTGAGCCAACCATGTGCATACTAATGGTTGGCTTTCTCGTGTCAATCTCATTTGTTTGCTTCTTAGTTATCGGATGGTTTTCCTTCTTCTGGTGTTTGTCTCCCCCTGCAGCATAACTTCTTTAGAAACCATTTAATTGTATCATTCCACAGCTTAAATTCATATAACTACTTTTATTTATTTATTTTTCAGCACTCTGTGCCAGCTCATGTTTTCATTTTGTCTCTCCTTCACGTGCTACTCTCCCCAGTGAAATTAAATGTGGTATCACCGTCTTGCTTTTCCCTCACAGTTCATCTATTGTTTCTCCCTGCGAGTGGTAGAAGTGGGTGTGATCTATGGGGAAATAGGGGCCTGATGTACAAAGAATGGATTAAGTAAAAGGGGTCGCAATTTGCTCACTGACTTTAACTGAATGTATTCTTATTTTTTTATTAATAGGTCGGTTTATAGAATACAGAATCATAGTGGGTCGCAATTCAATTTACCTCATAAATATTTATGCGGTAGTTTGCAAATTTGTATCCAGTAGGATTGGCTACAATCACGGGCACGGTGGTCTGCTGGTGTCAGCAGACCACTGGAGCAGCGCAATTTAGGTTCTACTCTTGTTATGTTATTTTAATTTGATATAGCGCACAAATTACCCCAACAGGGTATCTTGGCGCAGCCGAAAATCACTATAGCAGGGCCAGAAACAGCAGAGTTAAAAGAGAAAGGTTTTACACACCACAGAAGCGCAAAAATTACGCGCACTTAGTAATATATACTCTGTATGCCTTAACTTTATTAACCTGGAGTGAAGCATTAAAATGTACTTCTGAAGTACATTCACTGTAGAAATTAGAGAATTATGAACATGTTTACATTAATGTTTTATTTAGTCCTGGAAATTTGTAGTTCTACACATATATTTACACATGTTTTAAGATGTACTGAATTTGTTGAAATTACATTGCATATGTGAGGCCTGAGAAGAGAAATCTTGGCAAGAACGGGATGATTTCATGAGCAGAAGAAGCCTCCTATAAATCGTGTATCAGGAGCAGAGGTAAACTCAAGGCAGCTGAAGCTATCTGATTTCTGTGGAATGGCAACGTTTGGAGATGTTGCCGCGGCACCTGTAATGCTAAACACCATTGGTCCTTGGAGGGGTGGTGCAAGAGATGACTGATGAGGGGTATCTGTGTGTTTTAATTAGCGTTCACACTGTTAGCAGTTAGAGCAGATCCTTTTGGACCTTGAGAGGTTCAGGCCTCCCTGCTTCCTTTATTCCTGCTTGACTGTGGCTTTATGGTAACTCTTATTTCACTGTTTTAGAAGACTTCTACTGAGGGTTTGTGGTTCTCAAAATCCGGACCCTGTTGTTCTTCCGATATCGAGGTCCAATACCCGTGTCACAAAATCTCAACGTACCGAGACGATTTTGGTGTCTACGAACCGATAATGATTAGGACATCATTCCTATGTATTTGCGTTACAATCGAGGGTTGCCAACACCCCTAAATCACAGTTTCCGTCCCATCCCTTAAACTCCATTTTGTGAACGGCATCCATCTTGCATCTTGCCCTCATGATAAGTCAATTAAAGGTCGAGCTTGATCCAAATAGACACGTCCACCTTTCGTGACTTTCCCCTGACCTGTCCCAACTGACTCCCCTGTCTTCGGCCAAACCTGTTTAGGCAGCTCCTCGCCCAGTGGCCGAATGCGATAGCATCTATGCATAACATTCCACGAACCATTCACTACATACAGACCATGCTTTCTGCAAACATGCACCTGTCCACGTTCCTTGTTTATGGCCAGTTTTATGACTGGGTTGTACCTTTCTTTATTGAGTTTCATCGATATCTGATGGGAGTTCCAGGCCTAACTGGGTAATCTATCAACGAACTGGACATCTAAAATATGGGCTTGCTTACATGACTTCGCTCTTTGTATTATTGTAGAAATATGTGTATAGCCATATCATAAACCTAGGAATTCTTGCTTGCAGCTATATGTTTTGTATATAAGGAGACGGCTGGTTCTGTAAAAACGAACAGTCTCCCAAGAACCTACTCCCCGTGTGGTGTACTTCTGGGACACGTGTTACTTGGTAGCTACCAATAAACCTTGATCTTTGATTGCGACTAGAAGACTCCGTGTTTCTGTGGTCCGGAACAAGGGAGAACTCAGAGATCTTCGGGTGTTGTCCCCTGACGCCAGCGGGTTCCTAAAAACCCGTTACCTCAGATGGCGCCCAACTCGGGGCGATATCAAGCGGTGACGGTCCAAGCCAGATGTTCGTGAGGAGCTTCGTGTGAAAATTCCGGAGGACGGCCAGCCACTTCAGCGACCCCTGTATGTCGACGTGGTTCCGAAGGTCTTTGCTGCGAGGTTCCCCGCGTCCCGACGGCTACGAAGGACTGCTGCCCTGACTATCGCCTTGTTTTGGACCCAGTGATCCTTGGTAGAGCGAAACGATAGACGAGTCTTCTAGCGACGTCATCGATCTTCAAATACTTCAGTTAAGTATAAGTGGAGCGTCTCCCAGTCCTTAGTTTGTCCTTAGTTTTTGGTATCCTTGAGATACGCTTTGATTTGGTACTTGCAAGCCCCAAAGCCGAAGGACTCGTGTATTCACGAGAAATATCGTAACAGATAAACCTTTGAAGTTTGAAGCTAGACTAGTGAGCGAAGATGCCTGGTTTTAGCAGACTTGGAAACTTGTTTTGTCTTGGTTGTAGTAAGGACTCCCAATTGGAAGATTCTTGTCAGGTTCCTCCAATTGGAACTCCAACGTATGAACTCTATGTGAAGCACGGTGTAGGTCCTATAACATATAACGAGGTATGGATAAAATACACCCGCAAGGATGGTGTTTTAAAATGGCCCCAATATGGTAGTTTCGACTCAGAAGTTTTAGATAACTTAGAGGTCAAATTGTTCAAGAAGAAAGCCCGGCCGGCGATGTTTGACTCTTTCCGCTTATGGTGCAAAGAAGCCAAACAGAAAGAAATAAGATTAGCAAAAAAGAATAAAAGAGGTATGTCAATGGTACAAGCTGCCGTTGCATACAGGGATAACGAGGAAGAGCAGGAAAGCGAACAGATGCTTAGGAGCAAGAAACTAGCGATAGATAAATGTTACCCGATGTTGCCAAATAAGGGACAAGGTCAAAAGGAAGGATCCGAGAAAGATCCATTAATGTCCCACCTATTAAATTCTCCGCCACCCTATGCACAAAATGCCACAGCACCTCCGCAACCTTTAGTTGCACCTTTGGTAGCTGTAATACAGGCTCCTTTACAGCACCCACCGGCTACTCTTCAGCTGGCTCCTGTTTCTTTGGCGCAGCCTCCTCAAGGCTCACCGATCACGTCTATTTCTCCTACCGTTCCTTCTAAAATTTCGCCTAGCGCACCTTCTAGTCTTTCTGATACTCGTTCTACGAACATTTCTGTTTCTGCTTTGCGTGACTCTGTTCTACTACCAGTTATTCCTCCACTTTCACCTTCCGTCTGGCATAAAATGGCCAGCATTGTTACTAACTTTCCTTCACCACTTTTTCGGTCGCCTAAAACGACCCCTAACACGGAACGAAGACAATTACGAAGCCAAATGCCTGATTATCAGGAAAGGGAGTCATTGAATAAATTAGCACGAAATTGGGCTATGGATACAGCGAGATATGATGTAGAGTCTGTCATGAACGTCTTCCGTCAATGGGATGAACCAACGCAAAGATACGTCTTTGAGCAGATGTGTGTTTTCCTGTGTGAGGATTTGGAAGATAATGGTCAGAAGAGCAACCAGCAAGAGTTGTGTAGTGTGCGATTTTAATTTGGGGAGGGTATGATAGTTGGTCCCGATGTTGAAAAAGCAGTTGAGATATTATTATCACATCGAAGTACGGGTGGTAATTCTGGGTCATCATCTGACAGTGGTACGTCTAGTAGGAAAAGAGCGAGACAGTACCCCATGAGAGAGGTTCCTCCGGTTTGGAGGGAAGGTGATGCGAACGCAGTTCCACCGGTTCTGCCTCATTTCCAGCGTGTATGGGTACATGTCCCCTGGAAAAGATCCAAAATTTTAGCACTCAAACAGACACTACCCGATCCCCGTAAAAACCCGACTGGGTATTATAAGGAGTTGTCCCAAACTGCAAGCTCATGTATAATGAATTTAGCGGATATAGACATGTTGTTTGGGAACGTTGTTCCACAACCTTTATGGAGTAGGATACGTCATACGAATCATGACCAAGAATTAGGTGACTCATGGGCGAACATTGCGACTACAGATGCTAGACAAATCGGTGGTTTCAAGCCTGAGCCGTTAATAGCAGAACTTCCCGGTAGAATTATTGCGTACATGAAGACAATTATGCCTGAAGTACGTGTAAACTGGGACAAGCTATCCGCGTGCAAGCAGAAGAAAGACGAGAATGTGTCTGACTTCTTCACGAGATTTGAGGAAACTTTCACTGACCATAGTGGTCAGGATATGGCTACCGAGGGTGGCCAAAGACTGTTTGTAGACAAATTTGTACACAATTTGCTTCCTGAACTGTGTGCTAAACTAAAAGACTCAGAAAGTGCTTGGGCTGTCTCTACGTCAGCGCAGATTCTAGCAACAGCCCAGTACTATGAAAATAGGCGTAAAGACGAGTTAGACAAGGCAGACAAAAAGACGAAAGATTTGAAAACTAAAGTTCTTCTCCAACAGGCCTATCCGCCTCGTATGGCTAGCCAGCCCAATTATCAACAGAATCAGCAGTACTCTAGAGACGCGCAAGGAAACGAGCTTTCCCGTCAGCGTCCTACGTATGGCCCGAATCAATGTGCGTATTGCAAAGAAGAGGGTCATTTTAAAGGTAATTGTCCGGCTCTTGCACGACGTTTAAACGGTGCCCAAGGTGTAAGGGGAAGAGGTGTTCAGCATGCACCTAGAGGTAGAGGCCGTGGAAATCTCACTCAGAATATAACTTCTATTCCGCCTCAGAAATCAATGAATAGCTTTGATCAACAGAGTAATTCATCGTCCAAGTCAGCTCAGTACTATGCTGACGACTATTACACCGAACACGACAATGAGGGTAACGATCGCTAGGACAGCCATGGACAAAGAGAGGGAGTTGTTTCAGTTCCAGTAGATCAGGATGGACCTTATGTCGAGGTAATTACCTCAGGAGTGTCAGAGCCATTTCTGCTGGATACTGGTGCTACAAAAAGTTCTATTATGCACTCAAAACTTCCTGGCGCACCTTTGTCTGGCGAAATGAATGTCTCAGTAGGCTTCTCTGGCGCCCCTGTTAGAAACCCGATCTCTAGTCCTGTTTCCCTTTCTGTTGGCCCCTGTGAATTAGAAGCACCCCTCATTCTTACAACAGGTTGCAGTGAAAATTTGTTAGGATTGGATTTGCTAAAGAGGTTGTACGCGACTTTGTACTGTTCTCCCTCGGGAGTACAGCTTACTTTAGGGAAAAAAATCATTTCTCCAATGTACTTGTCAAAAGAAGGTATCCCAACCGAATTGTCATCACTTCCGGATATACTGTGGGCTAATGGTTCCAACGATGTAGGTCGTTTAGAGATAGCACCGTATGTCATAACTTTGAAAGCCAACGTCAGATTGCCACGTATTCCCCAATACAAAATATCTAACGAATGCGAGAAGGCATTATTAACGATCATTTATGATTTGATCGATAAAGATGTTATCGAAGAAACAACAGGAAACATTTGTAACAGTCCAGTTTTACCGGTCTTAAAACGTACTGATCCTTCACAGCCCCCTGTGTATAGGTTTGTGATTGACCTCCGAGAAGTAAATAAGGTGGTTATACCGCAGTTTCCAGTCGTCCCCGACATTACTGCTTTATTGACAATGGTTCCAGCTTCAGCAGCTTGGTTCTCGGTGATTGACCTGAAGAACGCTTTCTTCAGCGTCCCGATCGCCGAAGAGAGTAGAGACCTTTTCGGCTTCAATTTAGGAGGACGAAGCTTCCGCTTCAAATGCGCTCCTCAAGGCTACTGCGAAAGCCCATCAATATTCAGTCAGGCTCTGAAAACACAACTAGACACAATTGTACTGCCAGATGGGTCAACTTTAATTCAGTACGTAGACGATCTACTGATCGCTGCAGACACTGAAGAGATTTGCAAGGAAGCTACGTTGTCGCTATTACGTCACCTATGTGACATGAAGCACAAAGTCTCCCTTTCAAAACTGCAATTTTGTCGACAAGAAGTAACCTACCTAGGTCACATCTTATCGAAGGAGGGAAGGAGACTGACACCAGAAAGAATACAGGCAATCACAGAACTAAGTGCCCCAAGGACACAGAGAGGTGTTCGAGCTTTTTTGGGCATTACATCGTACTGTAGACAATGGATACCGAATTTCTCACTACTAGCCAAACCCTTACTGTCACTACTCCGCAAAGACACGCCTAAACCTATGCCTTGGTCTAAAGATTGTCAGACGAGTTTCCACGAGTTGCGCGATGCATTGTGTTCGGCGCCTGTGTTGGGAAACCCCAACTACAGTAAGCCTTTTACATTGTATGTCCACGAAAGAGAAGGTTGTGCATTATCAGTCTTAATGCAACTCTTTGGGGACAAACAGCGCCCATGCGCGTATTTTTCGGCAACTCTGGATCCAGTGGCTAAGGCACTGCCAAGTTGTCTTAAGAGCAACAGCCGCAGCAGCTGTCTGCATTCGACAGTCGGCTGGATTAGTCATGAATAACACTTTGATCGTTATGGTTCCGCATGCAGTAGACATTTTGCTAAATAGGACAAAGACACAACACCTTACTAGCGCTCGACTATCCAGTTACGAACTTACCCTGCTAGCAAGTCACATCCATATAAAGAGGTGTGATACACTCAACCCCGCTACGTTATTACCCATCCCGACAGAGACAGACAAGATTGACAAACATGACTGCCGTTTCAGGACCGAGGAAGAGACAAAAGGGAGAGTAGACTTACAAGACACTCCCCTTCCCGAATGCAATGATACTCTATGGGTTGATGGTTCATGTTTCAAGCTGCCGAATGGTGATACGACTACAGCATATGCCGTAACGACGTTACACACCATTGTAGAGACTGCACGCATTTCCCACAGTTCTGCACAAGCTGCAGAGTTGATAGCGCTTACTAGAGCATGTGTGTTGGCGAAAGGAAAGCGAGTGAATGTGTACACTGACAGCCAGTACGCCTTTGGTGTGGCTCACAGTTTTGGGAGATTATGGCGTGAACGTGGGTTCCTTACGTCCCATGGTGCAAAGATACAACATGGCCAGCTAGTCAATGAGCTCCTTGAGTCACTCACCTTGCCCCTACAAGTCGCCATTATAAAATGCAGTGCACACAAAAAGATTCAGGATGATATTGGCCGTGGGAATGCATTTGCAGATGAGGTTGCGAAAGAAACTGCAAGGAACACAATGAGTCGGATGTATGTTATGGGTCCCGCTAGATGGATTGCTGATGTGGGAATGTGTGAGGACACCATTGAAAGCATAAAATCGATACAAGCCGAGGCCACTGAGAACGAGATGAATGAATGGAGAGAAAGCACAGGTAGATTGGATGCGAATGGTTGTTGGGTCGAATTATCGGAACACCAGCGATGGCTATTACCTAATGCATACGTACTTGCAGTGGTAACGATGGCTCACGGAATGGCACACATCAGTTCGAGAGGAATATGTAAACTATTGGCCCCAGTATGGCAGAATAGCAATATCCCAAAATGTGCAAAGAATGTGGTCGAAAAGTGTATGGTATGTTTGAAGTACAATCCCGGTAGGGGAACGCCAACTCCAGCTGGTCATTTTGCGCCTCCAACGTACCCGTTCGAGGTTTTGCAGCTCGATTTCATCCACATGGAGAGGTGCAACAATCTGAAATACGTTCTCGTTGTTGTTTGCGCCTTTTCAAGGTGGGTGGAAGCGTACCCCCTTAAGGACAATACCGCTTTATCAACTGCCAAAGCCCTTGTCAAAGAGTTCTTCCCTAGGTTCGGTATGCCTAGAATTGTCTGGAGTGATAACGGAAGTGAGTTCGTAGGATGCGTGATGAAGAGAGTGTGTGAGTGTTTAGGGATCCACCAAAAATTCCACTCTGCAAATCACCCCCAATAAGCTGGATTAGTAGAGTGCTACAATGGCACTCTAAAACTCAAACTAGCCAAGATCCAAGCCAGTACAGGTCTTAAATGGCCTGACGCCCTGCCTCTAGCACTTTTGTCAACCAGGACGACTGTCCACTCCAGGTTAGGACTTAGCCCCCACGAGATTGTGTTTGGCCGCCCGGCCAACGTCTGGGGCGTGCCAAGACCCAAGAAACTAAGCGAGATAGAACACCCCGTACTGCTTGACTATTTGTGCGAATTGACAACTAAATTGCGTGTTTTACACCAACAGGTTCACAGTTCCTCTCCACCAGCCTCTGACGATCCAGGTCACCTCATCGAACCCGGTTTGTGGGTTTTGTTGCGGAATTTTCAGCGCACCAACAACGGACAGCCGAGGTGGACCGGACCGCACCTAGTACTACTTTCAACAAGATCTGCTGTTCGGGTTGAAGGCAAGAAGAACTGGGTACATGGGACCCACTGCAAACGAGTCCCTCTACCCCTTCCACACGACCGGTGGGTCAACAAAGGACTTGCCGACTCTGAGACAGAATCCGTACCTCGCTTCATCCCTTTCAGCGATGCCCGTTTGAAAGAAACTAGTACCGAAAAGGAGAGTGATCATATTTTGCAAGGACTTGTGTCACCATCTATGCAATTGGACACTACTGAACCTGAAACGCTGTTTGAAGATCACACCGTACCTGGGAAACGACGATACAACCTGCGATCTAAACAAAAGAACTAATAAAAGTGTGATCTAATGTAATTTCCTTTTTCCCCTAAGAACTATTTTTGAATTTTCAGCTCTCTCGTCCCAAGGGAACTTGCTCATTTTTGATTTTTTCGAACCGCCATCCGGTTCTGCTGCTAGGGTCGCGGTTGAAGTCTGGGGAGTGCAACTGGGAAGTTCTAGGTCCACGGTTCTGATTGGTCCACGGGAGTTACCCCGGACTGAGCAGAGCGCGCTCCCTGGGAGAATCAATCAACCACCGCGGGCAGCAACTAGAGGATGGAGTTTCCAAGGGTTGAGAGACCTGTCAGACTCACGAACTTCAGAAAACAGTTATGCACGATACTGTCCAGAAGAAGATTCCTGATACTATGTGTTTTAATGTTATGTAGCATACTTGTGTTGTTTACTAGTTATACGCTATTCGTTTTTAAAGTTACCTTTTCGAATGACACCCAGTCACCACCTCCTCCCACTATTTCTCCACACTACTTTCACCCTTTACCTGAACACGAGTCTGCCCGAAGACTCGAATTTGTAAACAACTCTTTCATCCAGCTTCTACACCAACACCAGTCCATAATGAATACGTCAAACTGTTGGATATGCGGACTTATGCCACACACAACCGATAAGGGGATCCCATACTTCATTTTGCCATTTAGCTACTATGGTTCTCTGTGGGCTTTCCAGACCATGTTCTTATTCGCCCTAGAACCATACCCGACCCGTTCCGCTGCGAGCGATTCCAGCAACAAGGCACTAATTGCAGGGATAAGGAACATGAGTAGGGATATCGACACATATCTGACAATGCCCAAAGATGAACTGAGTCCCTACACCCGTTGGAATGTGACTAAACATGGGGTTTACCTGGTCAAGAGCCAGGCAGCACAGAAATCTCGCCCAGTTTGGATAGTTCCCCACCGAGGTCACTTATGCTTACAGGGTATTGGTAGGAACCCCACAGCACAGTTGGGAAAGAGCGTTTGCACGGAAACATATGTATTTGCTTCCCGAACTTCCCCTATACTGTTGGCAGCCAAAGGCACGTATTTCGTTTGCCACGACCAAGCCTACACGTGGTTGCCCCCTGATTTCTCAGGTACATGTTTTATTTCATTTCTGCTGCCTCCTACCTACACGGCACGAGCAGATTACCATCGGACAAGGACAGCTAGAGGTGTCGTGAGTAAAGACGACACCGCGGGTCAGGAATTCGCTGACTTCGCAAAGGGTTTTCTGCCATTTTGGGGGCCTATGGTGAACAGCAGGAATATTCGACAGTTAGCGAGGATAGTTGAATCCGCCGTGACTACGACGGCCGGAGCACTTGGCAATTTGACAACAGAACTTCAGTCGGATCGACTTATGACCCTTCAGAACCGAATTGCCTTAGACATCATACTCGCCGATCGTGGTGGTGTGTGTAGAGTCATCCAATCCAGTTGCTGTATTTTCATCCCTGATAACGCACCGACAGTATACCAGGCCATCTCCAAATTACACGAAATATCTGGTTCCCTTCACGTCGAGAAAGGGGATTGGTCCCTGCTGGGGTGGTTCTGGGAGCTGATCACTGCCTGGGGATGGAAAACTTTGATTTTCATTGGGATGATCTTGGCACTTCTGTTCATGTTTTGCTTGTGTATACAGTGTGCTCCTGCACTATGTGGCCTCTGTGCTACCTCGTGTGTACGGAAGCCTGTGTCGCGGGACGAGCTGAGTAACAGAATGATGCTACAGCAACATCTCCGCGAATTTCTTCATACCGATTTGGACTCAGATTAGCATGAGTTATTGCCTTATATGAGGGCAAAAGGAGGGTCTGTGGTTCTCAAAATCCGGACCCTGTTGTTCTTCCGATATCGAGGTCCAATACCCGTGTCACAAAATCTCAACGTACCGAGACGATTTTGGTGTCTACGAACCGATAATGATTAGGACATCTTTCCTATGTATTTGCGTTACAATCGAGGGTTGCCAACACCCCTAAATCACAGTTTCCGTCCCATCCCTTAAACTCCATTTTGTGAACGGCATCCATCTTGCATCTTGCCCTCATGATAAGTCAATTAAAGGTCGAGCTTGATCCAAATAGACACGTCCACCTTTCGTGACTTTCCCCTGACCTGTCCCAACTGACTCCCCTGTCTTCAGCCAAACCTGTTTAGGCAGCTCCTCGCCCAGTGGCCGAATGCGATAGCATCTATGCATAACATTCCACGAACCATTCACTACATACAGACCATGCTTTCTGCAAACATGCACCTGTCCACGTTCCTTGTTTATGGCCAGTTTTATGACTGGGTTGTACCTTTCTTTATTGAGTTTCATCGATATCTGATGGGAGTTCCAGGCCTAACTGGGTAATCTATCAACGAACTGGACATCTAAAATATGGGCCTGCTTACATGACTTCGCTCTTTGTATTATTGTAGAAATATGTGTATAGCCATATCATAAACTTAGGAATTCTTGCTTGCAGCTATATGTTTTGTATATAAGGAGACGGCTGGTTCTGTAAAAACGAACAGTCTCCCAAGAACCTACTCCCCGTGTGGTGTACTTCTGGGACACGTGTTACTTGGTAGCTACCAATAAACCTTGATCTTTGATTGCGACTAGAAGACTCCGTGTTTCTGTGGTCCGGAACAAGGGAGAACTCAGAGGTCTTCGGGTGTTGTCCCCTGACGCCAGCGGGTTCCTAAAAACCCGTTTCCTCAGGTTTTGCCATAATGAAACCTCCCTGCATTTTTAAATTCCCCTGAGACCTTTTATTCCAAACAACCCTTATTTGATACATAGAGTCTAACGATTGATACAATAATTTTTGAATCTTTGAATAGGTTTAGTATTTTAAAAAAAAGGTTTATCTGTCGCAAACCCTCAGATTTACTGGATCTGAGGGTTTTCAACCTTTGAAGTACTTTGGACATGAGGTTCCATGTTCCAGATGTTTTCTAACTTTACAAACATAATTCCCCTACTTTTTGTTAGAAACAACCGTTCCTGGTCAGTTAATGCTGACCTTATGATGCACCTGGCTGAAAGGTAAGGGAGTGGGACTCCTGCACTGTAAAACAAGAGGAGGAACAGGCAACCAAAGAAGAAACAAGCCTTCTCGCCAGGGTGCCTAATACCTGACAGAAATGTAAATGTGCGCAATTGATTAATCAGAAAATCTAAAGGTTCTAGAGGAGCCAGTAAATGGCAGTCATTGACGGAGACATTTGAAGCTTCTTAGTGGTGAAGGGTTATTATTTTTAGCAGGTAATTTAAGGTTGCTTCTAGCTGAGCTCTGGAGTGCTTCCTTCTAATCGTAAGTTATAAACAAGTTTTGCAATCAGGGAAGTTTTGCACTTCCCAGTCTCAGGCCCTTGGCCCACCCACACAAGTGAGGTATCATTTTACTCGGGAGACTGAGGGGAACGCTGGGTGGTAGGTAATTTGTGCTGGCAAGGTAATCCCAGACAGAAATGCTAAATTTGAGGTTTGCAGTGGATTCAGGGTAAGAAAGCATTGGGGGATCCAGGCAAGCCACACCTCCCTGGACTACCCTGGGTGTCTAGTTTTCTGAAATATCTGGGATTGGTAGGTTTCCCTAGATGGCTGCCGAACCGAGTACCTAAGATGCAGGTGCCCCCTTGCAAAACCAGGTCGTTTTGTGATAGATACCCCCAAAAAAGTATAAGGTGCAATAGTAAGTTTGCACAAGAGTAAATCTGCACATCCAAAGTGACTTTTGTGAATAAGGCCAAACTGTGTAACTCACAGTACACAGTAATCTTTTGCACTCCAATCACCACATCTCATTCCAGGGCTTAGCTATGGTAGATCCACCCCGCAAGGCACCACTTGACCTTGCTAACAGTACCACTAATGCTCATTTACCCCAAGTATCCCCCTAGGACCTTGCTCAGCCGGAGAGACCGTAAAGAGGAGGCACATCCACACCTGTCATCACCAAGCAGTGGTAATCAACACCCAAGAGCTAGAAAGTGTAGGAAGAAACGCACGAGGGAAGGGTAATCCGCACATTACCTTCCTCAACCTATTCTGGTGCCAGAGCTTACTTATGTAAGCAACGCAGTAAATGCCTGACCAGATCACAAACCAAGCACCTCAGGAGTTATGCAACACATGTAATTTATTAAAGAACTCATCATTACAACTGCAAGCTCAGTCATCAGCAGCAAAATAACTCTGGTCCCACAGTCCAAGAACCACCTAGTTCCCACATCCAACCAATAATGGGAGTTGCCCAAGTAGCAGTGACACAGATTTCCTGGATTGTTGTCCCACCCACTTCCGCTCAAGAGAGAGTCATACCACAAGTGGGTCAGCACTAAGCAGCACCAGGCAAGAATGAACCTTGATACTCATATAAAATGAAAATCACAGACTAAATTCAGTAACTCAGATGAAGCTGCAGCTTTGTAACTGTGCTAAAAGGCACAGACATTGATGAACATGCTACCACGGAGCCTGTAGGCAGACTTGGAAAGTTAAATCAGCACCACTTAGCTCACACTCACTTATACCAGGTGACATTAGAAATGACATGCCCCCACAGAGCTCTATCAGTGAAAGAAAACCAATGTTATATACAAAAGAGCAAAATGTTATGAGCTAGTTCAAGCGTCACTGCTTTTTCACCCAGTTTGCATGGTTTACTTGTATATCCTTGGCAGCGTTACATTTTTTCAAGGCGATCTGCATAGAGCTAATATTTAACGGTCATAAGTGTTCTTGGATTTCATACCCCTGGAATGTGGCCCGTTGCTTCAGACACACCAAATGTTGCTTTTTCAAGTTTGAGGGTGTCATTTTCGAATTACACCACAGCTACAAATTCAATTGTGGATTGTAGCTGTACGTGCCAGCCTGGTTATACCATCATCCTGAAGTTATAAATACATTTTGGTTGTAATAGATTATGCAATACACTACCCACAGGCCATTCCTTTGAGAGAAATAGGAGCTACCCAAATTTCCAATGCATTGATTGAAGTATTTTTTCCAATGCATTGATTGAAGTATTTTTTAGTACAGGGTTTCCCAAAGAGATTGTGACAGTCCAGCATTCCTCATTCGTCCAGAAATTAATGACGCAAATCTGTGCAAAGTTGGAAATACAAAATATTACGAACCTCTGAATATCACCCCAATACTGATGATCTAGTAGAGATGTACCATCCTATCCTAACATTAACTCCTTAAGTAAATGCTTGCTGCTGATGGGAAAACTGGGATTGTATGCTACGCCTCTCATCATTTGCTATACATTGCAACCACATGCAAGAACTGGGTTTTCAGCATTTGAATTATTTTTGGGGAGGACACCTCACACTTTACAAGTTTTCATGATATAGCTAAGGAGGTTTGAGAGGAGCAGCCTAATACAGCAAGCAACTACTTACATATGTTTCACAATTGAAGGAACAAATAGAAGAGATAAAATACATTTTTAAATCAAATATAGAAAAGGCTCAGGCTGAATAGCAACAATATTACATTCCAGGAGCCAAACTTAGAGATTTAGTCCCATATACTTGGTTCTACTTCGGTTACTGTCGACTGAAAATAAAATGCTGACTACTTGGTAAACCCTTTACAGAGTAATAAAGAAAATCGGGAAAGTGAAATAAAAATTAAACTCAAATAAGTCATATAAACCTCCTTAAAAATGTGAGGGACCTCATCCTTTCCTGATTATACAATTAGCTTAAAATGCCTCTGCTATAGCAGAGGATATAATATTGCCACCAACATAGAGGATGCTCATAACGACATTACGATACAGCTATTTAGCTCTTTTCCAGGAGTGTTTTCAGCCAAACTGGGGAGAACCCATTTAATACAACATCACATTGTCATAGGACCAGGAAAGGTAGGCAAAGACCTTACAGGATACGAGAAGATGTAGAATGGCCATAAAAGAAGAAAACAAGATGCTTCAGCTCAGGGTGATGCAACCCTCACAAAGCATATGAAATGCCCTAGTAGTTCTGGTGGAAAAAAAGAGGGGGCACTGCACTTCTGTATTGACTTTATAAAGATAAACAAAAATACTTGACACCTATGCCTAACCAAGGATAGATGAGATGATTGAGACACTTTTATTTTATAACAACTCTGGTTCTGACAAAAGGCTACTGGGAGATTCCCCTAATACTATTAAACAAGGGGGAAAAGACTTTTAGTTTACTGTATTTCCTTTTGACTGATATGTTGACCCAGCCACAATTCAAAGGCTTATGAATTTTCAGTTAACATTCCATAAAGGGTACACAGTTGCATATCTAAATGATATCATAATGTACAGTAATACTTGGAAATGTTATCTTACCCATTTAAAAGCTGTCTTTGCTGCCTTTAAAAAGTAGTTTTTCACATAAATCCAGTTAGGTATCTGACAATCTTTTCGGCACACGGCCTCATTTGACCTCAGGAAGACAAGATATTAGCTATCAAGTAGATACATTTTCCCCACACAAAGAAATATTTGAGAGACTAGTGGTATACTACACAACAATCACCCATTTTTTCTCAAATAGCCATCCCATGACAGATTTATTGAGAAAAGCAAAGATCAATAAACAACCTAAACCCCCAGAAAGAAGTGCTATGCTAGCCTTCAACCAGTTGAAATAAATAATTTGTTCTAGCATCCTATTACAGTTTTCAGACCTCTGCCTTTATATTACAGACATATACTGATAGTGTTGGTTTATGAATAATATTGTCACAAAAATGTATGCTAGGTATGAAAGGCCTATACTGTATATAGGCCATAAACTGTATCCCCAAAAGAGAAACTATTCAACAGTAGAAAAAAGAGTGTTTCTCGTAAAATGGCTAGCTGAGACTTCAAGGTATTACGTACGTGGGAGGGAATTCATATTGTTTAAAGACCATGCTAGTTTAACTTGGCTTTCTCAGAATAAAAGCAATATTCCCAAGCTTTTACGGTGGTTCTTAGCCTTAAAACTATTTATGTTTTAAGCTAAACATCGGTTAGGAAAATCTCAAAGTATATTGATTTGCTATTGAGGATTCCAGCAAAGTTTCTTCCAAATTGAAGAATTTAAGAGGAGTGGAGTTTCACAGGGTGGGTAAATCTTACGTATCTTGTGACAGCAGCAGCTACTGGGAAAGAAAACAGACTTAATTAGGGTGGAAGAAATACTCAAGTGAGACAGTCTAGAAAGTGAGAAAAGACAATTGTAACAGACAGATAAACGTAAAAGGAAGGTGACAGGAAGAGGAGGAATTAAGTTCTATAAGGGAAGACAGTGGTAAAGGATATACCGTTTCTGATAGAGAAGTAAGAGAGAGCCAGAAGAGCGACCCAAAGGCAGAGCTGAAGAGAAACCCTGGAGCAGATAGAACACCAACAGTTGTTGCCAGCCAAACAAAGTGCCTAGGGGTGCACCAGATGGGAGAGATTGGATCACTTTAGGGAGGGTTGTTTTGGGGAAACAACCTGTTACAGGATGAATTGCCAGCAGAGACATTTAAGAAAGAAACAAAAGGTGAGATAAAATAGTAAAAAGAGAGTAAAGTTGAAACAGAGTCTTACGTTTAAAACCCTTTAACGTTTGCCAGATAAAGAACGAAAGTTATGAACAGAGAAAGGAAAGTCAGAATTCAAGTAATTTTGCGATAAACAGAAAAGCAAGATATGAAAGAGGAACGACTAGAGGCTTAGACAATCCAAAGTAAACTTGTAAACTTGTAAACTTGCCGATTTGTAGAGCGCGAATTGTTGCCCGGAGGCGTCCAAGCGCTAAGATAACCAAAGCCTACTGAAGGCATGGGGGGAAGGCAGGCAGTTAGTAAACAGATGCAAACAAAAAGGTCTTTAGTTGCTTGCGGAATTCAGTGAGGTTAGGGTTCGCTCTAAGATGGAGTGGCAGGGTGTTCCAGGTCTTGGACGCATTGTATGTAAATGTCCTTCCGCCAGATCTGGATCTTTTTATTCTTGGCACCACTGCCGAGAAGGTCTGGCTGGAGCGAAGACTTCGGTTTGGGGTGTAATGGGTGACCAGGTCGCGAATGATGCCGGGTCCTGTGTCCCAGAAGGCTTGGTGGGCTATACATAGTGTCTTGAACAGAACTCTCTGCCGGATCGGGAGCCAATGAAGGCTAATCAGTCCGGCCCTCACTGAGTGTCTGCGGGGAATTTTGAGCAACAGGCGTGCTGCGCAGTTCTGTACAATCTGCAACCTGCGTTGGGTGTATTCTGGTGCGCCGAGATAGAGTGCATTATTAAAATCAAGGCGTGATTGAATAAGACCTTGAATAGCTACCTGTTTGGCTTCCCTGGGAAGGAGGGGAAATATTTTATTTAGCACCCTCATGATGCCAAAACAGGTGGCTGAAAGTTTTGTGGCTTGGACATTGAAAGATAGCGAGTTGTCCAGCCACACTCCGAGGCTTTTGATGTTGTTTTTAGGGGTTGGGGAGGGCCTAGACATGGGGGCCACAGAGAGGGAGAAAGGGACAGATCTGATGGGCCTAGGAGCATCAGCTCTGTTTTGTCCCCGTTCAGCTTCAGGGATGATGACGACATCCAGTTCCTCACCTCCTCAAGGCATTCTCTAAGCCCGCCTGGCGAAGTTCGATTTGCCTCCTGTGCCAGTGAGACCACCAGCTGCGTGTCGTCCGCATAGGAGATGATCTTGACTCCAAATGGGCGGACGACATCGGCCAGGGGTCTCATGTACAGATTAAAAAGCGCAGGGCTCAGGGAGGAGCCCTGAGGAACACCACACTTTAGGGGTCTGCTGGAGGACATGGAATCGCCATCAAAGACCCTGAAGGATCTATTCTCCAAAAAAGATTTAAACCAAGCCCAGGCATTATCTTTGATCCCAACACAGGACAGGCGGTTCAGTAAGGTGTCATGACTGACCGTATCAAATGCCGCGCTTAGGTCAAGGAGGATCACTGCCACTGATCCTCCTTGATCCAGGATTTTTCTAGTTTCCTCGGTAACCATGAGGAGGGCGGTCTCAGTCCCGTGTTTTGGTCTGAAACCCGTCTGAGTGGGGTCTAGTATATGATGACCTTCCAGAAAGTTCACCAACTGTTGGTTGATATATTTTTCCAGGACCTTGCTCACCCATGGGAGCAGGGAGATGGGGTGATAGTTGGCTAAGTCAGACGGATCCAAATTGGGCTTCTTAATCAATGACCTGACCATGGCTTGCTTCCAAACAGTTGGCACAGTGCTGGAGGAGATGGAAGCGTTTAATACCTCCCTGATGACGGGCAGGGTGGTCCGGGATGCTGCTATTAAGATGTCAGGAGGGGCAGGGTCGTCCGGCGAGCCTGATTTGACACTAAGAGCTAGTGATTCTAGGGTGGGGAGATTCAGTGGGGGAAAGTTGGCTAGGCTGTGTCGGCCGGGGGGGTTGGGCAGGGTTGGGGAGATGTTGGGTTGGATTGATGAATTCATTTTTGGGAAGGGAAATGATGAATAAATCTTGTTTACTTTCTGAAAGAAAAATTCAGCGATATTATTGCACTGTGTGACTGAAAAGTGACAAAGTAAAAAGGGAATTAGTCTGATTTAAAGGAAAGGAGAAAATGTGTTTTATTTTTTTCCCTTTTATTATTTCTTTTCGCCAGATAGTTTTTACTTCTATTTTGACCATTTCTTGACCTTACTTTTGTCTCACATATACTTATATATGCTTTCTTTTAGGGTATTTTCTGGTTCAGATAATGACAGGGCTATCCAGCTTACAGCATCATACTAAAAAGAAGAGATAAAAGAACCTGTGAGTGTTTTGTTTTGTCTACATTTCCTGTGGAAGCAAAACTGTGCTACATTTTGAAACAATTTAAATATAAATAAATTCCCACTGTAGCACTGTAACAAGGTCGGGAAGGGTGGCCGGGAGGACTGGTGGACACCTGATGGTATTTCCCCTTCTACTCTACAGACTGGAAGAACGAGGGATGCATGGGAGCTTCAGGAGGAGGAGAGCGAAGAAGCGTCCTCGGGCTCCTTTAAGTGGGCGTATTGCAACGAAGAGGAATCCCCGCCTCCTGATGACGTCTCCTCTCCCGGATGGATGAATACGGGGGAAGTCCTCTACACGGCGTGTGACGACACCGGGACAGGAAGGACCGGCGCAGGCGAGGCGAGGAGAACGGAGACGCGAGCTGAGGACAGAGAAACCGAAGGGACCGACTGTGGAGGAAAGCCAGGAGGCCAACGTTTTCACGCTCCGCCGTGCCATACTCCCGAGGGAGGAGTATGGCTTAGCCAGGTACGCCGGCGTTTGGCGGGCTGGTTGGGGAAGGGTCCCCCTGTTGCTAGCGTAAAAGATTCTTAAGTCTGTGCGCGTCTGACCACAACTTTTCCCCCCCCTCTTTCCGCTACCCGTACCTGCTACCCTGTTTCCCGTACCCCTGTACCTCACACGTATCCTCCCTCCTCAGAGCACGTTAGTTTGTACGGGTGTCCCTGCACAAACACCGGGTTCCTTTTGGGCAAACGCGATAAGGATAGTAGTAGCTAACGGCGTCCCTCTCTCCTTCTTCTCTTTCCATGACCGGAGTCCTGAGACCTCACGGCGGTGAGAGACGATCCAGGAGGGAGACCAGTAACCCGGGACACTAGAAAGACCAAGAAGACCAACAACACGGATAACTCAGTGTTTGCGAGGGAGAGACTTACGTATAGAACACGTCGTACCATAAAAATAAAACCCAGTTTAAAGAAGTACACTGGTCAGCCTCTTACTGCTGTAACCCCTGTTCCGATACCGGAAACTGCTCCTAGTACCCCTCCCACGCTTACAGTGGTGTCAGAAGTGGGATCTTGCCCCTCAGTCACAGAGGCGGCCATGGAACAGGTGGTGCAGCAGCTTATAGAAGGACAACAGAAATTAGAATGGGCCATCGGTCAACAGATGTCGGCAGCCGATGCTGACCGAGACATGTTTAAAAACACCATAGCAGCCCAAATTGAGGGGCTCCAGAAAGCGGTACAGAACCCCGGAGTGCCTATTCCACTGGAAAGACGGAGTTTCGGTCCACATCCATCAGGAATGCAGCTACAAAAATACGTGCCAGGAGAAGACCCTGACGCCTTTCTTCTCAATTTTGAGCGGGCAGCCAGAGCCTGTGGGTGGCCTGAGGAGAAGTGGCCTTTCTTTCTAGCACCCTTGTTGTCTGGTGAGGCGCAAGCAGCCTACCAAGTGGCCAACCATGCGGGGGTAACACCATATGTGACAATTAAGGCGGTGATCTTAGACCATTTAGGACTTGATGCCGAAGCCTACAGACTGAGGTTCAGAAAAGAGAAAGGGATCGCTGGCGAACACCCTAAGACTTTATATCTGCGGCTACAGATGGCCGCCGATAAGTGGCTAAAGCCCGAGACTAGGAGTAAGGAGGAAGTGATGTACAGCATATATCTGGAACAATTCATGGAGGCGCTGCCTTATGGTACACAGCGTTGGCTCAGACAACATTCAGGCCTAACTGCTGAACAAGCCATTGAGATGGCTTCAAACTATAACAGAGCTATGCCCCGTACATTTCATGGGAAACGGATAAAGGTCTCAAAGGTGTCCCTGGAACAGCAAAACAAGAAAAAAAAACGAAACCCGGATCAGAGACATTGAAGGTCCGCCCTATGAGATTCGAGACCCCACCCACAAGAGGACCTCAGTGTTTTGAGTGTGGGGAATGGGGGCATATAGCCAGAATGTGTCCACGGAAAAGGTCAACAGAAGAACCGATGGAGGTCGGGTACATCCCGAAGGCCGTGATGTACACTGCGGAGATGGGACCGTCGTTTTATGTAAGGGTACAGCTGAACAGCAAATGTGTAAAAGCCCTTTTAGATTCTGGCTGTAAACAATCAGTTGTCAAGAAGCAGTTAGTGCGACCTTCCCAGATAGGTCCCAACATGGTAGTACACATTAGATGTGTACACGGCGACGTGAAGCCCTACCCTGTAGCGCAACTGTCCATAAAACCCCTGGGAGGGAACACCTGTACTGTAAAGGTGGGAGTAGTGGATACGTTACCTGAAGACCTCATCTTAGGGGTAGATAATCCGGATTTTTTGAGTCTCTTCAAAAAGAAGATAGAACAGACCAGAGGGATATACCTAACTACAGAGCCTTGGGAATTAGATCGGGGTTTCAAATTTGCTCAAAGCAATGACCCCACCCTTCTGAATGCATGGGAGGCAGCACACATAGGGGAGACTACCCAGAGACAAGGATACCCCAGGTTCAGAATTATTAACGATCTGTTATACAGAGAAGGAAAAGCAGACGAACCACCTCAACTGGTTGTTCCAAATGACTTTAGAGAACAGATACTGTTCTATGCACATACGCATTTAACTGCAGGACATAGTGGAGCTGAGAAAACCCTTCAGAATATCACCAGACTTTTCTTTTGGCCCGGTATTTACAAAGCAGCAGAGGTATATTGCCGACAATGCGAAGTATGCCAAAAGAAAAATATGTACCGACCACCAGCAGTCCCCCTTCAACCCCTTCCCATCATTGGTCACCCTTTTGAGAGGGTAGGGATGGATCTCATAGGCCCCCTCCCTCGTACAACTAGGGGACATACCTATGCTTTGGTTGTTGTAGACTACAATACCAGGTTCCCTGAAGCTTTTGCCCTCAGTGCTCCTACAACCAGAAATGTGGCAGATAGATTAATCAAACTGTTTTCAAGAGTAGGATTCCCCAGGGAAATCCTTACAGATCAAGGTACCCCCTTCGTTTCTAAAATGATGGCTGAGGTATGCAAGACCCTAGAGCTCAGGCATATACGTACTTCAGCTTACCATCCCCAGACAGATGGGTTAGTTGAAAGGTACAATCGTACACTTAAGACAACCCTCAAAAAAATGTTAACAGCAGAGAATAGGGATTGGGACAAGTTATTGCCTCTGGCTCTCTATGTCCTAAGAGCTCAAGTACAGAGCAGTCTAGGGTATTCCCCATTTGAGTTGTTATACGGGCGTCAGCCAAGATCCCTCCTGGAAATAACAAAGGAAGCCTGGGAGAAGGAGGAGATGGCAGAACAAAGATCTCTGCTGGAGTACACGAGCCAGTTGAAATCCAGACTAGGAAAGCTTAGGGACCTAGCTTACTCAAACCTGGAGAAATCCCAAGAGAGTCAGAGGTACCAATATGACAAAGGCAAGAAATGGAGAGTCCTGAACAAGGGTGATTGGGCATTGGTACTTCTTCCATCGTCCACTCAAAAATTCAGGAGTGAGTGGAAAGGGCCATATGAAGTGGTGGAGACTATAGGAAAAACAACATACCGCCTACAGGTTTCACCAGGAAGACAACAAACTTTTCATATCAATATCCTGAAGAAATGGATAGGGTCTCCCCCCAAATCAGCAAACCTAACGTTGCCAATAGCAGATAAAAGCAGTACTCTGGAGATGCTCCCCATTAATCCCGAATTATCATCTGGTGAAAAAAAAGAGCTATTACTTAAACTACAAAAGTTCTCCCCCATGTTTTCGGATGTACCAGGCCGAACACATCTCGCAGAACACTGCATAGACACTGAACCAGGCAAGATAGTCAAACAGAGGGCCTACCGTATACCGGCGGCACGTAGAATTGATGTGAAAAAAGAAGTCAGGGATATGCTTCAACTAGGAGTCATTAGACCTTCAAGAAGTCACTGGAGCTCCCCCATAGTGATGGTACCAAAACCGGATGGGTCCACCCGGTTTTGTATGGACTTCCGCGCGCTAAACGCTATATCCTCTTTTGATGCGTTTCCTATTCCCAGGGTGGATGAGTTGATAGAGAGGATAGGAGAAGCAAAGTACATCACTACGCTAGATTTAACCAAGGGTTATTGGCAGGTTCCACTAAGAGAAAAGGATAGACACAAAACTGCCTTTGCCACCGACGATGGGTTATTCGAGTTCACAGTACTACCCTTTGGACTCCATGGAGCCCCAGCAACTTTTCAGAGACTAATGAACAAGGTGTTGGCTCCACACACTGAGTACAGTTCGGTGTATCTAGATGATATTGTCATCTTCAGCAAGACCTGGGAGGATCACCTAGAACACTTAGAACGCATACTACTGGACTTACAAACAGCCGGGTTACATGTTAACTCAAAGAAATCTAGGGCGGCTTTCCCCAAGGTCAAATACCTGGGGTTTATGTTGGGAGAAGGGGTCATCGCACCTCAGGAGGAAAAGATAAGAGCTATCACGAGTACACCTTTCCCATCCTCGAAGAAGGAACTTCGGGCTTTTCTTGGGCTGATCGGATACTACCGGCGGTTCATCATGAATTTTGCTGTGATCGCTGCCCCCTTGACCGATCTCCTAAAAAACAACGCCAAGAACAGCATAGGGAAGTGTCCATCCCAGGAAGCCAAAGCAGCCTTTGAAGTGTTAAAGAAGGCTATTACCTCAAGCCCTGTGCTGATTCCACCAAACTTTGAGAACACTTTCTCCCTATCTACAGACGCCTCCGATGTAGGCATAGGGGCAGTTCTATCTCAGAAGGGCGAGGATGGATTGGAACATCCCATCCTCTTCATAAGCCGGAAACTCCATCCCAGGGAATACAAGTACCCAACAGTCGAGAAAGAGTGTCTGGCTATCCGCTGGGCGGTGGACAAGTTGAGATATTACTTGGAGGGTAGACCATTCACTCTATTCTCAGATCACGCGCCCTTGCAGTGGATGCAGAGAAACATGACTCAGAATTCCAGGGTGTTAAGATGGTTTTTGTTCCTCCAACCCTTTTCATTCAGGATTGTGCACAGAAAAGGAGTTGACAATGGAAACGCTGACTATTTGTCAAGGACACCCATTCTCCCCGATCGGGAGAATCCAGGGGGGGAGGAGTGTAACAAGGTCGGGAAGGGTGGCCGGGAGGACTGGTGGACACCTGATGGTATTTCCCCTTCTACTCTACAGACTGGAAGAACGAGGGATGCATGGGAGCTTCAGGAGGAGGAGAGCGAAGAAGCGTCCTCGGGCTCCTTTAAGTGGGCGTATTGCAACGAAGAGGAATCCCCGCCTCCTGATGACGTCTCCTCTCCCGGATGGATGAATACGGGGGAAGTCCTCTACACGGCGTGTGACGACACCGGGACAGGAAGGACCGGCGCAGGCGAGGCGAGGAGAACGGAGACGCGAGCTGAGGACAGAGAAACCGAAGGGACCGACTGTGGAGGAAAGCCAGGAGGCCAACGTTTTCACGCTCCGCCGTGCCATACTCCCGAGGGAGGAGTATGGCTTAGCCAGGTACGCCGGCGTTTGGCGGGCTGGTTGGGGAAGGGTCCCCCTGTTGCTAGCGTAAAAGATTCTTAAGTCTGTGCGCGTCTGACCACAACTTTTCCCCCCCCTCTTTCCGCTACCCGTACCTGCTACCCTGTTTCCCGTACCCCTGTACCTCACACGTATCCTCCCTCCTCAGAGCACGTTAGTTTGTACGGGTGTCCCTGCACAAACACCGGGTTCCTTTTGGGCAAACGCGATAAGGATAGTAGTAGCTAACGGCGTCCCTCTCTCCTTCTTCTCTTTCCATGACCGGAGTCCTGAGACCTCACGGCGGTGAGAGACGATCCAGGAGGGAGACCAGTAACCCGGGACACTAGAAAGACCAAGAAGACCAACAACACGGATAACTCAGTGTTTGCGAGGGAGAGACTTACGTATAGAACACGTCGTACCATAAAAATAAAACCCAGTTTAAAGAAGTACACTGGTCAGCCTCTTACTGCTGTAACCCCTGTTCCGATACCGGAAACTGCTCCTAGTACCCCTCCCACGCTTACAAGCACTTATGGTACAGTTTTTACAACTCTGCCTATTGTGGTATCACGTAACCCACTCTTCTACAGTAGTTCCGGACCTGGTCCCATTTGTGGTTGGGCAAGTGAGTCGTACCTGGGAGAGGATAGTCCAACGGGTGCTAAGGCGCGCTCCCTATGCACTGGACATGTGCATCTGGACACTGTGTCCCTTTGCACATATCACACGGACAATGTCCGTCGACGGGTGGGGTGCTAGGGGTTGTGACACCCTGCGAGATATCTATCCAATGATAAATTTGTTACTCTGACCGATGCTGTGGCACCTTTTAACTTGAAACCAGAGCAACTTTTGCAGTCTGCTAAGACTATGGCACGAGTAATTCAGCCAACCAACTTCTCTGGACGCACACCAGGAGTCCCAGACTCTAGTGACACTGCTTAATATACCTGGGGACAAAAGTTGGTTTCCGATGTTAATAGGGCACCGCTGGATGACCTCCCGTTGTGCACCCTAATGGGTCAGGGTGGGTGGCAGGAGATACTGGGTGTCCCACTTAAAGATAAAGAATGGACGGGCATACACGAGGGGATGAAGAAGACCGGTATAAATGCAAGATTGAAATTAATACGATAGAATGTAGTACACCAGGTGCATCTCACCCAAACACATTGCATGCTATTTACCCTAGAAGGGAGTCCTACTGTCCACGCTGTTAGGCAGCTGGGGTGCGTTTCTGCACATGCTGTGGGGGTGCCCCATTCTAGACATGTACTGGCAGACTGTGATTACTAGACTGAGTGGGGCTACGGGATGGACCATCTCCAGAGATGTTAAACAGTGTTTGCTAGGTATGATTCAGTTATGAAAGAAAAAAAACCTTAAAAGAAAATTCATATTGCTAGGGCTGGTGCGTGCGTAGGGTGGTGATCCATTGGATCTCCCCTGGCCCTCCATGGATGTATGTCAGTACAACGCGATCTTTTAGATCGCGGTACTTGACAACGCAGCCATTACAAAGCAAGTCGTTACAATGACTTGCGTTGGAGGGCGCGGATTGTGGAATATTATAATTTTATATTCCAACACCAGTCCACGTAACAGTAGGGAAGGTGTTGGAATATAAAATTACAATATTCCTTAACCAACAGCGCCATCCAGCGCAAGTCGTAGTAACGACTTGCGTTGTAATGGCAGCGTTGTTAAGGTAGTGTGGTGTAAACACCGCGTTGTAAACGATGTTCCCCGGGCAGCAATACTCACTGAGTTACTTAAGCTGCCTGATGCTCGACCACTGTGAAGAATATTTGGGCTCATGCCTGAATGGTGCAGGGGTGTTACATGGAATGACTGCTAGGATGGGAATGTGTGGGAAGGGGAGATGGGACAGACAAAGTGGATGGTATTTGTGGCGCCATGAGCCTTTGGTGTGCGCAGCTCGAATCTGCATTCTCACCAGCTCTCCTTTGACAGCTTCAGTGGATTTCCTATATATTGTCCCATGCGGTTGTTAGTGTAGAGCACAGCGGGTGCAAGTAGGTTGACATGAATAATGTTGTCATTTTGTGTTCCTGTTTATAACAAATGGCAATAAAAATGTATACTATAAAAAAAACCACTATTGTGTGGCCCCACCAGAAAGAATTGGGAGGATATTTGATCATAATTCTCATGCGCAAGGGCAAATCCATTTGGTTAAGGATGGGTGTATGACTTCTGAGAAATAGGTTCCAGAGGTTTCTAAAGGGCATTTAAAATCATAGTTGCATAGGATAAAGCTGAAGAAGAGAGCAGTGTCTGTTGTCTCAAGGATACGGTGGTTACCAGCCAATGTGCATGATGATGTAGATAAGCCATTGGTATAGCTATGTAAGTTAGGAATAATAGTATCTGTGGAGGGCACAGAATGGTTGGCCCCAACAGTTGTTGCCAAGATGCCTAGTGGGTAGATTCGCCTTTGTGTGGACTTAAAGGCACTAAAGAGGGAAGTGGCGGCAGGTAAATACCCATAACTGAACTATGATGAGAGACAAAATCGTCAACACTAAATTAGGCTACATGAAGATTTGCAGGAACTAACAGCATTTATAAACCCCATGGGAGCTTAACAATTTAAAAAGGTGCCATTTGAGCTAGTATCTGCAGCATCTCTGTTTCAAAGAGACATGACTTTACTCTTGTAAGATCTGGCAGGAATTAAGTACTTCCAAGATGAAATGAACACAATAAACATGTTAAGAAGGTCCTTGAGAACACAATGAACATGATAAGAAGGTCCTTGACTAACATAGCCAAAAGGCAGCAGAGAGCTGTATAATGTCAAAATCAAGCATTAAGTCAACAAGTAAGAGAAGCTAGAGCTCGGTGAACTCTTTGTGATGTAGTGTTCTTTAAAGAGGTGAGTCTTCAATGCGTTCCTGAATTGGAGCTGGCCCTGATAGATACAGGGATGCTGTTTCAGATCCTGGGTGCATAGATAGAAAAGGCATGCTGTCTTTATTTTCTTTTCCACACTTCTCAGTCCGCATTCTGATGGTGTCTTGGCTGCATATGTGCCGAGATCCACCAGCGATTGTGAAGTTGTCTGGAAACTAAGTAGGGGTGCTGGTCATGATAGCTGTCATAATGATGCGATGGAGCGGGAAACTAGGACCCTGTTCACACCAGACTGCAGGGGAGTACAAACAGGAATTAGACACACAGAGGGTCGAACACGAGGCAGGGAAGAAGTGACTGCACGAGCTCCGGATAAAGAAACCCCATACACTCACCTGCCAGCCTCGCATTGTTGTTATTTCGGGATCAGGACAGTGGGACATGATATCTGGCGACGTAGGTGATGTACTGGACCCAAGGGACGGCGCTTAGTGTGTTCCGTGATATTCATTTGCATCTACATCTGCAAGTGGCACCATAGCAACATCAGGAGCCCACCCCAAGTGCACTGCAACTGTTCAGCGCCTACAGCAGAATCAAGAGCCCACCCCAGTTGCGCTCCACAGACTATTGTAAAGCATGACCTCACAAGCCCACCCTGACCAGGTTTGAGTGAGGCCAGTGCTGGGTCCATGCGGTAAGTGCTGCAGTGCTCCTTGCCTTGTGTAAGCCTCCCTCACGATGATCTCACTACATCACGAGATCTTGTGAGGGTGTGGCCTCCTCAGTGGCCATCTTGGAGTCAGGCGATTAGGCCTATGAGCTTTGTAGGAGGCTATTTTAAAGTCAGGTGCCACAATTAATGTTGAAGCTGAACTGCAGCATAGGAATAATAATTTAAGTGGCACTGCATTTGCACTCCTCTTAAGGCATACCAACAGGCACATCAGCAACAAGCACCTCACACTGCAGCACATGCTTGCGAACCACTTACAACCAACATGGCTGATGAACGGAATGTGAATACAACAAAGAGTTTGATCTTCTGCCACCCTCTGCCCTTTGATCTCTATGACTCTCATACGAAGGGTGCTCGGTGGGAGAAATGGATCAGGCGCTTTGAACACTCACTGCGTGCCACCTGCAAAAGCTATACCGATGAACAGGCCAGGGATCTGTTCCTAGACCTTGTCTGGGACGAGGTGGAAGATCTGCTCGTAACCTTCCTACCTGAGTCCATAACTACTTACAAAGGCCTAATTAAATGCCTTTCAGACCGCTTCGACCCCCAGCAGAACGTCGACTTCGAAACCGTACACGTTCAGTACGGCATGCCAAATAGCAGATGAATCCCTTGATGATTTTGTGACCCGGCTGCATAAACTAGTGACCTACTGTGAATTTGACAAATTTGACAAGGCAGCAATTAGGCTGCACATCATTGAAGGATGTCACTCAACTGAGTTTTGCACAAAAATACCAAAAGAAACATACAAGCTAGACAAAATACTAGCTATGGACAGGAAAAACACCAGGGCCACATCGTACACCATCCACACGGAAAATAGGAGAACCCAAGCAATAGAACAAGCTCATCGTATCGCCCGGGGCAACGGCAGACGTAATAAGTCAACTCTGCCTCTGAACCAACCAGAGAGAGCATGCTACCGCTGCAGACTGGAGAATCCGCATGTCAGTGCCTGTGCCGGCCATGGGACAGAAGTGCAGAAAATGCAACAGACAGAATCACTTTGCGAGTGTCTACAAGGGCGGACATGCCAAGTCGGAGGGATGGCAATCTGTCAGGCCACATACAACATTGACTCACTACATAAGGCACATGGAAGCATGCAATAGCAGCCTCTGCTTTTTCACGAGGGACCACCAAATGCCAATACCTCATGATAGATGCTCCGGCACCAGAGAGACCCTCAGAGGATGTCCAGCTAGTGGACGAATGGCAGATTAAGAAGAGGCCACAGTGAATCTTCAAGTAGGGAATCACACAATGAGATTTGTCATTGGAGCCACATGCAACATCATGTGTGTGTCAGAGTATGATAGAATGAAACATAAACCTCCATTGGCGCTCTCCACCCACAACGTTTTCACATGGGGTTCAAAACACCCCATAACGAACATGGGAAATGTTTTGGAGATACTCACATACAATGGAACGCCGGTGCAAGAACAGGTTCACGTCCTCAGGGGAGACATACCAGCACTGTGTTTACTAACCGACGTCACAACTCAACTGATGGGTCTCCTGGCCATGACATATCACATGTCTCAGCATCACAGCCTCTTGAAAGAGTACCCGGTGTTCAAAGTCTTGGAAAGATGAGGACATGCAAGTCACCTTTCACATCAACAAAGCAGTCAAACAGGTAAATCAGAATCACAGCAGAGTTCCAGTGCACCTCCAACCACAGGTAGAAGAAGAACTGAAGAGCCTACAATAGCTTGCTTAATCTTCCCGACAGACCCCCAGCGCCGGGATCCTCTGCGGAGGTAGCTGTGCGCTCAACAAATGCTGGTATTTCATTTCATTACTAGCGCAAGACATCAATGAGCGTGCTGAAGGGCCAACACCATGGGTGTCTCCTATTGTGGATGGGATGAAGAAAAAGACAAAGAAAATTTCTCGGATGCGTCAACATGCGTATATCAAACACAACCATCGAAAGGGAACAGTACCCTAGGCCCTCACCTGAACAACATGATCAGTTGCCTCAGTGGAGCCTGTGTGTTCTCCAAGCTATACCTATTCAAAGGCTATAACCAGCTGGAACTTGACCCTAGGCCCTGTACATTACAACATTCTCCACTCACCTGAGGCGGTTCCGCTACAAACGATTAAGCTTTGGCATGACATCCGCAGCTGAAATATTCCAAGAGATGGTATTGAAGGTGATAAAGCCCTTAAAGAACTGTCTAAACTACAGCGACAACATTCTGGTCTTTGGTCGCATAAATGAGGAGCATGACAAGATACTGATGGAGGTATGCCGTCAACTGGATAAAGCTGAACGGGTGCTGAATGTGGACAAATGTGAGCTAGGAAAAGGAGAACTCATCTTTTTTGAGCACATCTTCTCTGGGAAGGGAATGCCGCCAGACCCAAGCAAAATCGAAGCGCTCCGCAAAGCACTGCCCCCAGTAGATGTTGCAGAAGTGAGGTCATTTCTTGGACTGGCAAGTTACTGTGCTTATTACATCAAAGACTTTGCCACAGTGAGTACCCCGCTTCAAGAACTTACCAAACAAGGACAACAGTTCCTGTGGATATTGGAGTATGACAAAACATTCGAGGACATTCGACAGGCGGTCACAGCCATGGATCACCTCTCCTACTTCAACGTGTCCCTATGGACTCAGCTCACGATGGACGCCAGCCCAATGGCACTGGGAGCCCTGCTCGCCCAACACAATTCTGGACAAGAGGAGCATTGTTGCACATGCAAGTAGAAGCCTGACAGATGTAGAAAGGGCATACTCTCAACCAGAGAAAGAGCTTAGCAGTGATTTGGACATGTGAACACTACCACATGTTCACCTATGGGAAGCCATTCACCATCGTGACAGACCACCAAGCACTGGCCACGATATATGGTAACCTGAATGCAAAATGTCCACTGTGCATTGAAAGTTCGGGGTACGCTTGATGGACTTTGACTTCAAAACAGTCTACAAACCAGGAAAGGAACACAAACCTGCCGCCTACATGTCACGGCAGCCCTGCCGCATGCAACACAGACGTTCTCCATGGTGGAAGTATACCTCAATTTTGTGCAGGAACTAAACACACCTGCTCCAATCACAATGGACGAATTGGTACAAGAAACAAGGGCTGCTGTCACGCTGGAAGCAGTCAAAAGAATTATACAGCAATGTAGGTGGAGGCATGTGAACAATGACAGCCCGGTCAGTACAGGGGTCAGAAGAAGAGAGATGCTTACATTCAAACAAGTGCAGGAAGAATTGTCTGAAACAGAGTAGGGGATACTTCTTCAAGGAACCAGGTAGTGATACCATAGGCTCTTCGATGGTAAACGGTCAGCCTTGCACATGAGAGCCACAGCAGAATGGTAGCAATGAAGAAAATGCTGCAGGAAAAAGTATGGTTCCCGGGCCTTGATCCTCTGGTGGAGGACATGATCATGAACTACCACCTCTGTCAGATCATAGGAGGAAACCATCCAAGCTGGAGCAACTGCACATGTCGGACCTCCCCGATGCTGTGTCAACATCTTCTTAACTGAAGTCTGGTGATCTGGTCCTCATGCAACAATGTCAAACACAAAAGTTAGATAGCCTTTTCTCTAGCCAGTCACTGAGGATAACTAACATCGAAGGGCCAATGATAACAGCATTGGCGGGATCTTACTGCATTACCAGGAACAGCTCTCACTTCAAAGATTTCAGAATGTCCGCTGACAGAGATGGAAGCAGGGGTGTCCAAGAGGTCTCTGATCGACGCCACAGAAGAATCACAAGAGTCTGCTCATCCAAGTGGTGATGGATCTCTCCATGCTGAGGATGCGGGAGAAGGGCGAGGCCATCACGGGCCCTGTGGAAAAGAGAGCCACCGCCCCATAAGAGTGACTTCGAAGCCCAAACGACTGATTGAAGAGCTGTGATGCATGACCAATGATGCATGACTATGAAGAACAGTTGTTTGTGATAACAGCTGTATTCCTATCTCTATCTATCACTTTCTCTTTTTCTCTCTTTCTGTCTCATTATTGGTGGGGGCACATTCTTATTTTGTCAACAAAGGGGGAGTTATCTTAATGACACAATGGAGCGAGACACTAGGATCCTGCTCACACCAGGCTGCAGAGGACGGGACTGACACCACCTCCGGTCAGGAAAGGGACAAGGCAGGTACTAGACACACAAAGGGTCAGACACTAGGCAGGGAAGAAGTGAATGCATAAGCTCCGAATGAAGAACCCCCTACACTCACCTGTCAGCCTCACATTGGTGTTAATCCAGGATCTGGGCAGTGGGACACAACAATACCTTTGTAATTGATGCATCTGGTTTTGGAAATGGTGCGAGCTGGCAAGGGGAGCCAATGGAGTAGCATCAGGATGGAGGTGATGTGATCATATTTTTTCAGACCCTGGAGGAGCGTGCTAGTGTGGCGTCTAGGAGGCCATGGAGTAGGGCATTACTACCATCCAGATGCAAGAGACTGAGGGTTGAACAGCAGTTTTGACGTTTCTTGCTGGAAAAATGGTTACATTTTCTTTAGAAGAAACAGCCGGTACCAGGCAATCTTTGTATTTTTTTGCAATGTATTCCTGGAGGCTGAGGTTGGTTTTCAGGGTGAAAGTTTGGGCTTGAAACCATCAAGGTTCATATCATTGAGACAGATTTGTACTGTATCTTGTTTATTGTTCTTGCAAAGAATAGGAATTCTGTCTTGGATGATGTGCAAGCAGTGTTTGAGGTGATGAATGTCTGAAGCAGAAGAGACTTTCAAGTTGAGTTCTGTGTCATCTGCATATTAGTGAATCTTGATGCTGTTATCTGTGAGTGGAGATAATAGCATGGCGTAATGCCTAAAAAAGAGCTGGAAGAGATGATAATGAAATTGTAGGCACTCGGGAATAATGCAGAATTACTGTTCAGGTCTTGAAAAATCATAAAAATGTTACCAGACCGTAAGTCCTAGTGACCTAACTGTAGTGCGATTGATCCATAAACTAGCCTCAAATTGTGTTGTCCTAGGCAAATATTTTATTTCACCCTTCAGCCTTTTTCTTCACTTGCACATATGAGAGCACCTTAAAATATGTCAGTTCAGCATGTCTGCTGTGCAAAAGCTCCTGTTTGATTTAATAGACTAAACATTTGCTCCATGTATGTTACAAATCTAACCCACATATGGGGAACACATTGTTATGTATTATTCTAGGACCCTATTGTAAGTTTCCTGATTCATGCCCTTATATAGGTATAAATCACAATATCCTTATAGGCATGGAAATCATAACCATATTAAGGCATAGCTCATGCAGTCCAAATACGGCAGGGCTACTTCCACTAGTTCCGAAAATCCACAACGATTTCTTGGAAAACTCAGCTTCATCAGCCGGGGACTTCCCCTTGCTTGAATATTGATTTTTAAACAACAGAAGAGTGTAACTCAATAAATGTATAGAAGCACAAAAAGGAAAAGGGAATGAATATGCAAATCTATTAGATTTGTATAGAAAGCCCTCACTCACCACCCTGGTTGGTGACATGCTTCATCATCGGGCCCACCGGGAGAAGCCGAATGCCTTCCCGGTGTGCTACAACGCCAGATTACTGTGGAGCTGGGTATTTGTGAAGAGTATGTAAATGTGTAAGGTTAAAAATGTACAGATTGTGTCGCACACAAAAAAAGTTATTCAGTGGCCAATCTGACATAATAAAAGCGATATGTGTGGAAACTACCAAAATAATTGTTCGGCTTTTCCACTTATAGTGGGGTCAACATGTTTCTGCCCATTGACGTGTGATTTACTGGGCATTCGTCAGGACCATGGGGAGTGTACCTCGGCGGTATGGGCACGCTAAGGCCCACCTTAACCAGAGGACGTGAAAGTTAAAAATTTGTGTAAAAAGGTGCAAGAAAACCAAAAACAAACCAACAAGTTTCAAGGGGTAAATTACCTCAAAATCAGAGGAACCTGTATAGTTTGTAAAATAAAAGATCCACGCCCCATAGGTCACGGGAGGGGGTGGAGGCGAAAATGGCACACCGCCCGCAACGCCTGGCACCCGCTTGGTACCTGCGTGTAGCCTCTATCCGGACCTCGTGATGAATATTGATTTGTCCAAGAACTCATGGAGTTTTCATAGAACAGAGGCTCTTTTTTTTTAAGTTTGAAAAGCTTTATTGAGTAGATAAAGACAATGTAAAACATCAGTGCAACTGCAAAAAGACAAAATACGGTATAAGAAGAAACAAAAGTAAGCCTTGTGTATAAATAAAAACCTCAAGGAGGTAATGCATATACCAAGGGAAAATGCTTTTATAACTTTTAGAGTTTTGGGGAGGGAAAAGAAAGAAGAAGAAGGAAAAGAGAGAGAGGGGAAAGAGGAAAGGGAGGGGAAAGAGACATCAATAGTAGAGCAATAATAAAGCTATTACATAATATAATTATAATAATAAAAAAAAAAAAAACAACATCATATGGCAGACAAATGAATATGAAGCTAAATGGCACATCTGGATAGGTAATATGTTAAAGGGGACCATAATAAATCACGTTTAATCAGAAGGGAAGTGGATGAGGCATATGCACGATCTAATCTATGGTGATGACAAATTAAATTCCACCATGCAGCGTATTCGACATTCTTGGTATCTTTCCAATTGGTAGTAATGATTTGAAAAGCAATAGCAATACATAAGTCAATGAATTTGCGAGTATAAGGTGGAACATCCCAGACTGGAGCTAAACCACCCAGAAAAACCAGAGAAATATCAAAGGGTATATTATTAGATTACATTTTGTTCAGGGAAGACCAAATTCGTGACCATAACAGTTGTAGTTTAGGGCATAAAAAGAACATATGTTTAAAATCACTTGTAATACAGGAACAGGACCAATTTTTTTTTGAATTTATTAGTTTAAATTTAAAAAGATCACAAGGAGTGTAAAACAATCTATTGTAAAAATAGTATAGGGTCTGTGTGGTACTAGCGGAGCGGGAAGTTGAATGGAGTTTAGACCAAATAGAATCCCAGGTGGACTCGAGGAAAGTTTGGCCAAGGTCTGATTCCCAAGAAAGTTCAAGTTTTGTTTTAGGCCTCGCTAAAGGTGGGGGAGAAAGTAATTTGTAGATGGCTGAGGCTTTGAGGGGAATGTGAAAATTAGGAGGGGAGGATAAGGGAGGAGGAGTACAGGAAGTGGGTGCTTCTTGTATGATAGTTGAGTGTAGAGAAGGAATAAGTGTGTGAAATTGTGAAGAGAATTTATTGGAGATACCAAAAGAATCACAAAGTATCTGAAAAGTCGCTAGAGAATTATTAAGAAGAAGATGATTATAAGTAAGGATTCCTTTATCAATCCATTCCTTCCAAAAAAGGGCACGGTTACGAAATTTAAGAGATTTATTGTACCACAGTGGGGTATTTAAGTGAAGAGTAGAAGACAAGGAAAAGGAGCGGAAAAGAGCAAGCACAAGGGCTTTTGAATGTTTGAAAATAGGCGAAGAAAATTTTGAAGGTGGCTGAGTGAGGTTAGAAGCGGTGAGAAGAAAGAAGGGGGAGATTTGTGCTGATTCTAAAGAGTTCCAGGATGTAATAAGCGGCGAAGGAGAGTCAAGTAAAGAAGACCAGATTTGCTTAAGGGAAAATGCAGAATGAAAGCGTGAAATATTTGGAAAGTTGACACCACCGAGATGTTTAGGCTGTTGAAGACGAGATAAAGCAACTCTGGCTTTACGATTATTCCATAGAAATTTAGAGAAGAGACTATTGATGGATTTAAAGAAGAAATGAGGAAGGGGAATGGGAAGCATAGAGAGATAGAAATTCACAATGGGAAGGAGCATCATTTTAATAGTGGAGAGACGACCCCACCAAGAGAGAAAAAGAGGAGACCAGCGATCAATAAGTGAAGAGAGTTTTTTAAGAATATCAGAATGATTGATTTTAACAGTTTCTCTAGTGGAGTTAGCATAAAGAACACCAAGACACTTGATAAGGCTAGAGGTCCATTGGAACCCAGAACCATGAAACATATGTGGGAGACAACATTTATTGAGAGGGAGAACTTCTGTTTTGTCGATGTTCAATTTATATCCAGAAACAGAGGAATAGTCGTGTAGCAAAGAAAAAAAAGCGGGAAGGGAGACCGAAGGGTTGGAAATGTAAAGCAAAATATCATCCGCGTAAGCGGTGAACTTAATTTCCACATCCTTAAAAATAAAACCAGAATAAGAAGGGGATTGACGAATCTTTACGAGGAAGGGTTCCAACGCTAAAATGAAAAGAAGAGGGGAAAGAGGACAACCCTGTCTGGTACCTCTATAAAGGGGGAAGTATTTGGATTGCATACCGTTGATCCAGATAGAAGTAGATGGAGCGGAATAGAGGAGTTGGACATATTTAAGAAAAGTGGGGCTAAAGCCATGCCAACGCAAAGCACCAAACATGAAGTCCCAATTAACTCGATCAAAAGCCTTCTCAGCATCAAGAGTAATTGCAGCAAGTGGAGTATTCATTTTAGCGGAGAGGTGAATAATATTGAGAAAAGTTCTAGAATTATCGGTGATGGATCTATCTTTAACGAAACCGGATTGATATATATTAACCATTTCAGGAATAATGGAATTGATGCGAAGAGCCAAGAGTTTCGCAAAGATCTTGCAATCAGTATTAATTAATGATATAGGCCTGTAATTTTTGCACAGAGAGGGATCTTTATCTTTTTTGGGTAGAAGGACCAGCATAGCCTGTGTGAAAGAACCTTTGGACCCACCGGTGATGAAAAAGTGATTGAGCAATTGGAGTAAATAGGGAAGTAAAATAGATTTGAAATGAAAAAAAAAGCGAACTGTAAAACCATCGGGACCAGGAGTTTTATCTTTGGGTAAGAGGGAGAGGGCAGCAAGAATTTCCTTTTCTGAAAGTGGAGCATCAAGAGAAGAAAAATCAATCAGTGGAGTGGAGGGATTGGGAATTGACTGAAAAAACGCATCTAATTGGTCAGTAGAGGGAGTGGATTCAGGGGTGTAAAGAGAGGAATAGAACTGTACAAAGCAGTCGAGGATTTTAGCATCAGAGGAGTGAATAGAACCTTGTGGGTCTTTGATGGAGACTATTTTAGATTTTTGTTGTTTGATTTTAAGATAATTCGCAAGAGCTCTACCGGCTTTGTTACGACCACCGTAAATTTTTGCATTAAATTGGAGAAGTTGATTAGAAGCAGTCCCAGGTGTGTTTATTGAACTGCATTTTAGCGGAGATGAGAGAAGATAAAGAATCGGGGGAATTGGAGGTGTAATAGAGATGTTCAAGCTCCTTAATGTGTGTAAGAAAGGAAGAAGCTTGGGAAAGTGTTTTCTTCTTTTTGCGTGACACATAATCGATAATATAGCCACGAGCAGTAGCTTTAAAAGCATCCCAAAGGCAGTGAAAATCAGAGGAAGTGTGAGAATTATTTGTAAAGAATTCGTCCATAAATTGAGTGAAGTGTGTTGTAAAGGCAGGATCTAGTAAAAGGGAATTATTAAAACGCCATCGGGAAGATTGAGGTGTGGGGGAAGGGTAGTCCATATCCAGAATAATGGGGGCATGGTCAGAAATGAGGATGGAGCCTATTTCGGAATTAGTCATGAATTGAAAAGCGTGATGTGTTAGAAAGATATAATCGATACGGGAAAGGGAAGTATGTACAGGAGAAAAAAAAGAAAATTCTAGGGAGTCAGGATGAGAGATTCTCCAAGAATCTATGAGACCTCTGGAGGAGATGGATTTATGGAAGGATTTTTGCATTTTATTTGGAACATAACACGTTTGTGATTTGCGGTCTAAAAATGGGTCCATCAATTGATTGCAGTCCCCCCCAACAATCATGTCTTCATTAGCATTGGAGGAGAGGAGGGAGGAAAAATCGTGCCAAAAGGAGGGATCAATACCATTTAGACCATAAACGTTACAGAGGGAGAGATGAACATTATTTACAGTACAGTCTAGGAATAACCATCTACCATCAGCATCAACAGTTTCTTTTTGTATTTGAACAGATAAAGTCTTATGAAAGAGTATAACCACACCATTTTTATGATTAACAGCAGGAGAACAGAAAACTTCGCCAACCCATTGTCGACGTAACATTGATAAATCTTGTGTAGAGAGATGTGTCTCCTGAAGGAAGGCAATTTGACATTGTAACCGGGCTAGGTGGGATAAGACACGTTGTTTCTTAATAGGGTTCCGAAGACCCTTAACATTCCAAGAAATGAATCGGAAACCTTTCATGAGGAGAGAGTAAAAGAGAAATAGGGAAAGGAAACAAGACAAGTAAGAGGAAAAGGTAGACAAAGGAATGATTGGAAGAAATGTGTGGCGTACAAAGTAGGAAGGAAGACTAAGTAGGTAAGAGGGCAAGCAAAATGGAAATAGGAAAACCAATGAAAACAAAGCAGGAGTAGCAGATAAATGTGCAAAACGAGGAAATATGTACGAAAGAGGAAAAGAGTGGAGAATTTATTGCCATAGTGCCAGGGTGAGAAGGGGGAAGAAGACAAGAAAAAACATAAAAGAGAAGGAATAGTCCAGAATGATGAGCAGTGGAAAAAAGAAAAGAAGAGATCAAGGAAAAGAGAAGTAGAGAGAGGAGGGAAAGAAGAGAGGGAAAAAGAAAGGAGGAAAAGGGAGGAGAAACCTCCCGAGAAAAAAGATAGGAAAGAGAGGATGGCTAAAAGTCGGAGAGCTTTAGCCATAGATTGTGCACAACGAGAACAGAACGAACAATAGAGTGAGAGCGGGAGCAGCCAAGAGAGACAGCCGCGTAAAATAAGTGTAATGTGGGAATCTGGACTCAAAGAAAAGCTAGAAGTAAAAGAATAATAGAAAATGGGGAGAGAGACCAGGCCCGACAATTTAAAACAAATGAAGGAGACTTACCAAATAACCATGAAGGAGGTCGGCATGCTGGGGTAAAACAGAGACAGTCAAATAGCGGCACAACAAAACGGAGGAAGGGAGATGTCAACAAAACAGGACCGGAACACCCAATCTAAAAAACAAGAAGGGAGCAGAACATCTCATTATGAGAAGAAAAGGAAATGGGCCGCAGTAAAATAGAATCAACAAAACAAAAACAAGAGAAACATTAAGAGCCACTGTGGTCCATGTTGTCCATCTTATGTGTATCGATGAACTTGCGAAGGTCTGTAGGATCGTCGAAGCTGTAGGTCCTTTCTTTGTATGTAACCTTGAAAAAACATGGGTGAATGAGTCCATATCTGGCATTCATAGCACGAAGTGTTGGTCTTAAGTCCAAAAATTCCTTGCGACGGTCGGCTGTCGGCTTTGATACGTCCTGGGTGAAAAAAAGTTTATAACCATACCACATTAGCTGCTTATGTTGTTTAGCAGAATGGAGGACTTCCATGAGGTCAGAGTATAGAAGAAAGTACGCAATTATGCCCCTGGGTTTCGAGGAAGCAGTAGAGTGTTTAGGACCAAGGCGGTGTGCTCTCTGTATGTTAACGTCCATATGTTTAGGGATGCCTGTGATTGGCAAAACTTGAGATTTCAGAAAGGCGATAATATCAGATCCCTCTGAATTTTCTGGAACGCCATAAATACGCAGGTTGTTGCGCCTATTTCTATTTTCCAAATCCTCTGTGGTTTTTTTAAGTAGCACAGACAATTGACCCCCTTTCCCAGGAGAAGAATTTCAAAAGTTCATGACATACCTGGGAATACATAATCGGAAAATAATGCCCTGATGGCCACAAGCCAATGGCATGGTGGAACATTTCATGGGCAATATAAAAATAGAAGTACGAGCCAAGCTGGTGCAGAGTTCAGTTGGCTAAGACCTATGCCAAATACTTAGAGACTATCACAGAACACCACACAGCTCCATGAGGCGATGCCCGTCGGAGCTAGTATTGGGACTACAGGGAGGACCCGTCTGCCTCACCTGGAAGACAGGGCCCCGCTAGAGTTCAGTGACATCGCTGCACGTGACCAAGAGGCCAAGCAAAAAAGGAAAAGAAAAGACAAGCTGACACACAACATCTTCTTAACTGAAGTCTGGTGATCTGGTCCTCATGCAACAATGTCAAACACAAAAGTTAGATAGCCTTTTCTCTAGCCAGTCACTGAGGATAACTAACATCGAAGGGCCAATGATAACAGCATTGGCGGGATCTTACTGCATTACCAGGAACAGCTCTCACTTCAAAGATTTCAGAGTGTCCGCTGACAGAGATGGAAGCAGGGGTGTCCAAGAGGTCTCTGATCGACGCCACAGAAGAATCACAAGAGTCTGCTCATCCAAGTGGTGATGGATCTCTCCATGCTGAGGATGCGGGAGAAGGGCGAGGCCATCACGGGCCCTGTGGAAAAGACAGCCCACGCCCCATAAGAGTGACTTCGAAGCCCAAACGACTGGTTGAAGAGCTGTGATGCATGACCAATGATGCATGACTATGAAGAACAGTTGTTTGTGATAACAGCTGTATTCCTATCTCTATCTATCACTTTCTCTTTTTCTCTCTTTCTGTCTCATTATTGGTGGGGGCACATTCTTATTTTGTCAACAATGGGGGAGTTATCTTAATGACACAATGGAGCGAGACACTAGGATCCTACTCACACCAGGCTGCAGAGGACGGGACTGACACCACCTCCGGTCAGGAAAGGGACAAGGCAGGTACTAGACACACAAAGGGTCAGACACTAGGCAGGGAAGAAGTGAATGCATAAGCTCCGAATGAAGAACCCCCTACACTCACCTGTCAGCCTCACATTGGTGTTAATCCAGGATCTGGGCAGTGGGACACAACAATACCTTTGTAATTGATGCATCTGGTTTTGGAAATGGTGCGAGCTGGCAAGGGGAGCCAATGGAGTAGCATCAGGATGGAGGTGATGTGATCATATTTTTTCAGACCCTGGAGGAGCGTGCTAGTGTGGCGTCTAGGAGGCCATGGAGTAGGGCATTTCTACCATCCAGATGCAAGAGAATGAGGGTTGAACAGCAGTTTTGACGTTTCTTGCTGGAAAAATGGTTACATTTTCTTTAGAAGAAACAGCCGGTACCAGGCAATCTTTGTATTTTTTTGCAATGTATTCCTGGAGGCTGAGGTTGGTTTTCAGGGTGAAAGTTTGGGCTTGAAACCATCAAGGTTCATATCATTGAGACAGATTTGTACTGTATCTTGTTTATTGTTCTTGCAAAGAATAGGAATTCTGTCTTGGATGATGTGCAAGCAGTGTTTGAGGTGATGAATGTCTGAAGCAGAAGAGACTTTCAAGTTGAGTTCTGTGTCATCTGCATATTAGTGAATCTTGATGCTGTTATCTGTGAGTGGAGATAATAGCATGGCGTAATGCCTAAAAAAGAGCTGGAAGAGATGATAATGAAATTGTAGGCACTCGGGAATAATGCAGAATTACTGTTCAGGTCTTGAAAAATCATAAAAATGTTACCAGACCGTAAGTACTAGTGACCTAACTGTAGTGCGATTGATCCATAAACTAGCCTCAAATTGTGTTGTCCTAGGCAAATATTTTATTTCACCCTTCAGCCTTTTTCTTCACTTGCACATATGAGAGCACCTTAAAATATGTCAGTTCAGCATGTCTGCTGTGCAAAAGCTCCTGTTTGATTTAATAGACTAAACATTTGCTCCATGTATGTTACAAATCTAACCCACATATAGGGAACACATTGTTATGTATTATTCTAGGACCCTATTGTAAGTTTCCTGATTCATGCCCTTATATAGGTATAAATCACAATATCCTTATAGGCATGGAAATCATAACCATATTAAGGCATAGCTCATGCAGTCCAAATACGGCAGGGCTACTTCCACTAGTTCCGAAAATCCACAACGATTTCTTGGAAAACTCAGCTTCATCAGCCGGGGACTTCCCCTTGCTTGAATATTGATTTTTAAACAACAGAAGAGTGTAACTAGATAAATGTATAGAAGCACAAAAAGGAAAGAGAATGAATATGCAAATCTATTAGATTTGTATAGAAAGCCCTCACTCACCACCCTGGTTGGTGACATGCTTCATCATCGGGCCCACCGGGAGAAGCCGAATGCCTTCCCGGTGTGCTACAACGCCAGATTACTGTGGAGCTGGGTATTTGTGAAGAGTATGTAAATGTGTAAGGTTAAAAATGTACAGATTGTGTCGCACACAAAAAAAGTTATTCAGTGGCCAATCTGACATAATAAAAGCGATATGTGTGGAAACTACCAAAATAATTGTTCGGCTTTTCCACTTATAGTGGGGTCAACATGTTTCTGCCCATTGACGTGTGATTTACTGGGCATTCGTCAGGACCATGGGGAGTGTACCTCGGCGGTATGGGCACGCTAAGGCCCACCTTAACCAGAGGACGTGAAAGTTAAAAATTTGTGTAAAAAGGTGCAAGAAAACCAAAATCAAACCAACAAGTTTCAAGGGGTAAATTACCTCAAAATCAGAGGAACCTGTATAGTTTGTAAAATAAAAGATCCACGCCCCATAGGTCACGGGAGGGGGTGGAGGCGAAAATGGCACACCGCCCGCAACGCCTGGCACCCGCTTGGTACCTGCGTGTAGCCTCTATCCGGACCTCGTGATGAATATTGATTTGTCCAAGAACTCATGGAGTTTTCATAGAACTGAGGCTCTTTTTTTTTTAAGTTTGAAAAGCTTTATTGAGTAGATAAAGACAATGTAAAACATCAGTGCAACTGCAAAAAGACAAAATACGGTATAAGAAGAAACAAAAGTAAGCCTTGTGTATAAATAAAAACCTCAAGGAGGTAATGCATATACCAAGGGAAAATGCTTTTATAACTTTTAGAGTTTTGGGGAGGGAAAAGAAAGAAGAAGAAGGAAAAGAGAGAGAGGGGAAAGAGGAAAGGGAGGGGAAAGAGACATCAATAGTAGAGCAATAATAAAGCTATTACATAATATAATTATAATAATAAAAAATAAAAAAAACAACATCATATGGCAGACAAATGAATATGAAGCTAAATGGCACATCTGGATAGGTAATATGTTAAAGGGGACCATAATAAATCACGTTTAATCAGAAGGGAAGTGGATGAGGCATATGCACGATCTAATCTATGGTGATGACAAATTAAATTCCACCATGCAGCGTATTCGACATTCTTGGTATCTTTCCAATTGGTAGTAATGATTTGAAAAGCAATAGCAATACATAAGTCAATGAATTTGCGAGTATAAGGTGGAACATCCCAGACTGGAGCTAAACCACCCAGAAAAACCAGAGAAATATCAAAGGGTATATTATTAGATTAAATTTTGTTCAGGGAAGACCAAATTCGTGACCATAACAGTTGTAGTTTAGGGCATAAAAAGAACATATGTTTAAAATCACTTGTAATACAGGAACAGGACCAATTTTTTTTTGAATTTATTAGTTTAAATTTAAAAAGATCACAAGGAGTGTAAAACAATCTATTGTAAAAATAGTATAGGGTCTGTGTGGTACTAGCGGAGCGGGAAGTTGAATGGAGTTTAGACCAAATAGAATCCCAGGTGGACTCGAGGAAAGTTTGGCCAAGGTCTGATTCCCAAGAAAGTTCAAGTTTTGTTTTAGGCCTCGCTAAAGGTGGGGGAGAAAGTAATTTGTAGATGGCTGAGGCTTTGAGGGGAATGTGAAAATTAGGAGGGGAGGATAAGGGAGGAGGAGTACAGTAAGTGGGTGCTTCTTGTATGATAGTTGAGTGTAGAGAAGGAATAAGTGTGTGAAATTGTGAAGAGAATTTATTGGAGATACCAAAAGAATCACAAAGTATCTGAAAAGTCGCTAGAGAATTATTAAGAAGAAGATGATTATAAGTAAGGATTCCTTTATCAATCCATTCCTTCCAAAAAAGGGCACGGTTACGAAATTTAAGAGATTTATTGTACCACAGTGGGGTATTTAAGTGAAGAGTAGAAGACAAGGAAAAGGAGCGGAAAAGAGCAAGTACAAGGGCTTTTGAATGTTTGAAAATAGGCGAAGAAAATTTTGAAGGTGGCTGAGTGAGGTTAGAAGCGGTGAGAAGAGAGAAGGGGGAGATTTGTGCTGATTCTAAAGAGTTCCAGGATGTAATAAGCGGCGAAGGAGAGTCAAGTAAAGAAGACCAGATTTGCTTACGGGAAAATGCAGAATGAAAGCGTGAAATATTTGGAAAGTTGACACCACCGAGATGTTTAGGCTGTTGAAGACGAGATAAAGCAACTCTGGCTTTACGATTATTCCATAGAAATTTAGAGAAGAGACTATTGATGGATTTAAAGAAGAAATGAGGAAGGGGAATGGGAAGCATAGAGAGATAGAAATTCACAATGGGAAGGAGCATCATTTTAATAGTGGAGAGACGACCCCACCAAGAGAGAAAAAGAGGAGACCAGCGATCAATAAGTGAAGAGAGTTTTTTAAGAATATCAGAATGATTGATTTTAACAGTTTCTCTAGTGGAGTTAGCATAAAGAACACCAAGACACTTGATAAGGCTAGAGGTCCATTGGAACCCAGAACCATGAAACATATGTGGGAGACAAAATTTATTGAGAGGGAGAACTTCTGTTTTGTCGATGTTCAATTTATATCCAGAAACAGAGGAATAGTCGTGTAGCAAAGAAAAAAAAGCGGGAAGGGAGACCGAAGGGTTGGAAATGTAAAGCAAAATATCATCCGCGTAAGCGGTGAACTTAATTTCCACATCCTTAAAAATAAAACCAGAATAAGAAGGGGATTGACGAATCTTTACGAGGAAGGGTTCCAACGCTAAAATGAAAAGAAGAGGGGAAAGAGGACAACCCTGTCTGGTACCTCTATAAAGGGGGAAGTATTTGGATTGCATACCGTTGATCCAGATAGAAGTAGATGGAGCGGAATAGAGGAGTTGGACATATTTAAGAAAAGTGGGGCTAAAGCCATGCCAACGCAAAGCACCAAACATGAAGTCCCAATTAACTCGATCAAAAGCCTTCTCAGCATCAAGAGTAATTGCAGCAAGTGGAGTATTCATTTTAGCGGAGAGGTGAATAATATTGAGAAAAGTTCTAGAATTATCGGTGATGGATCTATCTTTAACGAAACCGGATTGATATATATTAACCATTTCAGGAATAATGGAATTGATGCGAAGAGCCAAGAGTTTCGCAAAGATCTTGCAATCAGTATTAATTAATGATATAGGCCTGTAATTTTTGCACAGAGAGGGATCTTTATCTTTTTTGGGTAGAAGGACCAGCATAGCCTGTGTGAAAGAACCTTTGGACCCACCGGTGATGAAAAAGTGATTGAGCAATTGGAGTAAATAGGGAAGTAAAATAGATTTGAAATGAAAAAAAAAGCGAACTGTAAAACCATCGGGACCAGGAGTTTTATCTTTGGGTAAGAGGGAGAGGGCAGCAAGAATTTCCTTTTCTGAAAGTGGAGCATCAAGAGAAGAAAAATCAATCAGTGGAGTGGAGGGATTGGGAATTGACTGAAAAAACGCATCTAATTGGTCAGTAGAGGGAGTGGATTCAGGGGTGTAAAGAGAGGAATAGAACTGTACAAAGCAGTCAAGGATTTTAGCATCAGAGGAGTGAATAGAACCTTGTGGGTCTTTGATGGAGACTATTTTAGATTTTTGTTTTTTGATTTTAAGATAATTCGCAAGAGCTCTACCGGCTTTGTTACGACCACCGTAAATTTTTGCATTAAATTGGAGAAGTTGATTAGAAGCAGTCCCAGGTGTGTTTATTGAACTGCATTTTAGCGGAGATGAGAGAAGATAAAGAATCGGGGGAATTGGAGGTATAATAGAGATGTTCAAGCTCCTTAATGTGTGTAAGAAAGGAAGAAGCTTGGGAAAGTGTTTTCTTCTTTTTGCGTGACACATAATCGATAATATAGCCACGAGCAGTAGCTTTAAAAGCATCCCAAAGGAAGTGTGGTGTCTAGGAGGCCATGGAGTAGGGCATTACTACCATCCAGATGCAAGAGAAGGAGGGTTGAACAGCAGTTTTGACGTTTCTTGCTGGAAAAATGGTTACATTTTCTTTAGAAGAAACAGCCGGTACCAGGCAATCTTTGTATTTTTTTGCAATGTATTCCTGGAGGCTGAGGTTGGTTTTCAGGGTGAAAGTTTGGGCTTGAAACCATCAAGGTTCATATTATTGAGACAGATTTGTACTGTATCTTGTTTATTGTTCTTGCAAAGAATAGGAATTCTGTCTTGGATGATGTGCAAGCAGTGTTTGAGGTGATGAATGTCTGAAGCAGAAGAGACTTTCAAGTTGAGTTCTGTGTCATCTGCATATTAATGAATCTTGATGCTGTTATCTGTGAGTGGAGATAATAGCATGGCGTAATGCCTAAAAAAGAGCTGGAAGAGATGATAATGAAATTGTAGGCACTCGGGAATAATGCAGAATTACTGTTCAGGTCTTGAAAAATCATAAAAATGTTACCAGACCGTAAGTCCTAGTGATCTAACTGTAGTGCGGTTGATCCATAAACTAGCCTCAAATTGTGTTGTCCTAGGCAAATATTTTATTTCACCCTTCAGCCTTTTTCTTCACTTGCACATATGAGAGCACCTTAAAATATGTCAGTTCAGCATGTTTGCTGTGCAAAAGCTCCTGTTTGATTTAATAGACTAAACATTTGCTCCATGTATGTTACAAATCTAACCCACATATAGGGAACACATTGTTATGTATTATTCTAGGACCCTATTGTAAGTTTCCTGATTCATGCCCTTATATAGGTATAAATCACAATATCCTTATAGGCATGGAAATCATTACCATATTAAGGCATAGCTCATGCAGTCCAAATACGGCAGGGCTACGTCCACTAGTTCCGAATATCCACAACGATTTCTTGGAAAACTCAGCTTCATCAGCCGGGGACTTCCCCTTGCTTGAATATTGATTTTTAAACAACAGAAGAGTGTAACTCAATAAATGTATAGAAGCACAAAAAGGAAAGAGAATGAATATGCAAATCTATTAGATTTGTATAGAAAGCCCTCACTCACCACCCTGGTTGGTGATTACTGTGGAGCTGGGTATTTGTGAAGAGTGTGTAAATGTGTAAGGTTAAAAATGTACAGATTGTGTCGCACACAAAAAAATGTTATTCAGTGGCCAATCTGACATAATAAAAGCGATATGTGTGGAAACTACCAAAATAATTGTTCGGCTTTTCCACTTATAGTGGGGTCAACATGTTTCTGCCCATTGACGTGTGATTTACTGGGCATTCGTCAGGACCATGGGGAGTGTACCTCGGCGGTATGGGCACGCTAAGGCCCACCTTAACCAGAGGACGTGAAAGTTAAAAATTTGTGTAAAAAGGTGCAAGAAAACCAAAAACAAACCAACAAGTTTCAAGGGGTAAATTACCTCAAAATCAGAGGAACCTGTATAGTTTGTAAAATAAAAGATCCACGCCCCATAGGTCACGGGAGGGGGTGGAGGCGAAAATGGCACACCGCCCGCAACGCCTGGCACCCGCTTGGTACCTGCGTGTAGCCTCTATCCGGACCTCGTGGATGAATATTGATTTGTCCAAGAACTCATGGAGTTTTCATAGAACTGAGGCTCTTTGATGACGTTATTATGTCCAACTGTACGTCAAAGTCGGCACCTTCAAGGTATAAATATGCCCACACTCGCCCAAGCAAACACACAGTGGTTTGGAGCAGTTCGACTATCTACTTGCCCGACGCGCCCTGCTACAGCAAGTGCCGAAGGAAGCCGACCCTCCAGCAGATGCACTGAGAGAGACGCTGTCTTTTCCCCTGCCGAGAAATCCAGCTCCAGTGTTTCCAAGCTACCCTTGCGGATTGTTGGGAAATCGAGTTGTGAGCCTGACCTTCTTCATTCTAAACTAAGGTCCAGAGCTGATTAGACCCTTAGGGAAATCTTGAGCAGATTCTTGGCAAAAGAATACTACATTTATGCTACACCTCACTTACTTCTTCCCTCGTACTAAGCTTAGGTTAGGACACCAGGGTAGGCGTATTTTAGAAGCACCAGTTGAGTACTTTTAGCCTCTGTTATTTATGTATGTATTTATATATGATTTAGGAACCATACAATGCTCTTACAGTATTATTTTATTCTACTATTTATACTGTATGCATTATATTTTACAACCAGTTTTATGATTGTAGCAGTTCATTTCTTATGCTTGAGAAAGAAGACTGTTCAATAAATCCTTTTATTGAAAACACCTGTCTTTCTACTTTCTCTGCACCTCTAGTGAAACGAAGCATGCATGATTGACTGAGTGAAATATCTATCTATCGTTTCCACGACTCTGAAGATACGTTTTATCTTGGGGAAACAAAGTTGTCATGTTTATGCGGTTGTCAGAGACTAATCCCTTCTTGTGAATTCGAGAAAGTTTCTAGTGACCTCTGAGCTAGCTGGCACACACAATTAAGTCTAGTATATTCGATAGAGACCTAGTCGACCTCAGTCCTACGTCTAATCTATATTATTCCAATGCGCAGAGCCTATTGGGAATATAGGAACTAGACTACAACATGACCTGAATTGTCTCTTCGTTCACTGATAGCATTGTTATCAGAGCTGAGGCAGGAATGTTTCTGTTGAAAAACTCTCACTTTAAAAAAATTACATTACTAAAGCATGTTTCTGTACAGACAGCACGTTTCCATTGAAATACCCACACACTTGTCCACTGACGTGCAGTTTTACCAATAAAACTATATATAGTGCAAACAATAATGTGTGGAAATCAGGTTTCAGCAAATATTTATCATTTGCACATCACCAAGTAAAGTGATCTGAATTGTTTTGATCTGATTCAAATCCTTTTTACCATCAAACTTTAGAATTACAAAAAAGGTGCTTTCTTAAACACTGAACTACATTTTGAAATATTTGTACAGTTTGTTTAGAAGCTATTAAAAGTGTTAGAAAAAACTGACATCCCACAGCCGTTGATTTCACTGCCTACCTTCAAGCACGATTGTCAGACAATACACTTTACTTTTCTTTCTCTGACTGCAATGTTAGAGGATTTTGTAAAAAGCAATCTCTAGGATGAAGGTAGCAGCATTTTGTAGGAAGACATAGGCTAACATTAGACCTCTGGCTTGAAAGGCACAGCAAATGTGACAAGATAAAAACAAGATTTAAAGGCTTCTCTATTGCTCATTAACTTTCTGAATGAACAGATCGCCTGTTCTTTGCCAGCCAAGCTCTCTCACTAGACAAATCCAGTAGGCCCTAAAAATAGCTCACCCTGATAAAATCTGGCTTGCCATAGAGAGTGGGCAAGTCAATTTCTCGAGGTCTGCTGATATTTTTAGGTTCGGCAAATTTCAACAGAAAATGTATTGAGATACTTTCAGAAAGAACTAGCATAAAAAGGTAGTTATTTTAAAAGAACATTAAGTTCCATTGGTGTGCCAAGTATAGTGAAGAGTTTACCACTGTAAAGAAGGACTTAAAATGGGCTCCAAGCTTTGGAACGTGGATGAGAGCCAGGGACGGCTTTAGCACTGATGACGCCCAGTGCAAGTATATGTTTTGGCGTCTCTCCCATGACCGCCTTTTCCACGGATTTCCTCACTACCAAACTCCAAAAGTTCCCCTTATCTCTCCATAGCTCTTTTCTCTCATAATAAGAATGTATTCTTTTGTAAATTAACCTTTTTAGCAACATTAGGATAATAAAAGACTGGGGAAAACATAACGTTCTAACCAATACCACGCAGTTTGCATGCAGTTCTTTGATGACAGTTCATAGGTCACTGTGCTATATTAGAAATGCAACTTATGAACTGCAAGTAACAAAAGGATCTATGCCGAAAGAATGTATGACGTTACAACGCATACATTTACAACGCATGCACTTACAACACAGTTTTTACATCCCAGCATTCACTACAACGCATTCCATTACATCGCATGACACTACATTGCATATTAAAAAACTACCTTTACAACGCATTCCATTACATCACATACTACCTTTACAACGCATACCATTACAACGCATAACATTACATTGCATTTAAGGTAAGTGTTGGATAGTGTAGGGGTAAAAAATTACTGTTCTAACTCCAGGTGGTGTAACAGTAGGGTAAGTGTTGGATAGTGTAGGGGTTAAAATTACTATTCTAAATCCAGGGAGTGCAACAGTAGTGTAAGTGTTGGATAGTGCAGGGGTACTACACGTTGTAATCTTATGCGTTGTAATGGTATGCGTTGTAATGCCTGCGTTGTAGTGACATGTGATGTAGTGTCATGCATTGTAATGGTATGTGTTGTAATGCCTGCATTGTAGTGACATGCGATGTAGTGTCATGCATTGTAATGGTATGTGTTGTAATACCTGCGTTGTAAAGGATGTTGCGATGTAATGACTGCGTTGTAAGCGTAGTGCGATGTAATGACTGCGTTGTAAAGGTTGTTTCCCATGCCAAAATCAATAACCCACTGACCTACCCACATAAAATACAGTTCTGTGATCTGCATAGTACACATTCTTTGCAGCAGACATATTATCAATCTGTGCTACTTTATGATGAGTAAAAACTACCAGTAGACAAAACTCTGATCTCTCTCCAGCAGGGAACATTAATCACTAGAGTATTTTTATTATTGCCTGAAAACTGCTGAACACACAAGGAACTCTGCAGCAGGGGCTTTCAAACCCAAAACATACTTTTAAACACATACCCCCCCCTCTGCCACCCCCCCCCAGAGATTAGCATCATGTGAGACTGCTCCGGTTGCATTGCCATAAAGTCACAGATATAAGCTTGAAAGGACCAGTACTAATGCAAAGGCTGGATGAAGAAGAGAACATAACAGATTTTGCCTCCTGCTCTTTCAGGACCCAGGAGTTATATACTCAGTAATTGAGAAGGCAGCTTTACCTGTGAATTGGGTGATCAATACGTTTCTGAATTTCCAGTGGGGAGGGAAGTTCAGAGTGATCTGACCACAACCCCCTGCAAGAGATTTTTACAAATGACGGCCAGGATTCTCATTAGACAAAAATAAGGGAAGATGTGTTTAGCCTGCAAGAGCATATCTTTAAGGTAGAGAACATTCCATGAATATGAAATAATTAATCAGAGTGCTTATCAAGACTAGTCATTAATGAGGAGGAAGTAATAGAGGAGGAGGAAGTAATAGAGGAGGAGGAAGAGGAGGATGACTGGGTTATGAAGAGTGTATGTGTAATTACCAATGTAGTGTTTCTGAAAGAAAATGTAGGGAAGAGGTGAGTAAATATACTTGTATGAAATTTGCCCTTTCAGTAGGGTCACCTCGGGATTTTTCGGCTTTTGCAGGACCCTATATTTTTGCTCGCTGTAGAACTTTGTGCATGATACCTCTGCTAACAAGTTATAATGTGACTGTGCTCTACCTTTCAACATGGTAAATTGGCATTCCCCTAATTTGCATATTTACCTTACCCATAAGTTCCTAGTTTAAGGTACAAAGTGGACCCAGGGCCTGGCCGTTAAATGCCACTAAAGGACAGAAGCACCCATTGTGTCACCAACGACAGTTACAGTGCTAACAATACTGCATACCTACTTTTTGTAGCCTGGCTGTTGCAGTTTTTAACTGCTAATTTGATCTGCCAAAATAACCCCTTTTCACAGGTCAAAATCCTCCTTTTATATATTTATAAGTCACCTTTACATAGGCCTCATTGCCCATAAGGCTGAGTGCATGGTATTTAAAAGTAGAACATGTAGGAATTTAATTTGAATCATGTCCTTACAGCGAAAAAGCCCCCAAAAATATTTTAACTGCAGCACAGCTGACAGTTCCAGAGGAAAACATGGGGTTACATTATTACATTTAATAATTCTAATTTTGGTATGGAAGCATCTTTCTACTATTGAATAGTGAATTGGGCTCTATCCATGCTGCACTAAAACATGAAATATTTTATATCTTGAAGGAAGAAGAGCCCTTTTTTCAAATTATTTGAAAGCTCTGGATATGTTCGAAATTGGTCAGAATGAGGAGGCACCACTCCCCAAGCTCCTTTAAAAAAAACTGATTAAAAAATCTACTTAGAAAGTGAGCCGGAAAAGGGACATTTTACTTTGTGCTCAATATGCCCGGGATGAAAATTGTAGTTGAGAGCGGTCTCTGTAAAAAACTTCAACCGCATGTTTTATGTAGCCTTCTTCATGGTGTGCTGTGGCGCCTCGGGGTCGGGGTGCTGGTCTAGGGGGTTCGGGGTCGGGTCAACCACCCCCTCAAAGAGACTCACAGAGACCGGTAGGCGGGGTAACGCAGGTTTTATTGATTTGAATGTTCGTTTGCGAGGTGCGGTCTTTCTGTAGTAGGGCAGCGCGGTCTCCGCCTCCTCTGTCAGTCTCTGCAGGCGTTTCTCCGCTGCGGCTCTTCGCACGTCCCGGTGGCTTCTGGGACTGGGAGTCCTGGAGTCGTCCTCCACGATGCCAAGTCATCCGCCGCCCAAAAGAGAAAGAAGAACAGCGAATCAGCTGACTGCAGGCGTCGCAATCACGGGTAAGGGGGTGAGGGCTCACACGTGCACAACTCCTAATGACTACGGTGGTGTAAGGTGAGGGAGGGGTAGTGCAACAGGGTGTGAGTGAGTAACTACTTTCGTGGTTTAAACCACTTTAAGCCCGCCCAGCCTGGAAGCCGTGCACGTACCTCTGGGAGCCACACTTCCCTGGTTGAAGTGTGGCTGGGCGAAGCGCCTTTCTGGTGGCCTCCTGGCTTGTCGGTTTCTCCCCTCCGACGTCGACCCTCGGTGCTTCCTGCCTTCTCCTCGTCTGAGTCCGTCTCTTCGTTTCTCCTCCGTTCTCCTGCTCTTGCTTCGGCCTCGGGTCTCTGATGTTCTTTGGTTTCCCGGCTCCGCTCTGCTCCGATGTCTCCCTTGCTCCGCCGTTGTTCTCGTCCCTCCTCCGCCTTCGTGCTCCTCTCGCCTTCGTCCCAACCGTCCGCCTCTCCGCCTTCACCTCCGGGTGTGTAACACACCTGTGTGACGTCGGGGCCGGCATTTACCTGCGCGAAGGGGGCGTGAGTGGTGACGTCTTGTCTGTCCAGCTCCGCCCAATTAAAGAAGCAGGACTCTCCGGCCTCCTCGGGCTCCAGACCGTCCGAGTCTTCTGCGCTCCTCCAGGCGTCGGTATGCTGCACAAAGAGAGGGGAGACAGGTGACTCAGGCCACCCCGGACCCACCCCGTCACACCCCTCCCCCCTTAGAATCTCCCGATCGGGGAGAGGAAACCGGGAGAGAAAGTCCGCATTGGCATTGTCCTTCCCCTTGCGGTGCAGCACTTGGAAAGAGAAGGGCTGCAAGGGCAGGAACCACCTCATGACCCTCGGGTTGTTGGAGGCGTTACGGCTCATCCATAGGAGCGGGGCGTGATCGGTGTACAGAGTGAATGTGTGACCCTCCAGGTAATACCTCAGCTTGTCCACTGCCCATTTTATCGCTAGACATTCTTTTTCTATGGTTGGGTATCTCACCTCCCTGGGGAACAGTTTCCTGCTGATGAAGAGGATAGGGTGCTCATGTCCGTCCTCCGTTGCTTGCGACAGGACCGCCCCGATCCCGAAGTCGGAGGCATCCGTGTGCAGCACGAAGGGACGAGAGAAATCGGGGGATATGAGAACCGGTCGGGAGGTGATTGTCTTTTTGAGGGTGGCAAACGCTCTACTCATCTCCGGTGTGGGTCTCCGGAAGTCTGCCTTCGGGGTTTTCTTCAGGGTGTCTGTGAGGGGGGCTGCGATGTCGGAAAAGGCGGGGATGAATCTCCGGTAGTATCCCACCAACCCCAGGAAGGCCCTCATCTCGCGGAGGTTGGTGGGAAAGGGGGTGTCTGCGATGGCCCGCACTTTTTCGTTCTGGGGTTCGATTAGCCCCCGCCCCAACACGTAGCCCAGGTATTTCACCTTCTGGAATCCGATCCTCGATTTTTTGGCATTGATGTGGAGCCCGGCTTCGGTCAATCGCAGCAGGACGGTTTCCAGGTGTCGGAGGTGTGTTTCCCAGTCCGGGCTAAATATGATGATGTCGTCCAAGTACGCTGAACTGTATGCCTGGTGGTCTCGTAGTACCTCGTTCATTAACCGCTGGAAGGTAGCGGGGGCTCCATGTAGCCCGAACGGTAGGACAGTGAACTCGTATAACCCGTCCGGGGTTGAGAATGCTGTTTTCTTACGATCCTCTTCCCGTAGTGGCACCTGCCAGTATCCCTTGGTGAGATCCAGGGTGCTGATGAATCTGGCTTCGCCCAATTTCTCGATTAATTCGTCTATCCTTGGGATAGGATATGCGTCAAAAGACGACACAGCATTCAAGGCCCGGAAGTCCATGCAGAACCTGCTGCTTCCATCCGGTTTGGGTACCATCACGATCGGGGAGGACCATTCGCTCCGCGAGGGCCGGATGACTCCCAGACGTAGCATTTCCTTCACCTCTTTGTTTATGGCTTCCCTTTTGGCGGCCGGTATCCTGTAAGGACGCTGCTTGACTATGGTCCCCCGTGGTGTCTCGATTCGGTGTTCGGCCAGGTTCGTAGTTCCCGGGATGTCGGAAAAGATGGTCGCTCGTCGAGCAAGAACATGGTGTAGCCCTTCTCTCTGCTCTGGGAATAGTTCCTCATTGATGACAAGATGTTGAAGGGTGTTTTCCTTCTGGGTGTCTTTCGCAGGATGTGTGTAGGCCACGACGGGAGGGGCTCCTAGCCATTTTTTCAGGACGTTGATATGAAACACCCGGGCTTCCCCTCTCTTTGCGGAAACGGGCGCGATAGGCCTCTGCATCCAGCCCTAAGTGATCCAGGATGATAGTCTTTATCTGGGCGTAGGGGGTCTGTCCCGTTCCGTTGGCCACTTGATACGCGGCCTGGGCCTCTCCTGTCAGGAGCGGGGCAAGGAAGAACGGCCACTTCTCCAAGGGCCACCCACACGCCAGGGCGACTCTCTCAAAGTTAATCAAGAAGGCATCCAGGTCTTCCCCTGCCACATATTTTTGTAAGGAGATGCCAGAGGGGGTGGGGGGGTGTTGTCTTACCACTTCCCTCACTGGGTTCCCGGCTGGGTCGGTTCTCAGTGGCTGCAGTTCCTCGATAGTCTTCACCACGCTTTCCCGGAGGGCGACCCTGTCGGCCTGGGCGGTGACAAGCTGCTGTTCCACTGCCCACCCCAGCTGCTCCTGCCCTTTCACCAGTCGCTGTAGTAGCTCCTCCATCTTTGTGTCCCAGATGGCTATAGTGCCCGCATTCTCCACCACTTGTGGCGCCTCGGGGTCGGGGTGCTGGTCTAGGGGGTTCGGGGTCGGGTCAACCACCCCCTCAAAGAGACTCACAGAGACCGGTAGGCGGGGTAACGCAGGTTTTATTGATTTGAATGTTCGTTTGCGAGGTGCGGTCTTTCTGTAGTAGGGCAGCGCGGTCTCCGCCTCCTCTGTCAGTCTCTGCAGGCGTTTCTCCGCTGCGGCTCTTCGCACGTCCCGGTGGCTTCTGGGACTGGGAGTCCTGGAGTCGTCCTCCACGATGCCAAGTCGTCCGCCGCCCAAAAGAGAAAGAAGAACAGCGAATCAGCTGACTGCAGGCGTCGCAATCACGGGTAAGGGGGTGAGGGCTCACACGTGCACAACTCCTAATGACTACGGTGGTGTAAGGTGAGGGAGGGGTAGTGCAACAGGGTGTGAGTGAGTAACTACTTTCGTGGTTTAAACCACTTTAAGCCCGCCCAGCCTGGAAGCCGTGCACGTACCTCTGGGAGCCACACTTCCCTGGTTGAAGTGTGGCTGGGCGAAGCGCCTTTCTGGTGGCCTCCTGGCTTGTCGGTTTCTCCCCTCCGACGTCGACCCTCGGTGCTTCCTGCCTTCTCCTCGTCTGAGTCCGTCTCTTCGTTTCTCCTCCGTTCTCCTGCTCTTGCTTCGGCCTCGGGTCTCTGATGTTCTTTGGTTTCCCGGCTCCGCTCTGCTCCGATGTCTCCCTTGCTCCGTTGTTCTCGTCCCTCCTCCGCCTTCGTGCTCCTCTCGCCTTCGTCCCAACCGTCCGCCTCTCCGCCTTCACCTCCGGGTGTGTAACACACCTGTGTGACGTCGGGGCCGGCATTTACCTGCGCGAAGGGGGCGTGAGTGGTGACGTCTTCTCTGTCCAGCTCCGCCCAATTAAAGAAGCAGGACTCTCCGGCCTCCTCGGGCTCCAGACCGTCCGAGTCTTCTACGCTCCTCCAGGCGTCGGTATGCTGCACAAAGAGAGGGGAGACAGGTGACTCAGGCCACCCCGGACCCACCCCGTCACATGTGCGTTTTTATTACTAAGGTTTAATCTGCTCCTCTCTAAATTGTTACAGGATCTTGGGACAGCATACTTAGGGATGAGAGACACTGTGACCTTTGTTTGAACTATGTCCAAGATTTAAATCATGTGATATTTGTTTGCCCTTTTCTACATTCATTACGACGTCAAATGTTAATACCATTGGTTATGAAGTAGAATATAAATTCGGCAGCGGAATTTCGGCAATGTCTGTTTGCCCCTCTATCTGAAACAGATTGTACAAAATAAATTCTGTAAAAACGTTAAAAATATTTATTAAATGTGTTTGTATACCGTAATCTTAATATTAATTGTATTTAGTTTTGCATCTGTGTGAATAGGGTATTCATATTTTTTTTTAATCAAGTATTCTATAACCGAAGTACTGCATTAGTATTGCCTTTAAAAAGTTGAATGAATTTCTTTTCATTTGTTCAACTTTTTTCTTCCATTTTACACTATTTATCAGTTGTACTGTATTAAGAATGCATAGGTTCCTGCATTGTTCAAGAATTGCATTTGAATGCCTGCCCGATTTCTTTGCTCATTTGCTCATTTGCATTTTGTCTGTTTCTTTAAAAGCTGAGCATGATATTACGCCATATGGCTTCCTTCTGCCCTTTATAGATTTGTATACATTTTACTTTATGTGTCTTTTTATTGCTTTTCCCATACTATTGCTTTCATTTATGTGGACCTTTTTTGAGTTGCAAATCATAATAAAATACTTGACTTGACTTGGTCAAATTGTCCTGTCTAAGGCATTCTCTTCATCAAGCGAGAGAAAAGCCATCGCAGCTCAGGATTTTTCTGCACTTTCCATCAGGGATTACTGCCAATCTGATGTTATCTCTTGTGGGGTGGTGTTTGATGATTCCTACTTGTTGTGCAGATATCAGATCTGCCCATATCAGGTGCAATTGTGATTACCAAAACTGATGCGAATATATTCACGTTTGTGTTAAGAAGTGTGATTCGGTGATAAGCAGAACACTTTGGGTTCGATTACAACCCCGTTCGGAAAGCATTCTGACCGAATCTGTTCCGGAATGCTTTGCGGACGACTGTTAGATTTTGAAAGAGCAGTAGGGAGGCCATTGGGGCCTGGTGCTACAGCTAATCTTCAGATTTTAAAATAAATTCAAGTGAGCTAAAGTTGAAAGATGATGCAGATTGAGTCCAGATATCTGAGGAACCCCAAACTACTGACTAACCACATATAGCATATTGATATGGGCAATCCAGATATCACCATTGATTGAGTTACCAGGTTCTTTAAAATGATGACAATGAAGGTTATTCATAGATAACCAGAATTTCTTTTGGCATCCCTGGTGACATATGTCAGTTATGTCCAGCCAGTAAGCTCCCTTGTGTGTTCTCAAAGCCTCCCAAACTTTCTGGTTATATCTTTTTCTCAGATCTTGCTACCTGAATAGCACTTGCATTCTTTGAGGGCTCCCTTATTAGCATTAGGGATCTGTTTAGCTCTCTTTTCTGCTGTTTTAATTTTTGTGTGTACCATACTTCATTGGTAGGAGTTCTGCAAATAGATACATTACAAGATGTGTTGGTCTCTGGTGATAGCATGCACTTTGTAAGATCTGACCATATGGAGTAACAGGTTGCTTCAGAAAACCCCTCTTGTAATCGGTTGCTTTGCCAATTTTCCAATGCATCTGATGTTTTAGACTGGTGCATCAAGTGTATTTTTGAGCCGCATGATCAGTTTCTACGAAATCAAATTTTTAAAAAAATGAATCGACTATGTCGAAGAACTCTTCCTAGATGAAAGTGTAGTCCAACACCACATTTCAATGGGTCAAAAATTGTGGGTGTGTTTCATTGGCCTATCTGCAGGGAACCTTCCATTTCGGAAATGGAAATGGAATGACTGTAATGACTTAAGAGGTCTAAGGCCATTTGGATCATGCCTTTGTTTTGCAGAAATAGCAGTGTGAATTCGCCTAAAGGTATCAGTGTATGTGTGAAAGGGATCCACTGTCAAGTTATATGTTATGTGTCTTCCTCAAAGAAGAGAACCTCCGAAGCATTGGCCTACCCATTGTAGACATAACTGGCAATTACAATCAACAATAGAACAAAATCAAACCATATGTGGGTGCGCCTAGGCCTACACTCACTAGTAGCGTATACCAGTTATTGTATGTGGATCATATATGCAAGTCCTGATCCTCACCGCTGACCGCCAATGTTAGAAATGGGGATCTCTAGTTGGCAGCGGCTGGTGCTGAGGTCCAAATAGGGATCCTTCTTCCTATGTCAGAGTAAGGGGGCTACACCCTTTGATAACCCCTGCTCAACCCTGTGATAACGTAGCACGAGCAGTAAGGCCTATCTCAGAGGCAGTGTGTGAAGCAATTATGACCATACACATTAACACAGGGAATATAGTCTGAACATGAGGCTTAAAAGCGCTCAAGGAGCCACACTGCACATAATTACAGATTCACTTCAAAAGCAATAAAGGCACTCACAAAACTTGTGGAACGAACTTAGTTCGAGGCCGGGGTCCACGCGACCCGGTGGTGCACAATGTACCTGAGATTTAAAGGGGCACGGCACGCAGCCTCACAAGGAAGCCGCGGTGATGACAGGCGGACTCGCATCGGCCACAGCTCTCAGCTGTAGCAGTCTCCAGCGTGCACTCACGATAATCCTGAGACGGGGCTTAAAGGCGGGCACCCAGCGGCACACGCAGGTGGTAACAAGATCCTCGAAGTGGGGACTAGTGCGGGCACTCAGCCGCACAGCTGCTCAGCTGCAGCGGCCCACAATAGCTATTGTGATGATTCTCGTAGGACGGCAAAGGCGGGCACTTAGCGGCACAGCTCCTCCGCTGCAGCGGCCCACAATAGCGATTGCGATGATTCTCGTAGGACGGCAAAGGAAGGCACTCAGTGGCACAGCTCCTCAGCTGCAGCAGCCCACAATAGAGATAGCGATGATTCTCGTAGGACTGCAAATGGGGGCACTCAGCGGCACAGTTCCTCAGCTGCAGCGGCCGGCGATTGCGATGATTCTCAGAGGACAGCAAAGGCGGGCACTCAGTGGCACAGCTCCTCAGCTGCAGTGGCCCACAGTAGCGATCACAATGACTTTAGAAACGAAGGGAAATGCGGGCTCTCAGCGGCAACAGCTCCTCAGCTGCAGCGGCCCACAATTACAATGCAATGACTTTCAGCCCGCGTTCCCCGCAGTAGAACCAGAGGCTCTGGAATTCTCAACAGAGGACTCACCTGCGAGTAGACTCCCCCTCAAGTAGGAATCCGGACGGCTTATGGGTGAAGTCTAATGTCCCTGAGACTTTGGCAGAAGGCAAGCTCAAATCAGGCCCTTGGGTAGTTGCTTCAGCAAGAAGGATGAACGTTTCAGAGTCCTTTCCCTCTAGTTACACGGACAGAGGTTCGTCTTGACATCCAGAAGTAACACCCCGTGTAGGGGCTTTTGCCCAGATCTTTATACCCCAAAAGACTTTGTTCTCAAAAAGTCACAAATCACTGAACCCAGCCAGAACCAGTTTGGTGTTGTCCTGAAGCACTTTGTTTACAAGCTGCATCCTGCCTTTCAGGAAGAGGGGCTCTGCCATCAGACACACAGTGGGAGGTGGAGCCATCATTCACCTTGCCAGGCACAACCCTTCTCAGATCAAATGGTCACCCCTCCCCATACTCCACTACAGATCTCTCTATTCAATCCAGATCGGGCTCAGCCTGTCCTGACCCTCCAAAACTAGACAGCCAATACACATAACAGCAGAGCAAACGGGAAGGTTTAGGCAAGAAAATACCTACTTCCCAAAAGTGGTATTTTCAATCACAGAATATGAAAAATAATCATCACTAAAAGATTCACTATCATATTTGGAGCTCAGGCATACTAAATTTGACTTTCCTATCATGTTCCTTGGGTCCATTAGGATTATACCAATTCATACAGTCAATTTACAATAGGGAGCATTCGTGCTGTGGCACTGAATGGTAGTAGCACAGCGCCCGAGCATCTAACACCAGCAAACACAAAGGAGGCAAAAGCAAAATATAGAAGGGAGACCCACGCCAATGGTGCCAGGTCTAACACGCATCCCCTCCAGCTGAAATGTGGGGAGAACTCCCCACCCACTTGGGAGTTCTCCTTACTAAGGCGGAGAAATCTGAACAGACCATTAGCATTGACGTGTTCTGTACCACGGCAGTGTTCCACCATAAAGTCCATACCCTGTAGGGAAATGGACCACCTCAACAACTTTGGATTCTCTGCCTTCATCTGCATCAACCATCTGAGGGGCCTGTGGTCTGTCTGAACCCGGAAGTGAGTCCCAAACAGATATGGTCTCAGCTTCTTCAGTGTCCAGACCACAGCAAATGCCTCACGCTCAATTGCACTCCACTTCTGTTCCCATGGAAGTAACCTCCTACTAATGAAGGCTACAGGATGGTCTAGGCCCTCCTCATTGATCTGTGACAGAACGGCCCCCACACCATGCTCGGAAGCGTCTGTCTGGACAACAAATGCTTTTGAAAAGTTGGGTGCTTGAAGTACCGGTGCCGTGCACATGGCAGTCTTCAGGGCGTCAAAAGCTTTTTGACAGATGTCAGTCCAGTTCACAATCTTTGGCTGCTTCTTAGAAGTCAGCTCAGTCAAGGGTGCAACAATGTTGCCATACCCCTTGATAAACCTCCTGTAAAAACCCGTGAGTACTAAAAAGGCTCTCACCTTTGTCTGGGTCTTTGGGGGCTCCCAAGTCATGATGGTTTCAATCTTGGACTGTAGGGGCGCCACCTGGCCGCTCCAAACCTTGTGTCCGAAGTACACCACAGAACCCTGCCCAATCTGGCACTTACTTGCCTTGATTGTGAGGCCTGCCTTTTGCAGTGCCATCAACACTTCCCAGAGGTGGTGCAGGTGGTTCTCCCATGAGGAACTAAACACTGCAATGTCATCCAGGTAGGCGGCACTGAAATCTTTCAGCCCAACCAACACCCTGTTGACCAACCTATGAAAGGTGGCAGGGGGCCTTCTTCATCCCAAAGGGCATCACTCGGAACTGGTAGTGCCCATCTGGTGTGGAGAATGCTGACCTCTCCATTGCCCCATCAGTCAAGGCGATCTGCCAATACCCAGATGTCAAATCAATGGTGCTGAGGTACCGTGCAGCCCCTTGCCGATCTATGAGCTCATCAGCTCTGGGGACGGGGTGCTCATCAGTCTTCGTGACTGAATTGAGACCTCGGTAGTCCAAGCAAAACCGAAGTTCTGAGGTGGCACCAGGCGCTTCAGCTTTTGGTACCAGGACCACGGGGCTGGACCAAGGGCTGTTAGAGGACTCAATCACCCCTAAAGCAATCATTTTGGAGACCTCCTCCTTAAGGTAAGCCCTGACTCGGCCAGTCACTCGGTAAGCCTTGTGCTTGACAGGAGGACTGTCCCCAGTGTCTACGTCATGCTGGGCTGCAGCCTGTCGTCATAGCCCCTCAAGAGAAGGGCACGTTCTCTGCTGTTCACAAAATTCCTCCCTGGTGGGCCCTCCTTCATGCTGCCAATGGGTCAGCTCAGGCAGGTCCCCCAGTTTGACTACTTGTTCCCCTGTAGGCTCCAGGGCATCCCCCTCAAGGTCTGCTCCCTCCTGGACCATAGGAACCATTGGGGCCGGTTTCCTGTGCTCCCTACCCCTTCTCTTTAAGGCAGGGGCCTGGGCCATTCTTTCAGGCTCTAGGTCCTTCTGAACATCCTTACTGGCTGCCATGGACCGAGTGGTCGCGCACGTCCACTCAGGCAGACCCAACATTTCAAAGTGAGATTTCCTCACCACCGTAGCCCATGGGGAGTTCTCTAAATCGTTGCCCAACAGACAGTCTACCGGCATGGCTTGCATCACAGCTACTTGAAGAATTCCTGAGACCCCCCCCCCACTCAAAGGGAACTTGAGCCACCACACACAGGCTCTCAGAGTTGTCTGCTGACACTACTGGGCAGAATGCATGGGGAACAACCTGCTCTTTGGATACCAACCTGGAGCTGACAGCAGTCACACTAGCTACTGTGTCCCTCAGAGCCTCCACCCTATGGCCATTGATGGTCACCCACTGCCTGTACTTCTTAGTGTTATCAGGCAGTGTAGGGTTAGGGACCTTCTCAAAGTCTCCTAACGAGACAAGGGTCAATTCTACGGGATCCCACCCACCTTAGGCACCCATCTCCTCCCCTCCCAGGGCTACTCTAGCAATCTGATGGGGGGGGGCGCATGGGGTGGTGCATTGGAGTCCCTCTGGGGACACTGGGGATCGTAATACCGGTGACCCACTTTACCACACTTAAAACATGTAAGAGGCCCCCTCTGAACAGGCCTACCTGTCGGGGGCACTGGCTTCGTCTCAGGGGGAGGCTGGGACACCACTCCTTGGTGCCCTTGGGAATTACTTTGGGGCCCTCTCTGGAACTCCCTCTGTTTACCCCTGTCCCCCCCACTTCTCTGCTGGGGACCCTGCCCACCTTTGGCGAAGTCTCCCACCAGACCCTTGCGAACCCGGGTGCTCACCCAGCGGTCTGCCTCCTCAGCAAGCTTCCTAGGGTGAGTTGGCTTGCTATCAATAAGGTGCTAGCGTAGCTCTGGAAAACAGTTACTAGATAAATGCTCTCATGTAAACAAATCATACATATTGCTCAAAAGTTTCCACCTTGCTACCCTTTACCCAGCGATCCATTGCTCTGCAAAAAAAAGACGTATTCAACACAAGTGGTACCCTCTAAATTCTTACAGATTCTAAATCTCTGTCTGTACATTTCTGGGGCCAAACCATACTGTGTGATCAAGGCCTCTTTCATATGGGCATACACCATCCTGCTCTCTTCAGGCAGATCCAACAGGGTATCCCTCCCATCACTCACAAAGCGTCCCCACAACCCAGCTCCCCAATCCTTCTCAGGAATCCGGTGGGACACCATGGCTATCTCATATGCGGCAAACCATTGCCCAATATCCTCACTTATGGAAATCCTTGATGGCATCCTTGGGTATGTAAACTCTACTCTCTATAGGTACTAGAGGTATGCTGCCACCAGAGGGGGAGATCTCTAGACTCTTGGGGGCCCATTAGGATGTTGGGCAATCCGCCCGACATCCTTCCCTGAATTCCCCCCGCCATATTAGTATGGTGGGGGGGACCACGGCGGAAGAAAACACCGACCGCCACTTTTCCGCCCCGGTCGCCTTGCGTCCGGGGCGGAATATGTTGAATATGGTGGCGGTGTCTATGAGACACCGCCAGCCATATTACAATGGGCATTTTGCAATGCTTTTCCGTGGCGGCAATGCCGCCACGGAAAGGCATGCGGTGTTCACTCTGGGGGGCCCCTGTGGGCCCCCAGAGTGATGGCCAAAGGGGGGTGGCACACGGGGGGTACCTGTGGTACCTCCTTGCATTTGCATAATCGCAGCGGCAGGCACCGCGCGGTGCCTGCAGCTTCGATTATGCAAATGCGTGCATTTGTTTTGAACATTGTGGCGGGCGGTGCAGTGAGCACCGCCCGCCACAATGTTAACTTGAGGAATGCGCCCGCCACTGTGGCGGGCGCATCCTAATGCAAATGTCGGGACCCCCGTTAGGGTGGCGGGCGGACAAAGTCCGCCCGCCATCCTAATGGACCCCTTTGCCTTGATCTCCAACTCCCTCAATACTCTCTCCTGCTCAAGTTTCATTTTCTCAAGTTCAAATGCCAACCTGTTATTCTCAATATCCAACTTGTTACTCTCTAGGTCCTTCTGATCTTCCAATTTGGCCATCTCCAAACTATGCCTCCTATCTCTCTCCCTGTCCTCTATCTCTTCTGTAGACAGACTCTTTGAGGACACACTAGTACCTGGATTGGTAAGTGCTTTACCTCCCACTAAATCCACTTCGTCATCCTGCTGCCCTCCAGCATTCTCTCCCTCATTCCTAGTGGACTCTCTAGCTTCTAACCAGGCCTTAAGGGCCTTCTGATACTCCTCCTTCCTAGAGAGACTCGCAACCAGGACTGTAAATCGCTTGCAAAAAGACTTTAGCTGTTCGGCAGTGTAGGTTTCTAATCTGTCTTCCTCAAAGAAGAGAACCTCCGAAGCATTGGCCTACCCATTGTAGACATAACTGGCAATTACAATCAACAATAGAACAAAATCAAACCATATGTGGTTGCGCCTAGGCCTACACTCACTAGTAGCGTATACCAGTTATTGTATGTGGATCATATATGCAAGTCCTGATCCTCACCGCTGACCGCCAATGTTAGAAATGGGGATCTCTAGTTAGCAGCGGCTGGCGCTAAGGTCTAAATAGGGATCCTTCTTCCTAAGTCAGAGTAAGGGGGCTACACCCTTTGATAACCCCTGCTCAACCCTGTGGTAATGTAGCATGAGCAGACAGGCCTATCTCAGAGGCAGTGTGTGAAGCATTTATGACCATACACAATAACGCAGGGAAAACGCTACAAACAGACACCACAAGCAGTTATAGAAAAATTGTTATCTTTATATAGACTGAACACAAGGCTTAAAAGCGCTCAAGGAGCCACACTGCACATAATTACAGATTCACTTCAAAAGCAATACAGGCACTCAAAAAGTGTGTGGAACTAACTGAGTTCGGGCCAGGGTCCACGCGACCCAGTGGTGCACAATGTACCTGAGGTTTAATGGGCATGGCACGCAGCCTCACAAGGAAGCCTCGAATATGACAGGGGGACTTGCAGCAGCCACAGCTCCCAGTTGTAGCGGTCCGCGGCGTGCACTCACGATAATCCTGGGACGGGGCTTAAAGGCGGGCACCCAGCGGCACACGGAGGTGGTAACAAGATCCTCGAAGTGGGGACTAGTGCGGGCATTCAGCAGCACAACCCCTCAGCTGCAGCGGCCCACAATAGCGATTGTGATGATTCTCATAGGACGGCAAATGCGGACATTCAGTGGCGCAGCTCCTCAGCTGCAGCGGCCCACAATAGCGATTGCGATGATTCTCGTAGGACGGCAAAGGCGGGCACTCAGAGGCACAGCTCCTCAGCTGCAGATGCCCGCAATAGCGATAGCGATGATTCTCGTAGGACGGCAAATGCGGGCACTCAGCGGCACAGCTCCTCAGCTGCAGCGGCCCACAATAGCGATGATTCTCATAGGACAGCAAAGGCGGGCACTCAGCGGCACAGCTCCTCAGCTGCAGCGGCCCACAATAGCGATAGCGATGATTCTCGTAACACAGGCAAATGCGGGCTCTCAGCGGCAACAGCTCCTCAGCTGCGGCTGCCCACAATAGCGATCACGATGACTTTGGTAACACAGGCAAATGCGGGCTCTCAGAGGCAACAGCTCCTCAGCTGCGGCGGCCCACAATAGCGACTTTCAGCCCGTGTTCCCCGCAGTAGAACCAGAGGCTCTGGAATTCTCAACAGCGGCCTCACCCGCAAGTAGAATCCCCCACAATTAGGAATCTGAACAGCTGATGGGTGAAGTCTAATGTCCTTGAGACTTTGGCAGGAGGCAAGCTCAAATCAGGCCTTTGGGTAGTTGCTTCAGCAAGAAGGATGAAAGTTTCAGAGTCCTTTCCCTCTAGTTACACGGACAGAGGTTCGTCTTGACATCCAGAAGTAACACCCCGTGTAGGGGTTTTAGCCCAGATCTTTATACCCCAAAAGTCTTTGTTCTCAAAAAGTCACAAATCACTGAACCCAGCCAGAACCAGTTTAGTGTCGTCCTGGAGCACTTTGTTTACAAGCTGCATCGTGCCTTTCAGGAAGAGGGGGTCTGCCATTAGACACACAGTGGGAGGTGGAGCCACCATTCACCTTGCCAGGCACAGCCCTTCTCAGATCAAAGGGTCACCCCTCCCCATACTCCACTGCAGATCTCTCTATTCAATCCAGGTCAGGCACAGCCTGCCCGACCCTCCAAAACCAGGCAGCCAATACGCATAACAGCAGAGCACACTGGAAGGTTTAGGCAAAAAAAGACCTACTTCCCAAAAGTGGTATTTTCAATCAGAGAATATAAGAATAATCGTAACTAAAAGATGCACTTTCATATTTGGAGCTCAGACATACTGAATTCGACTTTCCTATCATGTTCCTTAGGTCAATTAGGATTATACCAATTCATACAGTCAATTTGAATGGCAGTGGCATAGTGCCCCGAGCATCTAACACCAGCAAACACAGAGGAGACAAAAGCGAAAAATGGAAGGGAGACCCACGCCAATGGTGCCAGGTCTAACACTATGTATCGTCATTCTCTGCATGGTACATTCTATTTTCTACTCCCTGGATGGAGTGATATAATTCCGAAATCAAATTTAGTAATGCCGCCATATCTTTGCAAAACTACAGGAGGGCTACCTGGATATCTGTCTTTGATACAGGCATTTGATGGCTGGCATCCAAGGAGTCGACGGAGTCACCCAAGTGTGCTGGTGTGGGTGCATCCTGGCCTTTGGTCTTCTCCAGCTTTTGGCCTTGGAGCATGTCTCTGATAGAGGAGGCTTTGGAGCCCTTAGGCTTTGTCGCAGCCATGATTGAGGCACTGCCCTGTAGGTCATGCGGACCGTCTGACCCTATGCGCAAAAGGGGCCCGGCTCTGATGGTCTCCCGGTGAGACTGCGGCTGTGAGACTGGGGCCACTGACAGCCTGGGCACGATGTTACAGTCTTAAGGAAAAGGGCTGCCCACTCACTTGCGAGCTACCTTGTGAGAACCGTTGAAGGAAAAATATTGTAATATCATGTGCCAGTCACAAACCCACCAAATGTTCCAGTAGTTCTCCCTAACGCAGATCAATACCGAGAACCTCCAGATGAACTGAGTGTCAACAGTGGGGAACATCCATTACAACGCAACTGTTAAAACGCAGTACCTTTACAACGAATCCATTACAACGCAAGTGCCTTTACAACGCATGCTATTACAACGCATGCAATTACAATGCAGATGCTATTACAACGCATGTTATTACAATGTAAGTATTTTTAAAATGTATTATTTTTAACATTATTTATATTATTATTGATTTTAAATGTTTTTTATTTAATATATTTTTTTAAATATATTATTTTATTATTTATTTAAATTATATTTTAAATATTATAAAAAAGTTTAAATTTGAATATTTATTATAAATGAAAAACAGTTATAATTTATATAAACATAATGTTAATAAATTAGTACTCATAAATAAAAAATGATATTAGTTTTAAATGTTAGGTACAGTTATCAATTTTTTTAATAAATAGTAGTAGTTTGAATTTTTTTTAAATATACTGTTTAAAGAAAAATACTCGAGTAATAATTCATAGTAGATTTAACATTTTGGTATAATTAATACAAATAAAGAAAATAATAGTATTTATTGATTATCTAATTAATAGTAATAAACATTATTAAAATTAGTTATAAACTATTTTAAAAAACTTTAAATTTAAAAATATTACTCATGATTACTTTTATTATAAAATATAAAATATAAAAAATTATTTAAAAAATCTTTAAAAAGTATATTAAAATTATATTCTTTAAAAAAGTTTTTTTTAAATAAAAATAATAAAAATATTAAAAATATATTTATTGTTAAAAGAAGAGAATTTGCATTTTTTTAAATATTTTAGTAAGAATACTTTAGTTAAATACTTTAAAAATAATTATTGTTTTTATTTCCCCACGCTTTACCATTGAGTTCAATGAAAAAAATTGTCCTTTATTTATTTCCATAGCAGGCTGTATGTTTGCCTCGGAACTCTTTTTCATAGTCATTTGAAGCAAGATGCGGGACTGATCAGAAGCAAATGGATCAAGTATTGAGGTAAGTACATTATTTCATTAATATTAAAAACATTAGTTACAATATTGAAGTCGAATAAACATTCATTAATGATAAATACTATGTAATGCACGATTGATTATAATGATTTTTATTTAGAAAATAAATTAGAAAATAAATAATAATTTATTAACATTTTTAATCAGTTTTTAAATAATAACATATGTGCATTTCACATTATAAATTTTTTTTTGATAACTTTAATGTGTAATAATATATAACATTTATAAATTGTCCGTTTTTTATCTTTGTAGCTCAAGATGACGTAGACGCGTAGACGTGCATGATCGCGGCCATTTTGAGAAGCGTCGATGGACAATGCAGCAGCAAGAAGATCTGCACTCAGGTAGGAAACATTTGTAACTTTCTTTTTAAACAGTTTGATGTTTTAAAGTATATATATTGTAAGGAGAGAATAGGGAGGTATAGTATATTATAGTTTTTAAGTTATTGTCACCCTTTTAGCATGTCGCCGATCATGTAGGAAGAGTATGCCGTTGTCGGATCACCTGTTATTAGTTTAAAAAATGTAAATGTTATTGTTTAAAGTAATTTATTATCATTGTATAGTATAAAAAAGTATATACAATGTTTTAAAGAAATTATAACATGTGTTTGAAAAACCGGAACAAGAAGAAGATCGAATACGATGTTTAGGATTCAATTTGGAGGATTTGTTAAAAAAAAAAGGATTTCTTAAAAGGGTTGTTTTGAGTAGTGGATTTAAAAGAAGATTTTTGGGATTGTGGTATTTTCAAAATTGGAATTGTAAAAGAAGAAAGAAGATGGATCGTGGATTTTGAAGAAGAATCGTTGGATTATTTAAAAAAAAAAAGGTTTTGAAACAGATCAAAGAAGATGGATTGATTTTGGATTTGGAGATGGTTTTTGGAAACATTTGGAATTTTTCGATGTATTTTGGATATCTTTTTGAAAAGATATGATTCGATCTTTTTTTGTCCAGTTTTAACACATTTTGAGTGGATTTTCGTCTTTTGAGAATGTCTTTTTTACTTTTTGGACATTTTGGGGAATCCTTATTCAAAAAGAAGAAAGATTAATTTTTTATTGCATTGGAGTGGATATGTTGATGGATTTCACCAAAAAATGGATTTGTTTGGGATTTTAAAAGAAAAAAAGAAGAAGATAGAAGACATGTAAGGTAAGGTGACCCGACTTTTAAATTTGGAAAAATGTTTTGTAAAAAATGCCAATTGAATAGAAATGTATTTTGAATTTAGGGCAAAACAGGAAAGTACGGTTGTAGTTATAGTTAATAATGCAGTATGTGAGCAACATTATCTAGGTAGTCTAAAGCCACACACAACGAAAATTGTTGCAAGGTACCCAATAGTCTCTCAGACATTTCTTTTGATTTTTTAGAGATGCGTGGATTTAGACTACCAGTTAATGTTTGAGAAATTCTCATTTCTTGGAAACTTTGCTCCTTCCTCAAAGTTTTCAAAAAATGATAAAAGTTAGGGTGAGGTTTGCCAATTGTATGATTGAAGGAGTTATGCCATCCCTCTATTTTTTTTTTAAACGTATTTTATTAGTTATCCATATATAACATACTTTGACTATTACAAAACATAGATTATCTTATCCAAATGTGATTTGGAACGAAATATAACAGATTGTACAAACAATGTCTCCATTTATACATTCCTCAACCTACTCTTATCTATGTCCCAATCCCTCCTCCCCCCTCCCCAAACCCGTCACTGACGTCTGTACATATTTTCAACCATCTGTGTAGAGTCGCACAGGAGAGATCATGTGTCTTCTAACTTGATGCCTTGTCATGGTTTGTGATCCAATTTCTATTAGCCATCTATTCAACACTATTGCCCTCTATCTCATGATCCCTCAAAGCCTGTACTAGTGTTTCCCGTGCAGTCGCAGATTCTAACAGTTTATCATTGTTTAGTCTGTGCGCCTGCTGATATCGTAATGTGCTTTCACTGCTAGCCCATTTAAGAAATTCATTCTTCCATCTATGCCTGCTGGGTCCCACTGTCGCTTTCCAGTGCTTAGTGATTTCGCGCTTCGCTAGTACTAGTCCCATGTCCACAAATTTACTAGTGATCTTATTCTTGGATGTATGCGGGAACCAGTGCAATATGCTGACAGCCATATCAAAGTCAAGCCGCCTGTTCGTTATTGTATTCAAAATGCCCCCTACCTCCCTCCAGTATTGAATTACCTCTGGACAGGACCATAATGCCATCCCTCTATGGCATTGTTTGTCTTTGCTTCTTCTTCTAAGCAGCTCGTGTAGCAGTTCCACCACTCCACATGGAAACGTGGTTTCCTCCTGCGACCCGACCTGCTTAGATGCCCAATCCATGTGTCCTCAAAATAATTTAAAAAGGGTTCCCCTTTTTACCTCGTTTTCTGTATAAAATTCAGATTCTGGAATTGCAGTGTAGTATTCGTTTACACTTTCAGGAGGAACAAAGCAAAGAGCTGTTAGTTTTTTTTAATTCAAATTGGAGTTTGCTATCCGAAGAATAATCCACAACTAGGGAAGTTTTTTGTAATTTATGCCAGAATGCCTGGGGAAAATGGAAAAAACACCCCTGAATTTTGGTATCCGTGTACGTTTTGGTGATAACATTGATCATTGCAAATTCAAAACCAATTATTATTTTCCTAGGACTTTTGTTTGCAGTTTTGGATTTAATCACTGTCAAAAGTTCAGTGTATGTTGTGGATTGTTTGTCTGGTAGCAACCTGTACACTAAGGGGACTACATTGTTGTTAATTTTTTCATGAATAGTGTAAATTTGAGTGAATGGATGGGGCGTGCTTTTAAATGTCCCATCCATCATCCATATTTCACTGTTCTCTAATTTGACAAGGTTGCGGGGTGTACTGAAGATAAGTATACGTTTAAGAGGATTTTGGTTATCATGCAGGAGGAAAGGTTCATTAGAAAAAGATACAGTGAGTTCAGGAGGAATGTGAATATCAGAATAGGTTTGTGGAGAAGTTCTCTGTGGGTTTCCAGCCTGTTTTTTTCTTTGAATTATTCTTCTCAGATTAGGAATTATTGGCATACTGCTAGCTACATGACTAGCGACATGCTGAGCAACCTCCCTTAAAATTGAACCAGAAGTGTTATTGGAGGTGCATGCAATATCCTTCATTTTGTTTATCGTTTCTCTTACTTCAATGTCCATTGCAGAGGCAGAGTGGTTGTGGTCTGATGTTTTAATGACTCTCTCACCTAGTGTAACCGCTCTGCCTTTGCAATGGCTTGAGTAATATTGCACGCACCTCCAATGTCTTCGTGGTTCACTTATTCTCTCCTTACAATATATATAAATATATCCAGCATGTTTTAGTAATCTGTTTCCTTTGTTAGATTGGATGTATCTTGCAGTATTATCTGCTGACATTCTCTGAAAAGAAAAAGAAAAAGAATTTGTAAAAATATGTTTTGGTTTACTTAGTATTTTCATTCATTTTTAAGTTTTATTCCCTACACTATCCAACACTAACCCTAGTGTTACATCTCCTTGGAGTTAGAATAGTATGTGTAACCCCTACACTATCCATCACTTTCCCTACTGCTACACCTCCCTGGAGTTAGAATAGTAAGTTTAACCCCTACACTATCCATCACTTTCCCTACTGCTACACCTCCCTGGAGTTAGAGTAGTAAGTTTAACCCCTACACTATCCAACACTTACCCTACTGCTACACCTCCCTGGAGTTAGAATAGTAATTTTAACCCCTACACTATCCATCACTTACACTACTGCTACACCTCCTTGGACTTAGAATAGTAACTTTAACCCCTACACTATCCATCACTTACCCTACTGCTACACCTCCCTGGAGTTAGAATAGTAATTTTAACCCCTACACTATCCATCACTTTCCCTACTGCTACACCTCCCTGGAGTTAGAATAGTAATTTTAACCCCTACAGTATCCATCACTTACCCTACTGCTACACCTCCCTGGAGTTCAAATAGTAATTTTAACCCCTACACTATCCATCACTTTCCCTACTGCTACACCTCCCTGGAGTTAGAAAAGTAATTTAAACCCCAACACTATCCATCACTTACCCTACTGCTACGCCTCCCTGGAGTTAGAATAGTAACTTTAACCCCTACACCATCCATCACTTAAACCTACTGCTACACCTCCCTGGAGTTAGAATAGTATTTATACCCCTACACTATCCAACACTTACCCTACTGCTACACCTTCCTGGAGTTAGAATAGTAATTATAACCCCTACACTATCCATCACTTACCCTACTGCTACACCTCCCTGGAGTTGGAATAATAATTTTAACCCCTACACTATCCATCACTTTCCCTACTGTTACACCTCCCTGGAGTTAGAATACTATGTTTAACCCCTACATTATCCAATACTTTCCCTACTGCTATACCTCTCTGGAGTTAGAATAGTAACTTTAACCCCTACACTATCCATCACCTACCCTACTGCTACACTTCCCTGGAGTTAGAATAGTAAGTTTAACCCCTACACTATCCATCACTTACCCTGCTTCTACACCTCCCTGGAGTTAGAATAGTAATTTTAATAACTACACTATCCATCACTTACACAAATGTTACACCTTCCTGGAGTTAGATTAGCATTTTTAACCCCTACACTATCCAATACTTTCCCTACTGCTACACCTCCCTTGAGTTAGATAAGAATTGTAACCTCTACACTATCCATCACTTACCATAATGCTACTGCTACACCTCTCTGGAGTTAGAATAGGTATTTTAACTCCTACACTAGCCATCACTTACCCTACTGCTACACCTCCATGGAGTTAGAATAGGCGTTTAAATCCCTACACTATCCATCCCTTACCGTACTTCTACACCTTCCTGGAGTTAGAATAGTAATTTTGACCCCTACACTATCCATCAATTTCCCTACTGCCACACCTCCCTGGAGTTAGAATAGTAATTTTAACCCCTACACTATCCATCCCCTTCCCTACTACTACACCTCCCTGGAGTTGGAATAGTAATTTTAACCCCTACACTACCCATCACTTTCCCTGCTGCTACACCTCCCTGGAGTTAGAATAATAATTTTAACCCCTACACTATCCATCACTTTCCCTACTACTACACCGCCCTGGAGTTAGAATAGTAAGTTTAACCCCTACACTATCCATCACTTTACCTACTGCTACACCTCCCTGGAGTTAGAATAGTAAGTTTAACCCCTACACTATGCAACACTTACCTACTGCTACTCCTCCCTGGAGTTAGAATAGTAATTTTAACCCCTACACTATCCATCACTTACACTACTGCTACACCTCCTTGGAGTTAGAATAGTAACTTTAACCCCTACACTATCCATCACTTACCCTACTGCTACACCTCCCTGGAGTTAGAATAGTAATTTTAACCCCTACACTATCCATCACTTTCCCTACTGCTACACCTCCCTGGAGTTAGAATAGTAATTTTAACCCTTACAGTATCCATCACTTACCCTACTGCTACACCTCCCTGGAGTTAGAATAGTAATTTTAACCCCTACAGTATCCATCACTTACCCTACTGCTACACCTCCCTGGAGTTAGAATAGTACGTTTAACCCCTACACAATCCATCAATTACTCTACTGCTACACCTCCCTGGAGTTAGAATAGTAATTTAAACCCCAACACTATCCATCACTTACCCTACTGCTACACCTCCCTGGAGTTAGAATAGTAACTTTAACCCCTACACTATCTATCATTTAAACCTACTGCTATGCCTCCCTGGAGTTAGAATAGTAATTTATACCCCTACACTATCCAACACTTACCCTACTGCTACACCTCCCTGGAGTTAGAATAGTAATTATAACCGCTACACTAGCCATCACTTACCCTACTGCTACACCTCCCTGGAGTTAGAATAGTAATTCTAATAACTACACTATCCATCAGTTACACAAATGTTACACCTTCCTGGAGTTAGATTAGTATTTTTAACCCCTACACTATCCAATACTTTACCTACTGCTACACCTCGTTGGAGTTAGAATAGTAATTTTAACCCCTACACTATCCAACACTTACCCTACTGCTACACCTCCCTTGAGTTAGAATAGTAATTTTAACCTCTACACTATCCATCACTTACCCTAATGCTACACCTCTCTGGAGTTAGAATAGGTATTTTAACCCCTACACTAGCCATCACTTACCCTACTGCTACACCTCCATGGAGTTAGAATAGGCGTTCAAATCCCTACACTATCCATCACTTACCGTACTTCTACACCTTCCTGGAGTTAGAATAGTAATTTTGACCCCTACACTATCCATCACTTTCTCTACTGCTACACCTCCATGCAGTTAGAATAGGAGTTTCAACCCCTACAATATACAACACTTACCCTTTTATATAACAGTTAAAAAAATTATTTCTATTATTTTACCTTTATATTTGCTTGCTTGGCACTTTTAGAATATGTTGTTTTTGGGTCTTCTTTTTTGCAATGTTCTTTCTGTAATATGTTGACCTGTTTACAATATAAAATATAAAATATTATTTTAGTGCTATGTCTGAGAGGATAAAATTGTGGTTAATTTTATGCTTTTCTGATGCATTCTTTAAAATTTTCCTTTTGGCTTCATTTTCGTTTCAAACATTTACTAGTGTATTTACCATTTTTTAATTAATTTTATTGTCTCTCTGGAGTTGTCCAATTATTTATTGCACATGCTCTTTTCTTACCTTTTGTTGTTTTGTCTTGGGTCTTTGAAGGACTTTCTTGTTTTTCCTCGTGGTTTGATGTTCTTTGCATTTCTTAAGCTGTTTCAAAAAGTTTTTAAAAAAATGTTAGTTTAGTGTGCTTTTTTTTCAAATTCAGTTTATTGTTTTCATTCACAACTTTGGCAATAAAATCAGGTTGAACAGTATCATATGTTACAGTAGTCATGTACTTCACCCCTCCCATTACATTTCCAAAGCTTGTACAAAGTTTATCAATTGCATCTTCCACATCGGGCCATTCCGTAAATCCACACCTCGTATTTACATTATTCCTCGTCATCTGAGCTGTCATCTTCCCACTCTGGCGGCGGCCCCCTATATTTGTTCCATGGTCCCCATATCTTGTGCCATTTCCGGGGGCATTTCCGATTTATGAACACTGCTTTTTCGGCCAGCATAGCCATGTCCATGTCCTTACACCAAGCGGTTAGCGACGGTCCCTCCACTGCCCCCCATTTCTGCGCTATGTTACGCTTAGCTAACATGAAGCCCATAGTTGCCCATGTTTGCGCAGGGCGCTGTTAGACCTGACATCATTGGCATGAGTCTCTCCTCCATTTTTTCTGTTTGCCTCCTCTGTTTACGATGTTTTTGCTGGTATATTGCTTTGGGCACTGTGCCACTGCTGATCAGTGCCACAGTGCAAGTGCTCCCTATGTGAAATTGCTGTATTGATTGAATTCCATGTTTGGCTTATTTGGTTTACTGTCAGTCCCTAGTAGAGTGCACCAGGAGTGCCGGGGCTTGTAAATACAAATGCTGCTAGTGGGCTTGCAGCACGTGTTGTGCCACACACAGAAGCGGCCTAGTAAAAGTATGTCTACAGGTCTGCCATTGCTAGACCTACGTGCAGTCTGGTACTGTCACGCAGACTGCGCAAGTACACCTACTTGCCAGTCCCTAAACCTTCCCTTAACTTCATGTTAGTCACCCCTATGGTAGGCCCAAGGGCAGGGTGCATTGTAAGCATAAGGTAGGACAAGCCTGACAAGGTTGGCATGTCCTAATAGTGAATTACAGCCATATTCGTTTTTCACTATTGTAAGGTAACCTGCTCTCCATCAGTTAGAATGGGCTGCCAGGATTATTAATGCTATAATCCTAGCGGGCTCGGGGAGCATGGTGCAATGTCGAGTTTGGTATCCCTGAACTCAGGGTTTAATAACGCATCCGTTTGGGTGGATGGTTTTTGGACTCTGTGTTTGAAAATAGCACTTTTGGAAAGTAGCTATTTTCTTGTCTAACTGTCTACCGGTCTCTGCTGGTTCTGGTGTGCGTGTGACAGGAGCTGGGTGGCTTCAGAGGTCTGAATGAGTCAGTGTGGGGTGAGTGGGGCATTTGCATTGAGAGTAGGGGAAGAGTAGCTCCTGATAGCCTGCCCTGCCTGATACAATGCTGGCTCCGCCCCCCTGCCAGGCGACTGATGACTCTGTGCCTGCCAGGGACTTTCCTGGCCCCACCTCCTGCCGGGCAACTGATGGCCCTGCCCCTACCATTGAAAATGCTGGCTCCGCTCCTGCTGGGCGGCTGAAGACTCTGCCCTGCACAGTGAATAGGCCAGGTGCCTAGGCCTGGCAACACCCACAACAAACCCGAGATGGGGGGAAATTCCCCTGCATGGACAAAGGGATCAAAGCCAAAAAGGGGTATAAGAGAAGGACCCCTGAACCAAGAATTTAGATCACTTCTGACAAGGAAACCTGAACCACGGACAAGAAGCCTGCTGATCCAAGGACTGCCTACCCCTTCTGCCAGAGTGCTGTTTGTTGGGGGAATCCTGCAGTTGCTTCTTTATTTTTGCCAAGGAACCAGGGGAGAGGAACTGAGTGTGTACTCTCAAACTTGCTATAGAAAATCTCCAAGGGTTGGAAGAGTGCCAGCCTCCTGTTGAAGTCACAGGGCCAAAGGACTTCATTTATTTGCTAAAAGTGCTTGTTGCTGGAACCTGAAATCCAGCACCTCTGAAGAATCCGGCAAACTCGACGCCGACGGACGCCGCCGAATCCAGCTCGACATCGTGAGTAACGGCTCCAGTGTCCCGCACCTTCGACGCCGGCCGCCGGGCCCGATCGATGCCAGTAGCGACGCCAGTGAGTAGCGAGTTCGGCTCCAGCTCCAAGTGACCCTGTGTCGACGCCGCCGCTGATCGCATCGACCTCGAGCCCTCTCGACGCCGTGAGCGCTGCTCACTCTTGCAACATCGACATCGACGACGCCGTATCCTGCTTCATCTCGTGAGCGCTGCTCCTGCCTGACTTCGGTCGACGCCGCTGCAGATCGACCCGACTCCGAGGCCCGATCGACGCCGAAGACGCGACGCCGGACATCTCGACGCCGCTGATCATCGAGTGCTTCACTTTTCCAAGGTACTGTGTTGTTGGGGTCTGTGGGACTCCGGGCTCAACGTAGCGCTCCTCGCGGTCGACGCCGAACCTTTGGATTAACTTTGCCTCGACGTCGTGTGACTCCCGTGTGGGTTACATTGTTGCCAAGAACTGTGTTTTAAAGAAGAAGAGTTGCTTTTGTTACTAAAGACTTTGTGCTAAGAAGAAACCGTGCTTGAACTACTATTTTTCCTTCCAAGAGTATTTATTAAGATTGTGGTATATTTTTAGGTCTCGCCTGTCGATGCGCATGCGCATCGAGCTTGCGAGCCTATTGCGGCTTAAACAACCTTTAACTAACAAGCAAGGAATCGTGGCGATTCCTTGCAGTGCCCGTGACTTTTAAGCTCAATGCGCATGTGCATTGAGCTTAAAAGCGCGTGCACATCAGTTCCCTCAGCCGCAATCGCCGTCTGTTCCCTCAGCCACATTCCTCCGACACCTTTTGAAGTGAAGCTTAGCTTCACTTCAAAGGCCCCGACTTCTTCACACCCACATGCCGCTCTCCCCGCTCCGCCCCCTCCCCTGCCCGCCGTGTGCATTTCTCCTACACCCCCTCCCCACAGCAATGCCCTCCGTCTGTTTTACAATTTGAAGAGGTAATCGGAGTGCCTCCTCACATTTCACTTCACTGCCTTCCAACCTCATGGTTGAAACTTTAGTCACCATCTCCTGTTGTCGTACTGTTGTGCCGCTTGTCTTGATTCGCTACAATGTAAGCCCTCAGATGCCTTTTTTCTTTCTTCTCTGATTTACATCGTTTTGTACCAAGTTTTTTTTCCCTTGGCTTTCAAAATACCTTTTGCTAACATACCGTGAAAATGTGATCAGCTTCACCCATCGTCCCCGTTCAGCACTAATCCATTCCTGTAAATAAAGTTATAAATATATTTTCCACTTCTGCTGCAAGACTGCATATCATCCAAATCTTTTTGATTTCGATTTCTTTCCACTGGGGTTGCTCTACTACAGATTCAAAGAAACGCATGGTGTGCATGTTTTGTTATAAGAACATAAAAAGGGATCTCTAAACTCTTTTTTAGGTAAATAAACACTGGTTTATGATACAGCAACTCTATCAAATGGGCCGTGGTAATAATCAATTTGTGTTTTCTTTAATGAGGGAAACCCAATTTTCAATCGTACCTGTCCTTTCCACCCATGTACTCTCCATCTTACGCACTATTGACCACACACTGTGAGCTTGCCCTTTCTCCTTTTTTTCACCCCCACAATCATACCTGAAGAACTATTCACGTGCTGCTCTCTTTATGTTGCAAGTCGCCTTCCCGTATGCTCAACGACTTCCCTGTAATAGTTCTGAGAATATGGTTGACTTATGTACAAAGTCAATCATCTTTCCAGCCCGACCATTCTTCTTTGTATGCACAACACCCACCCTCACCCTCACTCACCCTCACTCACCCTCACCCTCACTCACCCTCACCCTCACTCACCCTCACTCACCCTCACTCACCCTCACTCACCCTCACTCACCCTCACTCACCCTCACTCACCCTCACTCACCCTCACCCTCACTCACCCTCACTCACCCTCACCCACCCTCACCCTCACTCACCCTCAATCACCCTCACCCTCACTCACCCTCACTCACCCTCACTCACCCTCACTCACCCTCACCCTCACTCACCCTCACTCACCCTCACTCACCCTCACTCACCCTCAGACTCACTCACCATCAACCCCTCACCCTCACTCACCCTCACCCACCCTCAACCCCTCACCCTCACTCACCCTCACTCCCCCTCACTCACCCTCACTCACCCTCACTCACCCTCACTCACCCTCACCCACCCTCACTCACCCTCACCCTCACTCACCCTGACTCACCCTGACTCACCCTCACCCTCACCCTCACTCACCCTCAACCCCTCACCCTCACTCACCCTCACCCTCACTCACCCTCAACCCCTCACCCTCACTCACCCTCACTCACCCTCACTCACCCTCACTCTCACTCACCCTCACTCACCCTCACTCACCCTCACCCACACTCACCCTCACCCTCACTCACCTTCAACGCCTCACCCTCACTCACTCTCAACCCCTCACCCTCACTCAACCTCAACACCTCACCCTCACCCTCACTCACCCTCAACCGTTCACCCTCAACCCCTCACTCACCCTCACTCTCACTCACCCTCACTCACCCTCAACTCCTCAGCCTCACCCTCACTCACCCTCACACTCACTCACCCTCAACCCCTCACCCTCACTCACCCTCACCCTCACTCACCCTCAACCCCTCACACTCACTCACCCTCAACACCTCACCCTCACTCACCCTCAACACCTCACCCTCAACCCCTCACTCACCCTCACTCTCACTCACCCTCACTTACCCTCAACCCCTCACCCTCACTCACCCTCACTCACCCTCACTCACCCTCACTCACCCTCGCCCTCACTCACCCTCACTCACCCTCACCCTCACTCACCCTCACCCTCACTCACCCTCAATCACCCTCACCCTCACTCACCCTCACTCACCCTCACTCACCCTCACTCACCCTCACCCTCACTCACCCACCCTCACCCACCCTCACCCTCACTCACCCTCAATCACCCTCACCCTCACTCACCCTCACTCACCCTCACTCACCCTCACTCACCCTCACTCACCCTCAGCCTCACTCACCATCAACCCCTCACCCTCACTCACCCTCACCCTCACTCACCCTCACCCTCCCTCAACCCCTCACCCTCACTCACCCTCATCCCCTCAGCCTCCCCCTCACTCACCCTCAACCCCTCACCCTCAACACCTCACTCACCCTCACTCTCACTCACCCTCAGTCACCCTCACTCACCCTCAACCCCTCACCCTCACCCTCACTCGCCCTCAATCACCCTCATCCTCACTCACCCTCACCCTCACTCACCCTCAACCCCTCACCCTCAATCACCCTCACCCTCACTCACCCTCAACCCCTCACCCTCACTCACCCTCACCCTCACTCACCCTCACTCACCCTCACCCTCACTCACCCTCAACCCCTCACCCTCACTCACCCTCACCCTCACTCACCCTCACCCTCCCTCAACTACTCACCCTCACTCACCCTCATCCCCTCAGCCTCCCCCTCACTCACCCTCAACCCCTCACCCTCAACACCTCACTCACCCTCACTCTCACTAAATGACAAAGCCATCAATATAGCAATTTTAACATCGCAAAAATAAATAAATTATGTCATTTACAAGAACAATAACTACAACTTTTCTAATGCAATACTTATTGCATTCCAACCCCACTCATCCACGCAACGCCACTCACACACGCAACGCCACTCACACACGCAACACCACTCACACACGCAACGCCACTCACACACGCAACGCCACTCACACACGCTACGCCACTCACATACGCAACGCCACTCACACACGCAACGCCACTCACACACGCAACGCCACTCACACACGCTACGCCACTCACATACGCAACGCCACTCACACACGCAACGCCACTCACACACGCAACGCCACTCACACACGCCACTCATCCACGCAACGCCACTCATCCACGCAACGCCACTCATCCATGCAACACCACTCTTCCATTTGCAAAACGAAAAATGTCTAACTATTCTATTGCGAGACCTATTGCATTTCCAATGCTTGTTGTCGTTATTTGGTCTTGTGCTAAGCCTTTTATAAACATTCTTATTTTTATAATACTACTGTGTCGTGTCCATTTGTAGTGTATTCACTTTATTACTGTATGTGGTCATAAATGCTTAACGCACTGCCTCTGAGATAAGCCTGTCTGCTTTGCCAAGCTACCAAGGGGGTGAGCAGGGGTTATCTATGTGTGTGATCCCCTTGCCCTGACTAGAAAAGGTGTGTCCCTATTTGTCAGAAGTGTATACCTCTGCCAACTAGAGACAGCCGCTTCTAACAGGCGCGTTCAGTCGTCAGGCTCCCACACATTTAGTAGACACCTGCGTGGTTCAGAAACTAGTGATACTCCCACCGTTTGTGACACTGTTCTTAAGATCATTTTCAAATAGCCGGTTATCTTGGGGCAATCCCACAATGTATGATAAAAGGTGCCTTCCTCTCCACAACCTCTTAGACAATATGGATCCTGTGCTCTATTCATTTTATGCAAATTGTGTCTGGTATGATATGTGCGGTGTAATATTTTGAGCTGCACCAGCCGGAGGCGTGAGGGTATGCCCACCTCTTTGGGAGAGGACAATGCCTCCTGCCACTCTGTGTCGTCCAATTCCCCCACGTCTGTTACCCACCTCCCTCGGCGGACAACTGTCGGATCCGGTAAGTTATTAATCAGTTTGCGGTATGTGAAGAATGTGGCCCGCTTCTGCATGTACTCCGTGAGGAGTCTATCCTCAAACGGTGAGGCCTCCGGGACATCAGTGTCTGGGGGGAGCACCGCCAATAATGCGTGTTTAATCTGTGCATAACGAAAAGCCTCTGAAGGTGCTAGGTCATATAACTGTCTAAGTCGCGCAAATGGGATAACCGTCCCCTTGTCCCATAGGTCGCCCACCGTGGATATGCCTATATTGTCCCATTGAGCAAAACCATTACTATTTCTCAGGTGCCCTAGTCGTTTGGTGTCCCAAAGTGGGGTGAGCCGAGTAATGACTCCCTTCCAACCCAGCCGAGTCTGTGCTGTGTGCCATATCATCACCATGTGTTTTGTGGGGCCAATTAGCTTTGCAAGTTGGCCTTTATTATAGAGAGTGGCCAGCACATTCCCGGTACCCAGCTGGAGCCTGTCTGCCTGGTATGCTGGATCGCTCTGTGGGGCGTGTATCCATTGGTTGATGACTTTGAGGTGCGCCGCCCAGTAGTATAATTGAATATTAGGAAGTGCCACTCCTCCATCATACCACCCTCTGTGTATCTTCGTCTGTGCAATGCATGCTGGCTTGTTTCCCCATAGCAGCGCAGACACCTGGGCCGCTATTTGTTTGAAGTACTTCAGGGGCACTGGAAACGGAGTGTTCTCAAGGACGTACAGAAAGCGAGGCAAGGCCATCATTTTAAACAATGCCGCTTTCCCAAGCAATGTTTTGTGTGCTTTTTTAATGAGAGGTCACTGCTTGAGGATTTAAAAGTGGTTAATAAATGTCTGTGTTCATTTTCCATTTTAATTTACTTTTAGTTTTCTTTGATTGTTTGGTGGGTTGTTTCTCGTTTTGAAACAGGATGGTTTACAGAAGGTCGTTCTTTTCTGTTTTCAAAGTATAGTTTTCTTTCGATTTATCTGTTGTCGGGTATAGGAAGAAAACAAATGTTTTGTTTCTTTTTTAAAAAATCCCTTTTTATTTTGAAAAAAATTATTCGTTAGAACTAGCATTATGCTAAGCTTTCAAAATGTACATTAAAAATTGAATAACATTTGAAAATCTTCACGATTTTATTTTTATGGTTTAACAGTTTTTGTTCGATTGCAGCAGAGATTTTAAAAAAAATTATACCGTGTACATAATTGATTTACACATTTACATTTTAATTTCTTTACCTTTGTTAAAGAAGTTGGTATAAGTTGTCTGCGTTCTGTCTTCCAACTTTTTTGTTGAAATGATTTCTTCACTAAAAATTATTTAGTAAGCTGGAAAATTGAAAATTTAATACTGTTTAGCTTACTAAATATTTTTATGTGTTTTAGACATTAAATCATTACATTTAAAAAACAGTAACTTGTTAAATTTTTCCGTTTCACAAAATTGCTTTAAACATTGTTGATTGGTAAAGGTTAATTAATTATATTCTATTTTTAATAACGTACTTACAACTATTTTCGCTTTATATTTCTTTGTGTTTTCAAATTTCTTGAATCGATTTTCAAAGATGAAGAAATCTGAAATAAGTTAATATTTTATTTATAATAATTCTGCTGATTAATTCACAAATATGCTATTTCTTTATATGCTATGTCTTATACTCACTTGATTTTATGAGAGGTAATGTATTCTTTTTGTCGAGTTGTTGCGGCTTGAAAAAGGTTGGAGTGTCAGGAATATCCGTCTGCTCTCTCTGGTAGTTAATTAACTACTGGTTTCAAAATGGTGTCTTAGTCGTATTTATAGCTTTTTGTGGGTCTTGTCTTAATTTTTGAGAAAAGCATCGTTTGATTGTGTGTTTTTTTCTGATTCGTTTTCTGTGTGAACTTATAATTTAAATTTTATATTTAAAAATGAGTATTTTATCCTTTGAATTGCGTTTAGTCCTCCATTTTGTTTTCAATGTTTTGGTGTTTGGGTCATGAAAAGTGTTGTAGGACTGTGTTTTTGCTTCGTTTATAAAATGGCAGCTATGTTTATGTCTTAGTAAGTTTTTTTCGGATTATTTACCTTTGTGTTTTCTTTATGTTGATTGATCATTATTGTGTATTGAAAATGGTTTTGAAATAACGATTAATAATGTTTGTTTGTAATACTCGTGTATTTATTTTTATACTCGAGTACTATTTTTGTTCACATGCTCGTTTTTGAATAAACATGTGTTTAATTTATTTCCGTATTTTAATACACTTCCCCACCCAAAACCCCTATTTCCATCGCATCGCGTCCCAGGTGGTAATTTTCAATATTTTTAAATTATTAATACTTTTTTTCACTTGAATATTATTTGAGTACTTCATTTAATACCTGAGTAATAATTTTATAAAAATGCAATTTTTTTTACATTTTTTTTTTAATTATCGTTCAGTTTCTTACCACATTTTAATACACTTCCCCACCCAAAACCCCTATTTTCCCTGCATCCCGTGCCAGTAGGTATTTTACAAAATCAATTTATATTTATTAATATTTTTTTCTGCGTTGTAATGGTATGCGTTATATTTTTTTTCGTTGTAATGGTACTTTTCTATCATCTAAATTACTTCGCGTTGTAATGGTATGCGTTGTTAAAACTTGCGTTGTAATGGTACTTGCGTTGTAAAAAATGCGTTGTAATGGCATGCATTGTAAAAGCAAACAAATTGGCCTGACTCTCTGGGTCATGTGGATCTGACGTCTCAGTGAATTGTGGTACAATGTTAAAGAAGACACTTTTTTGCAGTGCCCTGACAACTAATGATTGGCCCGGGCACTCTGTGTTTTTTCCTGCTCTATTGTGCATGCTGCACCGAGGTAATGTCAATGTGCAACCATGTGCTTTGTGTGGCTCTGGCCTGCAGGTGGTGGTGCTCACAGGCCGCGTCCGCAGGATGTTTTTTTCCTGATATAGCCAGACATAAAGACCATCCAAGGCAACCAAGAGCAGCCTCCCTCAGCCTGCAATCAGTTTGATACAAGTAAATCTGCACCTGTTGGCCCCCAGCAAGGCTGCAAATCATCTCTGGTTAAATAGGGGAATCTGTGAGCACCAGCCAGGTTTGCAGAGGGCAGGGACTTTGATGCTAGTTTGACTACAGGGCCTACCCCCACCCCTCCCTGATAAGTATAACTTACTTGATGCTATGGTACTTCCAATATAGGCAAGCGCATCACTTTTATTCTGCATGCACAAGCTTACCTTTAGCATGCTATGCATTTGGCTGTAAAATTTGCAGTAGTGTGCTACTAGGGGAATCAATTTTTCTGTTGTCGCCCTGAGGAATGCTGAGTACCTATGTTAGGCCAATACAGTAGGGCAGAAACATGTAGCCGTTTTTACATTAGGGTCATAGGACCACAATATCCTGGTTGCCCCCCATAGTTACAGTTTTAATCTTTCCCATTCACCCCATGAATAAAGGAATACCTTGGGGTGGATGAGGAATTTTTATCTAATAGTATATAACCACCCAAACAAAAAAGAAGCACTTCTTCAAAAAGCTCCCTGGAATATGGTCGAGCCCACCCTGACCTTTAGGAGTCAGGGTGAAACCTATGATGAAGCATGCCACTACTAGAGTGGATGAGGGTTGTATAAAAAAAGTTTTTCCTTTTCCCACCACCGAGTGTGGTGGATTATATGTGTAATTCTAATCTCTTTACCACACTGCCACCTAGAGAGGAGGATACCAAATAGGTTATTGAGTTTGGGAGCACAGCATTAAAGGCAGTGTGGGCAGTGTCGGTGTGTGAGGTGCTGGAAGGGTCAATTTAAAGACATGACTAAAAAGGTAAGTGTTGCACATAATAACAGGGCACACACTTTAAAGAAAAAGACAAATGCAAGTTAAGCAATTAGTGTGAAATGCAATCTTTACAAAGACTTGACTTTTTAAGTACAAAGTATTGTTTCAATCTCATCGGCTGTGCTACAATAAAGAACTAGAAGAAAGTTATTGTTATTGTCTATCTCTATTTTGCTTGACGTATGAAATGCTATTAAATCATCAGGAATACTTTGGAGGGTTATGTCATTTCGGCAATGGCTGGCTGCAGAGCTGTCCTGTTCTTCAAATGTTTCTCTGAACTTTCAACCAACATTTTTTTACGACTAACAAGGATCCTCATATTGTTTGGAGGAGGAGACTTATTAAACAGCAACAAATGGCCTAGATGGGGGCAGCCTATTAGTTAATACAATCAGTGCAGGGTGAATGTGTGTGTAATGAGAGAGAAACAAAATTGAATCCTGGTTGGTGCAGTGGGCATACATGCCAACCCTCCGATTCAGGCTGGAGACTAATGATTTCAAAGCTAGTCTCCAGTGGTGGTCGCCACAAACAAAAAGTGGTGAGGTGGGTTGAGTGGGAGCGAGGCGGAGCACGGGAGGGGGAGTGTGTGTGTGTGAGGGGGGGGGGTGGTAATAATATTTTTTTTGAAAGAAGACTTACCTGAAGCTGCTGGCTGCCTCCCTCATCGCGCCTCGGTGTTCTTCTTCTGTTTGCATCACAGACTCCCTGTGCAATCCTCCCCTGCTCTCATGCTATGAGAGCTGCACGGGGATTGGCCTGAGCAGGCTGCATTGATGCTCCGCTTAGGACAGGGATTCTGTGCTGTTTCTCCAACCCGCCTGCTTAATACAGAAAGAAACCTAAGTACGCATGTGTGTTTGGCCGGGCTGAGACGGCCGGCCAAAACACACATGCGCACTTAGAAGTGCATGAACCAGTCCTCCTCCTACCTCCCATGGCCCCAGCCCCACCCCTCCCTACGCACGCTAGTTCAGCCAGCAGGTGAAAAATAATATGATGATAGGATTTTGTTTTATTTTTCACCTGCTGGCTCTGAGCCAGTGCGGCGACGCTCCTCTGCCATTGTGGAGGAACCGCTCCTGCTACTATCCTGCCTCCCGGTTCCTGCATGCAGAAACCCAATTCAGAGTTTTGTAAAACTGCCAAAAAGTTAAATGTTGTACCCTGTCAAGCATGTGCCAATCCCCCCTCCAAGAATTACCTTTTTGTTAAATTCCTATTTATTGGCATTTAATGTATTAACATTACGAGACAACAGCCTTGAACAGTTAGCAACAGGAAGGTACAAGAATGGGGAGGAAAGGGAAGGGGAGAAACAGAAGGGGGGAAAGAGAAGGCACACCCAGCATATAAAGACATCAGATTAGCTAATCATAGCAGGTTACACAGGCTGGTCTTCGCATTAACAATAACGCTCCAAAGTTCAGGTATGATATAAGCAGGGAGCAACTTCAGAGGGGTATTATTGAGAAATGCATTCCGTGCAGAACATGTCAATGTGGACGGGGGATAAACAGCGAAGCACTGGTCAGTGTCCCCAATACAAGGCCCCCCGAACGTTGTTCAAAATGGAGACAAACATTAGTAGGTATTTGTGTGCATGCACTTGAGATGGGGAGGTGTCTCGCAGTCGCAGGTATGTTAAGAATGGCTCCAGGACCGGCTCTAGGCTCATGGTGGCCCTGTCCAGGGAGCGTAGGTGGGGGCCCCGGAAGAGGGGGTCCGGACGGGGCGGAGCTCAGGAAGGTGTTTTAATAATACGTCCAGAAAAGTCGTTAGATGATTGACCAGTACCTGCGGCTGCTCCTACCCTTCCGAATTTGTCTCAGAACGATACAACAGGGGCGGCCTTAGGCATGTGCAAGCTGTGCTCCTGCACAGGGCCACCAAACCCCAGGGGCCACCACGCCAATATATATCCTTAATATAATAATCCTCTGAGGATGGATACATATTTGCGTGGCGGACCCTGGCAGGGATTTGGTGGCCTCCGGCTCTGTTCCACTTCCAAACACCCTGACCCCCCCCCCCTCTTTACTGGCCTCTGAGCTTCGCCCCTCCCGGACCCCCTCTTCCGGGGCCCCCTACCTACGCTCCCTGCCCAGGGTCACCATGAGCCTAGAGCCGCCCCTGGATACAATTTAGAAGGAGGAAAGCATTGTGACACACGACATGAGGGACTGGGCGCATCTGTGACCTGCATGGTGCATGCTTCACTTTGCAGCTGGGACATCACATTGAACTCTGTCTCTTTATACTTTGTATGAGTGACTGAGGCCGGCCTGTAACTAGACTGCACACAGATCTCGCCAGTCGCCAGCAAGTGTATTCACCACCAAAGTTATCTTACAGCTACAATGCTTTGGAATTTGTTGGGTAAACAAAGATCTAGGTGTCTACAGTCTAATCCCCTGCAATAAACTATTTTAAAGTGAAGCCTGCTCGAGAGAAAACAAAGTATAATTAGAGAAGGTATAATACAGCAATATATGGTAGACACTCGAGCACAAGAACAAACGTTACGTTCGTAGGCAAAGGCAATGGTGGCACTTGTGCAAGTATCAACGCAAGCAAAATGCCATTACCACGCAGTCCCCGGCAACACTCACTCGAAAGATCTGCCAAGGTGCCCTTTTTGTCAACTGGAGAGCATCATTATATTCCCACCCAGCCAGGTAGATTTGTCCACACACGCCCACTGCATTAATCTGAAGAGGATCAAGTGCACAAAATCTGATAGTCTTCAGAGCATCACCCCCATTGGGCACACCATGCCATGCAAGGCGTAGATGGCAAGGGGTCATCTCTGAGGGGGGGACTCTATGCAGGCAGTAGAAGGCAAGGTGTCTTCTTTTCTGGGAAGTGCTGTGCCGAGAGTAGAAGGCAGACAGAGGTCATCTCTGGGGGGCATGCTACGCAGGGAATAAATAGAAGGCGGGGGGGTGGAGTCTTCTCTAGGGGCTCGGTGAAGTGGTTAGAGAAAAGGGAAAGGGAAGTGCTTTAAATGGGAAGATACTGCCCGGTACTGCGTGCCTGCACTTCCTGAATGCGAAGGGTAGAGTATCTGCACCTCTCAGCACTGCTGTAACATATTTAATGGGAGAGCACCGGCACTTCTAAGGAGCAAGCAGGTACTCTAATTAGTGAGTGCCTGCAATTCAATATTTCCATTTCACGCACTGAGGCCTGAACAAGGGGTATTTTGGTCGTCTGTCACCTTGCTCCTTTGTTCTCGACTCAGTACAGGGGTTGGGCTCAGGACGCACAGGGATCCGTGTTTTTGAGATGGAGCCTGAGACCAGGGATGAGCCTTTTAAATAATGCCTAATATAGAATTATGGCGTGCGTCACTGCCGGTGTCGGCGCGATCAGGCAGCACTGCAGCAGGCTGTCATTGTAAGACTGTTCCCACTCGAGGCCTGCACATTGCACAACAGTGCCTGTCAAATAATATTCACAGATTGAATCTATCTTTGTTGTGTCTATTAACACACCTGCAAGTCCGCTGTCCGCTTCAATGAAGATAACAAAGAAAGGAAGCAACCTTTCCCGAGAGAGCTTAATAGGCACGCAGCAGCCGCTCATTAAAAACCCATCCCTGCCTTTGAAGGGTTAGAAATCCTCGAAACCGGCTGCACGCTTTCTACTGGATTTATAATGCAATGTTTGGCAAATTTGGACTGTTTGGCAATAAAGCAAGGCACTGGAAGTTGGGGATGGGCTGGGCTGCCTCAAAAAGGGCATGTGTGGGGCATAGGATTTAGGAAGAATTAAGCCAGCTTGACTCGAGCCTGACTGGTGGTGCACCCACCCGAACAGGGCCCTCAGGGCCGTGTTTTCATTTGTGTGCCACTGCACTGCCACATTTTTAACTTAAACTTACTACTTAGTCACTATATTCATATCATATTCTCATATATACAGTATATTATATATTATAAATTAAAATGATACTATTTAATTAATTCTCAGACTCTCTCTAGCAGTCTCGTCTCAGAGTCAGACTCTCACCGTTCCAAATTTGAAGGGTCGGGGAAGAGTCGAGATAGTGCCGGAGTCGGACAGGTGTTCTCTGATGATCGTCGGTGGCGTTGGTATTAATTGTTCTTTATTCTTACACGATGACGACGCACAGTGGCACCACCACTCACGCACTCTCCCTGGCGGGAGCGTGACCACCGTGACGCGTCAGAGCAGCTAAGAGCAGCAGAGGTGCAGTTGCGCACTGCGCACAGCGCGCTGGGGCTGTCCCAGGGCCGTCTGTCATTGGTAGTAGGGCTAAGATTGACGGCCCTGGGATCCAAACTGCTGGCTGGCTGGGCAAGTGAAACTGAAAACAACAACGCTGCCATTGCTAGCCGGGGTCGGAGCCGGAGGCCGCCAAATCCAGCCAGGGGGCCGCCAGTGCCACGATGTATAATCATTGATCCTTCCGATCCGATCCTCGTCGTGGTGGCCCCTGGGGTTTGGCGGCCCTGTGCAGGTGCACACTTTGCACATGCCTAGGGCCGGCCCTGATGGCTCCCAGAAGCCTTTAGGGCAGGAAGTCGGGGGCATCAGTTCTCAGTAGGTGGCCAATTGTAACTGGCAATATGTTGTGTCCTGCACCCAGGATGTGACCCTGGGTACAGATTTCCTCCCCCGGTGCTTGGCTAGTTGGCACTTAGCCAAGAGCAGGAGCATAGCAGTTAGGCATCGATGAGCAAGTGGTACGTCTTTAGCCTAGTAAGCTAACCATCTGCATTTGCGGTGTGGGGGGACAGGTGATCTGTTGGGAGTGTAATGTACTGTATGCCAATAGTGTGCTATTCTAGGGCATTTCCAAGCCAAATGTAAAAAAACGAAGCCTGGGGTGCCAAGCACCTCTCACAGTGCGCCTCCTTATTCAAGCCCCTGTGTTAAAGTTGTGTCGGTGTACGATATAACCGATGGAGAAACTTGAAGTGTATCAGTCGCAGTCTATAATTGCGTGAGAGAGCTGCAGTCTGTTTGCAACAGTGTGTCCACTGTTCAGTAGTGAGAGGTGGGTCTGTGTCCAGTGCCATTTAGCATGGGCTGTAGGGGTATGTATTGGGGTTTATTTTGCTTAACAGTGTAGAGTTGTGTGACCAGTTTGCGATATGAGGCATGCATCAGCAGGGGAACAGCCTTTACAATGCGGGCATTACCACGCGCTGCCATTACTACGCTGCTTTTACAACGCAAGTCGTTTCAACGACTTGCGCTGGAGGGCGCTGTTGGCAAAGGAATAGTTTAATTTTCTATTCCAACACCTTCCCTACTGTGAACGTGGGCTGGAGTTGGAATAGAAAATTAAACTATTCCACTATCCAGCCCTTACAGCGCAAGTTGTTGTAACGACTTGCGTTGTAAAAACAGCGTTGTAATGGCACGCGTGGAATAGCCCGCGGTGTAGTGACATACATCCGCGTCAGCATGTGCTCCAACGCATGTAACATGGGCAGGAGCTCAGTAAAAGTAGCATGTTGTGCGCTGCATGAGGCTCGTATCTGATGGTATAGAAGGGCATCCAATACTGTACGGCAGGGGATATCTGTCATTGTAAATGGGGGACGAACTGTTTGTCTGGATACAAATTAGTGTAGGTAAACAGGTTTTTGCCTATGTGCTCAGATCTTCACACCTTCGTCTTGTAGCGCCAATAGCATTGGGTTACGCACTAAGGGGATGGAGGAGTGTAAATACACTGTAGGTTATCACAATGTTGCATTCCGTCCCATGCCCATCTAACACAGTCCACTGTGTCAGTCCCTGTGTGTGTGCACTTGTATGCTTGATATAGTGCGGTGGACCACAGGACGGGGAAGCCAGGTTTGCCTCCACTATCACGTGTGGCTGTAAATTGGTGGGGTATAACCAAAAATGTAGGTATTGGGCCTGAGCACACGATGCGTATACACCATGTCTGAGGCATTAAGACCTCCCTGGCGTAAGGGCAGTGTAAGGATTTCCCAAGCAATCATAAGCTGTTTTCCAGCCCATGCCAGCGAAATCAGGTTCAATCGCAGACCTTGGAAGAATTGTTTAGTAAGTGGCAGAGAGGTACAGGTATTTAGGAAATACCATCATTTTGGCTATCACCGGCGCCCAGACAATGGTAAGGGAAGTCGATTCTACATTGGGATTCTATCTTCTAGCCAGGACATTGCTCTGCGGTAATTAGCATGCCACAGCTCGTCTTTATTGCGGCTCAGCCATATGCCAAGATATCGCACTGGCTCAGTTGCCCATTCCATCGGAAACTCAGAGTCAAACAGCATTGTGTTTTCAGTTAGGGGGCATATAATCAAATTGGCCCAGTTGATATTTATGCCCAACAGACAGACTGACATAGTAAATGAGTACCCAAATAATGTGGTCTAAGTTTTTTGGGGGGTTTCAAATATAAAATGCAAAAATATCTGCATATGTGGAGATCAGTATCTTTCTCAGTTTAAAATTGGGCTCCCTATGAGCAGGATGTTGGCGCAGGCGGGCTATGAGTGGCTCCATAGCAAAAACTAATAAGATCAGGGAGAAGGGACAGCTTTGCCGGGTGTCCCATGAGATCAGGAACAGATCCAATATCATCCCATTTAAGCGCAGCCAAGCAGTTGGGGAAGTATACAGCAATTTAATGAGGCACACAAATCGAGGGCTTAAGCCCAGGTGATGAACATGGGCAAATAAGAAGGGCCATTCTAAAGAATGAAATGGCTATTCGCGTCTTGGAGAGCAGCAATCACTGCCAGTCTGGGCTCCATGCTGTACATGACGGCAAACAATATGTGAAGATTGTGTGGCCTGGAACGGTCATGCACAAAGCCCGACTGATCATGTTGAACTATATTTGGAATGAGGAGCAGAAGGCGATTGTCGATAAGTTTGGACAATATTTTGTTGTCCAAATTTATCATAGATAGTGGCCTGTAGGAGTCACACTGATTTGCAGGTTTGCCAGGTTTAAGTATTGTGACAATAACCATATCTCGAAGCGACGGTGGTAGTTCAGTTGATTCCAGAGAAGCCTGGAACATAGATAGAAGGTGGGGGAGCAGTAGGGTCGCATATTCTTTGTAGAAGAAGGTCCTTAGCTCGTTCAATACAGGTGCTTTGTTATTTGGGAGGCTATGTATTACTTGTAAGACCTCCTCTTCAGTGAAGGGCGAGTCTAAATATAAGCAGGGTGCTTGATCAAGACAGAGGAGTTGTACAGAATCTAAATAGGTAGTGTGGATTTAGTCTGGTAGAGACGAGAGTAAAAGGATGCCATCATGGTGAGTATAGAAGTTGGAGTAGATTGGTGTTCTTCACTGTCATCCAGGAGCTTCACCGGGGTGTGAAGCATGTTAGCCAGTGTCCTACCGGCCCGATCTCCCTCGCCGTACCAGCGCACCTGGCGTTTCCGGAACTGAAAATTAATTTCACACCCTGCTTCCTCATCGAACTCTGTGAATTTTTCCACGTATAAGTGCGATAGTGGCAGGAGCATTGGAGGAATAATGGTTGAGTTTGAGCATCTGGAGTTCATTTTCTAGTTGAGCTAAATGCGTTCTTATCGCCTTGAGGACACCTGCTTGTTTCGCAATACATGCCTCCCAGAGTACTTGTGGGGAAGTGCCTGAGCCCTCGTTAAATGAACTAGTCGATTATGGCAGTCCAGACTCGGGCCAAGGACTACGTTGAAGTCTTGTCCCCATATCACAGCGCCTGGTCCCAGATTTGCTATCTGTCACCATACTTCTGCAAAGAATTATGGGCAGTCTATATTTGGCCTGTACACAGAGGCAAATATGATTGGTTGTTGGTGTAGAGAACCAGCTAAAAGGACATATTGTCCCTCCATATCGCACTTGAGTGAGTTGCTACGAGAGGCCCCTGCTTATTAATATAGCGGTCACACAGGCATAATTAGAGTAGAATGAAGAATGTATTTCTGCACACCAGCGCCCTCGGAGGTGAGAGGAAGTGGAGGGTATAAGGTGGACTTCTTGCAAAACACAGATATCTATATGATGTATGGTAAGATAAGTGTGTACGAGATGGGCCTTGCGGGGATCAATTAACCCTTGTATATTCCAAGTCAGACATTTAATAATTGATGTCATGGCACCTGGTCTGTGATATTGTTAAGTCTGAGGTCATAGTCAAAGTGTCAGGGTATGAAGCATACTGTAAGAAGGGGGCATGCTCTGCTCAGTCGAGCCGTGAAAATAATGAAAATGAAGTTCGAAGACCTTGCATGTCGGCTGTGTGAGTGGGCCAGAAGGGAGCAAGTCATCAGGTCAGGGGCCTGCTATTATGTGAAGACCATAACATACAAAGAGAACATGATAGGACGATACATCAGTAACCCACCCCCACCCACACCAACCCCTGAACATTGTTGAGTATCCCAATCCCACCCCCCACCCCAATCCCATCCCCAAACAGATGCTACACACGTGGGACTCATCCCGGAGGGCGAAGGAGAGCAGAGCGAACTTCCCAGCCAGAAGTGGACTGAGTGGCAGAAACGGTGGAAACCAGCTGTGTTATTGCCCTATGGCCCACGTCCATGCTTAAATCAACATCTGGTGCAACATACAAAAGTTGGGCTCCAGTGTTCGTCTGGTCACATAAACGTCTCCAGTAGGGAAAAGGCAGAAATATGATGACTATAACAAAAATCAACTTGATTAATCATTGTCATCCAGATGTGCTTCCTCCCGGACCATGGGGATCTTTGGGTAAATCTTGTTGAATACTTTTGGCAAACTTCAGGGCAGCCTTTGAGTCAGTAACGTGGTGTGCTTCTTCATACATGACACGTACCTTGGTAGGATAGAGGAGAGCGTATTTGATCTCCGCTTTTTGGAGGATTATTGTGGCTGGCAGGAATTCTCTACAGGCAGCCTGGACTGCAATAGTAAAGTCAGGGAAGAACGAGATCCCATTACCTTGATAGTGCTTCGCCACTTTCTCTGGACAAATGCAAGACCACATCTTGGTCCTTATAATTAAAGAGGGGCGCAATGATGGGGCGAGCTAGTGTACCTGGTGGCGGCTGTGGTGTGAGGGAATTGGTGAGCGCGGTCAGCAATAAAGACCAGGGAAAGGGCCTCCCCGAATAGGTGCTGTAGCATTGTTGCAACTCAGTCTTCCATGTTGTTGAGAGCCGTGGTTTCTGGGACCTTCATAACACGTAGGATTTTGCGCCTCAAGCACGCCTCTAAATCTTCATTTGTGGCCTTAATTAGTTCAAGGACTTTGTCCATTCTGAGCAGGTGTTCACTGGTCATGGTATGGGTATCATCTATGTCGGATACACTACCTCAAGGTGATACAAGCGATCATCATGGTTATCAACTCGTTCTTTCATTCTGTCCAGGCGACTTGCCATGAGGTCTAGCTTGGCCTCAATTGCCTGCAGGCTTGTCTTTACATCAACAAGGATTTCTCTAATATCATCGTCCCGGCTGACATCCTCTGTGGAAAAAGCAGAATGCATCTCCTGTGACTGCTCTATATCTGTCTGGTGTGAGAATTTCTTACTCTTGAACGGGAGCCTGGATTGTCGTGTAACGTGTTTGCCGATCTTTCCTGCCAGATTTTAAGGAGCACTCTGAATATGGTGGCAGTGAAGACAGCAAGCCTACACAAAAGTTCAATATGTAATAAATGTCTCAAGAGGCCCAAGTGCAGCGGCAAAGTATCTAGGGGGGCCCGAGGGCTACTTTACATGCCAGAGCTCTGTCAGTCCCCTCCAGCACACAGGGCTCGATTACAAAAATGGGTCCAAATTGTAAGCAGGTAAAATCTCGTACAGGTGGCCACTAAGTTATCGCACCCAGCAGGAAGAGCCCGGGCCGATGACATGGAGGACTCTGGCCTCAGAAAGCTTCTCAGGCAACACGATCTCAGGCCCCGCCACGCCCCGGATAGACAGCAGGTACCGGGAGGCACAAGCAGGCCTAATCAGTCCACAGGAGTAGCCACAAGAATCAATGTATTCAGCTGCCCCAGACACAAGTAAGTTTTGTCATCAATAGGGCAACTGGGTGAGTAGATAGATGCCTGTGGAGCTCACAGGTCAAAGTAGGCCCACCCCAGGCAGCACCTCAGCAGATCTTCACTCAAGGGCCTGGGGGAGGGAGGGGGTCCCAGTCCTTCAGCTGCCAGTGGTGCACAGCGGTCCCTCCAGCTATTGGGGCGTGAAGAAATAGCGCTAACCCCTTGTTGAGTCGGGGCTCCGAATTCAGTCAGATCTGCACATCAGGTTTGAGCTGATTCTCGCACACTGCACCGCGTAGCAGCACAGGCGCAGACCCAGACGTCGGCCAGCAGTCGCAGGTCTCCCGATGCAGGAGGGATGGAAAGTACCAAACACACCTAGACACAGAGGTGGCACTTCTTCAAGTTCGGCAGCAGACAGGCCGCTGCTGCAGCCAGCCGGCTCCCCACAGGGCAGCCAGCAGTGTGGCCAAGCCGCTACGCAAGCCCAGCGTCACGCAGGTCAGTCCAGCCCGTGGCCCTTGCCCCCAGCAACAGGTTTCCACCAGTGCCTCAGGGGGCCGCACTCCCAGGGGCGGCCTTAGGCATGTGCAAGCTTGGCACCTGCACAAGGCCACCAAACCCCAGGGGCCACCACACCAATATATATCCTTAATATAATAATCCTCTGAGGATGGTACATATTTGTGTAGCAGCCCCTGGCAGGGATTTGGCGGCCTCCAGCTCTGTTCCACTTACAAAACACCCAGACCCCCCCCATTTCACTGGCCTCCGTGCTCCGCCCTGCCCAGACCCCCTCATCCGGGCCCCCTACCTACGCTCCCTGCCCAGGGCTGCCATGAGCCTAGAGCCGCCCCTGGCACTCCATTCAGATGGAAGCTGCGCCATTAGTGATGAGCTGGGTTGCAGTATGTCACAGATTGGACAGCTGATGGGGTAGGATTCAGTCGGATTATGCCTTCAGCCGGCAGAACCTCTCTACCGCATGGCCGTCTTACTGCTCGGCTAGGCTTCTCCCAGTACCGGATTTCCAAATAGGCAAAGTAGGCAGCGCTCTATGGGCCTCACTCCTTTTAGAGGCCTCGCGAAAACAAGTCAAAATAATCAAGATTTGATATTGAAAGAAAATTACGTTCACGCTTTCTTAAATTGTTTCCAAAAAATAGAAAAAAGTTATCAACTCAAAGAAACAAAAACTTTACATTAAAGACTCTGTAGAGAAAATACTGTATTAATGTAATGTACCCATTGAATATAAAAAGTTTTGTTGGCTTATTAAAATGTAACTATTAATCTTTGTTTAATAACATTAATAATTGTTAATGTTTATTTTTGTGTAATAAAATTGTTTTTTTTTAATAGTTTGTTGGTAAAATTAAAACGCATTAGGAGATAATTTGCAAGGGGTGGGGGGGGGGCGAAATTTCGACTGCCTAGGGGCCTCCACAGGGTTTAATCCGGCACTGGCTTTGTCCTTCCTCCAAGAATTACCTTTCACATCAAAAGCTAACACTTTGTCCTCAATTCTTAGAGGGGTACATTAGAGCATACGACAGGCCTCAACATTTTTTTTGGGCATTTCTATATAATGCAAACAAACACAGAGTTTAGAACACAGTTTTTGTTTGTGCTGTTATTAAACTGCCAAAAATTAAATGCTGATTGTCTATCACCATAAATACCAATAGACCCAATTCAGGCAGATTGTCTCTGCTCCAATACAAGTCAGTGGAAATACATTCCCCCGACAATTTTTTAATTTTAAATCTCTCACTTGTCTGCTCTAACATGTTGGCATGTATGAGTGGGGAATGTGACTTGTATTTATAGTGCTACGAGGTCCCAGTCTGTAACTGAAAGCACTATGAAGGAACATGCAAATCATTATTGTAAAATAGGGGCAGTTGGTTAGGTTAGGATTTTCTAGTTTTATTTATGTTTTTAGACCTTATTGCTTAAAAGGGTGTGATTTCTCATACTACGTATTTTTTTCCATTGCCTTCACTGCTTGCTTTTAATCAAGAAAAGTGTCACTCTAAGTGTCACACCATTGGAAGGTGAATGACACTCATAAGTATATAGAAACCATGTAAACGTCGCACATAAGCAATCTGAAAACTTGGCAGCTATCTTGTTTTTTTAAGGGTATTCTCAGTACCACTGCAAATTCGTTCACATTGTGCTGACTGTTCGAAGTGTGCTTTTTGTACCCGAGCGTTTGTGTAATAACGTAAAACATGTTTCAAGATGATCTGTTTGAGCCGGAATAGAGACAGAAAGTGGACTTCTGCCTCAGACTACATAAGAATAAAGCAGCCATCTTGCAAAGGACTTTCTTCAAACATGTCACAATTGGAAAAAAAGACTTTGGACTAAAATCGAACAAAGAAACAGTCCAATGGTATTGAAAATATGTCTCATTCTTGCTTTTCATGCGAGATTATAAAACATTAATAAATACGTTATCTATAACTTTGTATAATATTCGGGGGGGGGGGGGGAATAACGATGCACCGGTATTTAGTCTAAGCCTTCATAGGTCTGATAAAACGAGCGTTTCATTTCGATTTAGCCTTCGCGTTTACAAGAGCACCGTTATACATAGAGATGTGACGTTGCATTTTTCAGGAAGTATTCTCTAACGGAGCACTTGAAAATGTACCCTTATGTCCCATGGATGCAAAAGAAAACCATAATAGATGCTTTCCTGTCACGTGACTATGACGAGCAGCTTCTGCGAGCCGTCTGATGCACGTGCAGCTGCGCCTGCGCCGCATGTTGCTTCCTGTCCATCCAGCAACATGGCAGGGATGGAGAGCTGGGTTTGCAGCCTGGTGGAGGAGTTTGTGGTTGGGCAACAGGACAGCAAAGCTGCAGAGGTGGCAGCAGGTACGAGAGGCACAGGGGAATCGGGCCGATGAAATGGCATTCCGTTGATTAACGCATGCCTTACTTGCATGCAGGAGCAGACTGCACGTTTCTCAACCACAGTGTGTTGATTAATTTCTCAGGAGTGCATTTCATGTATGGGCATACAAGTATATGCTTTGTTTCACGACCGATGCACGTCAACTGCTATTTCCCCTTAACTTATTGACACAAATTATCATTTTAGATAAGGTATGCTCTACAGCGGTTGCAGTTAAGTTGCATGTTGAGTACAACCTGTTCATAATCTCTATAACGATTGCGAGCTGAGTAAACTATGTTTTTAGCGGATTGCTTGTTCAGTGCTTGTGAATAGGGTCCCTACATACCATTCGCCCTCTTAAGTGTCCAAGGAGCGTTCTCATGAAGCCTGGACGATCCATTTCAATTCTAATTCATATGAATAATGTTTTTGGTGGCAGTTTGTTAGCAGGGAGACCTTATTTAGGCCCTAAGAGTGTTTTGGCTTATTTGATGCTTGACGATGATCCCACGAAGGGTACATGATATGATGTCTGATAGTCTTCACGGCAGTCTGTCTCAATGGCAGATTGTTGTGTGGAATTCAAAGTAAACACACTGACAACGTCTGACCTCAGGAAAATGTACTTTATTCCCGGAGCGCCGGGAGCTTCTAACTACTAGGGACGGTCGGCGCCAATGACAACAATATGGTCGCCTTCCGTTTCTTGTCACTCCCCTTCCTGTTCCGCAAGCGGAACGCTAGACCGCTACTACATATCTCCCCCCTTTATGCATATCAAACTTAGATTTAAAGTTCTTACTTCCAGTTCATATCATAGTCCTTGAACTTCTCTGGTACCTTTACTCTCCTTCCCACTCGGGTCTTCACACTCTCTCTGCTTCTGTCTGCTTCCAGCTCATTCCCAACCAACCTTTCCTCTGAGTTCCCTTTATCATTGTCTATAACTTCTCCTTCGCCTTCTGTCTTGCATCCGCTCCTTTCTCTTTCTGTAGTGCTCTCAACTCCTTCTTCCTCTGATACTTGCTGTGTTCCTTCTACCACATTCTCTCCATACCTTCCACTACACTCTCTTTCCTCTTCTTCTTCTACTTGCTCTGCTCCTTCCTTGGTTTCTTCTTCCCAATTCAAAATCTTGCTGCATTTAGCCATCCTGTCCATGGACCACACTTTACCGTCACTTAGCAGTGCCGATCTGGCATAGGGCTCGACTACTTTCAAAGGTGGTGAAAATTTGCTTTCACCCTTTCTCTTCCGAATGGCCAGTTTGACACGAACCCACTCACCCTTTTCCAGTCCTGCTTCGTGGGTATTCCTTCTCTTATTGTAGTGGGCCGTGTACACCTCTTGTGCTTTCTCTAGGTTTCTTCTGACCACCGCTGGAGACCACCTACTCTGCACCACCAATTTCCTCCACGCCACGTTGTCCTTCGTGAAGGCCTCTCTACCTCTCAGCACTTTAAAAGGGCTGTATCCTGTGCTTCCTGGGGTGATGCGATACACCCATATCATTTTCTCCAACTCCTTCTCCCAGTCTAAACCATCGTCTATGGCCGCTTGGATGGTGCCCATAATCACTCGATTGAAACGCTCCACCTGACCGTTTCCCGCAGGGTGATAAATGGGCGTATGTTTCACCTCAATGCCGTTTCTGTCCGTGAAGGCGGTCCATTTCGCAGAAGTGAATTGGGGCCCATTGTCGCATGTGATTATCTTTGTAATCCCCTCTCTAACAAACGTGGTTCGTAAGAAACGCACCACCGCTTCCGTGTCCACGTGCTCCATAATTTCCATCTCCGGCCACTTCGAATACTTGTCGATGAGGACAACTGCATACTTCTGGGTTCCTTCTTTGTCGAGTACCGGGCCCATAATGTCCACTGATATCATTTCCCATGGCCCATCAGGTACTGGGAATTTCCCCAAAGGTGGCCTCAGCATGCTCTGTGATTTGTCCGACTTTGCGCATTACTCACACTTTCGCACATGACGTTCTACCTGCATGTCAATGGCGGGCCACCAGTACGCCTGTCTGGCAAGTGCCTTCGTTTTTGTGATGCCTTGGTGTCCCTCATGGAGTAAAGACATTAGGTGTTCCAGGATGCTTTGTGGAGGGATCACTTTATCTCCTCTGAGTAAGAACAACGGGTTGTCTGCTAACGATAGTTCATCACGTACTTCCCAGTACCTCCTCAGTTCCTCCTTAAGGTGTCTTTTTTCCGGCCACCCATGGACTACGTATCCTTTCACTGCTTCTAAACCGGCGTCATCTCTGTATGCTTCTTCCCATTCTTTGGCACTTATTACTTCCTCCATGTCTTGAACCGTGGCAACCACATATCCGTCCCAGTCCTGTTTTTCTCCACTATCTGCTCCCTCCATGGCCGCCGCTCTGCTTAGGAAATCCGCTACTTTGTTTTGCGGACCCGGAATGTGTTCCACTTCGTAAACGAAATCCAGCAGTCTGAACGTCATCTTGGCGATTCTGGGAGTAGCGTGGTCATGTCCGCTGGAGGTCAGTACTCGGACCAAGGGTTTGTGGTCCGTTCTCACCAGGAATTTGGCTCCCCACAAGTACTGCCTGAATTTCTCCATAGCCCAGACCACTGCCAGCATTTCTTTCTCGACAACGCTGAACTTCTCCTCATTGGGGGCCAGGGACCTCGAAGCGAAACTGACTGTCGACGTTTCCCCCGTCACCGATCTCTGCGTTAGGACTGCGCCCAGGCCGCGGTCACTGGCGTCTGTAGTGAGGACGGACTCTGCACTGGGGTCGAATCCTTTGAGAGGAATGGCAATACTCATCTCTTGTTTGAGGGCATCGAATTCTTCATGCTCATTTTGTCCCCACTCGAATGCGTTCTTTTCCCTGAGCACTTGGCGAATGAAATGCGTCTTCGTGGCAAAATGGGGAATAAATTTACTGTAATACTCGGCCATTCCGAGAAACGACCGAACATCTTCTTTCTTGCCTGGTGTGGGAGTCTTCACGATGGCATTCATGTTTGTCCTCTTTGGTGTTATCCCTTGTTCGCTTATTTCATGGCAGATTGCACTCCCAGCTTGCACTTGGACCATTCAGCTGTCAGGCCATTGTCTTGTAACGTGCGCAACACTTTGTGGAGTTTCTCGTTGTGGTCTTGTTTCGATCTGCCCATTACCAGGATGTCGTCTTGAAAGAACAGCACGTCTTTTATGTCCTTTAGCAATCTGTGCATGAGTTTCTGGAAGACCGCTGCTGCAGATGCTAGGCCAAACGGCATCCTCACAAATTCGTAGCATCCGAAGGGTGTAATAAAGGATGTGAGATGGCTGCACGACGGATGCAATCTTACTTGATGGTATGCCGATGACAAATCCACCGTGGAGAACCATTTGACATCTTTTGTCCTTGCCATCATCTCATTGATGCGTGGGAATGGAAATTTTGTCTATGACGATGTTTTTATTCAACTCCCTGAGATCAACACAGAGTCGTACCTTGCCATTTGGTTTTTGGGCTACCACCAAAGGTGAAAGCCATTCTGCGCTCTCAATCGCTCTGATCACTCCTTCTTTTTCCAACCTTTCCAGTTCTGTCTGCACGGCGTCCCTACTGCGGAAAGGAATGTTCCTCACTTTGTGTACCACCGGCTTTGCATCTTCTTTAAGTTTAATGAGATGATTATATTTTCCTAGTTCTCCAATCTTGCCATTGAACACCTTGGGGTATGCCTTCTGCCACGATCTCGTATCTTCCTCTTTATCCATGTCCATCAGCAGGATTTTCTCAATGCCTCCTGGGTTGAGTTGGATTCCCAACGCACCTTGGTCCTTCCAGCTCAAAACAGAGGGACCTTTCTCCGCTACGTACAGCTTACAACTGGCGTGACGGCCTCTGAACTCGAACAGGAGAGGACAGTACCCCAACATGGGGATCTTTTGACCCGTATATGTGACTGGTCTCAAATCCATCGGTAGTAATGTCTGTTTGATCTTTGGTGCGAACTTGTCCTCCCATACTTGTCTTTGTATGATGGATATGGGTGCACCACTATCTGCAATCATCTCCATTTGTATTCCCCCGATGTGCATGTTCAGTCTGGGTTTATCCGTGTCCGACCCATCCATTTCCAATACCTGAACATCTATGTACAGGAACTCCTCCTCTTCCTGATTGCTTTCCTGGTCGCTTACGTCCTCTTCTCGTTCTTGGTCCATGTATCGTACCATTGCGTTCTTGGGTTTCCGGCGACATACCTTCTCGTAGTGCCCAAAAATGTTGCAGTATGTGCACTTCGCCCTGAATGCGGGGCACGCCTTGTCATTTCCTAGATGTGCCGTGCTACCACACCTGTAGCAACTGGGTCGACCTCCTTTGTTGGCCTTGTCATCTTTTTGGTACTTGTAGTTACTGCTGGACCTTCCTCCCTCCTGATTTCTTCGCATGTCCTTCTGTCTTGGTCGTTCGTTTCTCGCTGGCGTCATTATCCTGCAGACTGTTTGCGTCTCTCCGGCTTCCTTTTTCGCCGCTTGTGCGCAACGTCGAGACAATTCCGCTTTCTTGACCATCGCCCAAATCTCTTTGAGTGGAGCATCGCCATTAACCCACAACTTCTCCTGTATGTGTGAGCTAGCTGTGTGCATTATTATTTGGTCCCTAATGAACTCGTCGTGTAGCGTGCCAAATTTGCACGTGTGGGCCAATTTCCTTAGAGCTACGACATACTCGTCCACTGTCTCACCACTCTTTTGCTTCCTCTGAAAGAAATTGTATCTGTCGATAGCGACGCACACAACCGGCCTGTAATGTGCATCAAGATCAGAGATTGCGTGACTAAACACGTCTACATCATTTGTGTCCCTCTCAGCTTTCACTATGGTGTCGTATACTCTGATCCCTTCTGGACCCAAGTTATGCAACAGAATTTTCTTTTTCCTCTTGCTCGAGAATGGGGTGTCGCCTTCTTCTTCCAGCGCCTCCAGATAATTTAGGAAGTATCTCTTCCAGTCTTCCCATTTCCTCTCTGGTTCACCCCCCTTTGTCAGGAATGGGACTAGGTGAGTGAGGGATGTTGACTGGGACGCCATTTTGGATGTGTTTCTCCTATTCTGCACTGTTCGGCTCGCCTCACTTGGTGGACTCCCCGGCGTGTGCTGCCTGTCAGTGTCCCCTGTACTGCTCTCCCCGTCGCTCTCTTCGTCTTTCCCTGTCTCTGTGTGACTGGTCTGCACCCGGAGGCTATCCCCTGTAAGTTGGCTCGCCGAGCCTGTTGCTTCTGCTGATTTCCTCTGTTCCGCCAGAATGCCGGGCACTAGGCACTTTGGTAGATATGGTTTGTTCCTTGCTGTGCTTCCCGTGTGCTCTGCGCGTTTTATGCGTTGCCAGCTTGGTGCGAGGTGCTTCCCCGGTTATGGTTGTGCCAGTAATGGTTCTGCTGCCATTCCCCCGCTTATTTATAGGTTCAGGATCTCTGTTTCTCTTTTAGAGAGCTAACCTGTGTTTCGCGCTCTTTTTCCCGCTTGTAATCGGCTCCTCTGCCGCGCTCCGGTGTCTCGGCGTTAATTCCGCCCAATGCGTGAGATTTCGTCGTTGTTGTGTGCTCTTGGGGTTATATCCCATCACTCGTCGCCATTGTGGAATTCAAAGTAAACACACTGACAACGTCTGACCTCAGGAAAATGTACTTTATTCCCGGAGCGCCGGGAGCTTCTAACTACTAGGGACGGTCGGCGCCAATGACAACAATATGGTCGCCTTCCGTTTCCTGTCACTCCCCTTCCTGTTCCGCAAGCGGAACGCTAGACCGCTACTACATGTTGTGGCTGAACTTTGGTTGGTGTATGTCTATGGAAGCTTTAAGTGTAAACATTGACTTTAAAGTGTATTGTGCCATGCCAAATAACTGTGGATTCTGCATGCTGTATTCTCCATGCCTACGTTAGATTGGGATGAATGTTGAGTTTTCTTTTCACGAGGCAACTTTGGTGGCCCCTAGAATGGGTGTTGCCCCATTATTGTTGTTTGCAAAAAGAACAATTGATGGCCAGAATGCTGAACAATGTCATACATTCACCCCAGTACAGAGATCTGGATCTAAATCCATCTTTTATTTTTGCTTGTCATGCCGTTCCAGTTTGAACCCAGACACATGCAAATCAGGCTTGACCCTTCGCCCAATGGGAATAGTCCAGCCCGAACTGCCAGGGCAGATCCTCCCTGGATTGGAAACAAGCATCCTAGGACCGGTTTTGGGGTTTCACCCCTTATCAGCCAGGATAGCTTGACTCCATTGGCATGGAGAGCACAGGACCCACATCTGGGCATACCCGTCCCACGCGGGTGACATATACAAAAATAACAATTGACGGACAGAATGCAGAACAATGTCATACATTCACCCCAGTACAGAGATCTGGGCCTAAATCCATCGTTTTTGTGCTCCCCACGCCATTCCAGTTTGAACCCAGCCATATGCAATTCAGTCTTTACTCTGCACCGAATGAGAACAGTGCAGCCCAAACTTCCAGGCTAGGTCCTCCCTGGACTGGAAACAAGCATCCTAGGACAGGTTTCGGAGTTTCACCCCTCATCAGCCAGGATGCTTGTTTCCGGTCCAGGGAAGACCTGACTTGGCATATCAGGCTGGCTTTTACCTTGAGGCACAGGGTAAAGACTGATTTGCATATAGCTGGGTCTGAACTGGGGTGGTGTAGTGAGCTAAAGAACAATGAGTTATTCACCCAGATCTGTGACTGGGGGTGAGTGTCTGAAAGTTTCAGTGCTCCTTCCATCATCTCCTTGTGTTTTCTTTGTTCGCCCTGTGTTGGCTTGGTATGCCCAGACTGGGTCCCTTGTTCACTTTGCCCCTGGATTCAAGCTAGCCTGGCTGATGAGGGGTGTTACCCCGAAACCGGTCCCAGGATGCTTGTTTCTGGTCCAGGAAAGACCTCGCTTGGCAGTTCAGGATGAACTGTTCCCATGAGGTACAGGGCAGACTGATTTACATATAGCTGGGTCTAAACTGGGGTGGCGAAGTGAGCTAAATAACGATGATGGATTCACCCAGATCTGTTTATAATAAGTTTCAGCGCTCTGTCCATCATCTCCTTGTGTTTGGTATTATTGTTGTTTGACATTTGTACACCACAAAGCATGATGGGTTCCCTGGTTTATTAGTTGATTTTAGTGAGCGTTGCAGTTTTGGATTGATATATATATATATATATATATATATATATATATATATATTTTTTTTTTAAATAGTTTATTCATTATGTTTGTTACATATTAATTTGAGCTCTGCAAGCTTGGGATCTTTGAAACTGGCGAGGATGTTACACATTCGGTAATAAATGTCCATTGCAGCTTTTGATGGATCCTTTGTCTTTTTGGGATGGACTTTGTCCAGGGGCGTAGATATCAATAGGGCAGCAGGAGCAATGGCTCTAGGCCCAGGGATCAACTGCATCCTAATTATAGTTGTTTTGTAGCACCAAACCAGGGACTGGGTAGGAGGGGTGTCATTTTCCTAGTTTGTATCAGGTCCCATGACACTGCTACAGCAGGGATGGTTTAAAACAGATTTTTGGTTTTCTATCATCGACGAATCCCCACTGTCTTATTGTTCTGTTCAGGTTGATGGATCTTTGCCATTGTTTTAGAGAAGATCAGGAACTGTACATCACATTCACTTATCTCAATCTCTATATCGGGCAATAAAGAACGTTTGTTATGAGTTAAAGGGTTTTAATATTCAACATTTCTAGTAAGTTAACTTTATTAATGTCACAAGTTAAGTTCATCAATGTCAAACATTAGAATCTCATTTGAAGTAAATTAATCAAGAAGTAGTCAATAAAATCCATTAAGTGTCTTCCATAAAGGAAAGAAATCCCTACTCTAAGAATGAGAAAGAAAAGGTGTCAGTCTCAGAGACCCCTAAAAGGTCTGATATCGAGACAAATGATAAAGCTTCAGCATTAAAAGTCAGTTCAATAAATAAATAATCAGTCAAAGCAGAGCGTCTCACAGGAACATATCATTCTTCAGCCACCAACTTCTAAGCCTGCAAGTATGTCTTATCGTGTAACTATTTTGTCAAAATGTTCATGGTTTATACTCCCATTCAAGACTAAATTTCCACATGTGAAACTTAATTTCTAACCTAAATAACACATATATTCATTATCTAACAATGGTCTTTTTGCAAGTTGAAACATATATATATAAGTAAAAAGAAAACATTTTTGGGCATCAACGATTCATTGCAAAAAAGCAAGTCTGTTTAAAAAGTCAAGATCATGTTTAAATGCTGAATTTACGATTTCTTATCTCTTTTAAACTTAATATGGCGATGTCTCAGAGTATTAGGCTTAGCACTTTTAAGTATGATAGCCTAGTACAATTTTACATTACATTTGTGTTTTAAGTCTCATTAGCTTTGCACATTATTTAACATGATTTCTCAGTATTTTAAAAACACGTCTTCAAATCCCCCTCTGATGGTTATAAAACCATCACATTTTCTTCACAAATTCCAGATTTTTTCAGTATCTTTATTCTTAGTGTCTTCTAATTCTTTTAGAAACTGTTTGCTTCTTTGTCCGTCATTTCTCTTATTAAAATAATATTTGCAATCTTTATAAAAAGCAAATAAGGTTTGTTAGAAATGGCGGTCTCTTGTTGGCAGGTTTGTACCCTGCCCAAGTAGGGACCCTTCCTTCTAGTCAATATAAGGAGTTACACACCTGAAATGACCCCTGCTCACCCCCTTGGTAGCTTGGCATGAGGAGTCAGGCTTATCTCAGAAGCAATGTGTAAAGCTTTTTCACATAACACACAGTGAAAACACTACAAACTAACACCACACCAGTTTTAGAAAAATAGCCAATATTTATCTGGATAAAACCAGATCAAAAGGATAAAACTCAAACATACATAAATTAAGATACACATGTTGCAATAATCAGCTTGAAATACAGTCTCACAAAGTCGATAGCTACATCCTGGGCTATTGCAGTGTCGTGAACAATAAATCCAACAGTTAAGGCTGACTGCGAGGTTGCAGTCCAGCTACGGTGTGGGAAGACTCGCAAACAGTATCTTCGGAAATGTGGGGCATCAGGGACCTTGCGATGAGCTCAGATGAGGCGGCGTTGCTGGTGTCTGCTCTGGAGGTCCAGTGCATCAATCGTCTGGTCCTTGAAGTCACAGTCGTTGAGGATCAAAAGTCCCTGAGGTTGAAGTCATCAGTGCTGGCAACGGGGCTATGATGTGTAGCGTGACGATGCGATGTGCAGGGCCCACTGCATGCTGCATGCGTCACCTGTGAGACCAGGGCTGTGGTGTGAAGCAGGGCGATGCGACGTGCGGTGTCCACAGGTCACAGTGCATGCAGCTCCGTCGTTGCCGAAATGCTGTAGTCGGAAGACCGAAGGTTGCGATGCGTAACAGGGTGATGCTTCATACGATGCCCACGGGTCGCGGTATAAACAGTGGCTGCGGTTGACGAGACTGGAGTCAATGGCGCTGACGTCGGTGGACCAGGGCTGAGATTTGAAATGGGGCGATGCTTCGTGTTCTCCACAAGCGGTGTCCACCGGTCGTGGTGCAGGCAGCGACATCGGTGATGACGTTGCAGGATCATCAGTGATACCTGGTCAGCAGTGTGAAGCGATGCAAGGTGTGATGCCCACAGGTCACTGTGCAAGCTGCAGCACAATGACGGTGTTAGTGAGACTAGGGTGGCATTGTGAAACGGGGCAATGCTCCGGTGGGGCCTTCAGGTCACGGAGCAGGCGGCGGTGACATTGGCGGCAGCATTCTAAGTTTTCTTCTGTTGCGGCACAAAACAAGCAGTTCCCAGTGCTTTTGACAGATGAACCTGAAGTCTTTGATGTTCCTGAGGCTTCCAGCAGGAGGCAAGCTCTACTTCAACTACTTGGAAAAACTCCGGCAATAATGTGCAGAAAGTTCAGTCCAGTCATTACACTGCCCAAGACAGAAGCAGCTTCTACAGGTCAACACAGCAGAGCACACAGCAAAGTGGTAGTTCCTCCTGACTGCTGCTCCAGCTCTTCTTCTTGGCAGGTTCCTTAGTTCAAAAGAGTTCTCAAGGTCTGGGGTCAGGGCCCTAATGCTGGCCCTTTAAAGAGGCATACATCAAAGACATTACTTCTTGCTCACAAGATCCAGTTCTTTCCTGCTCTGTCCCAGACACTCTCCAGGAGGTGTAGACTTCTTTGTGCGGGACAGATTCAGCCCTATTCATGTGTCGGTGGCAACTCCTCCCACTACTCTTAGCTCAGGAAAACCCATCAGCCTGGTGATGAGTCATGAGGATATGCAAGGCACACCTAAGCCCCCTTTGTCTGATGGTCTAGAGTGCATGCAGGAGGCCCCAGCTGCTTGCTATACAGAAGTGAATTCCACAGGCAGGCACTGAATGGTTAAGCAAGAAAATGCCCACTTTCTAAAATTTTCTATCTGAATGGGTTAGCCCTACAAACGACAACTAGATAGAGCCTATAAATGTTTAGAACAACAAAATATCTAGTCATCACATTAAGCACTGTCTATTACTCAAACAGCAGACCATGAACCAATTTAGTTTGTCTGTAGTATTTATTTACTAATTTTTTCATTATTTCATAAAGAAACATTTATTTCTGTGGTCAGAACAAGGGAAACAATAATTCCCACAATTAGACATACAGTCAACTCATATTGTGAGGAACAAATTAACAAAAAACATTTTACATATAACATGAATGACCAGTCATGATTTCAAAAAGGAAAAAGCAACCAATATGGTAATTTATTAACCATTTTGTACATTCATTATAAAGTTGCTACAAGTTGAATTGAGGATTTACATGAGGAACGCCGGAGATACAATATTGGAAAAAACATAACGGAACTAAAATACAAGAGGACATAACAACAATACAAGCCCGAACCTTTTCAACAAGAGTACCCACATCCAATTGGGTTTCGAATCATCGATAAAACGGAGGCAACTTTAAGCCATGATTACACAAGGCAAAAATATATGCATCCACCCTGCAGATCTCAATTAGCAGATTGTACCCAGTCACGGCCCTGAAGAGAACCCCAAGAGTGGTATTGGGGTTCGAAACGCATCAGCATTTTTCAACCAGTGGGACATATTCAACAGATTTAAATCTACTCCTAGGGAATAGTCGTCAATTTAAATAAAAATGTCCCCAAGAGTACAAACAGTGTTCCCGCTGGTAGCAACCTTATAATGAATGTACAAAATGGTTAATGAATTACCATATTGGTTTCTTTTTCTTGCTGAAATCACCTGTGCACATTACTAAGGACTAACTAGTTAATCAAAATATACTAATCATGGATGCACCAATAAGTAACACAGTTTATAGAGGTAGCACTTCCTCTTTAGCCCTGATCAGCAGTGGTAAAGTGCACAGAGACCAGAAACTGGCAAACCGAAGTCCAGCATACCATCAAAAACAAGAGGTAAGAAAGCAAAAAGACAGGGGAAACACACCAAAAGATGCCAGGCCTAACAAGGTCAATAAGTAAAACCCTACTATTACTACTGGCACAAATCTAGCCCTAAATACCCTCCTCCAGTTGTAGCAAACCAGTTGCAATAACAAACTCATTTGACACATTTTTCTAAAACACTAGGTCTTTCTAATGATTCTAATTCATGTTTTAAGTCAGAAATGTTCTTTGTGAATTTTAGAATGTTCTTATTCTCATCAGGAATGTATGAACAGCAATGCTGAGCTTTCAGCATATTGCAGAATCTGCCTTTTTTTGCAAGCAAAATGTCGAATGCTAAGTGATTTTGTAAAACCATTAATCTAACAGCCACTGATTCTATATTAATAGCTAGGCAAGCTCTAGAAGTACTGGTTGAAAATTTGTTCACTACTGGTGAAATTGTTCTGATTTTCTCCCAAATCCCATTGGTGGGATGATTGATTGCTCCAAAAATATCTCCAGCTAATTGAGTTCCCTCACTTATACTACGTTTATGTCTATGCGATTATGTCATTGTCAAAACATCTATACTATTTACATGATATCTCAGGACACAGCAAATCTAAGTAGCAGCCCCCCCATCAGCTGGTAATTGAAAGCAAGCAAATGCCCACAATCAAAATAGTCCCCTAGAATGACTGTTTCTTCTTGGAAAATCTGCCATGAACCTCCCATAATTTCAAATGTGTGTTCACAACTACTAATCCATACTGGTCTTTTCCTAATTTGGCTTCTTTCTCGTTTGTCCCCTGTATGATTTTAGATTTGGATAGATCATTTTCTTCCTGTACTCCTCTTCTATCTTCCAGCGTTTTCAAAATGGCTTCCCCTTTGTCTTTACTATGTACAATGTGTGCCCTGAAAAATGTTTTCTCTAAAGGTCTCATTAAACAGGTTAAATTGATTTTGTATGCCCTAACAGTGTCTAGAGGCATGGGTGGTCTGAAATAGTGCCAAGCTGTGACAATTTCTTTTGCTTGTGGATGAAGGTACATGCTCTTCTGTTAGGGACGTTTTGGGAGAATCATGCTGTAATTTGAGTAATAATATTCAAAGTGGCATATCACGTCAATCATATATCCTCCTGCCTCCATCATTGATGCAGTTTAGTCACGTTATGGTGCATTATGGTACCAACTATACAATAATCATGAAGTACATAGGTATGTTTCTTATGGCATCACTCCGCCATATCAAAGCAATTTATTTATGGAATCAAACCGTTTTTTAAAATTAAGCAACATCTAACAAGGGAAAGAAAAATGTCGGGAAGGGGGGTGTGAGGAGGACAAAGAGCCGCATGGAGGCAAGAAAGGCGACTATCAAATATGTGCACATCCTGACGACTTGGAGATGTAGCCGATTAATATGAGGTATAGGGGACTCTATACTCATCTATACAAATACTCGGGCTATGGGTCTGTTCCAGTGCAATACTCTAGTTGTTCGGAGAAGGCACATCCAATAAGTCATCCGTCATCATCAACCCTTGTAACGCACATAGCCTAGTATTCCATGCAGCGGAGATAAGAAATTTGCGCAAACCTAACACGATTTCCCGTGTCAGGGAGACCGTTTAAGCCTTAGCCCAATTCAGCATAGAAAAGAGGCATGCTCTCACAGGCGGAGGCTCCTACGCTTTCCACTTACGGGTAATCAATCGCTTTGCCATAATAAAACCGAGATCTAGAAACCGGGTGGACACTGTGTGTTTTTTTTATACTACAGTGTAATACCCTTAGATGATCTTGTATCTATTCTTGGTTAGGAAACACATGTTTGTTTGTAGTTCGATCGTTAAACAAAAATGTAGCAGCAATGAGTCACCAGTTCACCTTCACTTTTTTCTTAAAGCAGTTTCTTGAATTTTCTTTTGCAATTTGTTCTTTCAGCCTTATTTACAATAATCTTCATATACTAATCCCTAACCCAACTCAGTCTTCTTTTAAGCATGTTATCAATACTCTTCTTCTGCCGCCTTGGGCCTAGGGAAATATTCTTAATTCTTTCAAAAATCAATTCCTATTTCAGTCTTTTGCACTTTCTCATTCAATAGTGTCTCTCAAACTCTTGTTTCTTTTCAGAAATCTTTTTTCAGTAACTTTATCAAAATGTGTATTTAGTGTGATGTTGTGGGGACTCAAACAGTTCTGATCTCAGGTCAATCAAACCCTGCACTGATGCATTCAACACTTGATTTGTATAGTAGGTAGGCCCTTTCGGGTGCAGAATACCTGCCGGGCACTCTTGCTCTTTTTTACTCACTTGGTATTTGTTGATCTTCTGTGTCGCATCTTTTTACTCTCTCTCCTCAACAATAGTCAGTGGTATTTGCTCAACTAGCACACTTGTTCTCAATTTCTTCAGAGCATAGTTTCGTGGCCATTCAGCATCATGTGTGAGTCTTCTTGATCCTGCACCTGTTCCTTTACCTGGCTCATCCATTTGTTCCTGTGATGCCTCAACTACTGTATTATGTTGAGCACTCATTTCTTCTTCTTCAGGGCTTCCACTCCACTTTGTGTTGTATGTCGGAACTTGGACTGATGCAATAACATGAGTTTCTTCGCCTTTCTCTGCTCCTTGCTGTGGTGCTCTCTGCTGTGGTGGTGTTTGCGGTGGTGCTGTCACAAGTGTCCTTTGTTCTGGTCCAGAGAACACAGTTTCTTCATAGGGACACCTTACCTTTTGTGTATGTGACGCATGCACCCAATTCGGTATTCCAGCACATTTAACATTGATGCTCGTAATTAGAATGACCTGGAATGGGCTCTTCCATCTTGATCCCAGGCAGGATTTTTGCACATACTTCTTTATCAACACCCAGTGATCGGAACTAGGGTTGTGGCACTGTCTCTGATGCGGGTTTGAGGTAGTAGCTTCAACCTGGTGAGAGACCGAACGCACAACAGAACTAAGAAGTAGTGAGAAGTCTTTATTGTAGTAGACCCTCATTTTTCTTAAGTCCTGTCTCATGTGCAGTTGCATGTGTGACTGCTCTAATATCCCAAGTGAATTAGTGGGTGACACCCAGGTAAACTAGTGCCCACGCCACTTTTCTTGGATATATTTCTTGGACCCTCACCCACAATAACCACCTGTGGCTTGTTTCATCATTGTACCCACACCCAACTCACTTAGTGTGAGTGAGTGGGCTCTGGGCGTTGGTAGGCGGATCTCTTAAAAGGTGAGATTTCAGGGGATTACGTGAGTGTGTTAAAATTGCCTCCTAGATCCTATCGTAGTGTTTTAAAGAATAAGGTCTAGGGCAAGATTAAAAATAGTGAGATATTGTAAGTGTTTAATGGTTCTTGACATCGGGAGTTCGACATGTTTCAGCCGTATATCTGCCCACAATGGTCAATCGACTTTCTTCATTTCTTCAGGACCTATATCAATCAGTGTGTGGAATGGCTGGAAGTTCCAACCTACTATAATGCATTCAATTACTTTTTAAGATGCATGTACACAACATACAGACCATACCAGTAGGACCTTTCGCTTGATATGGCCATGGATGCCTTATCAACTCATAAGGCATCATAGGGTTTTGTAGGGGAGGATGGTCTCTGTAGTTACCCATTCGTCAAGAGAGAACATCCATATTGTGACTTGTGTATGTCCCTGCAACACTGAATATGACAGAACGTACCACATCAGCCAATTCTTTGCAGTAATAGAGTATCTTGTCATCTGTGATGTTCAAGAATGCTTTCGTAGGTACAGCAGGCAGTCTTATTGCACAACACATTAATATTTCACGTGGCTATAACGCTATCTTCCTGTAAGGAGTACTTTGTAGGATCAACTACACCAAAGGAAAAGCATTTGGCTATTTCAGTAATGTGAAGGCACAAACCTTTGCCAACGGGGACTTTATGGTTCCATTGAGCTGTGTGAAGCTTCTATACGATTACTACAGTGTAATCTCTGTTCCATCTGTAGAGCTACACAAATCATTCTCAGGACCTCACTGTTGAAATAAGTCCTGTGATCTGAATCCAGAGAAACCTGTAATCCGAAACTAGTTATTAATCTTCACATCAGCAATTTAGCTACAGTGAAACTGTCATTTCTCCGTATTGAGTAGGCTTCCACCTATCAAGAGAAAAAACACACTATAACTAGGACGTATCTCAGTCATTACAAACAGGCATCTCAATAAAGACCATTTGCATTCTGTTGACGGGACCACCTGATCCTTTTATGTGAATTAATGTTACTGGTGTTCTTTTTCCTATTTTCATCTGCTGACATGTCACACATCTATGCCACAGTTCCTCTGCAGGTATCCTAAATCTAGGGTTAAACCAATTCTGCCTCAATAATCTCACCATTGCATCTCTTCCAAGATGTGTAGGACCATGGAAGTATTTTGTAATGGGGAACAATAAACTGTCTGGTAACGCTGGTCTTCCATCCTGTGAAATCCAGGTGTCATCTGCATTTTTACCACATCCTGCTCTAATCCAACTTTGCTGTTCTGCTTCGGAAACTTCTTCTTGCAAATTCTTCCCAAGTATCAGCCACTGACAACAACATTAAAAACGCATTGTCCTCTTCAGATTGATTTGTGTAAGCTCCATTAAAGGTACATGCAAGCAGGGTGCAATATCATGCAACTTCATCAGAAAATCTGTTTCCTACTGTAACGTAATCATTGCCACTCCTGCGAGCAGCACATTTGACTTCAGCAACCACTATAGGCATTTGTAAGGCATCACATATCCTTTTTACATGTTCACCATTTTGTATGGGTGATCCAGGTGAGGTCATGAAACCTCTCTGTGACTGTAACTGTCCAAAGTCATTGACCACGCCAAAGCCATACTGACTATTTGTAAATTTAGTCACTCTTAATTGTGCTGATAGGTTACAAGCTCTTGTCAAGACAGTTCATTTTGCTTCTTGTGTTGAGGTAACTCCTCAAAGCCATGAAGTTCCCACAATGTCTTGAATTGTACAAACAGCACAGGGTGCTCTCAGGGTATGTTCATTTGTTTCTCAGACATGAGCCGTCCACAACAATTGCATAATCAGGCTCTTCCAAATGTTCATCTTTTATATTGGGGCTGGGCTTGGTGCATAAGTCTGTGACATCTAGACAATCATATTCAATTTCATCATCACTAGTAATTTCATTTACAGGCAACAATATAGATGGATTCAGAATTTGGCATCGTCTGAGACTGATATTCTCGACTGCAAGTATCTGTTGCTCATATTTTGTAAGTCTGTTGTTCGTAATTAACTGGGGTTTTGTTTGTTAGGCAGTATCTCAACCAAGTGAGGGACCATAACAGTTAAAGGATGTCCCATCATTGTGTTTTCACATACCTACTGCGGCAACCACTTTAAGGTAGCTAGCATTCCAGCTGCTGCAGGGTCAAGGGTTATTGAAAAATATGGCACAGGTCTCTTGTGAATCTCTCTGCATTTGAGTAAACATCGAGAGAGCACAGCCCTCCTTCTCACAGCAAAACTGTGTGAACATCTAACTGTAATCAGGCATTCCTGGTCCTGGGGCATGACAGAGACTTTCAATTTAAGGGAAAGCTTTAAAGCTATTGTTGTCCCATGGAATCGGATCAGACACATCCTTGTATGTCAGTCTCAGTAAAGGCTTGGCCACTAGGGTAACATTGGATATCTACTGTCTACAATAGTCAACCCTTTCCAAAAACATTATGACTTCTCTGTGTGTTCTTGGTGGATTACTCTTGAGGATAGTATCCACTCTTTCTTGTGACACCTTAATTGTTCCCTTCTCAATGATATATCCCAAGTATTGAACTTCTTTTTGACAGTATTGCAGTTTGCTCGAATACACCATGTGTTCATTTTGAACTAAGTGGTTCAGTAAGGCAATTGTATCCTGTCTGCATGCTTCTTGTGTATCCGACGCCACAAGCAGGTCATCGAAATACTGCACGAGTACTGATCTGAAATGCATCTGCAGTTACTCGATTCATTTTCAAAATCTGATTGAAAGTTGATGGAGTATAACATATTGTAATATGTTATACTTAAACAAAAGGAGAAAATAAATTCTTTGAAGACATATCATTTCTTGAATAACAGAGGAGGATTTCACCTAAAACATTGGAGTGCCCTAAGGGATGTCATCAGTTTCTAACTGATAACACTTAACTTTTATTTCAATCCATTCGCCCAAGGGTGGAGGGCGATACCATAGGAGCACCCATTTAAATGCATACATTGCACTATTGAACTTTATTCATACCCAGGTGTGCACAGGCCAAAAATCATCTTACAATATTTTACACTTAGCCCAGAAATCACTGGGTACCACAGTATCAAAAAAAGGTATTAAAATAAGTCCACAGTACTTTCGAGGTCTTCACAAATGTGTCAACCTGTGTGTACCATTACATGGGATTTTCCCTCAGCTTAGGAAAATAGTGAGTAAATATTGCAAGATCTCCTCTACTCGATGGTACATGTACATACCCTTCACCTGGTATCTCTCTCATCTGGAAAGTTAAAGATTCCTCTTCATTAGGGGGACCTGGCGGTGGCTTACTATTTGCTTCACCCGCATGTACTTGTCTTTCTTTTCCTTTGCCCATTTGCTCTCAAATTCGCTCCAGATGTAGATGCATTTCACTCACTTGGTAATGCGTAATCACATTCCTGAAGAACTTATTGTTTCAATTCTGTTAGGAGTTATTTTCCTCTAAATCCCTGATATGTCAAGGTACAGAGAGCTTGGTGGCATGTAGTAGTTCAAATTGAGGCACGCTTCTTGCTACCTTGCTTGTGCCCTTTGCTCACAAAGTGCTGTACCTTCCTCTCTGCGTCTGTGCACTATGTTTGCTTCTGTGAGGATTTCGGTGTATTATATGATGTGGCTGAGGGGCCTTATTGTGGAATACACTCCCAAAAACTGTCTTGGGTCCAGTCTGGCTCACTTGAAAACCTTAAGCGCAACCCTGGGTAACTGTGGCTTCGAGCAGCAAGACTTAACAAAGGACTTAGTGGAAATCATGTTTTCAGAGACATGGAGTTTTAAAATATTAAACTTTTACTCTGACTGCAAACAAGCATTGGTCGACAAAAGCTTTGCAAACTTTTGAAACGTTTGAAACAGTTACGTGACTCCAGCCCGACTTGAGTGACCAAATCTGACAAGGCAGAGGTCTAGGTGGCCAGTAGGGTTACTTTGGAAAGTTACCTGGCCACCAGAGTCTTTTGCAGTCCAGTTCCAGCCTTTAGGAAACAACCTCCATAGACTACAGTGGATTGGTCCTGATCCTGGGGACGCAGGCAGCAGAGATGCTGAAAGATGCTTCTGGAGCTGTATGGTCGATGAGGGTGAGCTGCAGGTGATTTCTCAGTCCATGGGTAAGATGGGACGACTTTGACCACTGCACTCTGGATCCCACAATGTCCTCTTTGCGATAGTAGGCCAGCTACAGCTGGGTTACTGATCTTGCAAGTCAGTGGTCACTGCGACTATTCTTGGTGGGGGCTAGTGTCCCTCTTAAGTGATGGATCCGCAGACTTGGGTGCAGCTTTTGACTATCTTGGATTTGTCTCTAGTTGCTCCCGGCAGCAGTCAACAGAGATTCCTCAGAAGTGGCTGCTACTTTGCTGGTTTGGGCTACCTCAGCTTTGATGTCCCTGGTGCTGTTGCAGGGGGCCAAACAATTGACTCTTGGAGTCACTGCTATGATCTAGGGCTGGGGATCAACTTTTCTCTGGGCCAGGAGCCACAGGCACAGTCCAAACTTCACTAGCCCAGAGTGCAGCAGGTGCAGTCCTTTCCACAGTGAAGCGTGTCTTTGTGTTGTTTCAAAGGAAGCAGGGGAGTTCTTTTTTCAGATCCAATGTGTAGTGAGGTTCAGTGTGCCAGGGGTGCCCATTTTATCAGGGGAAAGTGCCCCGAGACGACAACGTGGTCACTAGCGAATGGGCTAGTGGTTCCCCTCTTCTTTCGTGACAAAGTTCCAATGATGTGTGGCATTTGGCAATCCTAGAGTGCAATATTCTTGCCACTCTCAAGATGTCTGAACCTGCACTCGACTTTAAGGAGCTTGGTAGCTCACCTAGAAATGTGGCTACCTAAGGGCTACACGCCCATGAGAAAAGCAGTCTCAGAACGTGTTTTCGTTTTCTGGCCTTGTCTCCAACTTGTCTACATGAACAAAAGGCTGCCTGTTCGGAAGTGTTGTCACTGGTGGCCCTTCAAAGACACCTTCCCCTGTGAAGCTCGCCTTTTGGGCTAATACACAAGTGGCCTTCCTAGCAGAGGAGGTCACACCTCACTCTATGGCTACTGCCTTTGTTCCTAAGCCTGGGAGTTGTTTACATGCCGCCCCAGTAGGGCAGAAAGCTGTCTGTTGGCCAGAACCTGTGCAAAGCCACTGGACCAGCTGGGGCACAAAATGGCAACTTTCGAAAAGTTTCTTAACTTTAATAGTGACATTAATTTTGACTTGGGCATCAAGTCGGATTTAATGCCATGATAAATTTGATACCTTACAGTACTCAATTAGGTGGTCCCATTCAGAAGTTAGCTAGGCTGGGGTGCCAGCTGGTAACCCTGTGCTACTAACTTTTCCCCAGCAAAACTACAACTTTAAGGGTTTTCCTGCTACGACATATATAAACCTATATGTCTTGCTTAATAATATACAGCTCCCTGCCATACGGCTCGATAAGCCTCCCTCAGGGGAGTCTTACACATTTTATTACGGGAAGTGGTAGCTTTGCCATTAATGGCAAAGTCAAACTAGCAGTTTGAACACTGCCCTTCCAGTCTGCAGTCGTAGGCAGGTAGCCATTTGGTCTTTTGTCATACTCAGGTGGCACAAACAGTGCTGCAGTCCTTGGTGGACACTGTCTTACATGCTCTTGTTACCCTGGGTACCATATATTAGGGACTTGCAAATAAGTCAGTGCTTGGCAATTGGGAACAGCCAATTCAATATATCTTTTGTAGTGGGTTCGAACACTGACACTGGGGTCTGCTTAGCACACCTCTGTGCACTCTGAGTCGAAAAACCTGCAGCTGGTAGTCCAAATGGAGGCAAAAAGTGGATGGAAATCTTCCAAAAGCCTGTTTCCTTACAGCTTTACTTACAGCAGCAGCCAGAATGGCAGAGTGCAGACTAGGCAAGACATCTCTTCTCACGGGACACTGACCTGCCATTAGGGCACCTGTGCATCTCGCTTTCGTGGGACATGTGTGGAGACAGAGAAGGCGATGGAGCGAAGTGAATCAGATTGGTGGGCCTGGGACCCTCAAGCGATTCATTCGCGTGGATTGTGCTCGAGCTGTGTGTCACATTTGTGATCGCAATGTACACCCACTGCGTGAAATACATTAAGGAGATAAAATGTGGCAGTCAGAAGACAAAGTGCATGAGGCATCAGGTGGTAAATAGAACACATTTTGACAGAAGTTCTGATCTTGGAAACGTTATATGAAGTGCATGAGTGCGATAGATTGCTCTCCAGACACAGCCTTTGTGTAGTGATGCCCCTCACAGCAGGGTAGTCTCTAGCCTGGAGCACCCACCACAGCGGCACAAAGAGGTGTGAGGGCTCGGCACTGAAGTGTGATAAAGGCAGACAAAAGGCTTGGCCTTACCTAAAGGGCTCCCTCAATTTACAGCTTCACCCTTCCTCACCCACACCGGTTACAAAGGGCAGTGCTTCAGGAAATGTATCCAGTAGCCAGGTGCTAAGATGGTATACATTGAATTTGTAAAGGGAGTCCTTTCACCATCACCACTCAAAGAGTGTCTGATTCTCCGCCCTCCAGTCACTGGAATGCAGGCAATGTACTTCTACTATCTGGGAAGCTCTGAATATTCCTCATATTCAAACTTGTGTCAATTGAAAGCAGAGACATTCAAATGCACCCTCTCTGCTTTGTAATTAATAATGTTAGCCAAACTTGAGGATGAACACATGGTAGACATCCATTGCAGCATTTGTAGAATCTCTTGTAAATGTGTACATTATTGCCCATACACAGTAGAGCACTATTCTAACAAGTACATAATGTTTCTGTTTAACTTCTTGCGTCCTCAAACTGCATGTTGTCTCAAATATAATCTGTTCATCCCTTAAACTCGACATGAAAAACTGACCTTTATTCAAAACTTCTGTTTGTCACCTCTCCTTTTTTCCTTTTCTTTCAAATGTCCCTCTCCTTCCCTTCCATCCTCTCTCTCTCTCTCTGCATGCCTCCTGTCTGAGCATAACCTACTCTGAAACATGCATGCCTGTCTTATTTTCTATTGTTCTAATCCTGCAGATTGCTGACAACTCATTTACATCATCACTATCTATCCTCGTTCCTCTGAAAGTCCTACCTATGCAAACCAACAATACTTAATCTCCTCTGACGCATCCATTAATCCCACCAACTATGTGCATGACCTCACATATCCCCACTAATGACCACAACTATCTCATATTGTTGGGCCACTATAAAGAAACTTAATTCGCCAGTGCAATTTTGCTTTTAAATGGGAAGAATCCTCCATAGCTGTAGGGAGACCAGTGATTGGATATTTTATGAAAACTTTCTATTTCACACAGATAAAGCTTTGACCCTACACTCCAGTAGGATGTGTATCATCTGGGAATCTGTGTGAGGCTGAAAACACGATTACAGCCGTTCTCTTCTGAGAACTTAGTTTATCCTTGACTAGCCTCACTTCAGACTCCAAACTCTGTATACTCCTTGAGCATTCTATAACTCTTCAGGCATAGAAAGAGCATATTTCAAAGTGACATAGCAAGGGTGCCAGAAACCCGGACACAAGCAAAGAAATGGGTCCCTTCCTGATGCTTATAAAGAAAAAGATATTCTTAATTAGGATGCTGTGGACCTTCGCATCCCTAGGCACTGATGCAACTTCACCTGCTGTACATGATATGCCCCATATATTTCTGTAAGCTCTGCCATGAACATGCCATTTACCATTCACATTCTGCTTTTCTTTGGGCATCTGTACAGGCTACATTTGGCACAAATTAGGGAACATTGTTTTCAGGTTTCGCCTCGTCGAAAGCTGCGCCGCGCAGCTTTTCGGCGCAGGCGAAAACCTTTTGAGAAGAGTAATGTGGCTTGGTCACCGCCTCTCACTTCCATTGGCTAGCTCCTTAAATGGAGGCTAGCCATTGGAAGTGAGATCTGTCCGTCATGGTCCGAGGCGATTCGTGGGCGTTCCGGCAATGTTTTTCTCATCCTGCCCCTTTTAGCACGTCATGCGGCGGTGGGCGGATGTTATATATATTTTTTTGGACGCCATGTTTTGATTATTTGCCGCCGGAAGATGTCCAGGTGAGTGCTGTTTTATTTTTCTTGCGCCCGTTCCCGCCCCCCCTCCCGCTGTCCGTTTGCCCCCCCTCCCGCTGTCCGTTTGCCCCCTCTCCCCCTGCCCGTTCCTGCCCCCCCCGCTGTTCGTGTGCCGCCCGCGCTATGCTGCAACCTCCCACGCTATGCTGCAACCTCCCACGCCACTGCCCCCCGGCCACCGGAGACATGTTTCCGACGGTATGTCTGCGAACCACGGAGTCATGGGGGGTGGGCACTGAATGTGAATGAGTTAGCTGGCTCCTTTAGACTTGGGATAATAAAAAGGTATGGGTGGGGCAAACGGATGGTTGTGTGGTTTACGATATGAAATCCCCAAACCCCATTGTTGGAGTGGCTGTGGCCAGATAACCTTGGGCGCAGCCGAAGCAGGGAAGGAGGCTGTTTTCTGCCAAAGTGATAGTAAGTCTTGGAACTCAGGGTGCATATTTACATTTAGTCCATGTTTGCGGTGATGGCAACTTCTACATATGAACGCATCTGTTTTAACAGTGCAACTGCAGCTCATAACACTCATACCATCTGATCTCCACTGATACCGCAAGCTCCATTTGAAAATCCTAGGTGTGGGTTGGGTTTTTTTGTCTTTCTTTTTTTTTTTTGCAGATTTATTAAGCGCGAACTCTACCCCAAGGTCTTGGAGCGCTTTACATGAGCACCAGTTAAGTTACACAAGGACACATTACATTTTTTGGGTAGGCCTGGGGAGGTTAAGTGATTTACACCAAAGTCGGAAGCTAAGGAGAACCACACTTTAACAGCGCTGAGGCTTCTAGGTCCCCAATAGAACTGGTATAAAAGCGCTCAGATATTGTGTAGCATCGCAGTGCCTAATTTTTGCTGTGGGCGGTGGGAAACGGTATTAATTTTTGTGGCGAGAACTTATTTTTTCTTGCTCAGTCTCTGACCAAGCTAATAATGCTAAACCACTTATCTCCGGTTATTCTGTAGCGTTCTACTCGTTTTAAAGCTTTTTAACGTTTTAAGGGTAGTAAGCGCAACACATCACTTCATGTCTCTGTGCCACACGCCCCATTTCAGCATAAAAACAGGGAATGCATAGAAACGTGCTAAATACCTACTGTGAAGTGCTGTTAACGCGAACATCCAGATTGGGATGTCATTTGGATTGAAAGAAATGGCTGTATATTTCAAACATGTTTTTCGAATGCCCCTCGTTGTTTAAAATGTGTATTGAAGCCCTTCCACCTTCATTTCTATACCGTTGCAACACTGACTGACTTTGTACTGGGATATCTTTTACTTTTCAGACAGACTGTGAAATGTCACGCCCTTGCGTCTGATGTTGCAAATGACAAAATAGTTGCACTGGCACCAGCAGGTGCGAGTGTCCCCTAGGGCACTGATAGTTATGCGCTGAAATCCTCAGCTATGTTCTAAACAATAAAATTTTCAACAAAGTTTGTCTTTTGAAATTTTCTGAAGTATTTTATTCATACTTGTGATTATTTCCATGAATGGTCATAAATTTCTCCATATCATATTTATACAGTCCACATGTATATTTCTCATCCAGTTATATTTACATATGCCAGAATTGTATTTAAAGAATTATATTCCAATGCATTTCGGCCTAGAAAGGCCTTCATCAGGGAAACCTCCCGTCTCACGTCAGAGGGTCTCCACAATCCGATCGAGAGGCGATCGGATTGTGGAGACCCTCTGACGTGAGACGGGAGGTTTCCCTGATGAAGGCCTTTCTAGGCCGAAATGCATTGGAATATAATTCTTTAAATACAATTCTGGCATATGTAAATATAACTGGATGAGAAATATACATGTGGACTGTATAAATATGATATGGAGAAATTTATGACCATTCATGGAAATAATCACAAGTATGAATAAAATACTTCAGAAAATTTCAAAAGACAAACTTTGTTGAAAATTTTATTGTTTAGAACATAGCTGAGGATTTCAGCGCATAACTATCAGTGCCCTAGGGGACACTCGCACCTGCTGGTGCCAGTGCAACTATTTTGATTCACATACTCCTCGCAGGGAGTAACCAGAGGAGCACGATTTACGCATAAACATTGGTATATGTCGAGCAGTGCACGGCCAAGTTACTATATAGCAAATGACAAAATGCCACCAAGCTTATGACTTCCACTACTCTAGTGCAAATCAGAACTACGAAGACCACTGTGTCAGGAAATTCTATTTTCATCGGTGATATATTTTTGGGAAGCACACATTGCAGGCCTCTAAGCACTATGGTAGATTAGTAAACTTGCAAAGTTCTGGGTTGAAAGTTGACCCTCGTCCTCACAGTAGTGCAAGCTCCTCACTCCGCTCGCGTCTGTCAACCGTTGTCGTGTATTTCTATAGGTTCTGAATCGATCCCCCTATTCCTGACCCTATTCTGGTTAAACTACCTAGCTAGTTAACTAACAGTCAGCCCATGAGGCAAGAAATCCCCCATGATGCAGATACCGTTATCTGACGCAGTCACACTACGGCACAGGAACGTGTTATCTGATTAGGTCATAACGCTTGAGATCTAATTAGACAAGCGACATTCCTCCAGCCCCTGATAAGGCATACGACGTTCTCATAACAAATCAAACCTATGACAACCTGGATAATCCGTGCGGCCATTGTTTTGATTTCACAGAGAACTTTAGTAAAGAATGTGCTAACGAGCAAGTCGTATGACATCTTTATTGACGTACCTATGTCCATCCTTACGTCAATCCCGGCACCTTTAAGGTATAAATATTGCCGACCTTGCCCTATGCAAACACACGCGTGGTGACAAGACGGAGCAGCCATACTTGCCGAAGCCGAGAGCAGAAGCAGACCCCGCAGGCAGCAGCCCCGCCTTCCTGACGCGCTGAGAGACGCGCTGCTATCTCAAGCCGAGAGACCCAGCACCGGCGCTTCTGGGTAGCCCTCGCAGGCAGCCTGGAATATCGAGAGCAGAGAAAGAGATACCATTCCTCATTCATCCTAAATTCCAGGTACAGAACTGAATAACCCCTCCTAGAGAATTCTTTAGTTATTCACTTGGCAAAAACAAACTTAACTTAAACTGTAACTTTCTATTCCCGCCCACGCATTAGACTTAGGTCAGGTACACGGGGTAGGCGTATTTAGAAACACCAGTTGAGTACTTTTAGTCAAATGTATATGTGTATGTAAATATATTTTAATCATTTTAAAACATCATATGGCTCAGAAACCATATCAATGTTTCTACAGTATTATTTTATACTATTGCTTCTAATGTATGCACTTTACTTAACTATAAGTATTGCAATAATATCGATCCATTTCTCATGTATGAGAAAAGAGACTGATCAATAAATAACACCTTTTATTGAACACGCCCGTCTCTTCCTTTTCTCTACATTCTGATGAGACTAAGAATGCACGTACTGACTGAGTAAAATAATTGCCTTGTGCTCACACGACTCTCGAGATTGACTCTTGATTAGGGGAGAGCAAAGTTGTCATGTTCTATGGTTGTCAGAAACTAAATCCCTTCTTGTCTAATCAGGGGAGTTAATCCTTCCTTGAACATTCGAGAAAGTTTCTAGCGAACTCTGAGCTTAGCTGGCAAACCCAAAAATTAAGTCTAGTATCGACAGTAGTCTGGTCTAGGCCTTTACTATTGTAGGTACTATTCCAATGCGCAGAGCCTATTGGGAAAATAGGAGCTACACTACATGGCGCCCAACGCGTTTGGAAAGGGCGATAAAACTAACGTAAGACATTTAGAGTAACTCAGTCGTGCTTTCTCACTCAGACCCCTTTCCCCAAATACTCCAAAGACGTCTGGAGTGGGTGAAAGGTTATTATATCCTCCAAAACCTCGCAGGAGGGAACTCCTATGTATGGTTCTTGGTCTAGTCAACGTTGAAGGATAAAACAGTTCCAGAATATTGTGCATCTAATCTCTGTTTCCATAAGAAACCTGATCTGCAAACAAATATAATACCATCCTGTCTGTAAAATGGCAGAGAGTGATGATGAAAGAGAGGCAATTAGATTAGCTACTGAAATAGCAGATGCTGATGCTACCATGCAAACAGCAGACCCGGATATAATACTCATCCAGGTCGCCAAAAGGAGATCTATAACCTTAAAACTTATAGAAAATGGACTGACACCTAGAGGTGGCACAGTCATATTCGTAATTGAGGCACACGAATATCGGCAGACAGAGGTATACTATACATGGATACATTTTCCAGCAGCAAATGCTGTAACAAAGTACTTCCACTATTACAAAGTAGAGGAACCTCCTGACATTTACACTCCTTTCGAGGAGGTGGAAGTACCACTCAAATTCCAAGAGCATTTGCTCTTATTTGATGGCGCCCTAATACATAACAATCACATTACAAGGCTCGGTCCTTTAGGAAGACCAGGAGCAACGTGGCCGGTCCTAGCCGGATACACACCACATCCAGACATCGAAAGAATGCCTGCAGCAGAGCTGTTAATACAGCTAAAACAACTACTAAAAATTCATAGACAATTAGTTCAGTATGTAATGCGGACTTCAACAATTCAGCCAGCGATTAAACTTCCACAGCTGACCCCTCACCAGGGGAACACAAATAAAATTACACCACAGAACATCCAATCCTGCCTAGGTAAAGTTCCAGCTAAACGGGAACAAATACCATTCTGGTTGGCACAGAAAATCACCCAAATAGAGGCGGTGTTTCCTGACACCACCCCGCTGGAAAAACACAGGATTCTGACTATATGTCTCCCAATGGGAATCGCACCACACATTGAGGACTGTGACACTTGGGGTACAGTCTTTGCTTCCATCTACACAAAAACGCACGGTGTCCCATCCATTTCGGTGATACCAGATGTGCTAAAACAAATTCAAGATGAATACGGTCCAGAACCTGCTTTAACTCTTGGTATGAAATTACTAAAAGACTTCAAGCAGGTCTCGGCTATATTATTAGCCAACATAAAAGGTGAAGCAGCAAACGTGGCGATCCGCCAGAGGTTAAAAGAGACAGATATAGCAGACCAACCAGCTGAAATTGCCAGAATCATAGAAAAATCCTATGAAGAACTAGGCAGAGATAGTCTAGGTGGAATACCAGTAAAACCGCAACTGACTACAAGTCCAGAAAATATATTTTTTAATAATAATAATTCACCAAAAAAGAACTGGGATGGAAACAAACAATCCAATCCTAAAGAAAAGAAATTCCAGTCCAGAGGAAGGTCTCCTAGGCGAAGAGAGAAATCTCCAAACCCGAGACAAAGGTCACCCCAGAGTGACCCCTCTGGGAATAGATATAACCTTAGAAATAGGGATAATATTAAAAAACCTGATAGATATCAAGACATTGATACACGTCCCTCTCAATCTTTTCAGAATTCCTCGCAGAAATCGGAAAGAAGAGGACGATCAGAAGAGCACGCCAAGTCCAAAGACAAGGAACCTGCTCAACTGAAAAAGAAATTACAATTTCCAAAAAAGAAGGTAGCCAGTATCAAGGTAGTTAACAATGCCGAGAATACTGAGGACACAACTGAAAAACGGAGAGTGGGCTCAGACAATGCTAGACAGCGCAGCAGAGGTGAGCATAGCTCGCAAAGTCCTTATGAATCATCTGGAGACAGTGGACACGAATGAATACCTTCAAGTGGAAACTGCAGATACCAGAGTTAGCAAGCCCCACAAAATATACGAGATAACATTACGTATAGAGGGAGATAAGACTAGGAAAATAAGGGGACTATTTTGGGATAACCTCTCCAAGGGCTATGACATCCTTCTAGCTGAAAAAGACTGGCCACCAGAGTTTGTCAGGGAGTGCCCTCATGGCGAAGAAGTAATTATGCCTGCCTTCTCGAATCAAATGCCGATTCATAAAAAATATACACTTGCTAGAAAGTGGGCAGTGGCCTTAGCACCTGCTTTATATAAAAATCATGTAGGATGGGATGAGGATTCTCCTCCTCACAAAATCCAGCTAAAATCACAACCAACTGCACAAAGGCAGTACCCAATTAAGCAAGAAGCTAAAAAACAAGTAAATGAAATACTAGATCAGCTAGAATACCAGGGGGTGATTGAAACTTGCACCTCACAAATGAACAATCCTTTGTTTCCGGTCTCCAAACCAGACAATTCGTACCGTCTAGTTTTGGATTACCGACACCTTAACACATGTTGCAAAACTTTTGCAGTGCAAAACTCACACAGTGCTGCACTAATGAATAACATAGTGCGCAAAAAATACAAAACTACCTTGGACATCTCCAACGGATTCTTTTGTCAAAACATAGCACCAGAGAGCAGATATTTAACTGCATTCTCAGTAAATGGCACTCAAAAACAATTCTGTCGGTTAGCCCAGGGGTACAAGAACAGCCCGGGGGTATTCTCAGCGAGAGTAACAGAATTACTACAACTATATGATGATGAAGCATTATCTTATGTCGATGACATTTACTTAACAGATGATGACTTGGAGACTCACTTGAAAAGAGTGAACACCATAATACTTGGGTTCGCTGCAGAGGGTTACAAATTCAACTTCAAAAAATCCAGAATTGCCCATCTGACGGTCCTATTCTTAGGATATGAGTTATCAAGTGAAGGTAAAAGCCTGGCAGACAATTTCCTAGAGAAATGTGCCGTAATCCAAGCTCCTAAAACACTAAAAAACCTACAGTCAATTCTAGGCTTCCTAAATTTCGGAAGAACATACATTGCAAATTACGCAGAAAGGGTGAAACCCCTTTACGATCTAATTAAACCAGACTTTAAAAGATCCAGTTGGACTCAAACACACACAGAAATTTTGAGATCCTTACAAACAGACATGCTAATTAAGACAAAATTAGAAACCCGTGATAATACACGCAACCTTGTGATCCGAGTCATCCCAGGGAGATGCGGATTCACATACCTGACCTCTAATGAGGGAGAAAAGGTACCAATTGAATTCAAATCACACTTGTACACAGAAGCTGAACAGAAATTCAGTAATACAGGGAAAATCATTCGTGCAGTTCAAACCGCAATAGCTAGAGAAAAAGACATAGCTGACGGTAGACATATCACAGTCAGAACAGCAGAATCAGCCTTTGAGGCACTAACAACACTGTGTAATTTACCAACAACAACATTGAATCCGGAATGGATACAATGGGTGAATTCAATCACAACGGACAAAGTATACTACTACTTTGATCCAGAACTAGAAGAATTAAAAAATCTAAAATATGAAAAGACGTATCCTCTGCCAATCGACATTCTGCCTCTACGACATTACGCCTGTGTAATCTATACAGACGGACATGCGCAACCCTCCGTTTGGGGAGAACATGCATACAATCCCACATGTGAGATTACAAAAGAAGTGTGGCGCGGAGGTAAACTAAGACCTCTATTAACAAAATCACACTCAGTAGAAACTAATTCAGAACTACAAACTGAAATAATAGCTTTGAAAATGGCGCTAGATAATGCGGATCGCGAATTCCCGACACTTATAGTGTCAGATTCATATTACTGCGTCAAAGCATATAACAAGGATTTGCAGACATGGATTCAGAACGGTTACAAAGATGACACAGATGCACCAATAAAGCAGAGACTGCTCTGGGAACAAATAGCTCTTTTGAAAAAAGAACTACCAAAGACTCACGTGACTCACTCACTGAGTCATCAACGTGATGGCGTTCACGTTGTAGGGAATTCATTGGCTGAAACAGCCGCAGCGGCAGCCACTAAATCGGCTCCCGTAGATCGAAAAAAGCGTACATTAAAATACATTGACGGTGAAACAATGCTGGCGGTGAAAACGTCATCAAAAGGCGACTGCTCAGCGTTACCGATCAACTATCCACTCAATTATACATACATAATCGATGCAAACTCCGTCCCTTTTGCTCGAATCCCTGGAGTGGGGGATAGAGTGATTCCAAACATGGACAGGAGAAACTTGTTAATCGCAGACGCACACATGGGCGAGGGTCACAGACACCTTAAATTAAAAGATTCTCTGGAAGAATTACAATCACGGTACTGGTGGCCAGGCATGAGCCTGCACTACACCATGTTTGTAAAAAACTGCCCAAACTGCAACAGAGATCGCAGAGGGGAGAGAAGCAGTTTAATACCTCGTCGTATCAAGGCAGATAATATCACCAGTAAAAAGAATGGCTTGCGATTAACATATACAGGCTAGTTTCCACTTATAATGTAGATCACCAGCACTCGGCTGACGTCCGGACTGTTATACAAGATTTGCGAGTCTAAATGGCATATACGCTAAGAGCATGCTACGTTCGACCATTGTTTTCACTCAGGCAATCCAGCCTGGGGGGGAAAGAATGGCCAAATGAGCACAGCCCAGCGGGAATCTTCTCACTTCCTTCCTGAGGGTACGGGATGGTGTAAAGAAAAAACCAAGGCAGAAAGCAATCTATAATGGAAAGGATATTAGGTTCGGGAGCTGGGTGGGTCAAACATCTAATAAGTGTCCAACGTAGTCTAAATAACTTGCCAAGAAATTCTCTGAAGGGATTCAGTCCGTACGAATTATTATTTGGAACTAGGATGTTGATCTCTGACCTTGATAGTCAGACTTCAGTGGTAATAGAAAAAAGCTTTGATGTCAAAGACCGTTTGGCTATTTTGCAGGACTTAAACAAAACAAGAAAAGACCTGAGCAACATACAGTTGAAACAACAGCCAACAACCACTGAAGAATCACCACCTGTCCCAGCAAGACCTGTCTGGATTCCAAAAGTCGGGGATCTAGTCAGGGAGAAGATCGCGGTAAAGAAGGAATTTGGGCCTTCTTACAGAAAAGCAGTTCCTGTCTTGTCTGTCAACGGGACAAGATCAGTTGTACTACCGCCACTTGCTGGAAGAAAGGAGAACCGAGTTGTATCCATCGACCTGGTAAAACCACAACATGTGGCCGATAACAAACAGTAGGCCAAGTGGACTCCCAATAAGTAGCAGAACACCAAGGTTTGCTACCAGTACAGAGGTCCTAACAAAGAGGCTCATCACATTCGAAACGCCTACAGAAGAACAACAAGGACTATGCAACAATGCAATAGAACTCAGACCTCTGAAAACCCAAATAAAGACATTTAGCAGAGACACACCAATCTATACTGAAGTACCAAGTGACAATGCAAAAAACAAAAATCCTGAACCAATTGGAACAATTGACAGAACTGCATCCGGTTACTTCATCAACTTCGATGATTCCTCTGACGGCTTCAGTGAATCAAAGACACAGCCATCATCAAAATCCTTTAAAGACAAAGCTAAGGAACTTTTGAAACAACTGAAAGAAACTTATCTGATTTCTCCATGGATTGAATTTTGGGTGGGTTTTGGTGCATTTATCCTCATACTTTGGCTCATCATGGTATTTACCTTTGGACGCTTCATTGAGGGAAAATATGCTAAAATGGACACAGCAAGTCAGAACATCAACTTGGTCCTCAAACCACACACATCTTCACACGTCGAGAAACGAGAACTTTCTTCAGAACTTTCTTCAGCCAACTTCACAGCAATTCCAATACCTGGTGGGGTAGCCTGGGACAACACTGACTATGAAATCTATGGTCCGGTCGAGATCCTGAAATATCCACACCAAATCAAGATCTCCTTGAGTGACTTTGCAAAACCAAACTCATTTGCTGATGATTGGGACTTTGAAAGTATAAACAATATGATGTCTGACTTAGTAATGTCTGCTAAATTTACAAAACATGATTATTTGCAAGGTTCTACAAATTATGATAGTATGTATTGCTATAACCATTATGGTAACCATTTCCTGCATAAATCTGCACAACCTAGAAATGTTTTAAATTATAATCAATGGGAACATTGTGCTACACCTCCAAAAGGGAGCTCTAGAACCGTTTATGACAAATATTCATACTTTCAAGGTTTTAACACTAGTAATGCTGAAACATTTTATTATAAATTGTCAAACAAGACAGGGATGAAAACCATGATAACCAACACAAAATTAATATATTCAGATTCATTTTTTGAAAAAATGAATACTTTTGGATTTGATTATTGGGACAAAAATGTTGATTTGAAAAGTGTTTGGGGTACAAAAGAATGGCAAGTACAGGGTTTAGAAGCTTTGTTTAGAGCCTGCATGATCCCAGAACAAATGATATTTTTAAATGACACTGTTCAACAAACCACCTGTCTTGGCTTAGCCAAAATCAAAGATTTAAATAACCCGTCTATTCCAAAGCCAACAATGTTTAGCAATAACTCTGATACAGATGAAGAAATAGACATAAGCCATATACTTAACCAAAACAGAACACATCCTGATTGGAAACAATGGTTGATCTGGCCCACAGATACAAATAACTGTCAAGATAGATTCCTGAATAAAACACAGGGTTTCAAAATGACCAGGCCAGACCCTAGATATCCCCAACGACATCACCCAGGGATAATAACAACCTACAGTGTGGGCAAATTATGCCTTCAATGGCTACAGACTTCCACACTGCCTGAAATTAAGCAACACCTAACTTTACTTACTGATGGTGCTGACTTGCGTGATTTCATAATGGGACCACGCAAACAGCGTCAAAAGCGTTTCATAGCAGCCTCTGTATATGCAGCATACAATGAGGCCTGGAAGGTTACTCAAATTGAGACAGCAGAAAGAATACGGGAAACTGACCGTATTAATTTGGAAAAATCACTTTCTGTAGTGGACAATGGGTTAATGACTCTGTCCTCCAGAATTTTTTCATTGGACAGCATTGTGTCTTCAGCAATCGATATATTATCGCAAGACTTACTGTTATTACAACATGGTCAGTCACAATTGCATTCCATTGTACAGCTTGGCTGGACGTTACAAAATCTGCGTTCAGGCTATGTGCCTTGGCGTTTAATCAACACAACGTCACTATTCCAAATCTTTAACCTTACTGATAGACAAATCGGTATGGCGCAGAAGGGTGCTGATTATACAATCTTGAGCATTGAAAAACTAGAAAGATTACCAATGACAATGTCAGAACGACCTGTCAGTGAATGGATAATCCACGGAATCATAAATATTCCAATCTCAACCTTCAGGTTTCAATACTGCCAAAAATATATACAGGCTGGCATGTACGAGAAACTGGGAAAGGGGTACCTTAAAACAACTTGGAACCTGCCCTGTTCACATGCATGTGTCAGTAACAAAGGACAGAAAGTGTTTCTTAGTGGCAACAATTGTGCTATGTCACTAAGCGGCACGCTTCTGTGTAACGGTATTAGTTTGCACGGAGCCTGTGAAGGGAATTCATACAACCTTTCATGTCACCAGCAAGGCGCACCTGCAACTGAAATAGAACCATTCTTTCAAAGACTCTATAATGGGAGTTACATTCTTATTGTAGACCGCAGATGTTGTAGTCTTATGCCCGGGACTCCTTATCTCGTCACTACGACGGCGAAGGTCAAGTGCTGTGGACGTTCTTTGTTCCCCAGCTCCTTACCAGACAGGGAGGCAAGGGCATGGCCCGGTTTGAAAATTACTTCTATTCGAATAGACACTTTAAGCAGAATGAAAACAGTGCTTCTTCAGACGCCTACAAGGCTCACGTCATCTAAAGAAACGTATGATCTACAAGTCGCAAGGACGACTGCAGAGATACATACATTATTATCAACTAATTCCCCCGTACATTTCGCGGAAATCCTGAGCGAAATCTTAAATATTTCTGATACCACTGGGGTCTCAAAGGTATTTAAGACAGTATTTTCGATGGCATTAACACCATTCAAAGCCATACTGGGTATTTTTCCAGATTTCGTCCATTCGATTTTTGGCGGACTTCCCCTGATCCTGGGACTAATTGCAGGAATCCTATTCCTAGTCCTTATTTTTCGTTATGGCAACCCATGTCACAGATCAAACTCTCGCGACAATGGAAGATACGATCCTAGCCATTGGATACCGGGACCGGATATCAAAAATCCTGGGACTCTCCCGGCTTAGAGACCTAAACATGACTTGGTTTCTATCATTTCGACCAATGTGGCAAAGGTGTGTTTTACCTGTACTAAGGTGTCTGCTATGCGGAGAAGAATGCGTGTTAGACACCTGTCTGACGCTACAATCGGATGCGCCGGTGGATGCAGATACACTGTTGGTTCCTACCAAGGTTCACGCACTGTGCTGCCCTCAAAGGCTGCCAATTCTGATGACGGCATTCCTGGAATCTTCACCACTACGATTGAAGGGTAGTGAAGTTCGAGATGAAAGCAGCATCGAACAGGTACGACCTTCTGTCAGCAATGCAAATCAGAATGTCAATGGAGACAATCATGCGCACGAATGCATGGTTACCCCTATTTCCGACTTAGTGGAACTTTCCCATGAAGCTGTTGACAGTTTTTTCGAAAGCCTGAATGATATGATGTTCTCTCCGGAACAGAAATAGAGACTTTTGAGTAAACTCGCACACGGCGTTCCCTGAATTCGGCCTTCAACCTTTAAAAATAAAGTCACATGAACAATTACAATCCAGTTCACGGACAGCAACTTTTTTCAGCAAGCCCTTAAAATATTTTTCTATATATTTTTTCCCCGGGACACTGATCTTCTGCTTAAAGTAAGAAACTATTCCTAGAGAACTAAGATTTCTATTTTAGATACTTTATATAGACTTTAGCTGCCCGCTGGTATGTTCACAAATATTTTATTATGTGATGAAATGGTCTCGACCTTCCTTTCTGTATAGCTATATTAAGAGCCATTTCATGTGTATTTCTCATATACTAAAAAGCAATAATGCATAACAATGCGTGTTTACTTTTGCATTTAATTCATAGCTTAAGTGCATACAATATATATGACTGCAATTTTTCAGTATATTTGAAAATTTCAAAATGCATTTATGTATTTTGGGGTGGTAAGGTATACACTATACTCTATAGTATGTTGTACTATGTTATACTATGCATAGATTAGTAGATATGACCATAGTTAGCGTGGAGTGGGTGTCGTGTATTTCTATAGGTTCTGAATCGATCCCCCTATTCCTGACCCTATTCTGGTTAAACTACCTAGCTAGTTAACTAACAGTCAGCCCATGAGGCAAGAAATCCCCCATGATGCAGATACCGTTATCTGACGCAGTCACACTACGGCACAGGAACGTGTTATCTGATTAGGTCATAACGCTTGAGATCTAATTAGACAAGCGACATTCCTCCAGCCCCTGATAAGGCATACGACATTCTCATAACAAATCAAACCTATGACAACCTGGATAATCCGTGCGGCCATTGTTTTGATTTCACAGAGAACTTTAGTAAAGAATGTGCTAACGAGCAAGTCGTATGACATCTTTATTGACGTACCTATGTCCATCCTTACGTCAATCCCGGCACCTTTAAGGTATAAATATTGCCGACCTTGCCCTATGCAAACACACGCGTGGTGACAAGACGGAGCAGCCATACTTGCCGAAGCCGAGAGCAGAAGCAGAACCCGCAGGCAGCAGCCCCGCCTTCCTGACGCGCTGAGAGACGCGCTGCTATCTCAAGCCGAGAGACCCAGCACCGGCGCTTCTGGGTAGCCCTCGCAGGCAGCCTGGAATATCGAGAGCAGAGAAAGAGATACCATTCCTCATTCATCCTAAATTCCAGGTACAGAACTGAATAACCCCTCCTAGAGAATTCTTTAGTTATTCACTTGGCAAAAACAAACTTAACTTAAACTGTAACTTTCTATTCCCGCCCACGCATTAGACTTAGGTCAGGTACACGGGGTAGGCGTATTTAGAAACACCAGTTGAGTACGTTTAGTCAAATGTATATGTGTATGTAAATATATTTTAATCATTTTAAAACATCATGTGGCTCAGAAACCATATCAATGTTTCTACAGTATTATTTTATACTATTGCTTCTAATGTATGCACTTTACTTAACTATAAGTATTGCAATAATATCGATCCATTTCTCATGTATGAGAAAAGAGACTGATCAATAAATAACACCTTTTATTGAACACGCCCGTCTCTTCCTTTTCTCTACATTCTGATGAGACTAAGAATGCACGTACTGACTGAGTAAAATAATTGCCTTGTGCTCACACGACTCTCGAGATTGACTCTTGATTAGGGGAGAGCAAAGTTGTCATGTTCTATGGTTGTCAGAAACTAAATCCCTTCTTGTCTAATCAGGGGAGTTAATCCTTCCTTGAACATTCGAGAAAGTTTCTAGCGAACTCTGAGCTTAGCTGGCAAACCCAAAAATTAAGTCTAGTATCGACAGTAGTAGACCTAGTTAACGTCTGGTCTAGGCCTTTACTATTGTAGGTACTATTCCAATGCGCAGAGCCTATTGGGAAAATAGGAGCTACACTACACCGTTGCCAACTAAACGATACTGTCCACCAGTGCCCTTTCTTCACACTACCGACCAGTGCCAGCTCTTGACAGCATCTGCGCGTGTTGGTCACTACTGCAAGCTTCTGACACTGTTCACCAGTGCTAGCTGTGTGCGCGCCCATCTGCGTGTGCCTACCAGCGTCACCTTCTGAGAGTTCCCACCAGTGCCCAGTTTCCCACACTGCCTACGATGGTCCGCAATGTGGTTGCTGACGCTGCCTACACTAGCGCCCGTTTTTCACGTCAGCGCTTCGGAGCCACAACTGTGGTATGAAGTGCTATACACATGCTGTTCTAGAAAAGAACACACCAGTTAAGTTAAACAAGTGCCGAGTGCTAGGTAGTGCTAGGGAGTGCAGAGTGCAAGGGAGTGCAGAGTGCAAGGGAGTGCAGAGTGCAAGAGAGTGCAAGGGAGTGCAGAGTGCTAGGGAGTGCAGAGTGCTAGGGAGCGCAGAGTGCTAGGGAGCGCAGAGTGCTAGGGAGCGCAGAGTGCTAGGGAGCGCAGAGTGCTAGGGAGCGCAGAGTGCTAGGGAGCGCAGAGTGCTAGGGAGCGCAGAGTGCTAGGGAGCGCAGAGTGCTAGGGGGCGCAGAGTGCTAGGGGGCGCAGAGTGCTAGGGGGCGCAGAGTGCTAGGGGGCGCAGAGTGCTAGGGGGCGCAGAGTGCTAGGGGGCGCAGAGTGCTAGGGGGCGCAGAGTGCTAGGGGGCGCAGAGTGCTAGGGGGCGCAGAGTGCTAGGGGGCGCAGAGTGCTAGGGGGCGCAGAGTGCTAGGGGGCGCAGAGTGCTAGGGGGCGCAGAGTGCTAGGGGGCGCAGAGTGCTAGGGGGCGCAGAGTGCTAGGGGGCGCAGAGTGCTAGGGGGCGCAGAGTGCTAGGGGGCGCAGAGTGCTAGGGGGCGCAAGGGAGTGCAGAGTGCTAGGGAGCGCTAGGGAGTGCAGAGTGACTAGGGAGTACTAGGGAGTGCTAGGGAGTGCTAGGGAGTACTAGGGAGTGCTAGGGAGTGCAGAGTGCTAGGGAGTGCTAGGGAGTGCAGAGTGCTAGGGAGTGCTAGGGAGTGCAGAGTGCTAGGGAGTGCTAGGGAGTGCAGAGTGCTAGGGAGTGCTAGGGAGTGCAGAGTGACTAGGGAGTACTAGGGAGTGCAGAGTGACTAGGGAGTACTAGGGAGTGCAGAGTGACTAGGGAGTGCTAGGGAGTGCTAGGGAGTGCTAGGGAGTGCTAGGGAGTGCTAGGGAGTGCAGAGTGCTAGGGAGTGGGGAGTGCAGAGTGCTAGGGAGTGCAGAGTGCTAGGGAGTGCAGAGTGACTAGGGAGTGCTAGGGAGTGCAGAGTGACTAGGGAGTGCTAGGGAGTGCAGAGTGACTAGGGAGTGCTAGGGAGTGCAGAGTGACTAGGGAGTGCTAGGGAGTGCAGAGTGACTAGGGAGTGCTAGGGAGTGCAGAGTGACTAGGGAGTGCTAGGGAGTGCAGAGTGACTAGGGAGTGCTAGGGAGTGCAGAGTGACTAGGGAGTGCTAGGGAGTGCAGAGTGACTAGGGAGTGCTAGGGAGTGCAGAGTGACTAGGGAGTGCTAGGGAGTGCAGAGTGACTAGGGAGTGCTAGGGAGTGCAGAGTGACTAGGGAGTGCTAGGGAGTGCAGAGTGACTAGGGAGTACTAGGGAGTGCTAGGGAGTGCAGAGTGACTAGGGAGTACTAGGGAGTGCAGATTGACTAGGGAGTACTAGGGAGTGCTAGGGAGTGCTAGGGAGTGCTAGGGAGTACTAGGGAGCGCTAGGGAGTGCAGAGTGACTAGGGAGTACAGAGTGACTAGGGAGTGCTAGGGAGTGCAGAGTGACTAGGGAGTGCTAGGGAGTGCAGAGTGACTAGGGAGTGCTAGGGAGTGCAGAGTGACTAGGGAGTGCTAGGGAGTGCAGAGTGACTAGGGAGTGCTAGGGAGTGCAGAGTGACTAGGGAGTGCAGAGTGACTAGGGAGTGCAGAGTGACTAGGGAGTGCAGAGTGACTGCAGAGTTCTAGGGAGTGCAGAGTGACTGCAGAGTTCTAGGGAGTGCAGAGTGACTGCAGAGTTCTAGGGAGTGCAGAGTGACTGCAGAGGGCTAGGGAGTGCAGAGTGACTGCAGAGGGCTAGGGAGTGCAGAGTGACTGCAGAGGGCTAGGGAGTGCAGAGTGACTGCAGAGTGCTAGGGAGTGCAGAGTGACTGCAGAGTGCTAGGGAGTGCAGAGTGACTAGGGAGTGCAGAGTGCTAGGGAGTGCTAGGGAGTGCAGAGTGACTAGGGAGTGCAGAGTGACTAGGGAGTGCTAGGGAGTGCAGAGTGACTAGGGAGTGCTAGGGAGTGCAGAGTGACTAGGGAGTACTAGGGAGTGCAGATTGACTAGGGAGTACTAGGGAGTGCTAGGGAGTGCTAGGGAGTGCTAGGGAGTACTAGGGAGCGCTAGGGAGTGCAGAGTGACTAGGGAGTACAGAGTGACTAGGGAGTGCTAGGGAGTGCAGAGTGACTAGGGAGTGCTAGGGAGTGCAGAGTGACTAGGGAGTGCTAGGGAGTGCAGAGTGACTAGGGAGTGCTAGGGAGTGCAGAGTGACTAGGGAGTGCTAGGGAGTGCAGAGTGACTAGGGAGTGCAGAGTGACTAGGGAGTGCAGAGTGACTAGGGAGTGCAGAGTGACTGCAGAGTTCTAGGGAGTGCAGAGTGACTGCAGAGTTCTAGGGAGTGCAGAGTGACTGCAGAGTTCTAGGGAGTGCAGAGTGACTGCAGAGTGCTAGGGAGTGCAGAGTGACTGCAGAGGGCTAGGGAGTGCAGAGTGACTGCAGAGGGCTAGGGAGTGCAGAGTGACTGCAGAGTGCTAGGGAGTGCTAGGGAGTGCAGAGTGACTAGGGAGTGCAGAGTGACTAGGGAGTGCTAGGGAGTGCAGAGTGACTAGGGAGTGCTAGGGAGTGCAGAGTGACTAGGGAGTGCTAGGGAGTGCAGAGTGACTAGGGAGTGCAGAGTGACTAGGGAGTGCTAGGGAGTGCAGAGTGACTAGGGAGTGCTAGGGAGTGCAGAGTGACTAGGGAGTGCTAGGGAGTGCAGAGTGACTGCAGAGTGCTAGGGAGTGCAGAGTGACTGCAGAGTGCTAGGGAGTGCAGAGTGACTGCAGAGTGCTAGGGAGTGCAGAGTGACTAGGGAGTACTAGGGAGTGCAGAGTGCTAGGGAGTGCAGAGTGACTAGGGAGGGCTAGGGAGTGCAGAGTGACTGCAGAGATTAAGCTAATGGCAATGTAAATGACAATGCCATTTATTTATCTGTTTTCAAAACCAACACATAAATACAAATTTTGTCATTTACAATGCCAATAGGTCTAACTTTTCCAAAGGCGAAACCATTGCATTGTAAATGCTTGTTAGCAATTGGCAGGAAGTTCAGAGCTATGCATTTTTTTACAGTTCGAATTTTGAAAGAGTATTGTCAAGGTGAACCAAAGATGTTGTCTCCTCAAGGCTCCTCGCTCTTTATCACACGCCAGCAATGCATGAGCGATCTTTTGAAGACTTGTATCTTGCTATATATAATTTTGCTGCTCCACAGTTGTAATCCCATGTGTATTCCTGCAAAGTCATTTTCATATTCCTGCGCACTGGGATGCTTATACACCATGTGACTCTTTCCCATTAAGTGAATTCAACAGCATCTTACTGTCTCCACGGTATTGTCAAAGACGCCCTTGGAATAACTTTATATATTCGGAAGGTTGGTCGTTGACCCCATTACAAAACGTCACCGAAGAAGTCAGGCTCCGCAGCAATTTTGCTAGGAAGAGATCTAGAGAGGCTCGGCCTCACTGTAATCTTGAGCAGACCTAAACAGTCTCTGCAAGCAGTGTATGCAGAGAGCAGCCTTGTAGTCTGTATAATGGGTGAAGCTATATAACCCAAGAAAGGAATAATTCTTCCATTGCCAATGAAAACCAGTGTTGATACAAATTACCTAAACAACTATCACTCAGTTATCACCCTTCTCTTTCTGCCCAGCATCATCAAGAAGGAAGTTGATCACTAGCTGCATAAGTGGTTTAAGAAAAGTGCCCATCTGTTAAGCACCATTTAGGATTCATACTACAGTACAGCATAGAACTGACCACTTTCCAAGTGGTTGATGACCTGCCCTATCCTCCTTTTTGAACTTTCTGCAGGATTTAATAGAGAAAACGATCAAGTCCTCTGCAATACCCTTGCCTCCCAAATTTGCTTTGATGACGTTAGCCCACATAAACAAGCATTTGCAATGCAATTGGTCTCACCTTTGGGACCTTTTATGTATTTAGCTATGCAGCACATTAGCCTGGGCACTGAAACATCTACTGTTCTTCAACATGGAGGGAAAGTTAGCACCAAACTGCGTGACACGTCAAGTATGGGAACACATGGAAAGAAATATTGCCTTTCAGCGGGCAATGGTATAGTCCAAAGCTCTGTTTTTAATATAATATTGGGGCCATTGATGGTCATATCACTGAAAATACAAGATTTAAAAAAAAATTATTGTTGTCTACGGGTGCGCTTGGAAGACAATTTCTATGGACTGTCTAAGAACTGGGACCGCCAGTTCACCAGGGGGGTAGCTTGGCTCGAGCAAGAAGGCAGCCAGGGGCTTACGTGTAAAGCAGCGACTCCACACACGCATCCACAGAGACAATAAGTGGCGCAATAATGGAGACCACACCAGCACTTTGGATTAAAAATCAATATCTTTTATGTAGGATCAAAATCATGGCAATTCATTCCTTAGCATTTCCTAGAGCATTTCATGGAAGCCTTTTAGTAAAACATTTCATTAAAGTATTTGCAGTAAAACATTTCATTAAAGTATTTGCAGCAAAACATTTCATTAAAACCTCTTCAGTAAAACATTTCATTAAACTGATAACCAGCTCATTCAGGTCCTTCTCTACTTAAAGGCAATTCTTTTCATTAGGACCAATAACTCCCTTGTACAGGGCTGAACCACTTCGGGCCAATGCAAAAGGTTTCCAGGCCTAAACAGGCAACCAGGCCCTGGTCCACTTTAGGGACAAGGCACGAACAGTTACTGGGGCCTCGCAGTCTCTAGAGGCACATTAGGGGGGCCAACAGGGCCCAGTCTCACTTTCCCTGGGGGAGGGGCGAACTCGGGGCCTCCTCCAGCCTTCCGCCCTCCTCCCCTGGGGTTACCTTGTAACTTCGGCCCTTCGGGGCCCTTGCGCTGGTTCGCTGCAGGATGGGGAGGGCTTTGGCCCTCTGGCAGGCCTTGCGGGCGAAGGGGGAGACCAGCGGAGCGGCTTCGGTTCTTCCAGGGCCTCACTCGGCCTGGTGCGGTTACTTCACTTGTGGGGCAAATCGGGCTCTCCTGCTTCACGGCCCCCTCCGCGACGGGTCCGGGCTTTCTTCTGGCCTCCGGACACAGCTACGGCCCGGGGACCAATCAGGGCAGGGGCCCGGGCTGTCACCACCAATCAGGACGCCCGCCTCGAGGGCGCGCCAGCCAGGACCAATGGCTGCGCGGCGCTTGGCGGGGCGGGCGGAGGAGCTCCCCTGTCACGTGGGGCGGGAGCTGGCTTCAGGCCTACCGCGGCCTGACTGGATACCGCGCTGACAGGATTCGGCTAGGCCCGGGGACAGGGGCCTCCAGTCATGACCCAGCCGGGTCGATGTTCGCGGCGGCGGCCTCCTCAGAGCTCCGGAGGCCGGCGCAAGGAGGGCAGAGTCTCGGGTTGGGCGCGGCCCACGCGCACACAGCGGCGGCCCTCTCCTGACACCAAGGGCCGCCCGGGGGCAATTTCGGCACTTCACTAGGTGCTACAGGTAAGCGCTTGACGGGGTTTAGGGCGCTTGGCAATGATCGCGCCTGGGGGTCTCGCAGCGCTCCTTAAGAGGCACAGCAGAGAGCCGCTTGAGACAGTTCTCGGGCGAGCGCCCAGCAGGGTCTCTAACCAGGGCAGATTACAGCGCTAGGTACGCACGATGTGGGGCACTCCCAGCAGCTCGGCAGGGCCCAGGGTAGGAGCGCTAGGCAGCGCAGACAGTCTATGACCCAGCGCTTGGCAGAGGGGTCAGAGTACAGCGCTGTACAGGGCAGCAGGGACTGCAGACAGGTTGAGGGGCACAGCAAGTCAGTCAGGGGGAGACAGGTAGGGCAAGATGGGCCCAGATGAAGGCAGGGAGTGCGCAGGGCAGCACAGTCCAGTACCTGGTCGATCCCCCAGCAGTCTCTGTGTGAAGGGCAAGTAGTCTTCTTGGCGCGTGGATGGTTTTGCGCCCTTAGGTGATGGTTTCTTGAAGTGGTGGGGGGGGGGTTGAGTTGAAGGCTAGCTGAATTTTCCTCAGTCACTGCAGATGGACCCTGGGGTTCCCTACGGCTGGGCCAGATCAGGGGGCTAGTCTAGGACACTTCACCCAGCTTAAGAGGCAGCACCTAAATCCTGCCACTCCCAGTAGCATAAGTTCCTAACTAGGCCCTCCCGCTAAAACTCCTGCGTGGGTTCCCCAGGTCAGTGATGCCCCAACTGACTGGAAGTTTCCCTCCCTTTCTTTATATAGCGACAGTTGGCAGTAGGCAGTGGCAGTTGGTGTCACCTCCCCTATTCTAGAAGGTTCCAGGAGCTTCCCTCTTTCTAGCTATGGGCAGGCTGGCAGGCTGGCATTGCTACATTGTTTAAGGGTTCCAGCCAGCTCCTGGCTACTAGAGTACGCCTAAAACGACCACGCTGCAGTAGCAGGGGTCAGTGGCAGCCATGTTTGGGGTAGAGAGCACCTGCACCTTAACATGGATTAGCCATGGAAAGGTGCCCAGAGACCTAAGAGCCAACAAAAAGAAGGTGGGAAAAATGAGGCAAGGGCGAAAAAAACAGGGAAAGACCACCCTAGGGCTGACCGGTCTAACAGACTGGAATCTACAGAATGCTAAAATGATTCTGGTATTTTACTGACCTCTGCTGATCGTTTTCTATCAAGAAAGTTAAATAGAGGCAGTTGGCAGAAAAATAAAAAAAGAAAGTCCCTCAGCAGAAAGCAATTCTGGTATTTTACTGACATTACTGTTCATTTTCTATCAAGACAGTTAAATAGATGCAGTTGAACAGAAATAAAAGTCCCTAAGCGGAAGCAGACAAGTCCTAGGGCTGATCTCCAGAGCCCACAAAGTACATACACATATAAGTATGTACTAAAGTATATACAAGAGGTCTCGAATGCTCGACCTAGAAAGGATAGGCAGAGTCTGTCCCTGTAACCTGTTGTGTACCCTAGGGATCCGCTGTGTCCTTGGTAATCTCATGGAATTACTTTAAGCAATCATGGATAACAGGAATTTAAAGGTTCATCAAGTGTTATAGGTTGCACGGCTCTACTTGAAGACCTCTTTCGATTGCACCGTCAGCCTAGTAAATGACTGCTTTTAATATATTTAAGTCCCAATGTTAAATGCTTACTGGAATTTGACTTCCATAAAACCTAGTTCTTCCTGGGGTCCAACAAAAGCAGGGAAGCACAACTACAAATATGTCTTAGTTCAGTCAACCTTCATTTTTCACCCCTCCAATGTCAGACAGCCTGTTACTCAGATACCGCATTGACAGCTGTCTCCGTTTCAAAACACACATCATCTTGAATGTCCACATGGCTTGTAAGAAGGTCTACCCTATTCACATAGTCGAACGAGACTTCAGAATGGCTGTCCACCCATTAGTCCTCTTTCACATGTATGGAAACAATAGTCTCTTTGCTGGCATACACACACCTCGCACTTTTAAAAAGCATTTTTCAGGAATCTCAATTACTCTGCAAAGGACAGAGAATGTACTCATCCACTTAAAGAACTCAATTGTCTCTCCCTACTGCCCACATCACTTTGAAATTGTGCATCATGAAAGCAGCGAGCTAGAAGCACTGCCTCCGGTGACCAATACAACACTCACTGCAAATAATACTTACATTTTTCAGTATTTCTTTAACGTCTGATTTCTTCTCTTGTGAGTATAAGAAATCATACCTGCAAGAAGGGACCAGTAATTGTTGTTAGAAGGTTCATCATGTCTTCACGATGGCCTTCCCGACTGGGCCATATCAAGATGAAATCTTGATTGTGAGCACAACGACATAGAAAATGTAGTTGGGTTTTATTTTATAATAGTTTAAATTTATGACTTAACATTAATGTCCTGCAGCATACTATAGCGCATGAGCTGGGTCTTCTTTTCTGCAACACATGTTCATATAATGCGCAATGCATATTTTGTTTTTGTCTTTACAAAATCACATTTGAACTCAAATACTAATTGTGCTATTTCCCAGTATGAAGTAAGGCCACGTGTATGGCTGTAGCTTCTAGAGCTGACATGTTTCTTTACCTGCTGTGTCTAAATTACTTCTTGTGTTTTCAATAGGTGTCAAAGAAGGAAACTGTACAGTTTTGCAAGTGGTGGAAGCTCTTGGGTAAGAAAAGTCTTGAATTACAATCCGTTTTATGTTAAATTTCTTTCATCTGATCTCATTGAAAATGTATACCTAAAGGGGCTCCTCGCCTTTTATTTCAGTTGTAAATCTACATTTCTACTTTTCATCTGTTCTGAGGATTACCTTCTTGTTGTAAGTTATTGTGCTGTTGATGCCATGAAATATTGGATTGTGTTCATTCTGCTAAGCTGCAAGTACAAAACCATGATTTGGTTTCTTCAATAAACAAAAAAGGGTTGACAGATTATTTTTGAGGTGGGGGACCATTTAGCTACTTCAGTGGAGTTTGTAAGGGCTTTGCTGCAGTACTCATAAGAGTAAAATGCCACTGAATGAAAATGAGTCATGAATCAACTGGTAACGGCACACAATTTGATAATGAAAATGGTAAGAATGAGCCACAGGCTCTCAGGCCATGGTTTCCTAAAACGGTATACATGGGGAAACAGCGGGTTAACAGGGCAGAGCAATGGATACAGCCTGTAAAGCTAACAGAAGAAACAAGTTGTCAATACTAGTTGGATGTCAAATGAAAAACCGATCTCATCTTGTGATGAACTAGGCGTATCCGCAGCCACTTGATTGATAAATGTAGATTTTCCTAGTTGTTATGACGGAAAGTCTTAATTTTATTAAAGACACGGAGGCGAGTATTATGCTTTCTTATCTTGCATTTATTACCATAGCAGCCAAGATAAGTGCAAGAACTACATTTCCCAGAGGGCCAGGCAACAACTGGGCCATGGGAATGAGAAAAAACGAGAACATGTCAACCAATCAGTAGAGACCACATAGATAAGAGTACACACTGACTGCGCAGCTTCCTCTTTTCGCTGAGAGACAGTCAGATAACAATAGAAAATAAAGGAAAAATAGTCATAACCAGTAAGAACGCCAAAGTCCAGGAGCAGATATCCTTGATCACTGGAATCCAGAACCAAAGTCCAACGAAAGAAACTGAAGAAGGAGCTGGAAGGACCGGAGGGGAAATCCAAGCAGGAGATGAACGGAGCCTTTGAAGGGAAGATCTTCTATGATGAAGCCGGTGGTAAGGCTGGAGACGCTGTTGAGAGGGAGAACACATGTTAATAGTGTAGCGGTGGGATAATACTCGCCTCTGTGTCTTTAATAAAATTAAGACTTTCCGTCATAACAACTAGGAAAATCTACATTTTATGGCAAGACCGGAGGCTCCTATTATGCTTGTTTAAAGCACATCAATAACATCAGAAGCAACAGAATGAATAGGCTTACAGTAAAACATGCGGAAAATACTGTCATTGGACCAATCTGCTGATCTCAGAATGTCCTCTAAGCGGGAGCCAATCCAAAAGGCCTTGGAAGCCATGGCTCCTCTAGCCGAATGAGCTCCGAAAACAGAGACATCAATGCCGGCAAGGGACATAACCCAGCGAACCCACCTGGCGAGGGTAGGGGAGGAAACAGGAAGGTGGGGTTTACGAAAAGAAATAAGGAGTTGAGAGCAAGAGGGCGTTCTGAGAGCAGCTGTCCTTTGTTCATACATTTTCAAACACTGTCCCACACAAAGTTGGGGTTGATCAGGAAAATAGGGATAAAAAACAGAGTCTAAATGAGTCTTCGTGCGTCTGCGAATCTGGAACAGCACACCTGTAGGGGAAAATTGGCGAGCAGAAACATCCAAAGCCTTAACATCAGAAACCCTTTTGATAGACACCAAGCAAAGTAGCATAGTCAGTTTGGCCGATAACATTTTGAGAGACAAAGCAGAATTGGAGGGCCAACTTAAAAACAGTTTAAGTACAACAGAAACGTCCCATAAAGAGGTATACTTAGCAAACGGTGGTTTAGAGCAGCGAACACCTTTGAGGAGGCGACAAATCAGAGGATGAGCGCCTACAGGTTTTCCATCAATTTGGGCGTGATTGAGGGAAATGGCAGAGCGGTAGAGGTTGACAGTGCGATAGGCCTTTCCAGCGCTGGCCTGAGAAGCCAAGAAATTGATAATAAGACCTAGAGGGGCTGAAAAGGGATCGAGAGACCTTTCCAGACACCAGCTTGCCCAAAGAGACCAGGCGGATTTGTAGGCTTTGGAAGTGCCTGGAGCCCAGGCTTGGTCGATAAAGTGAGCAGCCTCTTGTGAAATGAGGATGTTAGGAGGGGAAGGCCGGAAACTTTCCAAGCCGACAGAGTGAGAGAGTTGTCCAGGATCAGACTGTGACACTCGCCTTGAGGATTGAGAAGAAGATCGTTGAAGGACGGCAGAAGTACAGGAAAATCCATCGCCAGTTCCAGAAGAGCGGGGAACCAGACCTGAGCTTGCCAGAAGGGGACTACCAGCACTAGAGAAGTTTCTTGACGGCGGACTTGTGCCAACACTCTGTTGATCATTAGAAAAGGAGGAAAGGCATAGTTGAGATGACAAGACCAATCCTGGAGGAAAGCATCCGTGGCTAGAGCTAGGGGGTCCGGACGCCAGCTGAAAAACTGGGGTAAATGTGAATTGAGGCGAGAAGCAAAGAGATCGATGGAAAAGGGACCCCATAAAAGAGAAAGAGAATGAAAGACGGAGGGACAAAGCCTCCAGTCGCAGGAGTCGCGCAGGAACCTCGAGTGCCAATCCGCCACTGAATTGAGGTCGCCTGGAAGATATTCCGCTGTCAAGGAGAGATGATGAGCTAGGCAGTATTCCCACAGACTTTTCGCTAAGTCTGCTAGACGCTTGGACTTGGTTCCGCCCAGATGATTTATGTAGCGAACCGCAGAAACATTGTCCATGCGTAGGAGTATGGAACAGCGGATCCTGTCTTTTGAAAGACTTTTGATCGCAAAGGAACCAGCAAGCATCTCTAAACAATTTATGTGCAGTCTGGACTCCTCTTTTGACCATGCTCCTCCAGTTGAGATTGGACCACAGCGGGCGCCCCAGCCCGATAGACTGGCATCTGATTCTAAAACAAGATCTGGGGATGTGGCGAAGATAGTGCGCCCGTTCCACACATCTAAATGGTCTATCCACCATTGTAGCTCTGTGCGGGACTCTTGGTCTAGAGCGATGACGTCTGAATAAGCTAAACCTTGGCGAAGATGCTTGATTTTTAGATGCTGTAGGGCCCGATAATGCAAGGGGCCCGGAAAGATCGCTTGGATCGAAGAGGAAAGAAGACCGACAATCCTGGCCAGAGATCTGAGGGAGATGACAGAAAGGTGGAGCACAGAGGCAATCTCTGCCTTTATCTTTGAGATTTTGGAAAGAGGAAGGCGTAAAGACGCCGCTTTCGAGTCCACAAGGAAACCCAGAAACTCCATGTTTTGAGAGGGAACTAGAGAAGACTTCTCGAGGTTTACAAGGAAACCCAAGTCCAGAAGAAGACATTGAGTGGTTTGGAGATCCGCCAGGAGACCCTGTTTGTCCAAATTCAGGATTAGAATATCGTCTAAGTATATTATGAGTCTGATACCCAGAGAACGAAGAAAGGCGACCACCGGCTTCAGAAGTTTTGTGAAGCACCATGGTGCAGAAGAGAGACCAAATGGAAGAGAGGTGAAACAATAAGTCACTCCTGACCACTGGAATTGAAGGAATTTCCAGTGAGACTGGTGGATAGGAACTGTAAGATAGGCATCTTGGAGATCCAAGCGGACCATCCAATCGTTTGGCCGAAGAGTATCCCTTAGGTGAAGGATCGTCTCCATTTTGAAATGACGATACACCACAAAGTGGTTGAACCATTTTAGATTTATGACAGTGCGTAATTTCCTGTTCTTCTTTTGGACTAGAAAAATGGAGCTTAAAAAGCCTGTAGAGTCGTAGGGAAAAGTTTGAATGGCTTGTTTCTGAAGTAAGGACTGTATCTCGGTGGAGATGAGAAGTGCCATGTGAGATGAAAACACAAGAGGAGGAGGGAAAGAGGTCTGGACAGGAGGAGAGTAAAATTCTATAAGATAGCCCTGAACGGTGTTGAGGACCCACGGGTCTACACTTATGGATTGCCATTTTGGAAGAAACTGTTTTAACCGACCTCCAACGGGAGGGAAAGAAGAAGGGCTTACCTTGTTGATTGGAGTTGTTGTTGTGGCGATAACCTTTGCGCCCCCTGCCGCGGAAACCACGTCCTCGTTGTGGATAGAAGTGCGGCCTGTATTCTTGGGAGTTGTCGTAAACACCTTTGGAGCCTTGATTGTAGGGACGGCCGGAAGAGCGACCCCTGCCTCGTCCGGCCCGTCCAAAAACCCGAGGGGCGAAAGTCTTCTTTATAGATTGTTGAGCCTTGTCAAGAGAGGCAAAGGTAGAGACAAAGCGACTGATGTCGCGAACCAAATTCTCCCCAAAGAGGAGGCCATTGGCCTTAGCGCCGGGATCCATAGGAGCCAAGTTAGCCAACTTGGGGTCTAACTTGATTAAAAGACCCTTTCGACGTTCGTGGGTAATGGATGCGTTGGCATTGCCCAAAAGGCAAAAGGCACGCTGGACCCACATGGAGATGTCATCGGCAGAAAGCTCTGACCCCTCCAGACGGGCAGACTCTGCCATGTCAAAGATACGGGCCAAGGGACCAACGATGTCCAACATTTTGTCTTGGCATGTGGACCATGCCTTGTCAACCCCTCGTCGAGGGTCTTTACCAAATTTAGAAAAGAAGGTAAGTAGTGGTTGATCAATAGCAGGGACAAGGGTGATTTTATCAGGGAGGGCAGGTTTGGGACATTCGGATTTCAACCTGGAACGCACAGCTGCCTCAAGAGGGAGACGTAGGCGGGCAGAAATGTATTCACCAACGTGATGGGAAGGAAGCCATTCAGTTGAGTTGGGATGACGGATGGAGGACGGGTCAAACATAGGGAGACCCTCCGAGTCATAGACTGGATCAAAATTAAAGGAATCATTTTTGGGAAGTTTGGGGGTGGGTGGGTCAGTGACATCAAAGATATCGCACAAGTCGTCAGCATCAGGCATGTCGTCGTCAGTGTCCAAGATGGTGGAAATTACTAATTTTTTTGTAGGGGACTCTGCGTGCTTGGATTTTTGTTTTCTCTTGCCCTCTGAACCGACAAACCCCTCCTTAGCAGGAGGCCTGGGAGGCACAGCGTCCTCATCCATAGGCGAGTAAGACTCGCTAACCAAAGTTGACGCCTTTTTAGACTTTTGCACAGAAGCAGAGTTTTCCACCTTGCGTTTTCTGCTATCCCCCGCAGATTGGGCCAAAACCTTGGACAACATGCTGACCATAGAGTTCTCCATGTGCTTAGACATTCTCTTCATGGAGACTTCAACTGCCTGGTCGACAGAATTATTAATAAACCTGTGAAGGTCCTGCTTGAGAGACCCTTTGTCCATGTTAGAGGGATTCTCCTCTGAAGAACTGTCGTGTTCCATATTTGTAAAAGAATGGCAGGTAAGGGTTAATGTATTGTGGAAAGAGAGAGAAGGGCGTGTACAGGGGCGTGTACGGAGGCGGGCTGACTCCGGGACACAGAGCGAGGAGAAAGCACAGAGGGAAGAGCTCCGACGTGTGCAGGTGCAACTGCGGTGACAAACGGTGAGAAAACGCGGTCAAACGAGGCCGCTGACAGAAGCCCAGAAGCGGTAAACAGCCTGCGCGAGCAGGACGATACCAAGCGGGAGGGGGGAGGGGGGAAAGAGGAGCCGGTAAACAAAACCGGACCAAGTGAAAAGCGCGACTAGCGCAAACTCAGAGGCGCCAAAGCGCGAGTCGAGGGAACAAATAGATAATACAACAATATAAAAGAAACATTTATGCATGTAAAATATACAAATAACAGTATTTGAATGAGAGCAAAGATAAGGGTACACTTATCTGACTGCGAGCAGCAAGAAAAGAGGAAGCTGCGCAGTCAGTGTGTACTCTTATCTATGTGGTCTCTACTGATTGGTTGACATGTTCTCGTTTTTTCTCATTCCCATGGCCCAGTTGTTGCCTGGCCCTCTGGGAAATGTAGTTCTTGCACTTATCTTGGCTGCTATGGTAATAAATGCAAGATAAGAAAGCATAATAGGAGCCTCCGGTCTTGCCATAAAATTGACTTTGTAAAATACAGCATTGTAGAATTGATTCTGGAGTAAAATGGGTTTAAAATATTGTTTCTGATCATCATGTAAACAAATGTCTGTGCAACTTGTGGTCTCTTTTTACATTGTCCACATGGATATTCTTTTATGAAATTAAAATACTTCCAGGATTTTAGACTCGATTCCACTAACTTCAAAGTACTAGCCTAATGTTATGAAGTAGGACAGTTTGCCTTTTGTAGTTGCTAATTTTGCAGATAAATAACCTTCTGTTTTGTTATAAATTGCCTTGTTGTGACAAATACGACACCTTTTGTGATGGCCTTAATTTCTCTTCATGTTGTTTTTCATTGTCCAAATTTGTTTTGCTACAGGTCATGTTTGGAAAACCCTGAGCCTAGGACTCGAGGGAGAGGGGTTCAACTTTTGTCCCAGGTGTTGCTGCAATGTTACTTCTTGTTGAAGGAGAAAGAAGGTAATGTACCTGTGGAGATAAAGGTGTCTTGAAGTATTTAATGCTCTTTGTAATTGAGTTTTAAGTTTATTAGGGCAAAACGGTGATGTGGCTGATCAATTTAAGACATTAGCATGTTCTAAATATATATTTCTGTAATCTGAATTGTTGCTGAGGTTTCCAAATAATGCTTGTGGGGAATGTGTTTCGCATGAAGATAAAAGGGTTACAACCCTTGGACTGTTAGCATGGTTTCGCAAAAGAAATGCTCTGTTAGTGTAGGAGAGCAGATGTTAACAATACTTTTCTCTCAAAGTAGTTTCTGTGGATATACATTGGATACATTATTTCTTCCAATTCCGGCATCCTATAACTAATTAAGCTGAAAAGATGGATGATCAACCTAGCTCCTAGTCATCCATCAATAAATGTCGAAACGCCGCCCTGTGGTGGAGGTTATCGGCCATCAATATCTACCAGATTAAGACCTGCAGCTCTCGCATACAAAAATGAATGTTGGCTGTTAATCTGAAACTATGCCCTACAGAACAATTCTTTTTGCATCATTATTGCCTCAAACGCCCAGGGTTTCATCTAATCTGTGAACTAAATCTTTTGACTTTTACATCTGCTTGCAGTGCCCTTCAACGTCCAAATTAGCAAGAATTTCTGAAAATCATGGGGATATTATACGTTATTTCCAAATATGAAATTACAGAAAACCATAGACTCACTGTGGATTTAGATTGAGCAAATGCAGCATTTTATCAGCAAATCAGAGCACATGAAAAACAAACATCACTTTGCGTTATCACATAAGCACTAACCCACTACATAAATATTCAGCACCCTCTATGCTAATGCAGTCTGGGGATGCTAGAAAAGAACAAGAGACAAGAGCAAAATACGTTAACAATAATGTGTTATGTGAATTAATTACTCGACCCAAGTACATGCTTCTGGTTAATATTTTTAATTCCCAGCTTAATTTGTGCAATTATAGCGTGCTCCTTTGGTACTCCAGTTCACAGTACCTTTGTTCATAAAGTTGCCTCCAGCCCTCAGTGCCTTAGGACTAGTTCTCAATTTGTAATGCCTTTAGTAATTCAGTCAGCTCTATAGTACATTTGATACTCTGCTCCGCAGTTTCTTCAGTAGTTCTGTTTTAGCGTCTTACTCTCCTGTTATCTTGCTTTGTTCACTTCAGTCCCGGCATTCATGCTCTTTGCCTCTGTCCCTTCTTCTCCAACTCTTTCTTAAACAGCTGCCTTCTCACTTATGCCTTTTTCTGGGTCCTTGTCTAAACCTTGAACCTATAGTAAATAGAGCCTAGTTTTTCTTCTTTTTTGTGTATGTTGTTGTTTGTATTGCACTGTGAATTGAGCTGTAAGAATGCTATTTTCTTTTGAGGCTGGCTCTTGGTCTCTTCAGGCGATTCTCTCTGTCTCATCCAAGTGTGTTTGGTCTCATCTACCCTATTTGGTAACAATGTACTAATTCCTGCTTTCACGAATCAGTATCATTTTGTGCCTCCTTGACCTGCATAGGCAACTGGCGTGAGTATTGTATCCATGGTGGACCTTCGGTACTATAAAATCCCTTTTCCATTAGCGATAAGAGTGAGCAACTGTATTTGGAATTTGTGCAGTAGGACATAGTTTCTCATCAAACAGAGGAAAATCATGAGCTTTTTTGTGTATGCTTTTACATACTTATTATATTTTACTTATTTATTTAGCCGTCAGGACATTTTGTTGCCACTTTTTCTCACTCTGTCAATGACTCACATCATGGCTGCTTCGAAAAGAATCACTGACAGACAGTGATATTGTGAGAAGGAGTTTGTGTTCACAGGCCAAACGTAATTTGACCAATTCACTTGCATTTAGAAAGCTATAAGCAGACTACTCCTTCAAATATGTATTCAATTCAGGGTCTACTGCATCACATTCAAGGTGTCTAGCAACAATAAGAAAGAGACTTTTGCTCTCAAGCCCACATCTTTACTACTCAGAGCCAAGTCCTTGCAACATATAATGCTTAAAAAATATTAAAGAGTTTGATAATAAACCTTTACAGTTACTGCCTTCATTCCTAAGTGCATGTATTTACTCATCTGTAAATAGCTGGGTGTAGCCTGTTAGCACTTCATTACATGTTTGTGGTGGGCACTCCACCTGGAGGCTGTCTTGCTGGGAAGAGCAGCATTGCAGACAAAGGCCATGTTTTGAAGTAGTTCTGGCCTTTGACTGAAAATGGCTCCAAGGAAGCAGACCTAGAATGGACATCCTCTGTCTGAAAAATCGGTATAAAGATGGGAGCCCAAGACCAATCATGGTTCCCTGTTGTCATCTCTTCTACCGAGGAGGGAGAACTCCACAAAATAATCTGGGGCCACCTAAGCCATCAAGGGCTGAAGTCACATTACCCACCAAAAGGCGAGAACAGCGCCTGGAGTCTAACCTGAAGAAGGAATTTGCTCGGCTGACTTGGGTGCCAAGACATCCTACCTGTGAGCAAGGGAAGGAAGTACCAACCAAGCAGAATAAGCTGATTGTGTAAGGGACTGTGGTTAATTGACCCTTGTGTAGAGTTTGTCCAACAGAAACTCTCTAAGCAAGAGCACCAAAGGAACTGTGGTACTGCCAGACTAAGCATTACGATCTTTGTCACTTTTTCCAGTCGTAGCTACCAAGATACCTAGTCTGTGTGACCAAATGGTAGGTCAGACCACAGCCAGGATAAGCATCTGCAAGTGGCCAGTGTTCCCCAGAAGTGGACTGCATGACTGCGGCACTATCCAAGTGTGTCTTTAGGTCAGTATCAATCCAGAAGGCCAAGTAACCTGAGAGGTGCTCCTGGGGTACTTTGTGTAGAATCGAGGTCATCGCCTCGATGTACTGTGAGCCAAGAATAGCATCTGGCATTTGTATACCAAAGAACCATTACCTGCTGGCGTGTGGCTGCCACACTTAAGAAGAAGTCGCAAGTATTAACTGGTATGTCTGAATGAACCATAATGTGTGTCAAGTACCCACTGGAGGGTCTGAGTGAGCCATGCTGTGAGTCAAGTAACCCCGTAGCACTATAGTGAGCCACGATCTATGGCCAGCTGCCTGGAATAGGACCACAGACAAAAGCCTTTGCTCCTGCTGCAACCCTCTAAGTGACGGTCTGCATGGCTTACTGCCACGCACCCTGGAAGACTGCCGTGAGCCACCTAGAAGCTTCCTGCTACTGGTGAGATTTCACTGCTGTGTGAACTTTGGCCCGAAGACCAAACAGCGGGGCGATGCATGAGCTGGACCTATAGACCATACCTGGAACACTGAAACTGGGAGGGGGAGGGGGAGAAGGACTAGAGAAAAGGGCAGGACCCACGCAGAGATGGGTGGTGAGGTAATTGGATACGTCAGCAGAGGGCCCTGAAAACAAAGACTTGCACCAAGGAATCGGGCATATGTGCTTTATTGAATGTGTAGTGTTATTCTATGTATTTGTGTAATAAAAGAAGCCACCTCAGCCCATTCAGCATTTTTGGGATTCCAGTGGATCATACTGGTGGCAAAGGACAGTGGCACAATAGCATGGTCAGTTCTAGTCTTCCTCTTCCCGTGCCGCCACCAAACAGACCTGTTCCTTCTGAGGGAGTCTTTTGCCGTTAATGGTAGGGAAGAATATGCTTCTAAATGGCCAGTTGCATGCAGTTACCTCAGACCAGTGGGGCGTACAGGTTGTCTGTCTAGGTTACATCTTTTTTTTCCCAGTCAGACCCCAAATACCGACCACCCTATCAATTCCTTTAAATTTAGCCTAGAGGTTGTCATTATTGGCCAAAATGGCAATCAAGAGGGTGTTCGAAAAGAATAAAGGCAGCATGTGCTATTCCTGCTATTTACTGATGCTCAAAAAGAATGATAGACTGGGGTTGATTGTTGATGTTTGGTTCTCTTTCCTTCAATAGGACAGATTCTAGATGTTACCCCATGCTCAGGTCCTCTCTGCTCTAGACTCTGGGACTGGATAGTGTCCTTCAACCTGACTGATGAGTCCTACAGTCCCACAGGCATTTCCTTCCATTCATCGCGGGAGAGGAAGACTTTCTGTTCACTGTTCTGTCCTTTGAGCTCACTTTGAACCCCACCCCCTCTGTGTATTTATAAAGTTGATGGCAGTGGTCATGGCAGTCTTAGCAATTTGGGAGTGTATGTCTTCCCATACCTCGACAACTGGCTATTAAAGCCTAACTCATCACAGTTAGTCTGAGCCCACCTGCAAATGGCCATCTTGTTTTATTTGCCCCTGAGGTTCTTTACCAACGAGGCAAATGCCACCTCCAGCTGGTACACTGGATTACCTCTACAGGGGCAGTTCTTTATGCATTGGTGCTCAAAGCCTTTTCACGCTTCGTCAAGTTTGGGGCATTCAGTATATGATCCTGATATTTAAACTCATTTGTTAGTTCTGGCCCAGTTGTTTCTGAGGCTTCTTGATTCTGACATTGTGTATCTTTCTGGTGCCTCATGTATGTTAACATGTACGTTTTCCAATTAAACCTCTGCCTACAGTGGCGTCAATGCTAGGAGTGTTTCTGTGACAAAATCCACATCGTATGAGGCAACCTCAGACCTTCAATGGCAGATGAAGGATGCCAAACTGACATGCCGCTGGGCATTCTCCCTTCTCACCTAGAGCTCATGTTCCTGATGGATGCATTGGCTTTAAGCTGAGGATGCCACCTGGATGTGATGGAGATCAGAGGTCTCTGTTCGTCATTGGGACTGTGACACCTGATGGAGATGTGTGCCATCTGGCTGGCATTTTCTGCCTTCCATCCAGGGAAGCCCAATGCAAGTTCTAATGAACAACATGACTGCCAAGTAGTTGTGCGGCAAGAAGGGTGGTGTGGGTTTGCAGGTGCTGTGCCAGAAAGCTCTGTAACTGTCGCACAGGTTGGGCATTCAGGAAAACGCACAGACTATCAAGCATCTGCCAGGATTCCTGCATGCCAGGTCAGACAAGCACAGCAGACATCCCACCTAAGTGGCAACTGCATCTGAAGGTAGTTCAGGGCATCTTCGCCTAGTGGGGCGTGGCTTGGGTAGATCATTTTTCTACCCCCATAAAGGCTCACTGAAGAGCCTTTTATGCTCTAGAGTTTCCACCTCATGGCTCCCCAGGAGACGCATTCCACCTTCTGTGGGACTTCAGTCTCCTCTAAGCATTGCCACTTCTGCCCCATCTTCTCTGAGTTCTGAAGAGGGACAGGAGAGAATGGGCTCAGAAACTGGGTTTTGGGAGTGCAGTACCTTTTGCTGCTGAGCTGGAGAGGTTGCCCTCTCCTCCATCTACCTCTGCTTGAAGACTTGATGTCCTAGCTGCATTGCATTGTTCTTCATCTAAATCTCCACAACCTACACACTTCCATGTGTGGAGATTAAGTGCAGTCAGTTAATTGGTTTTCATCTGTCTATCAAAGTGGGGAATATCAGCTCAGCTGTGTGCAGTCTGTTCACAACATTTATCTACCCTAGACATTGGACACAGTTTGTGACCAGGTGTCGAGATTTTCAGATCGATCTGTTTCAGGCAAAACTTTCTGATATAAGTATGTTTGTCCTCTCTTTAGCCCACAGCCTTTTTCTCCGCGGGGAATCACAATGCGGTCGTTATCACAACCGCGTTGTGATTCCGCATACCTTTACTCCGCAAGTCGGAACGACGGCTTGCGGAGGGGGGGCGCTGGAAGTTGGAATAGTATACTTTTTTTTAAACAATTCTTTTGATTGAAACAAAGCATCGGTGAAAAATACAGTACAGAAGAATCATGTCACATTCAGCATCTTTCCCACAGGGGGTAAGGGACATAAAAGTACAAACATGGCAGTGATTTATGGGGATAGGGGTACATCAAAAACAGCGTTCCTGGGTGGCACACAAATTTCTCCTCTATAATGATTCCTAGGTCCCCATAATGAAGCCCACTTTCGAGGGCGGCCCCTTGCCATAAAAAACAGTTTTTCCCGGAACATGGTCCAATCTAAGTTAATCTTCCAGGTCTCAAGGGTGGGAGGCTGTTCTGATCCCCACTGTTGTGCAATGTTCCTTTTAGCTATCATATAACTCAATGTGACCCATTTTGTCTGTGCGGAGTTAAGGTCGGTTGGCTCCCATATGTTAAGGAGGCACCTCCTTGCCTCCGGTAGCAAGGAGACCCCCAAGACTTCATGAATAGTGTTGTGAATCTTACTCCAGTACTCAGTCACATATCGACATTCCCAGATGACATGAAGGAACGCTCCCGCGAGACCACATTTACGTCTACACAATCCGGAATCAGACAAACCCATCTGCACTAGACGGGGCCCGTAACGTAAATCCTATGTAATATTTTCAATTGAACGAGCCGCAACCGCGCAGAAATGGCAACCACTTTAGGAGATGAAAAAGCTGATTGCCAGTCCTCATCATCGAGTTCTATTCCGTCCCGGACCCATTTATCCCTCAACTCGCCAAGTAGGTCGGCCCTATGGTTGATTAGTTTCTTGTAGACCAGGGAGATAGTTTTTTCGGGGAGGTGACCATCTAAAATTCTATCCTCAAGAGGGGAAGTCTTCGGGAGGTCAGCATCCGCAGGCAAGGCAGCCTGTAGCGCGTGTCGGATTTGCGCGTAGCGAAAGTATTCAGAGCTCGCCAACTGGAATTCATTCTGCATGTCCTCACATGACTTAATCCTCCCCTTGCTCCAGATGTCTTTGATGGTAGAGATACCTATCGGGCCCCATTTATCAAACCCTCTCGTTTTCCAAAGCTTACCCAGCCGATCTGAGTCAAAAAGTGGGGTTGCTAGTGTCAACTTATTGCTCCATCCCAGAAAGCTTGTGGCGTCATGCCAGATCCGAACTGCATGTTGGGTCGGTCCTGACCAGTCTAACTTCGAGGGTTTAGAGTATAATGCCCTATTATATCTGCCATCCGGGAGAAGCCATCTATCCATGGCGTAGCCGGGATCCGTAGCTGGCTGTATGTTCCATGATTAATCGCAGCCAGCTGAGAGGCCCAGTAATACCGTTTAATGTCTGGGAGGGCAATGCCTCCATCATACCAGGGAAGCGTCAACTTCGCTAAGGCAATACAGGGTCTACCTTCCCATAGAAGGCTGCGCTGTAGTCCCTCCACCTCACGGAAATAGCTGGCCGGAACTACATCCAGGGAGTTTTGGAGGGCATAGAGGAAACGAGGCAGAGCCATCATTTTGAAAAGGGCCGCTCGCCCCAGCAGAGAGAGCGGAAGTCTACTCCAGTTGGTGATATCACCTCTAAGCCTCTGCAAAGGCGGCAGGAGATTCCTGGTGTACCTGATCGCTGGGTCAAGAGAGTTGAAAATCCCCAAATATTTAAACCCTTCTGTACTGATCTGGATGGGGCAGTCGCTCTGGGGAATCGGGGGATTTCCCCTGAGGACAAACAGCAAAGATTTACCCCAATTAATGGAGAGCCCAGAGTTTTTATCGAACGAGGCCAGGACGTCGCACACAACAATTAAGGACTTACGGGGAGAAGTTAAATAGAGCAGGATATTGTCTGCATATAGAGATACCCGGTCCTCCCAATCGTGGGACCACCGAATGCCTCGAATAGACGGTTCCCAGCGCAGCCAGGCCGCCAAAGGCTCCAACGCCAGCGAGAAGAGAAGGGGAGAGAGAGGGCAGCCTTGCCGAGTGCCGCGGCCGAGGCGGAAAGGCGCTGAGGCACGATTATTAACGACTACCTGGGCGAGCGGCTCAGAGTACAACAGGCGCACCCAATCTATGAACTCAGGGCCGAACCCAAACTTGGTCAAGACCGCCCATAGGTAGGGCCACTCGACTGTATCAAAAGCCCTGGTCGCGTCAAGTGAAGCGATAACTGCTGGTTCCTGCAGAGTGTGGGCCCTGGCTATTACTCCATGCATCTTGCGTAGATTCAGGGCAGTGTTTCTATGTGGAAGAAATCCCGATTGGTCAGGGTGAATCAGCTCGCCGATTACCTTCACTAGCCTATTAGAGAGAAGCTTGGCCAGAATTTTGGGCTCCGCATTCAACAAAGAAATTGGCCTATAAGATGCACAAGCAGTTTTGAGCTTGCCCACATTTTGGATCACCACCACTGAGGCGATTCTCTGGTCTCTAGGCAAAATCCCCTTCTCCCGGGCCTTGACAAACATATTTTTGAGGTAGGGAACCAGCCTATTGGGACTGAGCTTATAAAGTTCAATCGGTAGCCCGTTTGGTCCCAATGCCTTCCCTGAATTCAAAGAGCGAATAGCTTAGGCTACTTCATCAGTGGTGAAGGCACTATCCATCAAGTCGCGATCTTCGTGGGACAGGCAAGGGAGCTGCAGGTCCCTAAGCAACAAGTGCGAATCCTCCTTCGGTCGATCCGAGACCGAGGTGTAAACAGTTTGGAAGTATGCCGCAAAGCTATCAACTATACTTTGGGGATCTGTAAGTGTGCTTACGGCTCAGAAGGTGCAACTTAGCCTGTGTTACCTCTTGTTCCAGTTCCCCCTCCAAAAGACCAATATCAGTTTCTGCTGCTACTACATCTTTATTCCTCTCTTTTTTTGAGTTCCAGCTATCAATGAAAGAGCCTGGCCCCTAATAACCTTTTTGAAGGCTTCCCATAGGGACACGGAAGAGGAGACCGACCCCACATTGTCTGCGAAGTAGGCCTCAAGAGCTTTAATGAGGTCTTTGGGAAGCTTGGGATCACGAAGATACCAGGACTTAATGGGGGCCACCCTACCCGCCGTTCCTGGTGTGATACAAAGCCAAAACCAGAGTGGGGAATAATCAGATATACCCCGGGCGAGATGAGTTGCCTCAACAAGGTAGGATGCCTGAGCCGCCGGAACCAAGCAATAGTCCAGGCGGGAGAGGCTCCCATGGGCACCAGAGTGAAATGTGTATTGCCTCTGATCCGGGTGAAGAATTCTCCAACCGGCCACTAAGCCCATGGCGTCCAGAAAGTCGGGCAGCCATCGGCGGCGCGCCCCAGCTCACGGGAGGGATGCCTGTCCACAATTCCAGACTTCACTGCGTTGAAGTCCCCTCCTCCCCCCTCCCCCCCCCCAAGACCAACAGCCCAACCGGCAGCTCAAGCAGAAGCTTTCCGAGATCAGCAAAGGAAGTGGACTGCATACCCGGGGGGACATAGACAGATATGAGGGTAAGAACCTGCCCCTCCCATCGACCCGTAATGCCAACATACCTGCCCCTGTCATCCTCCCACCTGGAATCTATGACCAAAGGGAATGCATTACGTATCAAAATACCCACTCCCCTGGAGCCTGATGTAAATCCAGCGTGTGCCAACAGTTTGTATCCCATTCTGTGCATGGCTTTACATGTATTTCCAATTAAATTCGTTTCCTGAAGCAACACCACATCCGGCGCCTGACGTTTAAGATACTGAAGAACCACACTACGTTTGATCCTGTCCCCCAACCCATTCACATTCCAACTCAAAACCGTTAGTTCCCTACCCCCCCATCATCGTGTAGGATAAAGAGTTGACAGTCTTCTGTATGCCGCATGTTTAACAGGTACAACACACCGGTACCATAAACCATACATCTAACTGGTGAACCAAACTTCCCTCCCCAACTCCCCCCCCACCCCGCTGCCCTGCCCATTAGGCTTCAAACTGCCCATTGAAAAAGCAGAGTGCCTGTCACTCTTAACATTCAAAAGAAAGAACAAAAAGGTCAATTAGGGGGAAAATTCCGAGAGCTTCAGGCCGTGCCCCATAAAATCCCCATAGGAATAAGTCCGCAGTGTATATAATCAAACAAATAATATATCTTTCACCCTCTCCACGAGCACATAAAGGCATCCTCCCTTCACGCCCCCAACCCCCCCCCCGCCACAAACCCACATCCACAGGGCACATGAAACAACTTCCAAACAGAGTGGCTAGGTCTCAACTTCACCCCCCTCCCCTTGGTTCGCCAGGTCCGGGTGGCCCCGATTCTCCAGCCACTCCGACACTGTCTCTGATTGATCGAAAAACCGTACTTTATCATCTGCTACCACTCGAAGACGGGCCGGGAACAGCATAGAATACTTCATGCCTCTTTCCCGCAGATCACGTTTCACTGACAGGAAAGTCTTACGTTGTCTCTGCACCCTCTGCTTGAAGTCGGGGAAGAAAGTGATTGTAGCGTTCTCATATTTAAGGGGAGCGTTAGCCCTAGAGCACTGGAGAATAGCATCTCTGTCACGAAAGTTGAGGACTCTGGCCAACATGGGCCGCGGGGGAGCGCCCGGTCTGGGACAGCCCCCCCTGGACCCTGTGTGCCCGCTCGACAACAACGAACTTACTGAGGCCCTTCGGCTGGAGATGATTAAGAATAAGATCCTCAAAGAATAGATCTGGGGCCTGCCCCTCCGACTTCTCGGGTACGCCCAGGATGCGTAGATTATTGCGGCGGAGACGGCCTTCATAGTCATCTAGCTTGAGTTCAAATGCCCTTCGTGAGTTGTGCATTCCTCCGGCCTCCCTCTGTAGCTGAGAAACATCCCCCACAAGGCTAGCGGTGGTGATGTCGACCTGTTTCACTTTTTCGTTTAGTTTCCCCATATCTGCACAAATGAGGTTGATATCTATGGCCATTGAGTCCATTTTGTGTTCAAGGGAGGTCTTGACCCTAGATATCATGTCCATGACATCCTTGAGAGACCGGTCCGATCTGTCCCCAACCTGCGCCCCTACCCCCCCCCCCCCCTCCCCGCCGAGTCTTCCGATAATCTTCCCTTGGGCATATAGTGACGGTGTATCTGTCCAGTTTATTCGATTGGACTGGCTTCACTCCCCTAGTACCGGTGCTCTTCCCCCTCTCCATGCTCCAGCGTGTGTCGTTTGATCTGGGTCAGCCCCAGCCGAGTCAAATGATATTTCGAACTCAGTCACTCCGGGTGCGGGCACTTCAGTACCTATCGTGTCAGAAACAAGCTCTACAGCAGTGTGGGCGCGGGTTACATCGGCCTCCAAAGATCAAGAAACACTGTCAGTCTGCCCATGGTGATTACTCCAATGCACATGCAGCCATCCGATAAAGGAGAGTCACGGAACACAGGAGAGGAGCCGGTTGGAGGAAGGGGGAACCTCTGCACAAATGCGTTATAGGCCCGCGGGACCAGCACCCCCACAACACGGCTCCACTTTGGCAGTTTAGATCAGCATTAAGTCAGGGCCCAGGCGGAAGAGGCATCCAACTGACACTGCAAGTCCATCACCTCTCCCACGCCCCCAAGTCTGGCAGTGCCCGTGTGGAGCCCACAGTGTGAGCTCCAATTACAGCCCCGGGGTCAACTGATGATACTTTTCTCGGCGGCTGCCCAGATCGCAGCCGCCACCACTCCCTCGCCGCCGCTTCCGAGCAAACTGCTCTCGCACACCCAGTGGAATCCAAGGCAGCCGCGTAGATAGCAGGGGCCAGATCGCGGGTAGATGCGGCACCCCAAGGATGTAGTCCCGCCCCCTGGGCCGACCGGAAGTACCTCACTGCCCGGCCGGGTCCTCCACCACAGGTCCCGGCTTATGGGCCTGCGATAGTCGTCGGTGATTCGCCATCCCCACAGCCTCGCTGAGGCAGCAAACAGTCCGGAAGTGAGCCGCACTGGCTCCGACACCCTTCCGGTCCTCGGGGAAATCCTGCAGACTCAGGATGGGTGTGACAGGATAGTTGCAGGGCTCACCGGCCATGGAGCTCTGAGACTACGCGGTCATCTCGGCTCGCGCTTGGCCACGCCCCCTTGGAATAGTATAATTTACTATTCCAACTCCAGCCAATGCGGACACTAGGGAAGGTGTTGGATTTTAAATCCAACACCTCCAAACCCCCCCCCCCCACCCCCCCCTCCCTCCGCAAGTCGTTGTTCCGACTTGCGGAGTAATGGTATGCGGAATCACAACGCGGTCGTGATAACGACCGCATTGTGATTCCCCGCGGAGATAACGTTTCGTTATTAACATTGTTTACCTATTCCTTGTGTATTCTTAAGAAAGTCTGGGGAAAGACAACCCAAGCGTTTTGTCTATACCCGTGTCTACTGAAATTTGCCTTTTGATTTGAATGTTGTAGAATTTGCATCACGGAAGCACACGTTTTTTTCACTACCCCACCTTGTAAAAATGATTTAATCCAGGTGGAATTTGCATTTTAGATTCAGCCAGATTTGGCCCCAGTTAGTGACCAGAATTGTAGTGCTTGCTTTTTGTTGGTGCTTTGTGACATGCACATCAGTGGTGCATAGAAACTAAAACAAAACCTAAAAAACATTTGAGCACTTGCTTCCATATTGCCCAGTCCAATTTATCATATTTTTGCTAAGCCTGAAAGTAATGAAATGGCAAGTTGTCTCCGTATTTTAGGCATTGTACAGGTGTACTGAGCAACAGACCTTAATTGACCTGCACTTGTTAATATATGATTGCACTGGGAGGAAGATCTGGGGATAACTATTGAAGAGAAACTCTGTGCTGGATTAGTCGAGCGCTTCCCCAGAGTATCCAGGAATGCCCAGTTCCAATTGATACATTTTTATGTACTCCAGAGCATACCCTACACCAGCACAAATAAATTGATACTTTCTGATAGAAACAGCCACGTGCCCCCCGCTACGGAGAGGTAGGATCCGAATTCTTGCATATGTTTTGGAGTTGTCCAAAGTTGTAAAGCTTTTGGGGGACGGAGACAGACACATTAGCCGAGGTGACTGAAAGAGAGGCACACTGTACACCAGGGCATTGTTTATTACATTGGTTTCCATATACTTCCAAAACTAAAGTAACTAGTACATTCCAAGATGTGGCACTCTTATTGGCCAAGAGAGAGTTTGCCAGACACTGGAAGTCCTAGGGGGGCCATCTGTTGAGGGTTGGAGGAGAGAGGTCATACGATGGGCAGATTATGAAGGGGCCGTACGACTGAGAAAATCGAGGGTCCTTGGAAGCATCCCCGGCATGGGAGGCTCTGGTGACCCTTTTGAGGCATCCTAACTCATATCCCCCCTACCACCACGTCCCACCACAACTCGCGAGGAGGTGCTGGATATTCCCTGATGTTGTAAGTCACTCAACTACTTCCTGTGGTGCACTCCGACCCACAACCAAGTACTTTGCCCTCAGCATACCGCACCAGAAGGAAGTTGGCAAGACTAGAATAAGTGAGTCAAAATAGGCTACTTTCCCACACTATTAGCATGTTGCATCTCTTATGAGGACATGAACCTCATTCATGGCACGCCTAGAGAGAGGGGGGAGGGAACGAGAGGAAGGTTAATTAGATTGTTTCAGTTGGCAGTGCAATGTATACTGTAGAAAATATTTCCTTGGTTTTAGACTGACAGATACATTCATTTGTACACACATCCTGTTGTATTAGATATGCACTCATGACCAGATTAAGCCTTCTTACACCTTGCTTAGCCTAAAGGAAAACCACTCGATCCATGGAAATGTTATTACTATTGACTGACTGCATACTGCTTTATTTATCACTTGCCATTGGTTTGTAATCAATAAAATCTGCTTGAAATAAAAAAAATACTGATCTTTATTGACCGCAACACTTTGGGGTTTACAGCATGATATTTAAGTCATGTAGCCCTGACTGTGTGGCTACTCTAGACTTCGGGTAAGTGGGAGTTCAATAAAAAATACGACGTCCATCGCGCAGCATCCTCATTGGGAATCTTTAGTCAATATTCTGGAGGCCCAGTGAGCATTAAATTGCATCTTGAAATGCTTCATAGTGGGCTCCGTGCCCACTATTGCACCTCCACAAACGAAGAAATATGGCATTTAACCTGGGGTTTGCCATTCTTCCTTTTCTTTCATGAGAAGGAAGGCTGACGAGCCTCGTATAAAACACTAAAATAATTGCATGATGCCTCTCATGGTCAGAATTTCAAACTCTTATGTACTTGGGGTTTTGACTTAACATATCTAGACAGTACTTAAGTATCCCGAGTACGACCTGTTTATATAACATTGTTCTGCTTTTACACCTGTATGTGTTTCTTTACTTTTGCGTATTCACTTACTATTCAAATAAATGTGGTACTAAACATTTTCCTTCATTTATATATGTTCCCACCTATTTTGGAATACCACCATTCTTGCAGTCCATTATTTTCACGTTAACAGTTCTTTGACTGTGTCGTAATAACTTTGGTACATGTCATTTTGGGAAATACGTTTATTTCATTTGTTTAGCCATTTTTTAGGTCGAGCATTCGAGACCTCTTGTATATACTTTAGTATATACTTATATATACTTATATGTGTATGTACTTTGTGGGCTCTGGAGATCAGCCCTAGGACTTGTCTGCTTCTGCTTAGGGTCTTTTTTCTGTTCAACTGCCTCTTTTTAACTGTCTTGATAAAACGACCAGCAGAGGTCAGTAAAATACCAGAAATGCTTTCTGCTGAGATACTTTTAAAAAACAAATTCATTGCAAATGCCGCTATTTAACTTTCTTGATAGAAAACGACCAGCAGAGGTCAATAAAATACCAGAATCAATTTAGCATTTTCTAGACTCCAGTCCAAAGAAATTGTCTTCCATGAGCACCCGTAGAAAATAATATGTTGTTCTAATCTTGTATTTTCAGTGATATGACCACAGGGGGCCCTGATTTTATGTTAAAAACAGAGCTTTGGACTATACCATTTCCCGCTGAAAGGCAATATTTCTCTCCATGTGTTCCCATACCTGGCGTGTCACGCAGTTTGGTGCTTATTTTCTCTCCATGTTAAAGAACAGTAGATGTTTCAGCACCCAGGCTAACGTGCTGCATAGCTAAATACTTATAAGGTCCCAAAGGCAAAACCGATTGCTTTGCAAATGCTTGTTGTTATTTCCTACAATTTCAAAATGCATGTACCCCATAATCGGTCACAAGGGCTTCAAATGTTAGTAGTTGACCGTTTTCAAATTGTTTTCCCACTGCAAATTTTACTACTTTTTCCCACCATGCCAACTCTTTTTCTGTATGATATCCTTACATTTTGGGGAGACCTTTTAATGGTATTGCCAGTGCATGATGGTTCCCGTAACTCATTCTATGGAGGGTCACTTACCAACAATACATTGCTGTAAGAATTTGGACTATTACTTGGGATGAGTGACTACCGCGTCATGGAATACTCTCAGCCCTTGTCAGGGTGAAACCTCTTAAGTCCCTCAGTTAACCTGACTCCTACCCCCTCGCAGCTATGGCACAGAGCAGGCTGGCTTACCTTTGGGTAATTTTGAAGGTATTTATGCAGCATCAAACAGTTATAAAATCAAAATTCAAAAACAATAAAAATCCCAAACCAAATTAGAAGATTAGTGTAAATTTTAATAAAAAAATGATAAAACTCCAATAAGAGCTAAGAATTTCGAAAATTTAAAGTGGGAAGAGCGTCAAGAAGCATAAAGTGGCTTTGACCGCGATGGAGTGCAAGTCAGAAACACCAAACTGGTTCATTCTGGTCAAAGATTTTACATTGTGACTTTAGTCCTTTAAGTCCCAATCTACCACAGGAGTACACAAAGCCTCCCCCAGGGCCTCAGGGGAGGTACTTACTGACTCACCGGGAGTCAGTCTAACCTTTGACGTAATACAGGGCTATCAAATGTGTAAATTTGTTGACCATCTTGGAATGGGTGATAATCACAGGTTGTCCGTCTAATATAATGGTCAAACATGTGCTATCCCTAATTAAGGATATATTCCCAAGTATTAGCACGTGGCATGTGAGTCACCAAGTAAAAGCCAGATTCTAATGCCGAAATGTGCCCATGTTAATCTGGAAGTAAACATATCGTACCTCCGAGATAATCACATTTCTGATTTTGTTGACTATCTTGGAGTTGGTTGTATTCACAGGTAGTCAAAGGGCCTGTTCTGATCATCCACATGTATTGTAGTCGCCTGAAGGGGGTGTCTGGAAGTGCCACATTTATGTCTGGCACAAGCTATTTGGTGGGAATGACACCTAGGCACGCCTTAACCAATGGGGGTAAAAGTTCCCAGGGCCAACCTACCCACTTTGGGCATTTTCAAGGTGGCTGTAGACTTCGACCGCACTCAACTTCGGCTCTGAGAGCGGGGGGTTTGTATGGGTGGGTAATTCTAGTGTTCTCCCACATCCAACACTAAAGTCCAGTTAGAGGCAGTCACTGTAGCTCCAGTAAACTCGCAGACAGAAGTCTGGTGAAACAAAGCAGGGTTTACCAGCAACCAGACAGTGGATACACAGGAATTGCTTTGGCATCCTTTTTCCCGTCTTTTCAAGTGCGCCCCAAAGTTATATGTAAAACCCAGCAGACCTGTCGAGCAGGATTTGTCATTCAAGCAGGATTTGACATTAATGTCAAAAAAGATGCTCACATCCCCATCCTGCATTTTCTGTCGGCTCAGGGGAGCCATATTTGCACATTCAGGTCAGACCATCGTTTGCTCCTCGGACGTACTGTGCACCTTTTTCAAACCTATTCAAATGCAAATACTGGCTGGCAGACGTGTGAGAGTAAATGCAACTTTCCAAGAACTTTAGGCTGGGTGAAGGTAACTTTCTAAAAGTTACTTTTCCTTAATATTTATTAAAATTCTGACTACTCCATTGTATTGGATTTTTAATAGTTATTAAAAATGTAATTTAATTATTTTTCTAGTTAGTCCCATTCCTGAGATACAGTATTAATGTTTTTAATCTGTACTCTGGTTTTCTATAAGGGACAATTAGGCCTGCAGTAGTGAAAAGTAACCATTGGGCACCAGTCACTGTATGGCCATATTAACATTAGATTTCGACATGCACTACTTTTAAATATAATGCACCCTACCTTGTGGAGGCGGCAAGGGCTACATAGGGGTGACCTAATATTCAAAAGGGAGATTTCGACCTTTCAAAAGGTAAAATTGCAGTGTTTAAACTGTCACAGTCAGTCAAGTTTCAGTGCTAGACTACGACTGAAGGCATGTTTTACACTGTCACTGAAGTGGATGGCATAATAGGTGCTGCAATCAATTTGTTACATTTTTACTTACAGGCCCTGGGCACATCTTGTACATTATACTAGGGACATATTGCTAAGCTACATACACCAATTAGAAATCTTCCATTTCATCCATGTTTAAAGGTGAACACAGGCCCTTTACTGCAGGTTATTAGGGGTAAAGTCCACAGAGGTCAAAAGCCAGCAAAAATATAGAGCTCTGCAAAAGACGAAATATTCGGAGTGACCCACAGGTGCTGAAGTAGGAGTGCTGGTGCTGCTGTAGCACCCCTAAAATAAGCTGGAGTTCAGAAGGTAAATAAGCAATTACGATGTATTTAAATCTTGTTTTTATCTTGTTCCATTTGCTATGTGTTCAAAGACAAGTCAAATGTCAGGCTGTGTCTTATTTCAAATTGCTGCTTATTGTTTTAACTTTGAGAGTGGCGTTTACTTTTCTTTCGCTGACTGCAAAGTTAGAGGATTTTGTAAAGCAAACTGACAATCTTGCTGAGACACAGGAATGTGAAATAAAGGCTATAGGATGAAAGTTTTTTAAATAACTTTTATAGCACAATATTTAAATATCTGTAAATAAACTTTACAAATATTTCAAAACATAGCAGTTGGGAAATTACAAATGTAATTGTGTAATTTTTGTGGAGTGCGATGAAAATCAAGATGTAATAGGATGAAAGCAAACCAAGACACTTTTCTTGGTGAAGCACAAATGATAACTATTTGCTGAAGCTCGCTTTCCACACTTTATCTTCAGTGCGCTATATAGTGTTATCAGGAGTACTGCATGCCATGCAAAGTTTGTTGTCATATTAAGAAGAAATACTTTCTTAAAATGACAATTCTCTACCACGCTATGCTTTAGTGATATATTTGCTACAGTGTGCTCTAAAATGCACCACTAATAAATACCAGACCCGTACTACTTTCCTGCAGAATTGGTGTGGCTCATTTTCTATACTTGTTCTTCACGTGACACTTGAACTTTTCAGAATCCCTATGACTTTGGTGTTGTAATAGTGATGTAAAAGTTTCAAAGTTTCAACAAAGTTTCAACACAAGGCTAATGCTCCTATGAAGAATAGAACGAAAGGCACACTATCTCAAGGGTGGAGAGTACCTTGGGTCAGAGTACCGGCTAAAAACAGTAAGCTGGACTGTTCAAAGTGTGTTCACACATCCCCTAGATGATGTCATGCTTCATCATAGGGCGGTGCTCCTGGTAGGGCCAGCGATGCAATGCCCTACGGGTCCCCCAAAGGTTCATTTGAGCAGAGATCTTTTAAGATGATGCCGTGAGGTGGTTCGTGAAGTGGTGGGGTATGAGATAAAGGATTACAACTGGTAATGGAGATCCTGCACTATACTTTATTGGAGGTCGCCATTCCAGGGATAAAAACCTGTTGGCAGCTGAATGTTACCTTGGGGTTTCCATGGAACCCAGGTAGTCTGAGTGCTGAGACTGTGTAGGAGGGGTCTCCTGTTGTCTCGGGGGAGAGACCTGACTCAGGTCACTCCTTCACAAAAGGAAAGTCGACATGTTTCACACATAAACTGGTCATAAGGATCCACGGCGCTGCATCAGGACAAACAACTGAGCATGTGTAGTGGACAAACACTAGACTAAGATTGGTGCCCAGAGGTGCTACCTACTGTGTGTGAATGTTGTTCTGTATCCATCCTAAATAATGCAAAAATGTAGCCACATCAGGTGGCGCGGAGAAGCCGCATTGAAGCGTTCTGTAGTTTCGGCGTGCTGACCGTGTGTCTGCACCTACCCGTCTTCACAATCCCTGTGACTGGTGTTGTAATATTGATGCCAACAACCCCACTCCAAAATTGTTCTAGCCTGACTGGAGTGACCAAGCAGAAAAGGCGGATTTCCTGCAGTTGCTGTTCGCAGCAACTTTGAACGGGAATGATCTAGCTTATTACTCATCAGAACGTATTATCTCTTTGTCATCTGGTGAACTGTTTTTTGTTTGCCCTGTCTGTGATTTCTTAGCCTCCCAATCATCTTGTCAACTACACAATTGGGCTGCTAGGTAATGTATTGCCATATCTGAGGCGCTCAATACTCCTTTGTCTCCTGGTAGTTTCAGTGTGGTTAATGCCCACCTCCTCCTCATCTCTCCTAATATCCTTTCCTCCAGTATTATTTCCAGGTCCCAAAAGATAGTTCTAGGCACTGTCAACGGTCGATTAGCAAAATAATAAAGTTGCCGAGGCTTTTTTGTCCCCACAGCAACAATTCCGATTACTGCAAGTTGTAGTCTTTTCCAGTGGGGGACTTATGAGCCTAACAAAGCAATTGACTTCCACAAGTTACCCTTAAATATATTATAACATGGTAGAATATTTTTATCCCTAAGGTGTACTGCTTTTTAAAATGTTTGCGCTCCTACTGTTGATAAATGTATGTTCTGATTTTATTTTAATGTATGTTGAAAGCATTGTAATATCCCAAAAATATATTGTGTCCTACCTCAATATGATTGTATACATATAGTGTTTTTTTTTTTACAGTGGAAGTTTTGATTGTGTTCTACGAGAACAGGCTGAAGGACCACCATTTTATCACTCCATTCGTTCTACAGGGGTTGAAGGCACTGGTACTGTATATTTCCCTTTATCCATGCCATTAGAAGCATGTTTTTAAAAGCAAGTAGTTGAGCCTTTTTGTTTATTTGCCTTGTTAGTCTTGTACACTAATCTTCTTTAAATACAATTTTAGCCCATTAGGAATGGATATTGCAATTTATTAGCTGTTGGATATCCAGCAATAGGGGTTTGAGGCGCTTGGCTGCTTACTTAATAGGACAAAGAATGTTCATAGAGACAAACATGGTCGACCTGATGCTTCTTATGAACGGAGCATTCACTGTTATGAAGGTCATATCGCCTGGCTGATCCCACTCACTGATTTTTCAGCAGTGGTTTGGGACCTATCCCCTCTTGATCACAAATGGACTATGATTTAGAAGCGAGAACCCCTGTGTTCAACTACAGGTTGTACAAGAGGTGAATTATTTACAAAAGTGCTTGATGGCATATTTAAAATGCATTCTTGAAATAGATGGGGAACTTCCCTAGAGATGGCTGGATGTATCTTATAAGCAGTCTTGAAACAAATTCCAAAAGTGGCTGGGAGGAAGGAGAGTGTTCGTAAGGCTGGTGTGATGTGGCTTCTGTTTCTTAGATTGTTTAGCAGTAGAGAGTGCCAGAGAAGTAAATTACACAAATCCACCTGTTCTGTTTATTTAGCCTGATCAGAGAGTTGGGCAGTGGCCACCTCTGACTCATCGCCTGGTGAGTAATTTCAGAAAGGGTGGCTCCGCTCTTCCTTGTTCGTCATACTGGAACAAAACCTTTATTTTAATTAATTATTTGAGAATTGCATTTTTAATTTTTTAATAAGGAAACTATGAAATTTAAATGAAATGACTGTTTGCCTTTTTTAAGTAATTGTAACCTTGAATCTTTTAAAATAGGGAAAAAACTCACTATGTAGTATTTGAGTCATATGATGTATTGATGAACACATTTAATATGCACATTTTATTCATTTCTTTTTGTATGTACTTTATACTTTTATGGTCAATTCTTTGAGCTTAATAAAGTAATTCTTGACTTGATTAATTGGTCTTTTTTTGTTTTTCAACTTTTTTGGAACATCACAAAGAGTATGAAAATAATTAATTTAAGGATACATTTCTCCCAGAATGGAGCAGGGAATTGCCTTACATTTTGAGGGATGGAAACTTGGAAGGTTATTATAAGTAGTTGTGATTCTGCTCAGAAGGAAAACAAATATAGGTTTGTAAGTATGGAAAATTGTCAGGAACGTTTCTTTTAATTACAGCTACAAATTTGAAAAGCTGTAATCCTTTGTCATTACTGTTGATAGTGCTGCTGTTTTACGGGTGCCAATTGGATTTTGTATGACAGAAAATTATTGATACCTTATGTTTCTACAAAAATACCAGTCAAGAGAAATCTGACTTATTTGTAAATATGAATGAGAAGGAAACTAGTTTGGTAGAATGTCTTCTACTAAACCGGGTTCTACAACCTACATCACGGGCAACCTAGAGAAGCACTTCCCTTGATGTAAGAGCGTTGAACCGCCAAACCGTATGGCTTCTTCTGGGCACGACCATCTACTGTAGCATTATGCTATGTTGCCCCTTCTGGCATTGTTTAGTTCTCTTGGTTTTGTGGGCTTTCTGAACTATCCATTCCACTGTGGGGTTGAGCAGTGGCAACAACCTACTAATACACGATAATAGACTATCCAAGTTGTCTATTGTTGCAGAATTGCGAGACTCACACAAACAAAACTGTAAGTGATTGGTATGCCATGGGTATATTAGTATATAATGGCGGTGTTGTATGTGTTGTGTGGCCATTGTGTCAAGCGTGGCTTTGAGTAAAAGCAGCGCTACATAGATTGATATCGGTACTCTTTTAATGGCAAAACATTTTTTTTTACTTAGTGCTGCAGGCAGAGCCTGGCCCAAGTTTTCAGTGAAAGCATAGTTTGCATGCTCCACTGTAGCTCTGGCTAAAAGACAAGTCCTGTTCTGGCCCTGAGGCATCCGATGGAATAAACATCGCTGGGAGGGCTTGAATGAATGAATGGGAATTTTTATAGCGCGGACTAAGCCCAAGGGCATCAAGCGCTGTGAGCAGACAAACTTACGGGCACAACCAGCAATACGTACTCAAGCCCGTCTCGCCGGAAACAACCAAGTCTAGAGGGTCTTACGGAAGATTGAGTGAGCTTGTTGACCCGAAAGGGAAACAGGGAGAGAGTTCCACGTCTTGGCAGCAGCCTGTGAAAAGGCTCTTCCACCCCATCTCATCTGTTTGTATCTAGGAACCACGAGCAGATTTTTATTAGCTGACCTGAGGTTCCTAGAAGGAGCGTACCTATGGAGGATATTCTCTATGCCCACTGGGCCCTGTCCATAGTATGCATTATGGGCGAGGCATTGGGTCTTAAGCAAGACTCTACGGTCCACCGGGAGCCAGTTCAGCGAACAGAGCAGATGAGGCAGAGTGACGCTTGGGAAGATTCAGCACCAGCCTTGCAGCGGCATTTTGTACCAGCTGAAAGCGGCGCAGCTGACCCTTGTTAATTCCCAGATAAAGGGCATTACAATAGTCCAGCCTGGCCAATATTAATGCCACAACCACCTTTTTACGAGCTTCAAGTGACAAAAACTGGGACATTTTTGTTATGACTCGAATAAGTCCAAAACATGTAGCAACTGTTCTGGAGACCTGACGAGACATAAAGAGACAGTCATCGACCACCACTCCAAGATTTTTCCCATGGTAAACAGGAGTAGGACAGGTACCCACAGAATTGGGCCACCACTCGCTCGACCAGATGTCAGAGTTGTTCCCAAAAATCAAGACTTCCGTCTTTTCCCCATTTAATTTAAGGTAATTTTGAATCATCCTTGATGAGACAGCTGTCATACAGTCTTAAAGTTTTGCGCGGAGTCCCTGATCTTTTGTGTAATAGAGACCATGATCTGCGTGTCGTCATCATAAGACAACACCTCCAGTCCAAATGATTTCCCCACCCTTGCCAGCGGGGCCACATAAATATTAAAGAGGGTAGGACTCAAAGAGGAGCCCTGAGGCACTCCGCAGACAAGGGGGGAGGACTCAGAGTAAAAATTGCCCATTCTAACGGTTTGAGACCGCTGACTAAGGAATGAGGCAAGAAGGTCCAGGGCCCGACCGCCAACCCCTATCTCCTTGAGACGCTCCACCAGTCTTAAGGGAGACAGGGTGTTGAAGGCGACAGTAAGGTCGAGTAAGACAAGGAGAGTGGTATGCCCTGCATCCACCTGAACTCTAATATTATCCAACACCATGTTGAGAGCAGTCTCCATACTATGAGCCCGTCTGAACCCATGTGGGGAGTCATCCAGAATCTGGTGGTGCCTCAGGTAAGCGCTCAGGTGTGACTTCAGAAGGGATTCAAGGATTTTAGCAGGGAATGGCAGAAGGGAAATGGGGCGGAAGTTTTTTTAATTTAGGGGATCTAAGGAAGGCTTTTTCAGGATGGGCCTAACCATCGCAGCCTTCCAGATCAAAGGATATTGGCCCGAGGATATGGCTAAGTTCAAAACAGCTGTGAGATGCGGGGTCAAAGCCACCTTGGCCATTTTCACAACTTTGAGGGGACAGGGATCCAAAGGTGACCCGGATTTGATACCTTTAAGCAAGAGGTCTACAGTCTTCCAAAGTGAGAAGCTAAAGCTCCCTGGGTGATGCTAGTCTCCTCCATAGTTGAGACACCAGTGAGGCTTGCATGGGCTGCGGTCACGCTGGAGGCCACACAACACACAGGCTATTAGGAGAATGCCCGTCGGCAGCGCCTGCACCCTGCAGGTATGAGGAGAATTCTATTGCTGTGCTTGGGGTCTTTCAGCTCTATTGCAGTAACTGATTTATAGGAGGACATGGCTGTAAACGATATCAGTGAGCGAGCAGCGGCCTGGTGTGCAGCAAGTTGTCGCAGCAGAGCCTGCCAACAAGGGACAATCGTCCTGAAAAGTTTTCCTGTACAGGTGCCCACACAGTTAAAAGAACCTTGGCCCCCTAAGAAGATTCCTCGGACAGGAATAACCCCCCACACGTCGGGGGCAAGATGGCCGCCGATAGCCCGTGAGAGTGGCTGCACTTTCCTCCTCTCCGGTGCATGAGGATATTATGGAGAATACTGCTGAGCTAATAGCCGTATTTCAATGAGATGAGTTTCACTCTCAGACTGCTACTACAAGTTTGCGCCAAGCTCATACCTGATACCCCTGGATTGTACTCTGCTGTAGCTCAAAATAAGGTGGTGAGGCACTGCATCTTCCTGTTCCAGAGAGTCCGGGCTATCGTGATGGCGAAGGGAGCAAGAGTGCTGAAGCCGAAGGAGCCGAAGGACAAGGAGAAGGAAAAAGACATTGTGAATCAGAGTGACCCCGGGATGCCCTCCTCTAACTCGAAGGGAGTAGTACAGCACCGCAGAAAGGCTGCGAAAAATAAAGAGGATGACAACACGGGCAGAGATGAGGCGCCCCTAAAGGAAAGAAAGGAGCGAGGAAATCTGGGGAAGAAAGCACTAAAAATTCGGGATAACGAAGAGGTTTGCCTTCGTCAGCCTACCTTGGTAGAAGCATTTTCTGCTGTAAACGCGTCGAACTCCGTAACCGCTGCTGCTGCTGTAGGCTTAGCACCGGACATCCAAGTGCTCACACCGGCGTTGGATTTGCAAAGAGGTGAACGGCAGGATGTCGAGATGCCGCAGGCAGCGCTATCGGCCCCCGAGCCACGGGATGACGTGACGGAAGGAACAGAGCTCGGCGATCAGCTGGAGTCTCTACCCGAGACAGTGAATCAGACCACGGAGCTTCGGCAACCGCAATTGCAACCGCAAGGAGACCAGAATGGCGTTCCTCTCATCGAGGAAATCGAGGTACTTGGTTTTTCTGATTTGACACGTAGCGAAGTCTGGGCCCTTAATTTAAATGAAGGGGGTGATGGCGAGGATTTGCAAGTTATGGAGTTAGCTGGGACCACGGGTAATGGCAACGGGGTTAATACTCTCCCCGAGACTCACTTGCTCAATCCTGGAAAACAGAATGGAGGGAGCTCTAGCCTCGAGGCAAATGCAAAACAGGTACAGCCAGTTGTACGCCCAAAAAACTACGCTGAGATTGATGCACGAGTAAAGAGAAGAGGGGGGAAAAATACACCTATAACACAAGCACCGCCAATAATTCTTACTAATTCGCCCCCAGGTTCTCCTAGTGACTAATGTTTTTTCTCGCTGGATGACGCCGAAAGTGTTGAAGATGTGTCAGGCTTGACATCAACTCCAGAGGGAAGCAGCCCTGATCTATCTGAATTAGAGTCCACAGATGGGGCAGAAGGAAAAACATCATATAGGGGGAATCCTTCTCGGAACTCACGAACAATTAATAGTAGGTTATTAGCTAATTCAAGAAGACCGGGAAGCCCAATGCTGGTGTCCAAAAAACTGGATTGGGACTACTCCGCTACCTCACAGATCTATTTGGAGGGTGAGACAAACAATCCCTCACACCCATACCCTCAGCCCTTGACCCAAACAGGTAACTCAAATCAACCTGGCACTACTATGGATCTGCTGTACAATATGTTGAAACAGATGCAAACTGAAGCCAGAGCCGAAAGTCGGAGGGCCAAGCAGGCTAATAAGAAAATTCAAGGCTCTATGAGAAAAGTGAATACACTTTATGCGGACATGGCAACAAGGGTTACTGAGGTAGAGGAAAGAACAGGTCATTTAGAAGATGAAGTAAATGCATGGCAAAAATGTAAGCAGGAACAGGAGGAGATGGCTACAGATGTGAAATGGAAGCTCGAGGATTTTGAGAATCGCCAGAGGAGAAATAACATAAGACTCCTTGGAATAGCTGAGGGATTGGAAGGGCAAGATCCTCTCACTTTTGTGATTAATTTGTTTAAAAGCGCCTTCCCGGAAAACAAGACCTGGAACTGGGAGGTGGAGATACAGCGCACACCGCTTTCCGTTTACTCAGAAAAGAGAGCAAGAAACCGACAAACCTAGAGCTATTTTGATATATGTGGGGAACTATCTGGCAAGACAAGAGGTTCTCGAAAAGGCTAAACCAGAGGCAAGGCGCACAGGTGAAGGAGTAACTTTTTTCGCCAGACCAGATTTTTGCCACGCTACCGTGGAGAGGAGATGGCGAATGAGACAATTAATAACTCCTTTTCAAAGTATTGGTGCAGAAGCGTATCTGCTGTTTCCATGTAAATTGAAGGTTGTCATGAAGGGTTCTGCTAGATTTTTCCTTTCAGAGATTAAGGCCCAGGAGTACCTGGCAGAGCTAAAGGACAATGGGAAGGGAGGGCAAAACAACATGGTGGTGGCAGTGCGACAAGGGGCTTCCAAGCAATATAAGAGATAAAAAAAAAGAGGACATACTGGTTCCAACTTGTAAATATATTGCAATTGCTGATTGTTAAATGATAAATAGACAACGAGAACCAATAGTAAGTAGTAAGAATTAAGAAGCAAGCAGTAATCTGAGAGCACTTGATGGATTGTTTAAGATTAGATGATAAGTGTAGGTATAGTCGACAATGCACCAGGGTGGGGGGGGGAGGCGGGCATTGGGGGTTAGGAGCAGTCACATATAGGTCAGGATTGACCTAATTGCCTGTATGGGGGGGGTAGGAAGGGAGGTCAGGGGGGGGGTGTTTTGGTGCAGGACATGGATCAAGGATAAAACATGGGGTAAAAAGAATGATCAGGGGGAAAAAAGTAATATGGATGAAATGTATAAACAGTACAGTTGTGATATTTGGATATATGATAAAAAAAAGTGAATGGAAACTAGAGTAGTCACCTGGAACGTCTGCGGATTAAACGATAGGCAAAAGAGGCAGCGGGTTGGAATACTATTAAAAACCATGAGACCCGATTTTATTTTTCTTCAGGAGACTCACATAGAGGGCTCTAAAGCAGGGCTGCTAGACCAGTTGGGGTTTAATCTGTTAGCTCACTCCAAACAAGGGTCTACGAAACGAGGTGTAGCCATATTATCCAGGAATAAAAGAGTCATAATAAAAAGGAAGCTTGAAGATCAGTGGGGGAGATGGGCCCTGGTAGAATGTATGATTGGACAGGAGTGGGTCACCTTGGCTACACTGTATGGATCAACAGAGGATGACCCAGAGGTGTTGGAATTTCTGGACGTGGAACTAGCGACTTGGGCCTCTCGAATTATCCTTGCTGGGGACTTTAATATAAATGGAGCAGGTGGGCTTTGGCTAAGGGAAGGAATATATATCAGGGGAGGAAACAGAGAGTATACCGGGCACTGACCAATCTTGTAATTAACAATGCTTTGATCGATGTTTGGGGATCTTTAAAGTATAAAGACCCAGGATTTACCTACTACTCGGCTCCACATAAGGTGTGTGTCAGATTAGATTACTGCTTTATTTCAAACTTTCTAATGTCGGGAGTAAAGATTCAAAGACTGCCCAGGATACTATCTGACCACAACCCGTTGGTATTAACAGTAAACATGGCTAGTGGGGGGAAGACAGAGAGGATGTGGACGTTTGAAAGGGGGCTTTTGAAAGATGATCAATATATTCAGCATATGAAGCATTGGATCAAAACATTCTTTGAGATTAACAGAGGAAGTGCTAATACGGGCACCGTCTGGGATGCTTTCAAGGCTGCGGCCCGCGGTGAAACTTTGAGCTATAGTATTTTTTTTCAAAAACAGGAGAAGGCCAAAATTGCTAAACTGTTTCTGGCGGTGGAGGAAGCAGAAGAGGCCCTAGCTAGAGCAGCCACTCTAGGTGGCAATTATCAAGGTGGCTAAGGCTAAAATGGAAGCACAGGAGAACATAGCAGAGAAGGCTGCAAAAACATATCTTATAAATAGGGAAAAATGCTATGAGTGTAGCGAGACGGTAGGGCGCACATTGGCAGCTAGGGCAAGACAGAAGGCAGCCTCTGGCGAGATTAGAGAAATCAAGGATGTGGCGGGGAATACTTTTACAGATTCAGAGGGGATACGTGAGGTTTTTAGGCAGTACTATGCTGTATTATACAGTGAGGGGCACCCTAAGGATCCGGATAAAATAGCTGAATATTTACAGGAGATTCCGATAACGAGCTTATCGGAAGAGGAAAAGCAGAATTTAGAGATTCCTTTTGAACAGGATGAGATAAAGTCAGCTCTGATGAGCCTACCCATAGGTAAAGCAGCAGGCCCAGACCAACTACCTGCAGAATTTTATAAAGCTTTCTGGGAAGTACTCAAACAGGATCTATGTATTACAATGAAGCAGGCTCAGCTAGGAATTTCTATACCAGCGTCTTGGGCCGGGGCTGACATCTTGGTTATATTAAAAAAAGATAAGCCATCTCATATGCCAGGGTCATATAGGCCAATAACTCTCATGAACGCTGACACGAAGGTGTTTTCTAAAATTTTGGCCTTTAGATTTGCAAATACTATTGAGACCTTAGTAAGCATCAACCATCATGGCTTTGTACCTGGGAGGGGAATTACCCATCATACAAGGAAGGTTGTAACTCTGTTTGATGCTGCAGAAGTTTCAGGAGACCCGATGGCCGCGATGATGCTGGACGCGGAGAAAGCTTTTGATCGGGTCTCCTGGGACTATCTTTGGTTTATTCTGAAAGAGCTGGGTTTGGTCCAGGGTTTCTTAAGGCAATTAAAGCACTATATACATCCCCGACAGCTCGTGTACGAGTGAATGCTGGTTTTACCTCTCCATTAAAAATCAGTAGAGGAACGCGGCAGGGGTGTCCCTGCTCACCACTATTGTTTGCCTTGTATATGGACCCATATATACGCAAAATCGAGGCAAACAACAGTATTTCCCCGATCAAGACCTGTAGGGGGGACTGTAAAATACTGGCTTATGCGGATGACGTGGTGATAATTACATCGGATCCCACAGTGGCCATAAGCGAGGTGGAAAGGGAGGCTATATGTTTTGGCAAAATATCTGGATATGCCTTAAACGTTACTAAGACTCAAATCATTCAGAATAGGAACCTGGCATGTAATGATTCACGGGTAGTACAGTCAGGGACATACTTAGGGGTTAATATCACAGCAGATTTAGATAAATTAGTTGAATTAAACATAGCCCCAATAATAGTCCAGATGAAAAAAGATCTGGATGGGCTTGATAATCTGCACCTCTCTATAGTTGGACGTTCGAATATTATTAAAATGATTTTCTTACCGAAATTTCTATATATATTTCTGGCAATACCGTTATTATTTGAAACAAAATGGTTTAATATTCTAGAACACATAACAAATAGATTCATTTGGGCAAAGGGAAAGACAAGGAGGGCGATGAGATTCAAGACGCTACCAAGGGAGAGAGGAGGGTGGGCTTTACCGGATTTTAAATTATATTATTGGGCAGCCGCCTTGCAGTATATGTCTGGTTTGATAGGAGGCAGCTGAAACAGAATGTCAGGACAACCTTGGGACAGTTGATATCTACGCACTGGTTTTAGGAATAGAAGCAGAAAATGTATTTTTGAAGTGTACTGACTCTTCCTATTTTAAAAGGACGAAATTCAAGACGGTAGCAGCCGCCCATAATATCTGGAAGGCCTTCACGAAAAAATATGGTTTAGGCAAATTTAATAGATACACTAGGCTACTACATAATAATATGCTACCTTCTGAGATCTTCTCAGACTCAATATTTGTAAAATGGGGCAGGCAAGGAATCCAAAAATTAGGAGATATAATGGGAATACAGGGAATGCTGCAATTTTCTGAAATTCGGGAAAAATATGATTTGGAACACAGGGATTTTTTTTAAGTTTCTACAAATTAGAAGTTATATGTCAGCAAAAAAAGGTGGACCAGCAGGATTCAATACAAATTCAATTTTGGATGTGATTGAGAGAGGTGTAGGATGTACGAGTAAAAAATTCTATTCAGAATTGATTAATGCGAAACCTGATGACCTAGGAAAGCAGGAGCGGAAATGGGTTACCAAGTTGGGCATAGACAAAGAAATATTTTATTGGTCATTAAAAAAAGGACAAGAAATTCTATGCTCAGCATCACTTCAGGCGCAACACTACAAAACTCTATATTCGTTATACTATACTCCGGCTAGGATTGCGCAATGGGGAGGCAATAGTGGTGTTACATGCCCAAGATGCTCTGCAGATCAGGCGGATATAATACATATGTTCGCAACATGCACTCACCTCCAAACAACGAAGGAAGGAATAGAGCTGTTCTTAAAAAGATCATTGGGGATAGAAATCGAACTAACCCCATCAATAATCATTTTTGGAGTAGGGGAGCGTCAAGCTCAGTTGGAATACGCTAACTTTATTTTTGTGGCAATGGCAATTTTTCGATTAATGATTGCGTCAGCTTGGCTTGAAAAAACCCCACCTACACAACATGACTGGTTGGGAAGGTTGTTGTCAGCTTATAATTTAGAAAAAGCGATTTATGCAAGAAGAGGGAAGAAGGTAGGACTTCAGGTTTGGGGCCCAGTAAAAAGATGGAGGGAAGAGGAATCTGATTAATTCGAGGAGAAGAGGGTAGTATAGGGTGAGATATACTTATTGCTTTGTAATTTATGTATATTGTTTTTTTTCTTCCTCTTATTGCTTTAGGTACTAATGGTTATTTTTATGGATATTGTTTTTTATCCCCGCTTTCTGAATCATCCTGCTCTCTCTCTTTCGCTTGACCCTGTTTCTTTGTTTACTATGTCTACTTTGTTCATTTTTGAAGAAATGTAATAGAAACACCAAATGTAGATTGTGATATGTCCTGTACCAAAAAGGGGGGAGGGGAACAAAAGGGGTTAAAAACTCAATAAAAAAAAAAAATAAAAAAAAAAGGAATACCCCCCCCCACACACAAGTAAAAATATATCTTGTGACTCTCTGCACTGGACCACTTGTTTGGTGTGTGAGGTGCCAGTTCCGCATGGTGATGGAGACCTTACCCACATTTTACTTCGGAGCATGGCTGCAAACGATTCACAGGTTCCCTTTGGAGTTCTTCAAATGTTTGCTACAGGAACCACTGCAGGGACGTCCTGAATGAAGCAAATAAGGGAGAGACCTAACCTAGAGACCTCAGAATGGTGACCGTAGTAGTCCTCTATACGAAGGTAAGCTGGCGGAACAGTGTGCCCTTTATAGGCCAATCACCCTGCTCAATACGGAGGTTAAAATCTTGCCGAAGGTGTTGGCCGTCCATCTTATTAAAGTGATAGACAAATTGATGCCTCAGAATCAGTTTGTTTCATGCCCTTATGGTCTACAAACCACAACCTAAAAAGGCATATTGGCGGGGGAGTGGCCAAACGTTGTTGATGATGGCCGCTCGTTAGATGGGCTCCCGTAAAACAACGCACACATCTAGCATAATCCAGCATAATATCCACTATTTTGGGAACCAGCAGCATTGTGCCAAACCACTGAAGTAGGGTGGCGCTCGGTCAAGAGTGAACCCCTCTGAGACTTCAATAGGCAAGCGAGAGGGAGCAGCCTAACAACACGTGGCAGCCGAGGCCTAAATTAATCAGGAGTGCTGGAACCCAGTCAGTGGAGGCCATTATTGGCTTGATGCGGTAGACACCAGCTGGGCCATCGGACAAAGGATCGATAGACCGGCGACGGTGTGCCCATCCCTTACCCCGCGGTGGCTGGTGCAAGGGGCCGGGAGTGTGGGAAGCCGTTAGCCATGGTGCGAGGGTCCCGGACAGACGACTTTGGCAGTGTGGCCCCGCGCAAGGACAGTAGGTGACGGACCAGCGGGCTGTCAGCTACAACCGGGGAAGACTCAGGGAAGCCCACCGGTTTACACAGACTGTGGCTATCTGTTGAGCTTTGCAGAGACTAAGCTGGCGCAATAAGGAGAGGCACCGAAGACTTTACGACGGAGGGGTGCGTGCGCACGAGCCCCAGCCATAAGGTGAAAGCAGGCTGTGCACGTGAAAGAGCTGCCCCGCCATGCTGCTTCTCAGCAGCGTGTGTCGGGCTGGAAGAGTTGGTGTCTGGCGATGGGAGTGAAACGCTGGGGGCCCATGAGAGGTCATAAATATCTTCAATAGATCCAGGATATGCCAAGAGAGTCCCTGCTGGGAGCCCTCACTGAGAAAGAGTCGAAGGGGACTCTTAGTGGAATAGAGACCAGCCTTCTCAGAAGCAACAGAAACTGGACCAGATCTACCGGCAGCAGTGGAAGAGCTCACTAGAACCCTAACCTGCAATCCCCACTGCACAAGAGGTAGGAACACCAACCACATGGTCTCCAGGTGAGATATTAAAACAGAGAGTAGGCCAATTCACAACATTTGCTGGGAGTGTGTTTGTTTTGCTGGTAACGACGAGGCGGACTGTGGCTCTGGGTGACACAAAATACAATAGGGAGGGAGCCAGACCTGGGCCTCTTGAGGGGAAACCGGACAGGTGTCAGTTATTACCCTTGAGGGCCCGGAGCCCCTGCCTGGCTTCCACCAGCCACCTTACTTAACCACGATGACAGGTGGGAAAGGAATGCGTGGAACATACCAAACTAGACAAGTTCACGATGCACAAAAGGCAGCAGCCGACTCCCAGGAGCAGTCGCTGCCCCTCACACAGCCGCTGCCAGAGGGTGGGAGACCCCCCCCCCCACCTTCCAAGGTGGTGCTGATGGGAACTGTATTATTGCAAAATAATTTCTGTTTTGGTATGTTGGTAATGTGTTCTAGTTCCTTAATGATGATGGGAGGGTGGTAGGGGTTGAGCCTCAGTCCTCCACAATTCAGAATAGGGTAGGGCGACAGGCACTCAGGGGAGGCGGGTAGTTTGAGAACGGGGTTGTTATAGGTTACAGTTCTAAGGACCAGTCTATTCGAGATCGGGGGAGCGGAAGGGACTACACTTAATTAAGTTTTGTTTGAACAGTTTGACATGGCAGCAGTTGAGTTGTCACACCACAGAGGGTAATAGAACAGATCTTAGTGTGAGTTCACCAATTTGGACCCGACCCCTAAGACCGCAACCCAAAGGAGGGGAGAGGAAATAAGGAGATTCTCAGACAGAATATGTCCAAACCCATTGTCACCCCAGGGTTGCAGCTGCTATCCTGGAATGGTAATGGCCTGGGGGGTAAACTGAAGCGAGGAATAGTGCTTGCTCCAGTGTATCAAACGAAATTTCCCAGATGGAGTCTTCTTGCAGGAGACTGATTTAGTGGGCAATACCTGTAAAGCATTGGACCACTGGGGATATAAACTAGTTGCCCATGCTGGGTTTACCACAGGGCCTAGAAGAGTAGGGATAATTCTGAGGAAACTTTTCCCCCTGAACGTGTAACAGGCTTGGACAGACACACAGGGCAGACAAGCAGCAGTGTCATGCACATGGGTGGGAAAGACTTTGGCTTTCCTGACGGTGTATGTTCCCCCAGCACTGTACAACATAGCCTTTCCAGACCAAGGCGATGTGTTTCTGGGATTCCCAGAGATAATGCTCCTGGAAGGAGGAGACTTTTAACGTGGCATTGTGTGAATTGAAGGACCGCTACCACCCCGATGCCCGCCGCACACTCGATCTCGATTCTCAGACTTCCTTACTTCCATGGGACTGTCCGATGTGTGGGGAACCCACAACCTAGAGGGCACAACACTACACAATTCACTCGGGAGCACACAATAGCCTCTCCAGAATAGACTACATTCTGACCCTGGCCAGCGAAGTGGCAAACTTTAGAGAAGTGCAACACCTACCAAGGGGCTTCTCAGACCACTTGCCAATATGGGCAACCTACACTATGGGTACGCCGAGACCCGGAAGATCATCTCGCTGAACCCCTGGTACCTAAAAGTCCTGCAAGTTAGGGAAAGGCTAACTCAGTGGAGAACTACTTCAAAGAAAATGAAGCGTCAGTGGAATCCGCGCAGATCCTATGGGAAGCCTTCAAGGCGGTGATTAGGGGGCAGGCAATCTCCCTTCTGGTGGGGCATAAAAGGAGAAGGCTATCCTATACCTGGAAACGGAGCTAACCGGGGAGGACTCCGATACCATCAGACACACCCTGGGCCTCAAGAAGGAGTATAAAGATTTAGCCATGGAGGCTAGTCACTTAGCTACACAACACAAAATATATGAAGTGGGAGAAAATGCAGGGAAATTACTGACCTGTCTTGAAAGGTGTGAGTGCGCAAGCAGGCTGACGAGGGAGTAGTATTAAGGGACCTGCAAGAAATTGCTGCAGCCTTCGCCACCCACTATTCCCACTTGTACACTCCAGCCATGACATCCACGAGAGAGGAAGCTAGGGAGCTGTTGGCAGATATGCCCCTTCTCACCCATACCCCTGATGACCTAAACATTGATGGAGGACGACATCACAGACAAAGAGGTGACCCAGGCGTTTCGCAGTATCCATTCAGGTAAAGCTATGGGACCCAATGGCCTCCCAATTGAATTATATAAGTTGTCAGCTAATAAGGTAGCCCCGTACTTGAAAAACCTGTATTTAGAAAGCCGGAAAAAGGGGACGCTCCCAGAGGATGAGCGTCTGGCCTCCATTGTGGTAATCCATAAAGAGGGCAAACCAAGGGACAATTGCTCCCCATCTCCCTACTTCAAGCAGAAGTGAAAATTCTAGCCAAATTACTCGCTTCTCGGCTCATACAGATCATCCCGAGTCTGGTACACCCGAACCAGTCCGGTTTTATGCCGGGGCGCTATACAGCACTTAATCTGCGCCAGCTTCAGGGAGTGTTAGTGAGGGTAGACACACTACAGGGATACGCGGCGGTCATATATCTTGATGCCCGTATGGCATTTGATATGGTTGAATGGCCGTACTTATTTGCTGTTCTGGAGAAGATTGGGTTTGGACCTAAATTCCTAACTTGGCTGCGGCTTCTGTATGAGAAGCCCCTGGTGCAGGTAGAAGTGAACGTCCGAACATACAGGTCATTCCCCCTCTGAAGGGGAATGAGGCAGGGCTGCCCCCGCTCACCGCAAATCTTTGCTTCGATTCTCGAGCCCCTGGCCGCCTGACTCCGGGAAGACCCACTGATATGGCGACTGGGCTGGGTGAAGGACTGCGAAGATAGAATATCCTTATAAGCGGATGACATTCTCCTCTGTGGTAGCACCTTGTTCCTTAATGAGTGGAATACTAAATATATTCACGAATTTTGGGAAATACACTGTGTAAACTGGTGTAAATCCATGATTTACTCTCTGCATGGCTTGACTCCAGACCTACCCTCGGAATGGCAGACGGAGGTGCTGACTGAAGGTTTCCGTTAGCTTGGTATATATATTACAACAGTCCCAGATCTATTTTACACTCATAATCTCCAGCCCCCACTGGTTCGACTGAAGGGAGATGTTCGCCAATGGAAGTCGCTGTCGCTCTCCTTAGTAGGGCGAGCTGCCCTATTTAAAATGATAAATGCAAAAACAATATATGGTTTATTCAGCATTCCATCCATCATTTGTTTGCGTAGCACTTTTTGCCCTAAGTTGGATGGGTATGCCCAGATTTGGGTCCCTTGCTCACTGTGCCACTGGATTCAAGCTAGCCTGGCTGATGAAGGGTAATACCCAGAAACCAGTTCCAGGATACTTGTTTCTGGTACTGGGAGGACCTGGCTTGGCAGTTTGGGCTGGACTGTTCCCATGAGGCACAGGGTCAAGACTGATTTGCATATGACTGGGTCTAAACTGGGGTGGCATGGTGAGCAAAAGAACGATTGATTTAACCCAGATCTCTTGACTGGGGGTGAAGGATTGATTTATTCAGCATTCCGTTCATCATTTGTTTGCGTAGCACTATTTAAAATGATGGAGCTCTCCCGGTTTCTGTACGTGTTATAAAACGCACCTTTCCTGGTCCCAAAATGGTACTTTGGGGAAATAGAAGGTGAACAGAGAACACTACTGTGGGACGGGAAGCCCCTGCGGATAGCCTCGAAGAAACAGGTGCAGAGGTGCACTGGATCAAGACTATGACCTGGCAGTTACCGAAACATTTCAATATTTACAGATTAGACCTGGTGGCCATTCCAGGCAGATGAGAACTCCCAGAGGCTTCCCTACTGGAGGACAGACTCATGACTGACCACATGGACCGAAGAGCGATCTCCCTGACCTACCAAAAGCTAACTATCAACTTCCCAGACCCTTTCCAGGGTCTCTAAGAGTAGTGGCGGGCGGAACTGGGTGAGCTAGAGGATGAGGATTGGCTGGAGGCACTGGCCTCCCCCATAGACTTCACCATATCTGCGACATACAGGTTGCACAGGGTGTGGAATTTAATAAAATATCTACTTGTCCATGGGAGAGGTTGCTGCATAAATCTACTTCTGATTTAGCCTCTCTGATTATGCCAGGGCTCATGCCTAGTAGTGTTTGAATACTTGCAATCCCATTATGTTGCCATGTTTCCGCAGATCAACATACTGCGGCTGAAGGTAGTGATAAGCAATAGTTCCAGGGTTAGAATGCCCTGCGCAAACCTACTAACTTGCATGTTTTAAGGTTTTTTTTAACTACTCTTCCATAATATTTTCCTATACTGAGAAATGTTGGAAATTTACTCCTGACAATGGCAGAAGTAAACCTCCTTCTTGAGGTGGGGAAAAAGGTGGGTGGATGGAAAGTGAACTTGCAAACACTCCGATTTTCACATGAGCAAATCTACACATGCATATTTGCTCATGCTAAAATGCAGTTCACAAATACTTTCTAGGAGTACTTTTTCTTGTCCTACTTCTGTAAATTCTTGGGAATTCACAAAAGCCGTATAGCGGCACTTAATGCAAGGACTTATACCATGGGTGCACCTTTGAGACTTTCTTTAATAATTGGGCCCTAATTTGGTCTGGCGTTGACCTTGATCTTTTGTGTTTATTAAAACTCTGTCTCTCTCTCTCTCTCTCTCTCTATCGGCTGGCTTCACTGTGAGTGACTGCATTCTGTTCTTTCACTAGGAGCATATCGGCACACAAAGTAGTTTTGTTAAGTTCACAGTGTGTGCTTTTGGAGACCAAAAAACTATTCTTGCATTTGCCAATGTTAGTTATAATGATGAGGGCCCGTCAGCTCCCACACCAATAAGGGTTTACAAAAACCATGCCAAAAATAGTCACCCACTGACAAACCTAAAAAGCTGACCCAACAATTTCAGACCTACTGGCTTTGCCAATGCTTGTTTGTTTTTGTTTTTCATAATCTTATTTAAACTGGTTACACTGATTTTCCATTATAAATATTTTAGTGAAATACTAGCATGCATCAACCAACGCATGTTACTAAATGATGCTGCAACAAAATGTTATCTGACATTTTACAGTAGTTTAGCAAAATGTTTTTTTCCTGCTTTCATTATTTTATGAACATTTTGTTTTGAAAGCAAAGAATCTTTAATCCTGCTTTCAAGCTTCTTCAAATATCTGCATCAAATCAGAGAGCATTCTGGGAGCAATATACATAGCCTCATATTGCTAAACTTTGAAAACGTGTGTACACATTTTTATACTGGAACCACTGTCAGTAGTGCAGTCGGAGATTACAACATTTACTTGAAGCGATCACCCTAATAATAAAGGCTTTCAATTAATGAACCGTAAATACAAGTTTGAACAGCATTAACATGTGGACAAAAATATTACCTTAACTGCAGATAGTGCCCTTCCCTGATCCATAATGTGGTACTGCAAACTGGCAGCCAAAGGGTTTGTGCTGCAGGGGTTTGGGCCTACTTGTCCCAAGGACAAAATACTCATGAAAACTTGGTGCCCTTGACCCCATACAATATGTCCTGGGCGTCGGGCTATAGGAATTCCACATTGTTGTTGCTACAACTCAGGATATTGCACAGATCCTATTTCTCCTGTAAAACCCTCACTAAGATGGGCAGAGTTTGGGACTTTGGTTGTTGGAGACAGCCTGGCGGTGAGGGTACATTTTGTCACATAATAAGGGACTGCCCAGTGATAAAAAGCTTCTGGGAAGCAATAACACCCTACTTGAGTGATGTTTCAGGAGTGGCGATCGAACCACTGTCTAAGTGGTGTCCATTAAATGTATGGGAAGCTACAGACCTAACCAACAAAGAGAGGACTTGGGTGTCATTATTGAGGATAATAGCCAACTGTAATATCGCTAGATTGTGGGGAGCGTCCACCGCACCAACACTCCGAGACTGGAGGAAAGATAGGCACTGGTGCATGGTGGCAGAAAGAGTTGTATATGAAAGCAGGGTCTGTCCCAAAAAGTGGGAGCAGGTCTGGGGCAAATGGAACGTTTATTGGGGAAGTCCATGTATGGCCCCTTGGTGAGATCAAGCCGTTTTACTATTTTAAGAGATTGTATTTGCAGAGGGTGCTGTCTGAGGATGGGTGGAGAAATGTGGCCAAACTGCAGTTTGGTGAACCTATGTGTAGAATACAATACAAGGGCCTTTGAGAGCTCTGAAGTAATTACTGCCACATGCCTTATTATATTAGCAATACAAAGAAGTTAAACAATAAAAAAAGTAATCATGTTGGATTCTTGGCAACCTGCATTGCTCTACAGGCATTTGACTCATCAAAGTGAAGCTATATGCTAATAATCCTGCAAAACAAAGGGTTTGGGACCGAGTTTCTGTCCTGTATACTGCTCTTCTATGTTGAGCCACTGGCCAGAGTGAGAATTAACAGGATACTATCAGAGGAATTCCAGTTGGGTTGGGGATTAGGCAGGGATGCCCACTCGCTCCCCTGTTATTTGCCCTACCATTGGAGGCCCAGGCTAATTGGGTAAGAATGTATGCTCCGATTCAAGTATTGAAATGTACACTGGATTGTACAGATATTATCTCTCTTTATGCCAGTGATCGAATTCTGTGCTTGACGGACCTGGAACACTAGGTTCCTAGAGACCTAGCAATGTTGGGTGTATTTGGTGGGCACTCAAGAATACGCATCAACTGAAACAAATAGGTGACATCTCGGAAAACAGAGTCGTAGCACCAGCTGGGCTGGGAATGTCCACTGCGGTAGGACCAGGGGGGCTTCACACATCAAGGGATATACTTTACACTGGCCTCTTCTGAGTTTTGAAGGCTCAATCTGGGGAGAGTATTGGAGGAATACAGAAAGGGCGTAGAACATTGTCTAAAACTCCTGGTCTGCTCTCTGCAAGATGGCTACACTGTCCAAGTTTCTTTATATGTTGGAAAATATTATGTATGAAGCACCTGATGAATTCTTCCGAGCGGTGGACGCAGTAACCCAAATGCTTCTAGGGGATGTGGGCACGCCAAGGACAGCATTAACGACCTTGACAAGGAATCCTTATGATGGGGTGGGGACATAGCTCTACTGGATTTGAGATTATATTACTGAGTGGCTCATCTGCTGGTGGTTAACGTCTGGGCCAATGCCCCCAAACAGGAACCCACGCTGAGATTCGACAGAGGATTTAGGTGACCTGGTGAATACCTCCACCGACCAATAGACCTGCCCATCTGTCTAATCCAACAGAGCTGGCAGTCCACATATCGAAAAAAGCTATGCAACTGATTGGATGGATGGGAAAGGTGACACTGGAAATTTCACTGTATGTGTCTGATATCTTTGCAGACCCTTAACAGCTAGTGTTTCATGGTTCCTACGAATTAAGTAGGACTGTGTAGCTGCATAGCATTCATTTTAGAATATGGGAGTTTTAACATATTATTAGAAACTATTAGCCCAATTTCTAGCTAGCTCACAGTGTCCCATCAGAACTCAAAACCTTACTTACTAGGGTATCAGATGGTATCAGCAACTTCGAACGTGACCACTCCTATTCCCCAAGAAAATTGTGGAAACCGATCTACTCTTTCTACGTCGTTATTTTGCATTCCCAAGGTGAACACAAGAAAGGTACGAATATGGTTTTTCAAACATTTATTGAAACAATTGTATTCTTGTATTAAAAGTGTGAGCTGCAATTATTGGGCAGATGAAACAAAGCATTGTAACCAGCATTACAAAAAAGGTGAAAAAGATAAACAGTTCAGCCATGATAATGTTACTATGTAATTCTGCTCCTATCTAATACTACCTATGCTATCAAGAGAAAAGTGGCAGTACTCTCAGCCAGATCCATTGGGATAGGCTAAGCCCTCATACCTGGGTATTATGGGCCAAGAAGCCAATCTGATGTAGAGCGGGCTATCATCCTTTGCAGTATAAATGTTAGAGATAGCAGGGCTCCATCTCATTCACAGTGTGCCTTGTTCCAGGACAATCCCAGCAGAAGTGCTTGTCTGTCAAATGAAGCTTGTTTCCGGTCCAGGGAAGACATGGCTTGGCAGTTCGGGCTGGACTGTTCCCATGAGGCACAGGGTCAGACTGATTTGCATATGGCCATGTCTGAACTGGGGTGGCAGAGTGGGCTAAAGAACGGTGATGGATTAAACCCAGATCTTTTAACTGGGTGTGAGCGTTTGATTGATTCAGATGCTCCATCCATCACCACCCCCTTTTGTACCGTGTCTGTCAAATGTAGCACGGAGGCCGTTTATATAATGAAAGCATTGTTGTAGTCGCACTGTGTCAAAGGTGCAGAGCTGATAACTGGAGCCTGAGAGCTGTCTCCAGCTGGACAACCAAATACAAGGGCATTGCGTTCTATATCCCTAGCCTTGGACAGTGTGTACGAATAACATGATAGTAATACTTACTATGAACTACATGTATAATAGCTTCTCAGTACATTATCATATAAGTGAAAACATGTAAAAAGTCACCATTAGAAAAAGATGTCAAGCTAATCGTGAAACTAAAATGGAGAATAAGGCCCTTGATGTACCTTACAAAACTAAAGGCACAGAGATAATGGATGATTTTGGAGAGATCTAAACTAGGCGCTGTGTGGAACTCCGGTTCGAAGAACTGCAATGGCAATACAAAATGGGGGGGAAAAACATTGTTTCTAAAATACGCAGGTGAAGCACACTTTGGCAGGCTACAGAGCCAGATTGCTACGTGTGGCCTTGTAGATAATCTTGTAATTTAAGCTTCTGTCTGCCCCGTGCCTAAATATGTAATATTGCAGGTCTACAGAATATTAATAGCAGCTGTCAGCCTATATGGGACTCCTGGAGTACGAAGTCTTTGGAGGAGAAATGTCTGCATCTCCGGGAGGTTGCCATCAAGCCAGTTTTCCGCTTCATTTCTGAGAGGTTGTGGCTACACCAGCAACCTGCTGCATACTTTATGGTACTGTGTGCAGCCATTATGGTCCCTGGTGCGCCGCCAAATCTCAGAAGTGAAGGGGGAAGACTGGGCGTTAGGCTGACAAGTGACCACACTGGATTTTTGAAAAGTGCAAACTCTACCTAAATGCACACTTCTACTGTGCAATGTCTGTTTAATGGTGGCCAGAAGAGACATCATAAGATGGCGGGGAAGCCTAGACCTGCATAGACTTGAGCAATGAAGAGCAAATATGTACTGGTGCATGCAAGCGGAGCGGGCAGAGTGTCGAACGAGTTGAAACTCACAGAAATGTAGAAGGATATGAGACCTTTGGCAGGAGCTTTATGTTCATACTGAGTCTTTTGTTAGAATCTGGAAGTGGAATTGAGGGCCTTAAGAATCTGATCACCAGCGTAGAGTGCTGGACACTGGGGCAATCAAGGTGCGGGATGGATTTTGATCTTCTGTAGGAAATTGGATTGTAAATATAGTAAATATTGCAAACGAGACAATAAACCAGTCAGATTGCTAGCAAATCACCTCAAAACAAAACAAGCAAGAAATTATATAGTGCTGGTTAAAAACATACACAGGGTGATGTGCAATAGTGACGAAGACAAAGCCAGGTGCTTTCACAAATTCTATAGAGAGCTGTGCAAGAAGGAGCCTATGAGCCCTTATCTTTGAAGACCCTACCTGTCAGGAGCTTGCATGGCTCACACGTCATCCAAAGATAGAGAACCAACTGTGAATGAGGAAATTCTTAAGGCCATCGTGATCCTCCTCCCCTTGAAACCCCCTGAACCTTGACAAGTTTGCAGCTCCGTTTTATAAAACATTTGGGTCCCAGTTGCTGCCCATGCTCCTCAAGGTCTTCCATTAAATTGTAGATAATAGCTCTGTACAACCGCAATGGCTGAATCCACTATCTATATAGTTCTAAATCCAGGGAAGCCGGCAGACTCCTGTAGACTGATCTTGTTGCTCAATATCGATGCAAAGATTTTAATGAAAGTCACCACTCTTGGACTTCAGGGGGTGATGGAAATTATAATCCACCACAATCAAGTGGGAGTTATAATGGAAAGACAGATGGTGGACAACATGAAAAAGGCTTTCCATCTCTTAAATACGAGTAAGGGTGGCAGGAAGGCAAACCTAGACTCCCTTGATGTTGAAATAGTTTTTGACTGGACAGAATGGGACTGTATGGATGATGCGTTGAGGGAAATATGATTGGGGACAAGCTTAGATGATAGGTGATTGGCAGTTATTGTACTCTCAGGGCCTAGGTGTGGTTAAATGGACATCTCACAGTTTGTATATGTAAATAGGGAAACCAGGCAGGGGTTCTCCCTTTTCCACCTGCTAGAACCACTGGCTCGACTTATTCAAGCCAATGATTTTATGGAGATCAGTTTAACTTGTTATCTTCGTGGACAATATGCTACTCTTGTGATTGACACAGTTGTGGTCTTTACCATTTCGTTTAAACTTAAAGAATACATGAATATTTTGAGATTAGATTTGAGCAAATCCAAAGGGCTAAATATTTCTATCTCAGAAAACACCCTTCTGCCAAATATAAGCCACATTCTCATGCCAGTGGTCCCCTGCTACCGTCACATACTTGGACATTGAGCTCAGCAGCACCTTTGGTATAACTAGAGAAGTACATCTAACGAAGTTAGAGTGGTGGGTACGGAACTGTGAAGCTGGAAACAAAAGCTGCTTTTGTGGTTGGGGCGAATTGCAGCCTCAGATATGTCCATCCTGTCCAAGACTCTATACTTTCTCCAGGCAGTACCACTATATATAACAAGCAGTTACAATACAATAGGTCTTGCAATGACATTGTTTTGAGCTATTGGCATTGTAACTATTATTGTTTTTTTCCCTTTGTGAAGCATTAATCAAATGGTGTAATGCAAAATGAGTTTAGAAGAAAACAAGAAGCTGCAACCTCGAAGGGTTGTTGTGGGCAGGAATTTACTGTTGTCAGAGGGGTTAAGTGGTGTGGGGAAGGGCACTGGGACATTAACATTGGCACTGTGAGCGCGGAAAAATGAGGCATACACAGCTTTTTCAGTGTACAAGAGCATTTGCCAATACAAAAAACAACACACATTTCAGATGCTCTACCATTAACTGCTGCATTTGAGCAGTAAACCTGCAGCCTCAATGCACCTCCCCACAGTTACTTACCTCGCCGATCTCCCAGGCTAGCCTAAAGCTTCACAAATTCAATCCCCTTCTGCCAGTATTCACAACCGAAACTCAGTGCTGAAAGTTAACCACAGCTGTGGTGCTGAAAAAATGTGTGGCCACGTGGGAGGGGTGGTGTGGGGAACGACACGGGGAGATTAGAAGCGGCACACACAGAGGGTGCCAAAGATAACAAGCACAGGAGACCCTCACCTGCAGCCCGCCACTTTAAGTTAAACTGAGCAGAGTGGGACACTCATGGCTGGCACATACACAAGGGCTGTAACACCTACAGCCAACGGGCGACTTTAAAGCATGGGTTCCACCCTCATTAAAAGCGCAGAGCACACTGGAGAAGCGCTGCTCCTCCCCCCTGCTGGTTAAAAGTCCCGGGCTGGCATCCATGCCCAATGCGAAATACCACACATGGAAGAGTAATCCCGCTCTGGACAAGGTGAGGAACGAGGCATGCCAGGTTGCACCTGGGCAACATCACAGAAGTTTCAAAAACCGTAAACGAAAATGAGAACTTTTATTAAATGCACCCCAAACACTTCCACCCCCATTGAAAGCGCAGATCACACTGGAGAAGCGCCGCCCCCCCTTGCAGGTTAAAAGTCCCGGGCCGGCATCCATGCCTAATGCGAAATACCACACATGGAAGAGTAATCCCGCTCTGGACAAGGTGATGAACGGGGCAAACCAGCGTGCACCTGGGCAACATCACAGAAGTTTCAAAAGCCGTAAACGAAAACGAGGACTTCTATTAAATGCACCCCAAACGCTTTGTACTTGATGGAGGATGTGCCTGTTACAGCGGTGACGGACTGGTGGCTGTGATTTTTAGCGTGGACACATGATCCGTCAAGTCAACAGCGTCAACTGCTTAAGGGGAAGGGAGTGATCCGCTTGAGCGTTCGATGCTCGCAGAGCGTAGCTGCAAGTGAAGACGACCACCCTTCGGAAACTTGACCCTTGATTACATGCCTCCAAAGATAAGAAAGATCGTCACGACAGCCGTTAACCAAGCCATTCAGTCTGGAGGGGCCGTCCCAAAAGGCGAAAGGGCGGCCACCAAAAAAGCTCATTTCCAATGGCAGGCCACAGTTTAGCATAAACGGTGATGCCAGCCAATGGAAATGAGGGGCGGGGCTTCAAAACCCCTTCTGAAAGTCCTCATCCACAATGTATCTCACCCGAGCGTGCAGCACATGCGCGCTGCAATGCTAGGTGAGACCGAAAAACCGAGACGATTAAAGTTTAATAGCAGATTTGAATGGATTTTATTCGGCAAGGAAAAAGGGAAAGATTTATTAGGAGACAATCATGACTAATACCAGACAAGGGAGCCTGGCTGTTCTCAATCTATTATAATACTTATAATTAAGCTGCTCAACTACAATAACTGGTCAAGTGGACCAGGAGAGAGACAGATAAAGGCTGGTGTATGATCGACCATACACTAAGCGGAGGACCTCTGTGGGAGGTCCCCAAATCACCTTTCATAGTCATGCCCCAAGTTGAAAGGTTTGTAGAGGGGCATGCTAGACATCATTGGGCAGGTAACAGGCCCTTGTTTAACTGAATGTCCTGAAGTAATCCTACCAGGGGAGTCCTTTAACTGAGATTTACCAATTGTTTGGAGGGAAAGAGAAAACAGCATCATCTTCTACTTACAACTAAACAGTTGATCCTCTACCCCTGATGGTCAGCCATAATACCTAACTTGTGTGGATAGGTAACATTAGGTAGATACTGGGCATGGAAAAAGTATCAAACACAGCCCAGAGCAAAGAAAAGGACTTTCAGGAGCAATAAAATCCACTTATTTTCTACCTGCCAAGGATTTTCATGAACTAATCTGCCCTAAAAGATTGTGTGTCCTGCATTTATTGGATGATTCCAGATTGGCTTCTGTGTTAAAAGTATTACAGCCGCTTGACCTCCTAAATCAAATGGCTAAACTTGGTGGGCTAGTGTGACCGATATCCTGTATTTTGATGGGGAGGACAGTTATCCCAAATGTAGATGGTGCATTCTAAATAGTCATTGGGGTTTGAGGGGGGTGTAGACAAGGCTGTATTGCTAGTGTATTTTGTGCAATTATAATTAAATAAAAATGTACGTAAACACTAACTTAGCACTGCTAGTCCAAATAATGTGTTAAATTTCATATGTGGCTGGAAAAAATATAGACCTGCAAAAAACTGCTATGAAGTGATCTCCACTTGGGAATTGAAACCAGAGAGTACATTTTTTTTTCTTTGTATTGGTGCCAACGCTCCATGTAATCCTCGAAATGAGACCTACGTGACTGGAATTGAGACCTAAATGACTGACTCCTGTATTTAAATTTAATTTTTTGTAATTTTTTTTTTTTTTTTTTAAATTTTAATGTCAAAGTATGTTTATTTAGTTTTGAAACAGAAGAAACAGGCATGGCATGGCAATAGACAATCAGCAGGCAAGAAAGGCAAGCGAGACAGACAAACACGTCTTCTCTTAGAAGCGTTAGGTGAGCAGGGTGAACATGCCCAGATGGAGAGGCGATGCCCGGAGATCGAGAAGAGCCCCTAATCGGAGCAGCAAATAAAAAGGCCAGCCTTAAAAAAAAAAACCCGCCCCCCCCCCCCAACACCCAACTCAAACACCCTCCCCCCGCCCCTACCAGTACGCCATTCTTCCATAGTGATCGTGTGTGTTATAGCTAGTCCAAGTGTATCAGGGTGCCTTCGGTCGCTTGTGTTCCACCATGCAGTCCGTAAGGCGTAGGATGCGAAGGTACTTTGGGCAAGTGATTTCATGGAATTCCCTGGAGAGCAACGTCAGGAGCGGTTGCCAAGCGGTGCGGAATGAGTCAGGCGTGTGTGTGAGCGTGGCCTGAATCCGTTCCATGCCTAACGTGAACCACAACTTATGCAACCAGCCTGTGTGGGTGGGAGAGGCGGTGGAGCCCCAGAGCGACAGGATGTGTTGGGACGCCGCCTGCATAGCGATGCCCATCTGTTTGCCGCGAGCTGATCTCAAGGGGAACATAAGCGCATTAGGGAGCCCTAGGAGTGTGTAAGCTGGGAAGCGTGGAATTTCAGTGTCGAATGTGGAGTCAATGTCGTCCAAGACAGCCTTCCAATATTCCTGCAGGGCGGGACATTCCCATAGGAGGTGAGTTAGCGTGCCCTGGCTGCCACAGCCCCTCCAACACAGCGCACTTCGGGTCGGGTTACCCTGGTTGAGTCTCGCAGGGGTTAGGTGCCAATAGATCGCCAGTTTTATCGCCGATTCCCTAGCTTTGGTATTGCGGGTAGTGTGGGCGGCTCTATAGTGTATGTGGTTCCATTCTATTGAGGAGAGAGTTCTCCCGAGTTCGGTTTCCCATCGTCGCTGGCCAGCAGTTTTAGCAGGGTCGGCAGCAGGGGAGAGCATCCGATAAAGGTCTGAGACAAGATGTTTATCTGAGTCTTTGGACACAAGCCAGCGTTCGAACGGCGTCATTTGCCGGCCAACCAAGGGGGCAACTTCTGGTTGCAAGAGCCAGGGGCGAATTTGGAAATATTGAAACATGCGTGGTTTATCCACTCCGTAGGCTTGCGAAATGTCAGCGAGAGAGAGAAACCCCTCCAGATCAAAGAGGTGGCCGGCCGATCGGCAAGGTGTATCACGCCATTGCAGGAAAGCTCGAGCGTCCGTGCCAGGTGGGAATGCAGGATTATCAAAGAGAGGGGTAAGTGGAGACGGGAAGGTCGTGAGGCCCCGTTTGAACGCCACCATGTCCCAGGTTGCCATAGTGGTCCGAGTGATAGGGGAGCGGAGGAGATAGCGCGGTCTATGCTGGCGAGCAAGAAACGGTACCTTCCACAAAGAGGTCTGAGCCATTGCCCTATCCTGAAAAAGCCATCTCTTCTCTGATTTGGGTCGGTACCATTCCACCAGATATCGGATTTGCGAGGCTTGGAAGTATTGCAGTAGATTCGGGATCCCAAGGCCGCCCTCGTCCACAGTCCTGTGCGCTACTCGTTTATGTAGTCTGGCGCGTTTCTTCTCCCACACAAATTGGTGAATGTTGTGTTGGAGGTTAGCTAGCATTCCCGGAGGCGGGGATACCGGGAGGGTCTGAAAAATGTATAATATCTTGGGTAGGACCGACATCTTCACCGCCGCAATCCTGCCAAGTAGGGAGAGGGGTTGCTTCGACCAGCGCGCGAGGTCGGCCCGGATCTGGGATGATAAAGTAGAATAATTATGATTGACCGTCGAGATCGTGGAAGAGGTCAGGGTGATCCCCAGGTACGGAAGCCGAGCAGTGGACCGTAATTTGCAGCCAAAGGTAGGTGACGGGCTATTAGGAAGAGCATGGCTTCCCAGGGGTAGGATCAGGGATTTCCCCTGGTTAACTTTGAAACCTGACACCGCACCGAATTGCTCCAACTCCGCTAGGAACGCCGGTATGGAGCTGGATGGACGGTCCAACGCGGCGATTATGTCGTCCGCGTACAATCCCACCACGTGGGGTTCGTTGCCGAAAGACATCCCCGTAATGTGAGGGTTGTCCCGTATTTTTTGCGCTAAAGGTTCCACGTACAAAGCAAATAAGAGGGGCGAGAGAGGGCACCCTTGGCGGGTACCTCTCTGTATCTCGAAGGGTTCTGATTTGATGCCGCCCAGCCGGACACGGGCCAAGGGACGGTGATAGCAGCTCGCGATCCAGGCCTGAAACCGGTCGCCCAGGTGGTAGCGTCGTAGCACAGCCCGCAGGTAGGTCCAGTCGACACGGTCGAAGGCCTTCTCTGCATCGATGGCTAGTAGGGCAGAATACGAGACCTGAAAGTGAGCCTTGTCCACGAGATGCAGGAGCCTTTTTGTGTTGTCGCTGCACTGGCGGTTCGGGACAAAGCCCGATTGGTCCGGTTCGAGGATGCCCGGGAGGCATGGACCTAAACGAGCCGCAAGCACCCCCGTAAACAGCTTCAGATCCAGATTGAGCAGGGAGATGGGGCGGAACGCGGAGCAATGCGTCGGGGTTTGCCCGGCTTAGGCAGGACCACGATATCAGCTGCCAGCATATCGGGCGGGATGGAACTCGGGCCTTCAAAGGAGTTAAACAGCCTGGCAAGGATAGGCGCCAGGACATGGCCGAAGGACTTATAAAAGCCCGCCGAGAAGCCGTCAGGACCCGGGGATTTAAGCGGACGAAGGCGCGCTATAGCAGCGAGGATCTCGTTGGTACGAATAGGGGCGTCTAGGGCTTCCGTGCTCGCCGGGCATAGCGGCGTGATATCAGCAGATTGCAGATAGGTATCTATGTCTGCCGGTGATGCCCTATCCGCGCTGTATAGAGAGGCGTAGAAGGATCGAAAGGCTGAAGCAATCTGTGTGTCCTCAGTAACAGCGTCACCGGCGTCGTCCAGTAGCGTCGTGATTTTGGAGCGTTGGAGTTTGGCTTTCAAGGCGCTGGCCAGAAGCCGGCCGGTGCGGTTGCCCCCCACGTAGTACGTGTGGCGGAGGCGGAGAGCGGCAAATTTCGCCCTGTCGGTGTCGAGGCTGGCTAATTGAGCTCGGGCGGCCTTAAGTTGGCGCCAAATTCTCGGGGCGGCTGTGTGCTCTCTCCAGCTCGGCAACCTTGTCGGAGAGGTCATCCCTCTTCTCCTTGCGAAGTTTGGCGTCCGCGGCCGATATTGCTATCAGCTCCCCCCGGACGACAGCTTTCAAGGCTCCCCACAAGGACGACACCGATACATCAGGGGTATCGTTGGTGGCCAAATAATCTGATATGCATTTATGAAGCTGGTGGGCTACCGCCGGCTTCTATAGGAGGGTTTCATTAAGCCTCCACGACCCCGGGGTGCGTGGCGACCTAGGCACGTTGAGTGACAGTTCCAATGCCGCATGGTCGGAGAGGGCTGCCGGGACAATCGACGCTGTGGCGATGTGAGGAATGAGGCCTGATGATCCCAGGAAGTGGTCTATGCGCGCGTAGGTATGGTGTATGTGTGAGTAAAATGTGTACTGCGTTGTGAGAGGGTGTGTATGCCTCCAAAGGTCCGAGATGTCTCTATCATGCAGCCAAGTAACGCCTTTTTGCGAAAGTGCCCCGGTGTCTCCATAACGGTGCCCCGATCTATCCCTGTCGGTATCCATGACGAGGTTGATGTCCCCCCCGAGTAGCATGTGAGTGTGAGGAGCTTGAAGCGTTTCAGAGATCGCGGAGATTAAGAAGGGTTCTTGACCCGTGTTGGGGGAGTAGATGGAGCCTATTGTGTATGCAGTGTTGCCTATTAGGAAAGTGTGGGCTAGAAGGCGTCCTTTGATTTCCCCTATTTTGGCCCCCACCTTGCCCTTGAAGCGCCGTGATATAAGGATAGCCACCCCGGCTTTCTTTGATGGGAGAGAGGAGAAGAATTGCTGCGGGAAGGCGCGGGAGCGCAGCCGGTGCCAATCTTTAGCTAAGAGGTGGGTTTCCTGTAGCAAGCAATGTCGGCTTCAGAGTTCTCCAAGTAAGAGATGATAGCCCTACGCTTTATCGGATTGTTGAGGCCCTTGACGTTAAGAGACAGGATTTTAATTGTATCAGTCATCACCACGGCACAAGGGGACAAGCAGGATTATGAGTGCAAGGCGCCGTGCAGTGGCGTAAAACATAGGGAGCCCGTGGTGTGCGTAAAGGCAACATGGCGTACTGGTCCCCTCCCACAGTTCCCTCCCCCCCCCGGCCACTCTAACCCCAACAGAGTGGCCCTGCCCAACCCCCTTCAAGTACTGAACCCCTGTCCCCCAAACCCCTCTCCCCCTCCCAGAACAACCTCCCCAACAAAAACTGGTAAAAGTCTCGGGCCTAGTCGTGCAGGGCACAGGTCCGCAGAAAGTCAAAGGAAGGGGTACCATGGCTGCAGCTCAATTGGCGGCTCCCCGGCCCAACCCCCAGTTAAGCTATGTGCGAGTGAAAGCACACCCCCGACAAGGTCAAAGTTCTACAGATCGGGTGCTGTGTTATCTGCCACTTCCTGTACTGCAGCTTCACGTTCCTGGGCGACCGTGATCGGGTCCGGTTTTGGGATGGGTCTCGGCGTTTTCCTCCTGCGAACTGTCTACCAGCCGCCTCTTGTAGGGCGAGACGGGTCTTCCTGTGACCGGGACGGAGAGGCGTCTCTGGAGTTGGAACCTTCCGGCATGTCTATCCCTAGTAGGGAACCGGTGTCACGGAGCGATCTGAGCTGATGAAGGGAGCCGTTCCATTTGAAGATCAGGCGGAACGGGTGACCCCAGGAGTAGGGTATCCCGGCATCTCGCAGGAAGTTCGTTGCGGGTCGGAAGGATTTACGCTTTTGTAAGGTGATGTTAGAGAGGTCTTGAAAAAGGGCTACAGGGTCATCTCGAAACCTAATTGGTTGTGCTTTCCTGGCCTCTCTAAGGATGCGTTCCTTCAGAGGAAAGTCCGGGAGGAACGCCAGAATGTCCGGAGGTGGCGCAGGTGCTCTGCGTGCTATGCCTACCCTGTGAGCCCTGTCGATTCGGATTTCAAAGTCGCTCGGCTCACCCAGGATGTCTCTGAATAGGTGTTGGAGATAGCTGGTCACATTGTCATTTTCAGCCTTCAACGGAACACCCCTGACCCGTATGTTATTCCGCCTGGAGCGGTTCTCCAAGTCTTCAGAGTGCGACTGTAAATCCACCTGTTGATCCTGAAGTCGCAGGATTTCCTGCTGGAGTCTCTCCACCTCCCCGCTGCGGGATTGATCAGCGTCCTCCAGAGAGGCAACCCGCTCTCCCAGGCCTTCAATGTCACGACGGAGTTCGCGCTGCTCCCCGGCCAAGTCCTGTTTCAGAGTCTGGAAGACCTCTCGCAATGTGTTGAAAAGGGAGGCTAGGAAGGCCTTCGTGATTGGAGCGGAGTCTTCGTCCGGTGTCTGAGGGCTCGTGGGGGGCTTCGGGGACGACTGTGGTTGGGTCTTATCTCCCTTCGCCGGCCCCCTTTGCGAGTAGAGTGCGTCATGATGTCCCAAGCGGGGTGAGGGGTTCGGCCAACGGGCGTCGTCGGGGCCGCCGAGTGATCGCCCAGCCACGGCAGCGAGGCCAACCGTGAGGGGCAGCGGGTAATGCGGAACCGGCCCTGGGTAATGCGAAGGGTCAGGTGCGGCGCCCCAGGAGGAGGGTCCGCAGGCTGGTCCAGGGGCGGCTGTCCGGAGGAAGAGTCCTTTGTGGGGAGCTGCAAGGGCGGCTCTCGGAGTGCGTAGTAGCTAATGAGAGATTGATGGTAGGGGTAACCAGATTGTCCGGGCTGGGGTCAATGTACTACGCCGAGCGAGGTTATATTTTGGTGGAGGAAGAGCAATACGGGCCCAGGGAGAGTGCCTAGGCGCTAGGCAGGAGAACAGAGCCCCGGTAATAGCAAGAGGAGAGTCTCGTGAGCTGGATGTCGCGGAGGGGTCCACGGACTGAGCGGGGGGGTCCCGATGGATGGTGGGCAGCAGGTAGCCGGCAGGAAGCTGGAGTTAACGGCTCCGGCGGGCGCGGGCCCAGGATAGCGCCTAACAAGTCCGCGCTTTTGTCCACAGCAGCTGAGGGCCACCCAACAGGTAATGCAGGGCCCGGGGGAGGGGAGTGGTTGGTAGTCCAGGTCGCAGGGCGCAGCTCACCTTATGCCTCCCGTCCAGAAGGCCGTTACCAATATGGGAAGATGCAGCTGGGTGGCGTCCCGCGTCGTCGGAGTGCTGCTCCACCGGCAGGCCAGGGGGCGGGGAGGCTCCAGGGCGCACCCGGCGGCGGGCTGATGCCGCCTCGTGTGATGACCGCTGTAGGTGGCGCGATGGACGGTGGGCCTTCCGGCCGTCCAGCAGGCCCACGCCTGGCAGCTATCGGAGGGGCCTGAGTAAGTAGGCCCCAGCACAGGTGGGTCCCCTCCGCTGGAGGTCTGAGGCGTGAGGTGGGTTCCGGTGGGTCGTGGGGGCGGTGGGGCCGGTCCTGTGCCACCGCCCGGTAGGCCTACGCCGGGGCCTAAATTGTTCGAAAGGCTGGTGCTGCCTCGTAGGATGTCCGCTGTGTGTGGCGCAATGGGCTGCGACCCTTCCGGCTGCCCAGCAGGCCCGCGCCGGGGCGAGGGTGATTAGAGTCCTCCGGCGGGACTCGCAGTCTCCGGAGAGGCCGGGGTGAGTAGGCCGCAGCACAGGTGGGTCCCCCCCGCTGGAGGTCAGAGGTGCGAGGGGGGGTTCCGGAGATCCGTGGGGGGCGGGCGACCGATGTTCCGCCCGGTTTATGGCTCCGGGGGGGCGGCGGGGTTGATCCTGCGCCACCGCCCCGTAGGCCCACGCCGGGGCCTACATTTGCAGAAGGCCTCCGCCGGAGAGCTCAAGGCCCCGAGAGGGCGCAGCCGCCGGACCTGGAGCGTCCCCCCCGGAGGCAGCCGATGAGGTGGGGGGAGACTGGTGGAGGTGCGTGGGGCTGGCGGCCCGTGCTCTGCGCAGCTCAAGCCCCCGCAGGCCCGTTAAGAAAAGGCGCGGGTGGTCGCCTGGAGGCCCACGCCGGGGCCTGGAGTCGGCGATCGGCTGTTGACTGGGCACAGGCTTTCCGGGGGCGGCCGGGAGCACCGACCTATCAGGCTCCCCGCTGTTGGACGCACAAGTCGCCTCACTGTGTTCCGCCGCTCGCAGGTGTGGTGCTCCGGCCAGCGTCCACAGCCGCCGACGCGTGGGTGTGCGGCGGAAGGGCTCTAACCTTCGTCGCCGGCGCACCGGTCGCGTCAGCAGCGGGAGAAGCGGGGTTCCAGCGGTCGTCGGTCAAAGAAACTCGGCCAGCAGTCCCCCAAGGGAGCGGGGTCGGCATGAACCGAATTTGGGCAGGAACTCAAGGGGGTGGCAGCCAGGAAAACGTGCGGTAGGGACACAGGGCCGGGGAGCCTCGCAATCCGCGTCCTCTCAAGCCGCCATCTTGGCCACGCCCCTATTTTTTTAATTTTTATTGAAAATTAACAACAATAACAAGTTACAGAAGGCAAAAATGGATCAGAAATACAGTCATGGGTCCATGTACTCGGCGCTTCAGAAATGTAGTATACATAACGTAGCACAGTGTTTCGTGGGGAGGGGGCAGCGAGGAAACCAGCAGCCATACAATGTAATTAATATTGGGAATGTCAATCAGGGGGACAAGGTGGCATCGGGAAACAAATCTTGAGGAGGGGTGCATATATTGCGCGGATATGCGTTCCATTGCGACCAGATTCTGCCCCACTTCTTGGGCCTTCCACGCGACAGATAAACGGTCTTTTCACGAAACATGCACCAGTCCATATTCTCTGCCCATAATGCTACGGTCGGAGACCTATGGGAACCCCAGAGCTGTGCAATATCTCTTTTGGCGATCATATTGCCAAGGGTCGCCCAGGTAATCTGTGCCGCATTTTAGTCATTGGGCTCCCAGACATTCAGGAGGCAGCGCCTGGCCTCTGGCAGCAGTGCCACCCCAGTGACCCTCTCCATTACGACATGCACACGGGACCAAAACTCGACCACCTCCGGGCATTCCCACAGAATATGAAGAAATGTACCAGTCATACCGCAGCCACGCTTACAGAAGTCATCAGAAGAGTATCCCATGCGTACCAGACTCGGGCCAGTGACATACACACGGTGGAGGATCTTAAATTGAACAAATCTAAGGCGTGCAGGTATGGCAACTACTTTTGGCGAAGACAGGGCGGACTGCCAGTCCTCATCATCCAATTCTAGACCGTCGGCAATCCACAAGGCCCTCAGGCGCACGAGCAGGTCAGCCCGGTTATAGATCAGCTTCTTGTAAATCAATGAAATAGTGCTGTCGGGCACATGTCCATCAAGAATACGATCCTCAAGGGGTGAGGATTCAGGGATAGCCGTACCCACAGCAAAGACCGACAGTAGGGCATGCCGGACCTGAGCGTACCTGAAGAATTCCCTATCCCCGAGTTCATACTCCGCCTTAAGCGCCTCAAAGGTCTTAACATCGCCTTTGGACCAAAGATCCCCCACCTTAGTGATTCCGATCATATCCCATTTGTCAAATCCTTTCATTCGCCATAAATTACCCAGACATTCAGAGTCATACAAGGGGGTAGCGCGAGTGAATCTATCCTTCCATCCCAAGGGCGCATTCGCATCATGCCACACACGTACCGCGACTTTAGTTGGGCCAGTCAGTGATGTACAGAGCCTCCTGGAATACAGCGCCCTATTGAAGTTCCCCCCTGGCAGAAGGTGTTTATCCATTGCAAAGGCAGGGGTAGGACCGGGAACATACGTTGCGTGGTTGACCGCACTCAATTGGGAGGCCCAATAATAGCGCCTGATGTCAGGAAGGGCGATGCCACCGTCATACCACGGGAGCGTGAGTTTAGACAGAGCAACGCGTGCACGGCCATCCCAGATCAGGTGCCGTTGTAGACTCTCCACCTCCTGAAAGTAACGAGGGGGAACGAGGTCAAACGAGTTCTGGAGCGCATACAAAAATCTAGGCAGCGACATCATCTTAAAGAGAGCCGCACGACCTAGTGGTGACAGTGGCAAATGACGCCCGCGTGTGACATCTGACTTCAGCCGTTGAAGAGGGGGCAGCAAGTTGCGCTCATACCGAACGGTGGGGTCCAAGGAAACGTATATCCCCAGGTACTTAAAACCGGACTCAGTGACTTGAATTGGAAATCTACGAGGCAATGGGGGGAGACCACCAGCCAAAACGTAGACACAGGACTTAGTCCAATTAATAACGAGTCCCGAGTTCTTCCCGAAGGATGTAAGAACATCGAAGAGCACGTTTAAGGATTTCTGAGGGGAAGTTAGATATAGGAGAATGTCATCTGCGTATAGCGAGACACGATCCTTGAAATCGGGAGACCACCAAATGCCTTTTATGGAAGGCAGCCACTCCGCCAACGGTTCCAATGCGAGGGCGAAGAGCAGAGGAGACAGCGGGCAGCCCTGCCGAGTGCCGCGTCCGAGTGTTAAAACACCGGACGCCTTCCCGTTAACCACCACCTGGGCAAGGGGCCTCTCATAAAGAAGTTTCACCCAAGCGATGAACCCGGGGCCAAATCCAAATTTTGAGAGGGCCGCCCAAAGATAAGGCCATTCGATAGTGTCGAAAGCCATGGTAGCATCAAGGGAAGCTAAAATGGCCGACTCAGTGAGAGTCCCAGCCCTCGCGAGAACTCCGTGGAGTCTCCGAAGATTAAGGGCGGTGTTCCGATGAGGAATGAAACCGGACTGATCCGGATGGATCAGGTCCCCGATTACCTTAATCAAACTATTAGCTAACAATTTAGCTAAAATTTTGGGTTCGGCATTAAGCAAAGATATAGGCCTATATGAGGCACAACGATCCCGTGGCTTTCCCTCCTTGTGAATTACCACAATTGTGGCAAGTCGCTGATCAGCGGGAAGGGAACCAGAGTCCAGAGCCTCAAGGAACATATCCTTCAAGTGGGGCGCCATTTTGTCGGGTCGCAGTTTGTAAAGTTCGATGGGTAGTCCATTGGGGCCCATTGCTTTGCCTGAGCGGAGGGAACGTATAGCCTCCGCTACTTCATCCACCGTGAGGGGTGCATCCATGAGGTCTCTGTCATCGTCGGAAAGGCAGGGCAACGCAATGTCACGAAGCAACAACCGGGAGTCTTCCTCGTCCCTGTCGCAGACAGAGGCATACACCGTTTGAAAGTGATCAACAAAACACTCAACAATCCCAACAGGGTCAGTGACACACTCACCATCCAGCCTCTCAATTACGGGGACAACACCATTCGCTCTTTCCTTTTTATCAAGCCAAGCAATCAATTTACCGGCCTTGTCACCCACATCATACATCCTGCTCTGTTGCTCCCTGTTCATGACCTTAGCCGCGTCAGTGACGACGGACCTATAATCGGCCTGCTTCAGACTGAGGGAATGCATTTTTAAACGTGTTACTCCTGTATCAAGGTCCCTCTCTAGTGCAGTTATCTCAGTTTCCAGGCGCACAAGCTCCTCATTTTTAGCCTTTTTGGCAGCGGCAATCAGTGAAAGAGAATGCCCACGAATGACAGTCTTAAAAGCTTCCCACAAAGATATAGAAGAAGAAACAGACCCCACATTGTCAGTAAAGTAGTGATCCACGGCTTTAACAAGTTCAGAACGGGTTTTTGGGTCACGAAAGTACCAGGGGTTAATAGGAGCCACTCTGCCCGCACTACCCGCACCCATCGCAAGCCGAAGCCACAAGGGGGAGTGATCAGAAATACCCATGGGAAAATGGCGAACCTCATTGATGGAGGAGGATTGAGCTGATGGCATTAGAAAATAGTCTAACCTAGAAAGACTACCATGTGCCCCAGAATGGAAGGTGTACTGAAGCTGTGTAGGGTGCAACAACCGCCAGCTATCGACGAGCCCAAAGGTATCGAGGAAGTCACTCAACCACATATGGGATCTAGCCAAATCCCTGGGGGGAAAACGATCGGATGTACCAGAGACAACGGAGTTAAAATCCCCTCCGAGGATGAGAAGGCCCTCAGGCAACCCCAGTAGGACCCTGCCCAAGTCGGCATACGTGGAGGCCTGAAGGCCCGGGGGGATATATACCGAAAGTATGGACAGTGCCTTCCCTTCCCATCTACCCGTGAGCGCGGCATAGCGCCCTCTATCATCAAGTATAACTTCATCAATTTCGAGGGGGAGAGAAGACCGGATAAGAATGCCAACCCCCCTAGAACCAGAGGTGAAACCGGAGTGAGCAACTAGGCGGTATCCACGTCTGTTCATGGCTCGACACGTATTCCCTATAAGATGCATCTCCTGTAGAAGAACTACATCGGGTGAATGGCGCCTAAGGAACTGCAACACTACCCCTCGCTTTATCCTGTCTTCCAACCCATTAACATTCCATGATAGTAGTCTCAACTCACCACCCCCCATCCCCAAGAAGAAGCAGAGCGCCCCAGACACAGAACCCGAAGACCGGGACAATTAAAGAAAACAGTTGAATGCTTTGTGAACTAAAACATCGACACACACACCTCCCCACCCCCCCAACTGAAACCCGTTACAACACCCCCCACCCTGCACCCCTGCGTTAGACTCAAAATCCACCGCAACTTGCAGTGTGCCTGTCGCCCCATCAAGAAACTAATCTACACAAAGAACCCCAGAGGAGGAAGAGACCCCTTCGCCCCCGCCACCCTCAGGTCAATATGAAGAAAGAACTAAAGAATCATTGTCCAAACTCAGCTGGAGAAGTTGAAAAGTTCAGACGTCGGGATCCACCAGTCACTCCTGCTCCGGCAAGCCACCATCGGCTCCGCCGGGGTGCTCAGTACGATCAACCTTTTTTGGCAAAGAATCAAGCCAGTCACTGACGCTGTCCGGGCGATCGAAGAAAAACATTTGTTCTCCATACTCAATACGAAGTCTGGTCGGGAACAGCATGGCGTACTTGAGGCCCAAGTCCCGTAGCCGTCTCTTGACTCCCTGGAATCCCATTCTCTGCCTCTGAACGAACGGGGTAAAGTCCGGATAAAAGTTCACGGTGGCATTCTCGAACTTCACAGGGCCCTTGTCCCGAGAGGCTTGCAGGATGGCATCTCTATCCCTGAAGTGGAATAGTTTAGCAACGATAGGTCTCGGGGGGGCACCCGGCTGGACCTTTCCGCCAGGGATTCGATGTGCGCGCTCAACCGCAAAGAACTTAGTGAGTCCGGCGGGAGCAAGATAATTGGTGATCAGATCTTCCACCAGGAGGTCGGTTGCAGAAGCCTCGGGATTTTCAGGGACCCCAATAATGCGCACGTTGTTGCGACGGGCCCTGTTTTCATAGTCCTCCAAACGACGGGCCAGCACATCCCGGGAAGAACGCAGATTCCCGATCTCGGTCTGAATGTTAAATTTCATTTTCAATTTGTTTAATTGCTTCAGTCCTTTGAAAACTATACTGGCAACAGTTTAAAAATATATAATTTTATTGCAAACAACATAATAGCAGTACATTAGTTATACAATCATTTTACATATAATCCAACCAATACATTTATAGTTTCCTTTCTGTTATCGGAGAGGGTAACTCACAAGTGTTACACTGCCCTCCGTGTATGCCTAAGGTCCCTTTCACAGCCCTCAATAGGTTTGCCAATGCCCCCAGAACTTTTCCCATTTCTTCGGACAACCTCTATTATAATAAATAGATTGTTCTGCCAACCGTACTAGCAACAGTTTTATATCCTTACACATGATAACTGCATAGAACGTTTAGTAATTAAATTAATACTCAGGTAGCTGATGACATTTCGTTCATTTATTTAATTTGATATATTTTTTTCTTTTGAAAAAAGAATCTACCTCATACGTTTTGTATATGCCTGGTATCCTTTTATTAGAGTACAACATCACAATTAACTCAAGAGTCCTAAAACTCTTAGTAAGCAAAACAACACATCTTTACTGTGCCTGCATAGTATTTTGTCAGTCAGCACAGTGTTAAGCCTCTATTTGTGCTGGTCGACATACCAATTGTCTCAGAATTCTAGTCCTGTTCCTGATTAGGGACTTGGCTACTCTTAATAGGTGGTTACATCAAAGTATATACTTCTCTTCCCAGTGTTCATTGTATCAAAAATATGAATCCATATTGTTTTGTGCTGTTTTTGTTCCCCATCTTCTCCTCTGCCGTGCATAGAACATGTTCAGAACCCAGCGATTAAATCTTTTTAATTTCACACATTTATTTAATAAATCAGGTTGTGTGACAATTGGATATTTTCCATCATGGTCTTTGAGTGCTCTCAGATGTTCGCAACATCTGTCCAGCATCTTCTCACAGAGCAGATTATATTTTTTTATTACATTCACATTATATCAAATACGCATAACATTTTGTGTTGCAGTTTATAAAGTCTCTGATTTCTAAGTCTTTTGTGTATCCATATTTTGTCCCCTCGGAAGTGTTATTCAATAGATAAGTAAAACATTTTCATTTCACACATTTTAAGTTACCTGATTGTAATTCCAATAGCCATTCTGTTTTACCATGGTTCACATATTTTATCATGTCATTCGGACTCGCATATACATCTTTAATATCTTAACTTGCTTAAAAGTGAAAGATGGTCTTGTAGGAAGAATTTAACTGAGCGGTCGTCACAACTTTTCTGCAAGATATTGTATAGTGTCTTATTTTCTGTACAAAATTCAATGATGGAACGGACAGTATCACTTATGTTGTTTCCTTTAGTCTGTATATTTTTTAATGAATCTTCCCAGTTTATTTATTTTTTGCCTTCATTGAATGAAATGTAACACCAGCCTATCTAACTCCCCTCTCATGGAATCTGTCTGAAATGATATGTAGTTTCTATTGAAAATTCTACTTCCCTGCAATTGTGTATCATGTTTATTATTTCACCAACTGGAATATTGTTGATTTGCTTTTTAGAGTGGTGCGATGCAGCTTGTTGAATACCATTTATGGCAGTTTGTTTAATATGAAGTCCCATTTGTAAACATATGATCTCTCACCTACTATATTCAAATGTCACATTGTATTGAATTTCATTCAAAGATTTCCGATATCCCTTCAGTTCCTTCTCTCTCCCGCTCCCGATCAAGATGTCATTGATGTATTGACCCCAAGAAACAGTTGTGTCTTTTATTTTACTTGACTGGAACCTCGAGGTGTGCTCCTCTCTTGCCAAGTCATAAATACTTTGGCATAATTTCTTGACCTACTTCACAGCAGAGCATATCGGAAAAGAACCTGCAGGTAGCAGTATACTATACGCTGTTTGAGTTCCCTCTAAAAACGTCCATTACATTACAACTCCCTCTTTCCTTTTTGTAATGTTTCCAGACTTTACAAAGTAGGTCAGAGCATCCTTTAATTAACTAACACATCTCTTAATCCCCCAAATAATGCCTGACTTGTCTATTGATTTGCCTATGTCTGTTTTCTCTGTAGAGTGGCACCATTCGGTGAAAAATGATAGTGTGCAGTGCACCCCTGAGCGATTGTCAACAACGTAGAATCATTCAAGCATTCCTTCTATCACTTTGTTGGTTGTTGCAGTAGATTCTCTAAGTGCAGCAGGCATGCCCAGACTTGGGCCAGGCCAACGGTTACTCAAAGAACTTCTTTGAGTGGTCAGGAAATAGGATGCTGTTTTCACGCCCCGAGAGTTACAGATAACCGCAGTACCAGTGAATCCAGGGGTGGGTAAAGTTGTGAACTTTACAGCTTTAGGAATCACAAAGAACATCATTTGGGTGGGAATCTGTAATTACGATTCTGATTATACCACTGATTCCTCGTTTTTGCCCAGCCTTTTTCATAGAGTGGAAAGTATAATCATAATTCAAGTGTCCAATCACATAATAAGTGTCAACATTTATGAATAACATTTGGGGTGGTTCTGAATCTATGAACAAACAGTTAAAAAAAATCCTTTTGAGTAGGGAAATGAGTGTAAGTTTGTGTTCAAGTTGTTTTATTAAGCAAAGATTAAATGTCGTGGAAGAATTTAGGCAGCGAAAGGAAATTAATCGCAAAGTTAATTTTCCTCATTCTGAAGAAAGATAAGGCCTAGTGTGAACAAGCTCTCGTTGTAGGTTCATTTGTCATTATGTTCATACTTCTTGCATACTCGCTTAAACTGTCACATTTCTAAATTCCATTTAAAACCCTATTTTATTTTCTTCACAGAGCTTGTGTGAAGCTTTGCCTAAAGGATTGGCCGTGTCTGTGCTAAAGGCAATTTTTCAGGAAGTTCATGTCCAGGTGAGGCTTTGTAACATTGATTTTTTGCAATCGGTCTATGAAAATGATGGGATATAAAACATTTTCAAGTCTGTCCACGGCAGTTCATCTCCCGAAAGACTATTATGACATGTTTATTCGAACACCCCTCAATAACCATTCGTATTCCTCGCTGGTTTCCTGTACTTTCGTTTCCATCTTGTTAGTTCACACCCTCCTACATTTACCCTTTTGTGAGCTTTGGCTTTGATAATGAGTTTTTGTACTCTGGAAATAAACAAAAACCACACAAACAATGTAGATATGATGTTTAATTGTTTAAATTGGCCCTGAAACCATCCAGTTGGTCAAGTTCAGCTCACTTATACACCTTTTGTCAAATGTTGGTTGACAATTAGTTGGTCACAGGTTTGTTCCCTGTTTTGATAAGGTCTCAACTTCCAACCTAATGCCTCAAGGAGCGTAGCCAGGACAGAAATGAAGATCTGGACAGCCCCATCTGGTTCTAGATGTTTTCTGTACTCCGATGGAATAGCAGTTATTATCAAACGAGTTTAAATTTCAGTCATTTTTATGGAAGACACTTCCAAAGGCACGCCAACAACAGGTTTCCCACTCAGGGCTCAATTTAAATAAATCGGCTAGAGTTGAAAAAGTCAAGTTAGAGATTTCTCTTGAAACATACTGTTTGTAGCATGTGTTGCTGTTGATCAAAGGTCTCCAACCTTTTCTGAAAAAGAGCTACTTATGTTGAATGAAAATCATGCCGAGCTGCTATTATTATTGTTGTAACAGTGAACAATCAGATAAGATAACATTAGTGGAGGCCCAATGGAAATAACATGGCCAGGAGAGATCACCTCTGGGCACCAAGCAGATTTGCCAGTAGTACTGCAAAAAAAGCTTTACCAATTTGGAATGTCTCTACATGGTTAATACATAACAGCCATAGGTCCAATGTCCCTGGGACCAAGGTTATATGAGTAATAAGTCTCCCCATTTCTGCATGATTTACGCCTCAAAGTTGGGAAATTCATCCCACAAACAACCCACCACCGCCGCCACCACCACCGAACACCGTCCTTGAGGGCGTCAGGCGTGCAGCCGGTATCCAAGTCTTTGCATCCTTCAGGGCCTCCACTGCCTTCAGGCTACGGAAAGCAATGACCAAAGGTCTTGGAAGTGATCAGGTTACTGCCTGTGGGCATCCGCCATCAAGCCACAAGATCCTCCACAATCCTTCAATATATATTTCAACCTTCCAAACCTCTACTGATGTCCAAGACATGTTTGACGTCTGGCTCTCATGCCTCTGAGCAACCGATTCTCCCAAGGCTGCAGTAAGAATTGAACATGAACCAATTGAATTTTTACTTGTAGTGAATCATATTTAACTCCTAAAATGAAGGACCCCCAATAGATAATCCATTATAATATAAAATAATTAAGGACATTAGTGACAACATACTGGTTTCATAAATTGATGTACGAACTTGTCAAGAACCAGTTGATTATGAGAAGCATTCATAGTCCAAAGTGGCAGAGACCTCTTCTAGGTATCTCCCTTTTAGGATACATGTAAATCATTTATGAGTGGATGCATGCGATTAATACAGAATGTTTATTTGTTAAGCGATTTTGTTTGCAATGTGATAATCAAGTCTGCTCTAATATTTCACAGTATTTAGTCTGAGTTTACTGGTCTGTTCTAAATATTTGCTATTGAGTTGTGAACTAAGTTAAATGGAAAGCTAATAACTACTGGCATCAGGCCAGTTTCTGCTAATTGTTTATCCAGAAAATTTCAATGGCAACTAAATAATGTCACACAAGTTGAGTGCAGGGTATGAAAGGTGAGAGTGGAACTTTGTGCCAGGTGATACAGCTGAGAAAAACAGTGCAGAATTGAATCACCTACTCTGGCTGCAGGCTAACGGGAAGGAATTCAACCTTGAAGTACTGCGCTTGTCAGCCCATCTGCCAGCACAAGGCTAGAATAGCAGCTCCACTAGTATCCAGTAACATTCGTACAATGCAGTGCTACTTCATAGGAAGTGTTCTGTACTAGTAGCCAGAGAGTTTGACCAGACGGTAGCAAATACAGAGAAATCAAAACTTCATCAGTGAAAGGTTTTTAATTCTCTTTTAAAGATAGCCATAGAACAAGTCCCACAAAGGCTAACCGGAAAAGCGTTCCACAATTTAGACGTCAGATACGCAAAAGATTTGCCCCTTTGTCTTGCCTAGAAAAATGTTGGGACCTGCCAAAGGAGAAAATTGTTAGACATAAGCAATATACATTGCTTGCGAGGGTGAACTCTTTTTCTCAGCTGGGACCCTCACCTGAGAAAATCCTGAAAGTAAAAGTGAGGTCTTTACATTTGATGCAGTTGGCTACTGACAGCCAATACAAGTGCTTCATATGAGCTGAAATAGATTGCCGACAAGGGACTCTTGTGATCACTCTTGCTGCTGCATTTGCTGCTATCTGGCGTTTTTGGCTCAAGAAGGCAGGAAGAGCCAAATAGGGACTATGAGGATAGTTTAACTTAGAGGTTACCATGGTGTGAATCACTTTTTTCACATGTCCTCCAAAACCAACTGTGATCTATTCCACAGGAAAGATTTTAGCCATTAAAAAGCTTACTCTGGATACTTGCCAAACCAAATCTGTTTGGAAAGGGTGGCATGTGGGACTGTATCACATGCAGCTAACAGGTGTTTGATATCAAGCACCTCATATTGATATGCCCAGACTAATTTCAATGATGGATTTATTAATACATGTACCCAGAGGGCACTTTAAAGGTACCCCCTGAAAACCTACCAACCACTGTTCTGCTGTCTGTCTGGTCCTAGCCACCCTGCCACCACAGACTAGTTTCTAACCCCTAGGTTGAGGACCTTTGCTCTCAGGAGGTCAGAAAATAAGCATGTCCTGCAGAGGGTATTTACACCCCCTCCCATAGGATGACCTACAAATTAGCATTCCAAGGCAGGGAGCTTCAAAATCCCACCCACTTTGGTATGCAAATCTGACTTCCCTCTCAGGAGAGGATGCCGACCCCTCTGTCCAGGGCCCATTTGATGTCTGGACAGGGGGGGAAATTAGTGGTCCGTGAGGCGTGTTCACCTTCAGCCTAGTTCCACCCCTAAAGTGGGCTACCTGAAGTGAATTCAAAAATCAGAAGTCTGCCATCTTTGTGATGGCAAGCTTAGGAACACCGGGGCAGGGTTATGTGCTCTTTCCCATGGGAATAGGTCATATAGGAGCTGTAGTGAAGCCAGGGATAAGTTGCCCATTGGCTACTACTCTAGCCTCCTGAACACCTCTAAATCTAGTATTTTTATGGGGAGCCCCTTGCACCAGGAAATTGGATCCTGCTGACTTAAAAGAAGGACTGAAGAGCCGTGAAAAGCAAGAACTGTGGAAGAAGCGTTTCTGCTCCATAGAGGCGGTCACGTAAGCGAAACGGTAATACTGGGGGGGAGGTACCATAGAACCTGCATTATCCCAGAGCTGCTGATACATAGCACTATCAACAGCCACCATTAAAACGGTTTTGTGCCTCTACAGTGCGCTGAGGGCCAACCAACAGCTTCCCCTACATTCCCTGAGAACTAGATGGGGGAGACTTGGGTACCCCTATCGAGCCAAAAGAATGGGACCGGGAAATTGAGCAAGCACCTATGTTCTCTAGAAAAGCACGGTTTAAGCTGATCAATTATTATGTGCTACATAGATCATATTTGATTCTCGAACAGATAGGCCGTCATTTCTGGGCCCCGGATGCGGCCTGTCCCAGATGTGGAGTAGTAGGTGCTCGCATCCTCCACATGTTATGGGAATGCCCCACAATTCGTGCCTTCTGGGAGGAAGTCATAGAAACAACTGAGTAGTGCATTGGGAGGGAGGCTCTGCACACCCCTGGACACTGCCTCCTGGGCTGGTTTCCCCACACAGCCATGACTAAGATCACAAGCCGATTCCAGGACCTAGCGTACATCTTAGCCAACCGCGAGATGGCTCACAATTGGAAAGCAGCGGGAGACCACGACTGGGGGTGTGGAGAAGCGAACTGGTCAAGTGCGCAGTATGTTAAGGTAGAGGCGCAGTGGGGCCTAGGTAGAATAGAAGGCGTCTGAGCATGGGGGGCACTGGTGGACTGGCTGACCAATCTGGAGCCTGGGACGCTGATGGGATTTCCCGGGGGATCCCCCAGACGCCCTGAGCGGCCGGACCTGGGGCCTCACTCCGCCCCTGCTTCCTCACAATACTAGACCAGGACTGACCATGGGCACAGGGGATACCCTCCCTTTCTTGGTACACAAGACCCACAGATACAGTACACTTGGGATTAACATTGCTGATCTTACGTAGAAGGAGAGATGCACCGACTCACGGGGGAGGGGGCGGGGAGTTGAGCTGTTGTAATGGGATGTGTTCCCCTGTTTATTGGAGGTTCTTACAGTTATTGACATACAAGAGATGTATTTGTATACCTAGCTGATACCCGAAAAACTCACTAAAATCAGTTTACAAAAAAATAACCTGTGGAAGAAGAAACTGATTTAGGTCCAACCTTGCTGGCCTGTTCGCTGTTCCTGACAATTGCACCAAAGTCGACTCATCCTGTAAGCTGCTGTGCCTTCAAAAGCCTAGTAGAACTCCCAGGGCTTCCGCCAAGACTCCGGAACTCTCATGGAGCTGCGGAGCTGCTTCCCTGTACCCTCCAAACTGCAGGTACAAAAGAAAGAACTGTGAGGACTCCAGGACCGCATAAACCCGACACCCATCAACACCACTGCAATTTGCGCTCTAAGCCTGAACATGAAGTGGGCGAACAGTGCCAGCGTGGTCCCCCAGCCCTCGAGAGAAGAAACCCACCTTACGTTTGCCAGGAGGGGACTACACAATGCTGCCTGCAGCCTCTTTGTGCAGCTCCCCTGTCCGCGAGTGACACAGCTGTGAAAAACCCAATGCTTCAATATACCTCTTCACCTGTCGCCTCTGGTCTGAGTGGAAGTGATCCAAAGGTGTCCCACATCCCGAGCATCTTAAGACCGGAGCCCCCTGGTTGGTTCAGCCTGACTTACTTCCCAGTCCAAATTGGCAGCTTCTTTCCGACGGGACCATCCCCATTAACTTACATTGGGCACCGGATGCTGTAACACACCTCTTCACCTGTACACTCCTGAGCCTCCCGAGGTGACCTGTTGATGTGGCTTTAGACCTTGCCCCATACTCACCTTAAATCCAGGAGACTAGTCCTGTAAGTCACCATGAAGTGCCCGAATACAGTACATGTTTTTCTCCCGATAGGATAACATTGGGTACCCCACACTAAAAAGCTCCTCTGCACCCGGCCGCCCCCGTGCTGCCCGAGGTGACCTTCTGGTGCTGCCTTGGACCATGCCCCTTACTTACCTTAAGTCCAGTAGATTGGTCCCGCAAGTCGCTGTGAAGTACCTGTGTGCAGTGTAGGTCTTTCTTCGATAGGATAACATTACCACTTCAGAAACTGCAGTTTATTTTTAAAACTATGAAAATTCATTACTCAAAATGACACAACTGATTTTGTTGATCTTGGTGCCTCCAGTTATATAAAAAGATAAGTTATTTTTATAAATTGATGTAGATCTCCTTATTGAGATGTGTAGATAATTTATTGACTGCGTGTGTATTTCAGATGTCTAGCACTCCTCTCTGATAAGCCTAAGGCTGCTCGACCACACTACCCCCTAAGAGAGCACCTTGTGATTGCTGGAGCTAGCTTCTGTCCACAAGGAATACCTGGAGTCTTTGCACAGTATATCTCTTTTTAGTATACTATATAGAAAGCCAGCTTCCTACACTTAGGAAACGTGTTTTATCTGTTGTTAATTACTTTGGCACCATTTGCTGAATCTCCACAAAGCTGCTACGTTTCGTATAGTTTGTGCATGGAATGTTTCGGGATGTTCCGTCAAGCGGGAATTGAGAGAAAAGGGGGTGTCCCAAACGTAAAGTACCCATGCATTTTCCACAGACTTTTTTTAGACCAGTCTACAACAAAAACTGCTGAACTGAATTACACCAATTTAGGCAGGAAGCAGCGTCTTGGTGAACAGTTTGTGCTTTGGTGATTTGGTGTAAATCCGTTCAGCAGTTTTTTTTCCAGAAATCAAGGTTAATATATAATTGTACATATGGACAGTTGGGTCTGTGTGAGTCTCAAGAGACTCTTGCGGCAGCGCCAATTTAAAAATGGAGTGTTCTGATTGGCCCAGGGAGCTTTATTTTCCTTGGGCCTTCACGTCTCCATGGGAGTCAGACTATGATAGGCTTGCAGCAACATGAGTAAAATATTGCTGGCAGCCATTAATTAGAGGGTTCAAAGATTTAGTCCACTGTCAGGCAAAAAAGAAAATAATAATATAAGAGGGCAGGAATGGGATATCCTGACCTCCCTATGCCCCATGGGGGACCCAGAGACGACCCCCTGGGGCCAAAGAAAAAGAGTCCGCAAAAAATGCCTCGATCCTGCAGGACTCCCACAGCATTGGGAAAAATGCATCCCCCCTCCCTGACCCTCTAAAGGCTCCAGGGAACCCACCCCTGGGACCCAAATCACTGTAATATAGGTCCCCCCACCCCTTTTAACATATATGTACGGCCCTGGAGGATGGGCCTCCCAGAGCCGAAAGACACTCATGATGGGGCACCCTCATCCCTTTTAACTTATATGTTCGGCCCTGAGAGATTGGGTCCCCAGGGCCTAAAGGTGCTCGGGGAGGGCAGCCACGTGGCCCCCCTTCTTTTTAATGAAAAACAAAAAGGCCCTGGGGTCTCGAAGGCCTTAAGAGGTTCGGGAAGGAGGGTCTGCGCGGCCCCACCCCCTTTAATTAAAAAAAAAACAACGGTCCTGGGGATAGGGTCCCCAAGACCTTATAATGCTCGGGATCGGAGCCAGACGGCCCCCCTTCCCTTTAGTTTAAAAGTAAAACAAGGCTCTTGGGAATGGTGTCCCCAAGGCCTAAGAGTCCCAGGGTGAGGGAACCCCAACCCTTTTAACTTATATGTATGACCCTGGGGGCTTGTGTCTCCATGGCCTAAAGTGGCTTGGGGAGGAAGGCCGTGCAGCCTCCCTACCCCCTTTAATTAAAATAAGAAAAAAACCATGCAGGGGGGGTTCCCATGGCCTAAAGAGGCTTGAGAGGGGGACCGCGCGGCCCACCCCCCTTTAATAAATTCAGGCCCTGTGGCCATCTCCTCGCCATTGGCCGTGTGGGGCGGGGGTTGGATGTGCGTATGGTAATAAAATAGTACTTTATGTTAAAATTAAAATAAATTATATATATATATATATCAAAGCTCCAAGGTTCCCACCTGTTGGAGACGCACTCTGACATCCACTGCAGCAACCTTCATGAGGTATAAGCCGGATCGGCGAGCGGATCCAGTTTACAGCATGCCTGTCGATTCACGCCAGACGCGTTTCGTGCTACTTGCACTCTTCAGCAGCGCGACAGTCATTATGGCATAGAGGCCACACCTCCCACTTAAAAATATGAGCCCTCCAATGGGCGACTCAAATGAGTCTGCGCTGGTTTCTGGGTCTTGTAGTGTGTGCTTCAGTTATGTGCTGCTTGACGATTATAGTAATCACAGCATTGTGGGACTCGTAGTTCCATGGGAGTGTAATTAAGTTCCTTTAGTGGGCTCAATGTCAGTTCAAATTTGAAAGCATTTTTCAACCTTAGTAGGTAGGCAGGGTCAGTGCGAGCTTAAATCAGCAAAGGGCACCGTGCTTACAGAGAGGAAAGGTTCCCTCTCCACAGCCTTTCGCCTCGCAGGAAAGGGTGCTTCTTTCCGCGGCGGGCCGCCGTGTGAATTCATGTACAACAAAGATGCCCCAGCATTGAAAGAGCACTCAACGGCGTCCTTGTACCATCAGGTCAGTGTTAGCCTCGTTGCAGCTCGCTCATCAACTGCCTGTTACTTTCATCATGCCGCCGACGCGTTTTGAGGCTTGAACGCCTCTTCTTCATGGGCTCTGGAAAGAAACCGGCATTGAAAAGTCACTCCCAATTAAGCAGGTTTTAGTTTACAAACACGCCTCCAGTGGGCTGAGCTTGACGATTATAGTAATCACAGCATTGTGGGACTCGTAGTTCCATGGGATATATATACACATATTACCTACTGGTGGTCGCCAGTAGGTATATATAGTTAGGACCTAGTTTCCATAGGAAATCCACATCATTCTATTGGGAATAACTTTGGCGCCGGTTAATGAATGTACGCGATTTTCTCAAAGAAGATGGCCCGTTACACTCCGCTCCTTCCCTGAAAGTTTCGGGGGATTCGTCAAGCGGGGGCCGAGAAAAAGGGGGGTCCCAAAACGTGTTTTTGCCATGTTAATTTCCATAGGACATTTAGACACGGCTACAGTCCGAACCGCTGAACGGAATTACACCAAACTTGGCAAATTGGTAGGGACTGGTACGCAGTAGGGCCTTTTCCATATTTGGTGAAAAACGCTCCAGTGGTTTTTATGAAAATTAACTTTTAAAAAATGTATATATCTATATGCGCGCTTCGAGCGCTTTGGGTACGCGTACCGGTAAGCGCACCCGGCGCGCCACGGAAGTGCGCGAGCGGAAAGCTGATTGGCTCTCGGGTGTCTGTGAACATTTCAAACGGTCCGGAGTGTCCGCCATCTTGTGTCTCGGTAGAACCGAGACACAAGAGGTGAAAAACAAAAGGGGAAAACTTTAAAAGGGGGCAGGGTAGAGACCCCCTGACCCCCTAGGTTTTCTCAGGGGGGCCTAGAAGGACCCCGAAGGTCAAAAAAGCTATTTTTTTATTTTATTTCGCGGAGTACGCTCATGGCGCGTTTACATGTACGCTTACATGTACGTTTACCCATACGCGTACCCTGAGCGTACCACAGGGGAAAACAGTGAAAAAGGGGGTCCCAAAACGTGGTTTTCCCCATGCAATTTTCCATAGGACATCTAGCCATTCTCAGGGGGTCCCAGAAGAACCCCAAGGGACAGAAAAAAAAAAAGTTTCGAAAACGCATACCCCGCGTTTTCCACTCTTGTTTTGGGCTCTCTTGTGCCTCAGTTCTCCTGAGAAACAAGATGGTGGCCAACACTTCTTGGTTTGGACAGACGACTGCCAGCCAATCAGGAGTGTGCGCAGACCTTTCCGACCATGGGCTGCATTGATTGGCTGTGAACACTCCAAACCAGGAAGTTTGGGCAGCCATCTTGTGCTCGGTAGACCGAGGCACAAAAGAAGCAGAAAAACAAACGTGTGGAATGCAAAAAGGGGGCAGGGTAGAAACACCCTCACCCCCTAGGGCTGCTCAGGTGGTCCCACAAGGATATAAACATATTTAAACGTTATTCGCTAATAGAATTAGCATTTAGAAAACCTTTGAAATTTGTTGAAAAAAGCAATAGGTTTCCCGCCTGATATAGTTAGGAATTAGCATTTAAAAAACCTTGCAAATTCACTGAAAAAACCATAGGTTTCAGGCCTTATATAGTTAGGAATTAGCATATAAAAAACCTTTGAAATTCACTGAAAAAACCATAGGTTTCAGGCCTTATATAGTTAGGAATTAGCATTTTAAAAAAACATTGAAATTGCTCCTATATAGTTAGTTGTACTAACTATATTTCGCGCACCCGCAATCCACTGCAGATGATGTCACATATTACATCATTCAGTCCTGTCGGTTGTGTGGTTTTGAATTTCATGATTAGTTTTGACTCCAGTCTTCTTAATTGTAATTTCCTGTCTCCCCCACGTTCATTTATGGGTATTGCAGCCAAGCCTGAATATGTCATGTTTGTCCATGTGAATCCTGGATGGCTGGTCATATGTTTCGCCATTGCATAGGTAGGGTCATTTTTCTGTATCGCCCTTGTATGCTCAAGAATGCGTTTTTTGAGGGGACATGTGGTGCTCCCAATGTATCTTTTGCCGCATTGGCATTGAAGAAGATATACTACAAAGGAAGTTTCGCAGGTGATTTGTTGTTTAATTTCAAATTTTCTCCCTGATGGTTCTAGTATGTTTTTCAAATTTTTCCCAATTTTGCAGGCTTTGCATACTAGACATTTTGTGAATCCTGTTTGTTTGGGTTCTAGCCAATCTCTGTCTCTTCGTAAATCGAAGTGGCTTTGTACCAAATGATCTGATAGGTTGGTTGCTCTTTTGTATGTGATCATTGGTCTTGGTCCTATTTGATTCCCAATGTCTATGTCTTTTTCTAGTATGTGCCAGTACTTTGTCATTATTTTTCTTATTTTGAAGCTTTCCTTTGTGTATTTGATTATCATTCTTGGCTGTTCTTCTGTTGGTTCACTTGCATTTGTTGTTTTGTCATCACTCGGATTTTTCCTTTTACCAAGTGTAGTTTTTTTACATGAGGTTAACATTTCAAGTCTGTTTTTATGCCTGGCAGCCATTTCTCCTCTTTTGATGTCAATCCTTTTGTATCCTCTCTGTTGAAAGCGGACTTTAGTTTCTTCAAATTTACGCTCCATTTCGTTCTCTTCGGAGCAGTTTCTCTTCATCCTCAGTAATTCGCCATATGGAATGCTTTTCTTCAAACTCGTTGGGTGAAAACTCTGTCCATGTAAGAGACTATTTGTTGCTGTTTTTTTACGATGGACTGTGGTTTCCAGTTTATCGTTTTTCACATAGACTTTGGTGTCCAAGAACTCAATTTCTCTTGGGCTGATGTTGTAAGTAAATTTCAAGCCCACTTCATTGTTGTTTAGTTTTTCAAAAAAGTTCTTGAATTCTTGTTCAGTCCCTTTCCAAAGTAAGAAAAGGTCGTCTATGAATCGGAGCCAAATGGCTACATTGGCGATGTGTTGTTGATTGTCTTCTCCCCAAGCTACGCACTTCTCCCACCACCCCATCATGAGGTTAGCATAGCTTGGGGAAAAAGAAACTCCCATCGCTGTTCCGCAGCGCTGTGCATATAATTTCTTATTGAAGATGAAAATGTTGTTGTGCAAGCAAAGTGATATCATCTGTATGATCATCTTTGAATGTTCGTAGAGGTTCACTGGTCTCTGTTGTAAAAAGTACTGTATTGCCTTGAGACCTATTTCATGGTCTATGGAGGTGTATAGCGATACAACATCAATTGTAATTAGCAGATAATTGGGTTGCCATTCTATATCCACTAGGATTCGTAGGAAGTCCCCTGTATCCTTGATGAAGGATGTCAGGGTGGGTACTATGGGGGCAATGAAGCTGTCTACATATGCTGACACATTCTCATATAGACTTCCACAGCTGGAGATTATTGGCCTGCCTGGTGGTTTGTTGAGTGTCTTGTGTACTTTCGGAAGAAAGTATATGGTTGGCATGATCGGATTTTCTACCAACAGATATTTTCTTTCATGTTCGGTAATTAGTCCGGCCTTTTTCCAAGTTTCCAGTTTATTTCTTAGGTCGTAAATGAGTTCATTTGTTGGATTTCTGTCTAGCAAAGTATATTTAGATGTATCTCCTAATTGTCTCATTGCCTCATTGATATAGTCTCTCTTGGATGACAATGTTTCCCCCTTTGTCGGCGGGTTTGATTTCAATGCTATTATTTGATTTCAGTGATTGTATAGCCAAACGTTCCTTTTTGTTTAAATTTTCCATTCCTTTATGGCTTATGTTTGTCATTTTATCAATCTCACCTAGTACCAGATCGTAGTATGTGTCTATTTTGTTCCCTGGGTACAGTATTGGGCAGAATTTGGATGGCGGTTTGAAGGTTGTTCTTCCTGGTTTGTTTGTAGTTATTGACATTTCCTCCAGGATTTGGGTATTTCCAATTTGAGTGCTGGTGGTTTCATTTGCCAAATCATATGCAGTTCGAAGTTGTGAAATTTCCTGTATGCGAAAGGGTTCTTGACCATCTCCCTCTTTGTCGCCTTGTTGATTAGCTGGGGGTTTGGGATATTTTTTGAAGTGTTTCTTCAACTTTAGCTTCCTTATATATTTATACAGGTCAATTTTTGTGTCTATGATATCCTGATGTATTTCCGGGCAAAAGGTTAATCCCTTATTGAGTAGATCATTTTCACTCTTTGTGAGGGTGTGTCTTGAAAGATTTATTACCAGATTGGGCGGTTTCAGGTTCTTTCTTTTCATTTTTTCACTATTGTTCTGTTCCTTAGATTGTATCCGCCACTTTGGTTTGCGACCTCTCCTGGTTTTGCGCCTTGTTTTTTTGACGGAAAGTATCCTCTCCCTCTTCCTCGTGTCCGGTTGGATCTTCCTTTTTGCGAAGTTGCTTTTGGTGCTAATTGCTCCATATGGAGCATTTGAAGCTCGTCTAAAAAATTGAACCTGTGATCACTTTGTTGTCGCCGACGTTGATCTTCCTCGCTCCAGTCTGATTCCTCTTCAGTAGTGGAGTTGTTGTTTGTTCCTGTTGCTGTCGCTGATTGTTTCCACTGTTTTTTATACACATCATATTTATTGGCAAATGTGAAAATTGTCCCGAATTCATAATCGTCTTCGTCCCTTCTAAATTTGCGTTGTTTTCTCATCTGGACTTCTTCCTCATGTTTGTCCAAATTTTTCTCCATGTCTGCCCTCATCTTGCTGATGGTTTCTGGGTCTTCCTGTAAATCTGAAATCATTTTTTCAATGTCAGCAATGGCTATATGTAATTCGCTAACATCAATGCGAGCGTATTTTATTATGATGAATAACATGTTTTAGAGCAAGCCATGTTATTCTTGCCCCATTCTTCCAGCATCTCTGGCCGTGTGTCTGGGTGATTGGGTAACGTAAAGATCCTCAGTCCTCTTGGGACCATTTCACACTCGATATATTTTTCTAATGTGATGATCTCCCATGAGCGCGATATTTCTTTGCGCAGTAGTTTTTCTAATTTCGTAAATAGTTGTCTCGCATTTGTAGGTGTTGCTGTTGCAGCTTTAGTTGCAGTTTCCCCACGTTTTGTTCCAGGAGGGGCTTTTTTGAACATGCTTTCAGCTTTTGATGCCCTCTTAGCGTTTCTTTCCTCCATATTTGATGTTTGTGTCTTAAATTGGTTTGTGTTGGTTTTGTCTATTCTGGCATATTTCAACCGGCATCACGAGCAGCACAAATCTCGCTTCACGTATTGTTTTCAAGCAGTGAATAGGTCCGTTTGTTCAGAATTCAGAGGAACAGTTCGTTTTGTTTTAAGATCCTCATACATTCACAGCCATTGCATTTCTCCCTGAGTGAGGCGGGTTTACCCAGTACGTTTTGCTGGATTGCAGTATGTCCCGTCCAGGTTATCAGTAACCTTTTAACTTAGTTCCGCCTCGCTTCAACGCTTATTACAGAAAGAAGCATTCCCTTCCCCTCGGTTACGTCTTACCTGGGAGACTCCCGGCCGTGGCAGTGTCCTCCGACCCAGCACGTCGGCGCTCTACCAGTCGGGCGGAGGGATGTTTTGCTTCGTCCGTTTGTTTGCAGCCTTTGACTCTCAGCTATTCACCAGCTAGCGATGGATTTGCAGCCGCTTTTCCTTCGGTGTCACGTCGCTCGGCTCAGCTGATTCAGAAGGTCAGTTAGGGCGTTGGGCTCTCCCCTGTATATTTGATATACACTCGCAACTTGCCTCGTCGCAGGGGGAGCACTCTCAAGCTGGTGCCACCAACGGGACCAAGGCAGTGTCCCGTATATTATTCACACAAAGTTCAGATTGATGGCACTCCACTCAGGGATTACTTTCAGCAGTATTTATTTTAATGGCTGTAAAGACCTACGCGTTTCGAACATCTCGTTCTTGATCACGGTAGCATTCTAAACAGTGAGTCCTTTTTCACTTTTTCAATATATACACACATTTTTGAACAGTGCATTATGGGGCTTGTAGTTGAATTATCAACATTCAATTATATTTAAGTCACAGTCTTTGTATGTACATTGTTTAAACTGTCGACTAAACCATCACTGTTGGTCATTAGTAAATTTTGTTGTCATAATTTGAAGACTGAGTGTCTTAAGGTGACCCTTGCATGTCAAGCTGATGTTGTTGTATTGTGCGTGGTTGAGAAGCTGAGTTCCAGTGTTATGTGGCAAAGCGGTGGAACGTTTATCCTATATGTATGTTTATGTTTGCAGTGTTTTACTGTGAATGCCTTCACTATCAGTAATGTGACTACTGCAAATTTACAAATCGGATGACACGTTAGTGTTTCTAGGGCTGAGTGCCCTTGCCACCGCCTTAAGTTGCCATATATTTACTGGACATGTGTTTGCTCTATGAGGTTTCGTTATTAATACAGTGAGAGTAGCCATAATTCATTTAGCGACACATACATCAGTTATTACTTGTCAAGTTATTACATCAGATTGGATTATAAGTGTACATGAAGTTCCGCATCTGAGTTCAGTCCTGTCGGTTGTGTGGTTTTGAATTTCATGATTAGTTTTGACTCCAGTCTTCTTAATTGTAATTTCCTGTCTCCCCCACGTTCATTTATGGGTATTGCAGCCAAGCCTGAATATGTCATGTTTGTCCATGTGAATCCTGGATGACTGGTCATATGTTTCGCCATTGCATAGGTAGGGTCCTTTTTCTGTATCGCCCTTGTATGCTCAAGAATGCGTTTTTTGAGGGGACATGTGGTGCTCCCAATGTATCTTTTGCCGCATTGGCATTGAAGAAGATATACTACAAAGGAAGTTTCGCATTCGCAAGACTTTTCCCCTGAAGTCACGCACTTGGGATTTTATGTTTTGCACAAAAGACTTGTCAGCACCCTCGGAGGTAAAGGTGAAGGAACTACTGGGACCATAAGGCATTGCAGCACACGCCCACTGGGGCGGGTCCATCACAGTATTTATGGTGTTCCTTTCGGCTGCTGGGACTTTGTTTGCAGCCAGTGATCAAGGGCGGAACAGCCCGAAACCGGTATGGCATCAGTTTCACTGACGGAGAAAGCGCGACTTGTCTGCATCCCACATCAATAAAATGGTGAAGCTCTCTGACGTGTTGGCGTTTTTACATGGACAACCTTTTTTGATGAATACATACATATATATATATATATATATATCACACTGTATGGCTCGTTTTTTTCCCAGAACGGCGCTGCAAATTGTGGCCGCGGTATTCCTGCGGATGAGCCCGCCCGCTAAATTATTCAAAAACAAGGATTCCTCCGTCAGAGGATATCGTGGAGTCGCGGGAAAATCCAATTAGAATCCACAAGGTTTACTTCAAATTTGTTTTATTTGTGATCCATTTGGTGTCAAAAAACAAGGCAAAAACCAACGCGTTTCGACAGCCTCCGCTGTCTTGGTCACGGTTAGTTTGAAAATAAGCGTTGCCACAACTTATACACCTAGTTCAGTTTGGAAAGGAAACAAAGTCACTCCCCCTAGGGGTGTCGCCACCAAACACATGATCATTGTATCACAGTAAAGTTACTCTAGGGATTATGGGTGATGTAGTCCACCGTTAATTCATTACATTCAGTTATATTGCATTCATTTTCTAACCTTTTACACACTTTTGCACAGAGCAGCAATATATTAATTTTATAACATTGATTATGTCAGGACATTATGTGTCATGTCGCCCTCCAGTGGGCTTGTGGATAATTAATTGTGTTGTTGCCGCCCAAATGTGCATGGGAGATTGTATTATTCTTTTGGTGTGTAAGTTAGTTGCGGTGAACCCTTGGTGATCAGGAAGATGTTTTTGTTGTGTGAATTGCCGCCCTCCAGTGGGCCATGATGTGTGGTGAATGATCAATGTGTGTGCGCTTTTATTTTAATGTTGTATTTGTATGTTTGTGAATGTTGTCCGCCCTTCATTGGGTATTTTGAGGTCTATTGTGTGGCGATGATAGTGCTTTGCTTTAGTTTGGGGTTTGCTCCTTGTAGAACAGTGTGTGTGGCATTGCAAATAGTGATAGAAAATTATGAAAAGTTAAAATTAAAATTGAATTGCAAAACGTGATGCTACATGTTGAAACAGTTTTGGTCACAATCGCAGTCTAAGTTTGTATTCACAGATGTATGTATAGTTCTTCAGATTGATTGAGACCAAAAGGGGTCATTGTCCTAAAGTTCAAGATATGTCTTGATTCCTTTTGCCGTAAATGTTTTTCATTGTGTCCGCCTCTGTCAGACAGGGTCATTGTCTCTATGCCCCAGAAACGTAGAAGTTTCCAATCCCCGTTGTGGTGGGAGTCCATATGTTTTGCCACTGCGTTGCTTCTGTCTCTGTGTGTCTTAGCACGAGCGTGTTCCAAGATGCGTTTTTTGAGCTCGCAGATTGTGCTGCCTATGTATCTGAGTTTGCAGGGGCATTCAATCATGTAGATTGTGTATTGGCTGTTACATGTAATACATTCCCTGATCTCCCATGTCTTTTTGTTTGGCATCATTATTTCTGTTGTGGGTTTCGCAATTTCGCAAGCTTTGCAGTTGTAACATTTTACAAAGCCCTTAGTTTTTAGCCAAACTTATTTTTGGGATGGTTTTCTGTAATGACTGTGAATCAGTTGATCTTGTAAATTTCTTGCCCTCCTATAAGTGATGACTGGATGGGTACCCATTTTTTTGCCAATTACTGGATCTAGTTGTAGAATTTTCCAGTTCTTTTTCAAAATTTGATTTATTTTTTTTGATTCTTGGCTGTAGTTTAAGATCAATCTGATTGGTTCATCCTCTTGGTGTTTTTTGGACGTTTTTTGTAAACACTCCGTTCTTGACTTTTGGTTGGCTCTCTCCCAACATTTTTGGACCATTTTCTTGTTGTACTTTCTTTTTTCAAAGCGTTTTATGGTGTTCTTGCTTTGTTTATTCCATTCTTTTTCCTCGCTGCAAATTCTTCTCAACCGGAGAAATTCCCCGTATGGTATGCTTGTTATTAACGATTGCTGATGAAAGCTTGTTGCCTCCAGAGTTGCATTTGTGGCTGTTTTTTTCCGGTGAAGGGTTGTTTCAATGCAATTGTTTTTTATGTAGACTTCAGTGTCCAGAAAAGTAGCTTTTGATTTGTGTTTAGTGTATGTAAACTTCAGACATGATGTGTTTGTGTTCAATATTTCAAAGTATTTCAGAAACTTTGCCTCACTGTCATTCCACACTATGAATAAATCGTCGATGAATCTTTTCCATATGACGATATGTTGGGTGTATTCCTCATTTGCCTTGCTCCAAGCTTTTGTTTCCTCCCACCAGCCCATAGCTATGCAAGCATAGCTTGGGCTGAAGGAAAAACCCATCGCCGCTCCATTTTTTTGACGGTATATTGTTTCCCCGAAGAAAAAGATATTGTTTGTGAGTGCTAATAGGATCATATTCAAAAGCATGTTATTGTGGTCTCTGTAATGGATATTACGTTCCTGAAGATAGTATTTGCATGCGTTTACACCCAAATCATTATCAATGTTGGTGTATAATGCTGTTACATCCATGGTGATCATTAGGAAATTCGGTTGCCATATCAGTTCTTTTAAAGTGCACAAGAATTCGGTCGTGTCTTTTATGTACGATTTGAGTTGTTGTACATACGGATTCAGGTAATGGTCGATGTAATTGGCTAGAGGCTCAAGTAGGGACCCCTTGGCTGACACAATGGGTCTCCCTGGTGGTTTCGTGGGGTTTTTATGTATTTTGGGCAAAAAATAGATTGTTGCCATTTTCGGGAAGTCGACTGTTAGATATTTCTTTTCATCAAAGTCTAATAAACCGTCTGCTTCCCATTGGTTTAATTTGTGATCAAGTTCTCTTTTGATTTGATGAAGGGGGTTCACATTTAGTTTTTCATAGTATTCGCTGTCATTTAATTGTCCTGTGGCTTCCGCGGTATACAGATCCCTGTCCCATAGAACCACGTTTCCCCCTTTGTCTGCTGTTTTGATCTCAAAACTTTGATCCTTTTTTAGAGAGATTAAAGCGTCTCTTTCTTTAATCGTTAAGTTGTCACGGCAGTTGGTTTTTGTGATCTTATAAAGGTCATGAGTCACTGCTTCCTGGAACATATCGATTTTGTTGCCTGGAGTAAGCTGCGGATAGAATTTGGATTTGGCCTTCATTTGACTGGTTCCTGCTCCCAGTTGTTTTATTGCTTTATGTAAGGGGATCTCTTTACCTTCTTCCTCATTGATGTTAAGTAAGGCTAAATATGCATCCGCCTCCTTGACAAGGAGGGTTGAGGTTGGTTTAGGTTGGCTTTTTGTAAATGTTGGTTTGTCTCCTTTTTCCATAAAGAATTTGGCCAGTTTTATTTTTCTTATGTATAAATACATATCTATCCTTGTTTGTGCCATGTCCATTCGTTGGGTTGGACAATAATTAATTCCTTTTTTCAAAAGTGAGGTTTCTGCTGCTGTGATTTCTCTTTTTGAGAGATTGATTATTTGTAATTCCTCATTTATTTGCCCTTCTTTTGTTTCATTCCTCGTGTCTCTGTGCCTATTTTTGTGTTTGTGCCGGTTTCCCCTCCTGCTCCTCCTTGTTGGGTTTTTTGGGGTTTGGGTTGCCATGGTCTCCCCCTGCCTCTTCCTCTGCCTTGTGTGAATCTCTGCGCCCCCTGATGTTGTTCCCAATGGCGTTGAGTGAGAACGAGGCGCATATCCCCTAAAAAAGCCTTCTGTAATGGATCTAGTATGGTTTCGTCATCGCTCTGTTCCACTGATGCGAGGGATGATAGGCTCGAGGAGGAGATATTCGGATTTATTGGTTGTTGTTTGTACGAGTCATACTTGCGGGCAAACGTGAAGATCCGTCCTTGTTCATAATCCTCAGCGTCACGTATGAATTTAGTTTGTTTTCTTTGTCTCACTACTTCCTCATGTTTTTCTATTTGTTTGCTTAGGTCGTCCTTGAATTTTGTCATTTCTGGGTTTAATTTTAAACCATCTATTTCTTTTTCTAAACTACTAAGTTGGTCTCTTACTTTGTCCAGGGCAATCTCTATGTGCTTTACCAATATTTTGATCGATCCTAAAGATGAATTCAAGGAGTGTTCTCCCCACTCTTGTAAAAGGTCGTTTGTTATATCTTGTTGTGTAGGCATTAATAGATTGCGTAGTCCCTACTTTCTAATTGGATTTTCCCGCGACTCCACGATATCCTCTGACGGAGGAATCCTTGTTTTTGAATATGTATATATATATATATAATGCACTTCAGCACAATGCTACCAAACCCATGAGAATATTTTGGAAAATCTTGCTCCATCTGATGACCACTCTTTAGAGGAATAGCAACGTGGTCATCAGAAAGAACGCCCAACTATTTTTTTATCTTAATTTCTGAACGTAAAATTAAGGGATAGGTGACCACGTTATAATAATCCCGGTAGTCCGATGGTGTTTTCCGAAAGCGTCAGAAAGAGCCCTGTATTCATCATCTTCAGTGTGTGGCAGGGGTGGTTGTTGCAAATAACCTGTTATATACTTGTTTAATCTCACCCTGGTCGGTTAGTGCTATTCCAGGAAGACGTATTAGAGGGTGCTAATCTTGTCTGGCCCTCTGATGCGGTGCTCTTTGGCTGCCCTCCTTGTTACTTGGAACAAGCCGTGTAATCTGACTTTTCTCTTACATAAAGTTCGGGCATTTAATGCCGTGGTTGGCAGGTTATCGCGCTGTGGAGTCTCAGAACTCATGCAGACTCGCTTTCCTTTTCCCCTACTATTAGAAAATGTGTATGTCGATCAAACACAGCTCGGTTAATGGTCGAGCAGGCCAATAAACATGTTTGTGATGCCCAGAGAGCAGGTAGTTTTAAACAACTGAATGAGTTCACCGTCGCAGAAAGTAAAACATCAGCGTCAGGGTGCTTGAAGTTGGATTTATTGTTAAGGCTTTTAAGCGCTAGTTTAGGTCCCTGTGGTGCGAATATTCTTTCACTGCGGTCGAATGGAAGTGAATTATGGACTGATTTCAAAGCGGTGCTTGTAGTTTGCACCTCAGCAGTGTCAAAACAAGAAGCCTGCCCGAGTAACCAATCACAGATACTTGTGGTAGTGCTGCGTAGATCGCCCCCTCACACATCATTTCCCGCATTGATGAGATATGCCTTTCTACTCTTTTCTGTACTGTTTCCTGTAGGTCAAGTGGTTAGAAACATTTGCATATTCATAGCTTCCTAGCTTTTTGTAAAGCGCGATGCAGGAAGCACAGCGTTGAAATGATAATCCAAGTGCATTAGTGAGACAAAGTGCAAGGAAAATCGGTCGCACAGAGATAAAAACATCAATGAAAATAGAATGTGGTTAATAGCGAAATAGTGAAGTGTTGGTGATGTGATATTTAATGCCACGTGCAGCACATGGAGGAAGACACCTATGGGCGAATGCGTGCAGGTTCATAGCAAGAAGATTCTTTTTTTTTTTTTTTTATCTTTATTTAAATGTTTTCAAACTGAAGGAAAATGAATGCATGCTGTATAGACAGCATGACAGCATAACGGAAAGAGTAGGAAATAGAAATATCTCCTTCCCCACGCCATTACGAACTCAAGATTTCAATTCTCTTCATTGAACATATATTCTGTTAGTATAAACTCATTGAGGTTAGCAACATATCTGTGTATTGTCTATCAAACGTCCACCTTGGTACACTGGCTCATCTGACTGGACCGTCACTCATCTGATTAGGTATTCCCAATTTGTTCATATTCTCAAAAGAATCCCACATTTTCTAAACAGTCTTGATGCACATGGCCTCTCCCCTCCCGCCTTTTCATTAGCCCTGTTAGTTGATAGTTACTTTAGTAATTTGGTTTACTTACGATAATTTTTCTACATTGGCAGGCCACAGAGTCATAACGACCTCTCTGAATAGAAGGGTTGTTTCGCTCACCTCCTGGCCCACAGCTAAGCATTTCTTATGTGCACAGGTTCTGCTAGTAAGTTAAACTGTACCTTCTACATGTCCTTCATGCTCTCCATTTTGCTGCCTAGTTCACAGTTTGCCTCTACCCTCCAGACAACTCCAGGAGGGCCAATCTGCCCTACCTGCTAGATTGTAGCTGGAGCGTTGTATCTAGCCTAAGGAATATTTATGGCCAAAATATCTTCAATTTGGGGTAATACATTATCATGCAATTGTCCCGTTGTTCCCAGAGTTTCTCCAGCATTTTGAAGACTGCAAAACTATTACCCTATGGGTTTTGATAGGGTACCTATGTGTAAGATGCAAAATGTAATAGGAGATTAGCTTTTGTTTGCATCTCAGGCACTCTCACACCACAGGCAAGGACCTCGGCCCATTCTTCATATTAAAATGTAAGTTTTTAATCTTTTTATCCATTTGCTCTGAAGCATTGGTGATTTCTTCCCTCAGCTAGTAAAGATCAATAGGCCTAGGAAATTATACGTTTTAGCACCTTATCTCTTTATTAAATACAGATTTGAAGATGTTGGCAAACATTATAGGGGATATACAGCCTGATTCATCAATCTCCCGTTTTGCGAGCCCCTAATAGCAATTCATAAGGAATCGCTATTAAGGACTTGCAAAACGGGATTCATGTAGGAATAGCAAAAAATATTGCGATTCCTACATGTTCCTTATTTGCGATTAGCAAATTGCTAATCGCAAATAAGGAATAACTCCCCATTCATTCCTATGGGCCTGTAGGCCCATAGGAATGCATGGGGAGTTATTCCTTATTTGCGATTAGCAATTAGCTAATCGCAAATAAGGATGCGATTTCAAGGGTGCAGGGGTGTCCAAAGGACACCCTGTAGCACCCCTGAAATGTAATCTACATTGGTGTTGCGCACACACATGTCCAAAGGACATGTGTGTGTGTAACATGCAACTTAGAAAAATGCATTTAAATGCATTTTTCTAAGTTTTTGCTATTTACCACGAGGTCTGACCTCTCGGTAAATAGCGGCCCAAAATTGTAATTTCGCAATTTTAAAATGATTCATGAATTGCATTTAAGGAATCTCAAATAGAGATTCCTTAAATGCAAATCTTCGCAAATGTGCGAATTCTTTAATAGCGAATTTTGCATTTGGGATGATGAATCCCAAATGCAAAAATTGCACTCGCAAAAGGCAAGATTCTGAGAATCTTGCCCTTTGCGAGTGCAATTTAGCTTGATGAATCAGGCTGATAGTGCAGGGAGCAATTTCGGCAAACCATACATGCTAAACAGGTTGTATCTATTGTGAGTAGAAACTCCTCAAATCTCACACACGAAATTCTTTATATAATGCATAAGATTAAAAGATATGTGTGCACCCGTGTGCTGATCTCACGTGACATGGAAAAGGAATGTGATTGCTCGGAATAGCCGATCTTGATAGGAACCCTGAAAGAGTTCAGTTTGCTAGTACTTTCAATAGTTTACCCCAAAAACTGCATGCCCACCCGAGAAGAGCACAGGTCACTTCATGTTTGGTCAGATGAGAAGACGTAGGAACACTTGGCATGTTATTTTAGATATTCACTGAAAACAAATGAAATATCGTTGGACATGGAATACAATAAACTGTTAATATTTGCAAATTGATGAGGGTCGTTCTTGATGGAAAGGGGCTAGATTTTGGTTTATCCTTTACTAATACCGATGTTGATCGAGGCATGCTATATAAATCTTTAAGCTAATGAATAAACCTCTTTATTACACACAACACAATATTTGGCAAAATGTTTTACAGTGGAAAAAATGTTGAAGTAATACTGCAACATTTACTACATTTGTTTTCAGATATGATGGCAATTTTGTCTGTTACTCATTTCACTAACTGTGTGTCATAGATATTGAATGCTATACTTTGGCCAGGGCTACTTTCTGGTCTGACATCACATCACTGAACAAGGAGCAGAAAAACGTAACAATCATTAACACATGGTTATTTTTCAAAACTAATGTGTGTAGTTTGCGACATTCCTAGTACCCGGACAATTTTCATAAGTATGTTAATGTGTGGTAAATATTGTGTATGCCAATGAACCTTGCAAATGTTTGAGTTGTATAACAGCCTTCTAATAGAATCTTGTCCCGTTCTTTTCTAGTCGCTAATGCAGACAGACCGTCATACGGTGTACGTTATCATCACTAACTTCATGCAGGCCAGAGAAGAGGGTAAGAATTCTAGTCTATGAGCACTCACTGGGTAAGGTTCTCTACCACAGGCTGTATTGCCAGATCTTTGCCAAGATGCATCTTAAAAAACACAGCCAGTAACATAAAAACAATGCTTCCATTAACATACTTTGGCATCTAATACCAGTGTCTGAGATACTTGTGTGGCATAATGTGTGATTGTTCTGTGTTTACTACAGTTTCTCAGACCCTGGGTGCAAGGGACACAATTCTGCGTTTAACATTCTGTAGCTGAGACTCTGCCAAAATAGTTGCACAGTCATCAGAAAATAAAAAAAATCAAGTCCAGAATCTACATTCCATAAATAAGTCCATATTGTTGGAGATGTGCCGATGAGATGTGAGGAAGTATTGTAACACACATCAAAGGGGAGGAAGGTACAACTTCTTTTCTACCTCCCTACATATAATCATTTTTATCTACAAATAGAGGAAAAGAAGGATATGTGAATGTTCTGAAAGACCTGCAACAACATGTAGGAAAAATGCATTTTTTTTTAAATTATGCTCACCCACTAAAAGTGTCATCGGGCTGTAACAACATCCCTATGCAGACCAACGCCTGGGATGGAGCAAAGAGGTTGGGGAGACAATACAAACACATACTATGGGATCCATGCAGCAGAGCAAAAAGACAGATAATAAAACTATCTCAACGATGCCCTAAACTATATTTATTCATGGATTCCTTGGATTGGATTAAAAATTAAAAAAGGGGATGACTGAGAGGGTAATTAGTGCCTCTTCATTCCTTCTTACAGCTCATATTGACATTTTTCGGCCATTAGCGATCGCTCTCACAGGGTCATTGGGCCTTCCTCAGGACTGATGATCCCATTCACTTGATCATTCTTTAGAAAACTAAATTTAGTTTTGAAGATATATTTATTCAAGTTACAATAACCCTACTTGTCACTTTCTATGTACATACATGGATTACCAAAGTTCACTAGGACTATATATGGAACTGGAGTGCAAGCGGGAGCTTCTCCCTGTAATCACAGTGTCTTCAAGGTAGGAACACCCTTGCTGCCACAGTGTAGACCTAGTGAGGAAGTTTATTTGTTGAATTGCGATATAAAGAGAGGAGTTAATAAGGAGTATATATATATATATATATATATATATATATATATATATATATATATATATATCTATCTATCTATATCGGCCATGAGGTGAGAAATGTTGTAAGTGAGGCCTGAAGAAGCGGCAGCACGTCACCTGACTTCTGATTTTTCGATTCTTGCTGATGGCTATGTAACTATTATGGTCCTAAGTTGGAAACTTTGATGAATAATTTAAAGTTATTTATGACCCAAAAGCCTCTTTCAATGGATGTTACCAATCAAGACTGTGTAAGAACTTTTGAGATTCAATCTAATTGAAAACCACCACTAAAACAATATGAGGACAAAATGAGCCAAGTGAAGTAAAATGATGCAATTGCTAAGCTGCAGCTAGACTGATACTTAAAATTCCTAAACATCAATCAGTCTCTGCAGGGGACTCCCTATTGCATTGGTTCTGTTGAACAATTGCATTACCTTTAAGGCTTTATGCAATGTTCATAGAGCGATGCAAAATACCTGGATTAGAGGACCGCCGACGATGTTCCAGAGATATATCCCCACTAGACAGCTTTGGTCCGCCAGCTGCTATCTTGGAGTCGTTCCTTAATTTAGGAAGACCAGGTGGGGAGGTAGGGTCTTTTCTGTGATCTCAGCAAAGCTGTGGAACATCCTCCCATGAGCTATCAGTGATCTACAGGAACACAATAGCTTTCAGAAAGCATTGAAGACCTGACTTTTTCCCCTTTAATTAACTGCTAGCACATTTTCCTTATCGCATATCAAAATGTTTCTTTCTTTTTTCGAAGCTCTCCTCTCTTTTACAATGGAGACACAGTCGCCCTCATCCTCCTTGACCTCTCCGCAGCCTTCCATACAGTCTGTCACAGCACCCTTTTACAACGCCTCAACAACATCGGAATCCAAGGAAAAGCACTGGACTGGATCACCTCGTTCCTCGCCGGAAGAACTCAGAGAGTCCGCCTCCCACCGTTCAAGTCGGAGGCCACCGAAGTCATCTGCGGCGTGCCACAAGGCTCTTCACTCAGCCCCACCCTCTTCAACGTATACATGAGCCCCCTCGCGGCCATCGCACATCAACACAACCTCAACATCATCTCCTACGCTGATGACACTCAGCTGATCCTCTCCCTCACCAAAGACCCAAACACCGCTAAAACCAACCTACATGAAGGAATGAAAGAAGTAGCCGAGTGGATGAAGCATAGCCGTCTCAAACTGAACTCCGACAAAACAGAAGTCCTCATCTTAGGTACTTCCCCTTCCTCCTGGGACGACTCTTGGTGGCCAGCTGCCCTAGGAAAAGCACCCACTCCAACGGACCACGCACGGAACCTGGGCGTTATCCTGGACTCCTCTCTCTCGATGACCAGACAAGTCAACGCAGTCTCATCATCTTGCTTCAACATCCTCCGCATGCTCAAAAAAACATTTCGCTGGATCCCCACCGAAACTAGAAAAACGGTCACCCACGCACTAGTTACAAGCCGCCTGGACTACGGAAACACCCTATACGCCGGTACCACCGCTAAACTTCAGAGAAAACTCCAACGCATCCAAAACGCATCAGCCAGACTCATACTAGACATCCCGCGTAACAACCACATTTCAGGTCACCTAAAAGACCTCCACTGGCTCCCTGTTAATAAGAGGATAACGTTCCGCCTCCTCACTCATGCACACAAAGCACTCTACGAACTTGGACCAGAATGCCTCAACACGCGAATATCCTTCTACTCCCCCTCCCGCCAGCTTCGTTCCTCCAACCAAGCCCTCGCTGCGGTTCCACGCATCAACAAATCCACCATGGGGGGAAGATCCTTCTCCTACCTAGCGGCTAAAACATGGAACTCCCTCCCCATTCACCTCCGCCTCACTCAAAACCACCCAGCCTTCAGAAAGCAGCTTAAAACCTGGATTTTCGACAAATAATTCCCCACCCTTACTCAAGCGCCTTGAGACCCTCTGGGTATGTAGTGCGCTATATAAATTATCTGACTTGACTTGACTTGACTTTTAGGTCCTTGATGCCTTATGGAAGATATGCTCTTTATACAGCTGTCTCAATTTAACATCATGGGTATATAATTATGGGTGGAAATTGATATGATTTATGATGGACACATTTTGGAAACCCTGGAATGCTCCTTCATGGATTTGCTTAGAATTATAAATCCTTTTTAATGTGTGTTTTTTAAACAGTGTATGAAGATAAGACAAAATATAGTGCATTGGTCAAAAATGTGACAGTATGTAATAGGTGTTTCAATGTAAGTGCTCCCCAACGTTTGGTGCTGTTTAATGGTAGCCATATAGGTTACATGGCTCTATGGGTTTAAGCGATCACAGGGACAGTGGACCAGGGTAACCTTATTTGGATCTACAACGAGTCCAGAAAGACGGCCTCCCATGCACTCATCAGCAGCACACTCGACTGTGGTAACGCACTGTATGCTGGCATCACCCAGAAACTCCTCAAGAACCTGCGGAACATTCAGAACGCCTCCGCCAATCTCATTCTCAAAATCCCCTGTCATAGCCATATCACCATCCACCTGAGAGACCTCCACTGGCTCCCAGTAAACAGAAGAATCCGCTTCAAGCTCCACACACACGCCTACAAAGCCCTACACAGCGCGGGACCTGTATACCTCAACCACTCCCTCACATTCCACGCACCCACCAGAGACCTCTGCTCTGCCCAACTGGCACTGGCCGCCGTCCCACATATCCGCAAAACCACGGCCGAAGGAAGATCCTTCGCCTACCTCGCAGCAAAAACCTGAAACATCCTGCTTCTCCTCCTCAGGCAATCACCGCCACTGCCTCAATTTAGGAAGACCTCAAGACCTGGCTCCTTAACTGAACCACAGTGCATTAAACAGATAATCAGATTCCACCCGCCTCCCCGCTCCCCAAGGCGTCGTGAGACCCTTACGGGTGAATAGTTGCGCTTTACAAGCCACTTGATTGATTTGTTTTTGGATATATAGTTTTCTATATCAGGCAACATGAGACCCTGTGCTTCATTTGGTGGAGGCAGCAGTGTGAGGAATTTCACTTCTTGAAAACATTAACTTCCTGCAATGTGTGTGAAAGCGAGAGAAAGCAAGGTGTACCAGCTACAGACATGAAAGTCAGGGACACACTCAGGAGTGGTTGGACCTCACAGCAGCCTTGGACGACTGGGTATACCAAACGCCTACTCGCTGGAAATTCATGACCACCATGGAAACCTACCAGTTATTATTTGGGTGATCTGTAAGGGTGGGGGGGTCCTTTGAATTAATTTTTTTTTGTTTTTTTTTTGCAACAGCAAGATGGCCGCTGGGTAGGAGCTCCTGTTGGGAGCTCCAAGTGCTGGGGATCCCAATTTTGGGTTTTATCCCCGTTAGCACCCAGCTGCAACCCCTCCGTGTTGTGCTAAAGCAACACAAGAGTAACTGGAACAAGTAACTGGATTTGAAATATCAGTAACCTCCTTACCGGCCTGGCGGTGGACGAAAGCTGCTGAGGATCCCCGACCAGCCTGGAAGCTGAGCCTCGCAGGAGAAGACGAGCCATCCACACCTTCCTCTTCGGTCCCTGGGCCCCCCCTGGCCAGTCTGCAGCGCAGGACACGGATGTCGATGGCCAGGAGCCCGCCGCGCTCGACTGGTGCACGTTGTGGCTGCTTGTGAGCCAGTGGTTGCCAGCGTGACGAGCTGTGCTGTGCTCTAGAGGTATCCGACCCGCAGGCAATCACCACCGCTAGCGCCGGTCATCGGGGAATTGGAGCCTGACCGGGAGCAATGCTGGCGCCGGACGGATGACGGGAACCCCGCTGCGGAGTGTTCCTGCTTGCCTGCAATCACCTCCGGGACCCCCGGTGCCCCGTCGGGAGCTGTGCTGTCCTGCTCGCCGAGCTCCTGCCTGACTGCTGCTCCGGGTCGGATTCTACGCAACGCGGCAACACCGGTGGAAGAAGCGCCCTGCTGCCAAGGTGAGCTGCAATCAACGCCGAGACCCCCGGTGCCCCACGGGCTGTCCTGCTCGCTGAGCTCCTGCCTGACTGCTGCACCGGGGCTCCAGGGCTCCGGGTCGGAATCTACACAACTCGGCGACACCAGAGAAAGCAAGCGCACTGTTGCCAAGGTGAGCTCTGTGTCCCCCCCCCCACTCTGCAAGCTGTGCTCTGCGCCCCCTCCCCCCCCACTCCACTCCCTGAGATGTTTTGGAGCTGTGATCGGGGATGTAACCTTGCAGATGGCGGGGGAGAGCGGTCTGAACGAGTGCAGGTGAGCGAGGACAACCCTACCCCCGTGAGACTCTCGGTGAGATCGTGGATCATTGCCCACATCGTGTCTCTCAGTCAGATGCCCTTCCGCCACCCCCCCCAATAATTGGCGCACAAGTATAAGTTAGTCTGCTCCCAAATGCAGTGTCTGCACAGGCGAGTGGGGGAGCTGCTTGTCCTGATTAACACTGTTGCAGCATGGTGAGCTCGGTGTTCATGAGGTTCCTGAAGTTTTAGACACGCAAATAACTACTATGAATGCTCTGAATGATCTAACACAGCGGGACTGGCATGCAAAATTAATGCTGTGTTCAAAGCGGTCCCTGCACTCTCCACTAACTAAAATGGCGGGGGCCATAAAGAAGAGCCATAAATCTCCTCCACTGCCCACCAGATGACCATGAGGCTACATACCAATGAGCTCAGGGGTCACCAAAATAGAGATAAGACGCGCTCCTCTCCTCCTTGCAACACTGGAGCTGTACCTTCTCCTCCCCACCAACTAACACAGATGATGGACTAACCAGACCTGCCCTAGAGTAGAAAGGGAAACCTAACTCTCTAAAGGACTTCAACAACAGACAAAGGACTACTACAAAAGACGCTGGTCTCTGCATGTGTTACTCGGGAGGCCATCTGATCATAACCTAAGAACTGGCCTTTTTATACCAATCCCACCCACCACAGACTTTACTTTACCTGTATTTTGAACATTTGTAATGTTCAAAGCACCTCTTTTACCTATCAATGCAGTATTATACTTCTACCCGTATTTTTAACACCTGTAATGCACAGACTACTACCTCAGATACCTTGGTTGCTAACTAATGTCATTTCCGATTCTTTATTTTTGATTCATGTACACTACTGGCTTCATCTGTGTTCTGCTCTTATATTCGATCAGCAGTATACTTGAACCTGTATTCTGCACTATTCTGCACATTTCCGCAACCTGCACCCATCCCCGCTTTCCTCTCCTGTTATGCACCGATTGCTCTCCCATATATCGCATTCTTCTTTTGTATTCTGCACTATTCTACACAGTTCTGCAACCTGCACACATTCTCACTCTTCTCTCCTGTATTGCACCGACTGCTACCTCATATATGTCTGGCTGCTCTCTAGGGTCATCTCTACCTGTATTTTGAACATTTGTAATTCACAGACTGCTACCTCATATATTTTGATTGCTCTCTAGTGTCACTCCTACCTGTATTTTGAACATTGGTAATGCACAGTTTGCTACCTCATATTTCTTGGTTGCTAATTAATGTCACTTTGATCTGTGATTTTTGATTCATGTAATTGCTGTCTGCACTGGTATCCTGCCCTTATATACTATCAGTACTATACCTACACTTACACCTTGTTCTCTGTAATTTAACGTTCCTCAGGACTGAGTGTCTACCTTTCTACAATGGTATAATATGTTGCTATACCGTATGCTATTATATTATATGTTCACAGGGGTATTTTATTTACTGGGGCATTATATTCCCAGTTGGATCTTGCACATTTCACTCTTCCTTACCGGTAATGCACCGATGTTACCTCATATATTTACATCATATTTACACTCCAGACGAAGACAGGGTGTCGGCATTCTACAGTGATATTATTATAGGTATATATTCCTAATTGTATCCTACACATTCCACCTTTTCCTCACCTGGATGCACCGACTGCTACCACATATATTTACACGCCAGACGAAGATAGGGTGTCTGCATCTTACAGTGGTATTATTATACGTATATATTCCTAATTGTATCATTATTATGTATCTGTATCTGTATCTGTATCTGGATGCATCTGTCTGACCTGAATATGCTGTTGAGTCCAACTATGCTCCCACATGTACCTTCCCCACCCCATTTGATATGTACTCACATGCTATAACCTTCTTCTGTAAAGCGCTCTGATATCTGCAAAGATCTTGTTCGCGCTATATAAAACTTTCAAAATAAATAAATAAATAAATAAATAAATGAAGCCTCTCATTTTTAAGGAACAGCAAATATGCTAGCACAGAACCCTCATTGATTATTTGGCAAGGGAACACCTGGGACACAGGGCATGTGTGTGAACCTAGAAATGTTGACACTGAACCAGCACTCACAGAAGGAGCAACCAAAGGTGAGAGCTTGATCCCATAAGCACTCAAAAGAATTTGGTTTCAGCAGTGGTAGGCTTTTATAAAGGAGGGATATACATAACTATTTAACTCTGTGCTAAATACTCTGATAGAATGTGCCTCACAATCTAAGGGTATTCACAATTTCTTTTAGGAAAAAAAGGGAATTTTGTTTCTTACATATGGGTTTTAACTCTTTTTATGCATCTGAGAAATTATATGATATCGTGGGAATCTAATAAAACACCTGACCTGTCAAAGATTTTTATATTGGGTAAGTAGTTAAGTGGATGATCTTAGTGAAGTGTAGCGTTGCAAATGTGTTTTAAACATTGTAGTCTTTGTAAAATCCATTATGGTTCTTATTTGGCAATCGTCTTCACCAGATACCAGCATGGAATGTATGGGGGGGGGGTGGTATGGGTATTTCTCACACACATTTTTCATACTTGAACTCAGTAAATATAAATAACTCTTGTAATAGTCCAACTCGATTGTGAAGGTACATTATTAGCCACAAAGCTATAAAGTATGTCTTGTGGTTGTTCATTAAAAGAAGTAGGACTTTGTGGCATTTCAGTAACTCCCTTAGCCCTTCACTTAGACCACCCATGTTTGCTTTCCTACCCCTAAAGTAAGCACTGGCGAAAATATGCTGTGCTGTCATATTTTTATGGTAGCAAGTTACTCCTGAAGCACAAATATTGCCATATGTAATTTTCAATTATTTAGCGAAAAGTTGCTCTTTGATTTTCATTATTTCTGAGCTTCTCTGCAAAAGCATAGGCCGGTTGATTTTCTCGCTATGCAAAATTAGCAAGGTGATTTTTGGGATGATGAGCAATAATATTCACACATGCATCACACACAGATTGTTAACTAGCCGGGGAATGCTTAACTCATTTCATATATTTCTGTAAAACATTTGCTGAAGGAAAGGATAGTATCTTTGCAGCTACTGATTTATTTGTGGTTATCTCATTCAGTATATTGTGTGACATGTTCAGACATCATTATTCTGATCTCTGATTGGCACTGTGGGTTGCTTATGGAAAACACCCAGCCCCTAAATTAGTTATTCAGTTTTAAACATATTCGAATAAACATTTTCTTGCTGCTGTGTAGGCATGGATATTTTGCTAATGAGAGCACCAAGAGACTCATTACAAATGCCCACATATACAGCAATGATGTCACCATTGGTCACCACACACTCCTGGAATGTCTTTATGTCTGGGAGAGTGGCTCCAAAATAGAAAGAGGGACAGGAGCTTGTCCACCACTTACCTGCACTGCTACTCCTCTGCACCACAGAATCTTACTGGGGAGCTATCACTGCCATCTCCAACACCAAAGGTGTTGAAAGAATTTACTGGATGAGTAAGCCTGGTAAAATAGTTATGCCAAGATAGAAAAATGAGATGTCCATGCAAGTGAAATGGTAGTGGATGCTATGTACTGCTGACCACTGCTCACCTGAAAGAAAAATTAACTTAGTTAAAAGTAGTTTCAAATAGAAAAATATATCAGCCCCACCAGAGACACAAATTATGCATTAACAACAATTGGGCTTAATTTGTGCTCAGGAAGGGGGGACAAGGGAACCCCAAACAATAAAACAATAAACAAAACACATATTTACCACTGTTTCATATTGGAAAAGAAAATGCAAGCGAAGTAGGAATATCTGGATCGTCAACATAGTTGATGGACGCTGATTGAACATTAGCGATGGCGATGTTTTGTTATTGACTCTATTAATAGGATACTCCAACCGTACTGCATAACTATATATTTACCCAGGTATTTAAACGTACATCAGGGACTAAATAAGAATGATTCTAATTTGGCAATTTATTGTGTTATCTGAAAAATTCAATTATCAATGTCAGTTAATTTATCTAAGGAGTTTAAAAATATACAGATATTCACTATTATCTACTTTTGTAACTTGCATTCTCTTTGTGAAACTAAACCCTAAACATATCAATCACACCACTAAAATCACACTCCTTCAACTGGTGAAATGGAAGTATATGTTATAACCATAACTAGAAGGGAGTAATTATGTCTGTTTATTGATTTAAACAGATAGATTAGAACTAGGCACACCACTTAATTCAGTTGATGGTTGTCCCTTTTCAAATATGGTAAGTGATAATTGGAAATCTGCATCCACTTTAGGATAGGTAAAACCTAACAAAAAGAGACAAGGGGACCTTAGAATAGTAAAGAATGAATTGCATTTGTAGAAAATAACATAAATATTTTATATATTTTTAGAAATATTGTACTGGAAGAGCCACTCATTACATAACTGGGCAGTTACTAGGCAGAGAATTGATTGTGAACTCTGTTGAAAGATATGTTAGACAAGTCGAAACTTGCAAGGTCAATGACCTAGACAGGAAGTGGCAACTAAGAGTTCATAGGAATATTAACCATACAACATCAAATATAGTGAATACATTTTATTGTCAAGTTTGGTCCTATTCTCCCTTCAGCAGTTGAATGATTGAGTGTGAATTTAGTGGTATGACTGGGGTATTTAGGTTGAAGTCTCACAAAGAGAAATATATTTTCGCTGTGGAACTTGAATTAGAATAATAGATAGCCTTGTATATGTGTAGATTTTGTAACTAATTTGAACAGTTAACGGACATTTGTAATTGAACTTTTCACATAAAAGAATACATTGAAAATAATATACAAATACAAGTGATTCTTACTTTGTCTGTGATGTGTGTCTACATAATTGAGTCAGTTTATAGGGTGTATTGTGGGAGTATTCTATTAACCGCATGCGTGCGGGCGGAATTCTGCCCGTACGCTGGGATTTACTCATTCCCATGTTTCATGACGAGCTGGGCTCGTCATGAGCGTGCGAGGAGGCTACCTCATGACGAGCCCAGCTCGTCATGAGCGTCGAAGGGGTTAATACATTGACTGATGTTAGTGACATTTTCTAGGTTTCTACTGCATGGTATGAATGCTTTGTTTCAGTCTAGAATAAAGTATAAAGAAAAACATAACCCGTGGCTCTGTTTATAACATACAACTTTTATTTCAACTCCAGAGATAGTTTGTACTGAGCAGACCTAAGTTGGGTTTGTAAGGATCGCTGGAAAACATTTGTTCCTCTTGAATAATGGCACATTTCTTCAATGAAATATTGCTGTAGAAAAACAAATACGGAGTATTAACAAAGAATGTTCTCAATAGTGATCAATAATACTTTATTCAGAGGAATCCACCAAACCATGAAGTATGGAAAAAAACAATTTGCAGATTATCTTGAACACAGAATAGCTTAATCGGCTCCAATAATAACACGAAAAAACATTTCATAGTGCTTATAGTTATAATTAAAGTGATTTCAAGCATTATGTACTGACACCTTTATTCCAGGAAATATAGAAACCTTGACCAGAAAAGGTATAAAGTTCTTAACATAACATACTTATTTAAGTAACCTTACTATTTATAAATTGTTTGTGTGATTAACAACCAAGCAGGGCCCATAGAGCAAGCACCACTGCAGAATTAATTGACTTAGTCTTAATCAACTATGAAGCTTCAGGTTATTCAAATGCCTTATACATTTATATTGAAAAAGTGTTAATTTACACAGTTTAATTGACTTCTTAAAAATCAGCCTGTCACAAAGAACCTTAATACGTTCTTTCATCTGAGGCTCTTAATTACTATTGGCTGCAACTCTTGTGTAGTATCAAAAAAAGAAATTAAAGATTGAAAGAATATTCTCAGTTTTGTGGTTTGTGTGATTAATTACTCAGGGGGTAATTTATTAATCAACTGTCCTCTTTTCTTCCCTGCTTAGAACTAAAGAGCCTGGGCGTTGACTTCACTTTTGGGTTTATTCAGGTCATGGATGGTGAGAAAGATCCACGGAACCTACTAGTGGCCTTTCAGATTGTCCGAGACCTGGTTGAAAAGAACTACGAGCTAGGTAGAACTTTTACTCCACATTTATGAGTACAATTCTGTTTTGTATACACTTAGTTTGCTTTTATTGTAATTTCACCTAAGATTCAATCCTTTTGTGTTTGCAGGGCCCTTTGTTGAAGAGCTATTTGAAGTCACTTCTTGCTACTTTCCAATAGATTTTTCTCCCGTAAGTTGCATTTCCACTTGATTGACCATCTCTCCGTTCCCCAGACTCACTTGGACATTTAAAAGTGTATTTTCCAAAAGCATGTATTCATCTTATAGCTTTTCTTGTGTAGAATATTTGAGCAGTTTTGTACCTGGAAAGATTTGCATGATTAATTAGTGATTCTGGAATGCAGGTTGAAGATTTTGATTTGGGTGTGCTCATAGGGAAGGTTGATGTTAATTACTTTGATTACATTGTCACTTAGATGTGGTGGGCCAATCTTACATATTGTGATCATTGAAATTTCTTCTCGGAAAACCTCTTAGATTGGCTAACAGATACACAAATTCTTTTTGATCAAAGCCCTTTAAATGCAGTCTTTAATAAGAAATGTTTTAATAAATAATTTGGAACTGATTGAAGAAAAGAGAATAACTGCAACATTTGCGGTGTTGGACAGGTAACATGTTTGTGAGCAATTAAAAAAAAAAAAAAAGTATTTTGTAACCAGATGATTTCCCTTCCCTTTGAGAAGTGGTGGTCAAGTTTGAGATGCATAATGAAAATGTTGGGAAATTTGCACATTAAGATATCAACAATTTAATAAAGTTTGAAAATGGTAGATGGAAACTGACATTCTAGTTTGAAAAAGAGAATATTAATTTGGTACTGCACGTGCTTGTGGGAAGGGGGAATCCTTAACTAATGATGCAAGGCAAGAAAGGGGTTAGGCAAATGCAAGAATGATAAATAGTTCTTAATTAAAACCAAGTGACATGATGATCTTCTATCAATAAGAATGTCTTTCCGTCTTTACCAATGCACTCGATTATGTGAGCAAGATTTGAAGAAAAGGCTCAAGTATTAACCATTTCAACAAGCAAAGTCTTCATGTAGTTAGAATTTGTTTTACTTAACATTGTTTTCATCTTGCGTTCTAAAGCAATTTAAAATCTGTGGAACTCCCTACTATCTGCTTGCAAGCCTACAATGTATTCAGAGTGTGGCTTTTCTTTGTACATTTGGGCCCAGTAGAACATGGACATATTTCTGACCAGTTATTATAAATTTATCGGCTCCTGATTAAGAGCAGTTGCTTGTTTAAAGCACTGATTCTTTGTCTTAAAACATCCATTGTTTTACAGTCCCCATCATTACTTGCAAGGCCTGCTTAAGCTCCACCTTTCTGCAAGGTTTTAAAGATTTAAATTTGCAAATATGTTAATTGTTTTCTGTGGTGTGCCGGGGTGCAGTGCTTACTTGATTTGCATTGCTAGGGCATTGTAATTGCTTCTGACTGATCTCAAAACCATCACCGATGTATCCCTTGATTAGGAAACGTTTCAAAATGTATATGTTTATATACTAACCCGTTTTATACTGTGAACAAAACCTTTGTTTTTGTTTTGATACCTTCTCCTGGAAATTTTACTGCCTCACCATCTTTCTCCATTGTCTTTGACTTCTGTTTCCTGTGAAATCTAACTGCATGATTTTACTGGTGTATCTGTGCTTTCTTATCTGTCTCTAGGACAACATCTTGGAGAATTTGAAAATAAAATCCCCAGAGAACCCAAATATGACTCTTGATTGGTTTCTGCTTAGGCTAGTAGGACATACGCAGCTGCAACTTGCCCTCATTATTTATTTTAGAGAGGATTTCTGGAGACCAAGCTTATGAAATCTAACGACAATGGGACAGGATGCTTCTAGAAAATGTTGACGGGGGGCTTTGGTTTCCAGCTTGAGTCACAGATATGCACAACACCTCCCTGGTGCTCGGCCAATTTTGTATTCATTCTGTAATGCAGAGTGGCGGACAAACATTAAAAAATACAGCCACACTTGGCAAGATCCTTTGCAGCACACTTAGCCATGTAGCGCTTGATGAGAAGTGAGTTCAGTATTGTATGAGCAGCTTTCACTCAAACTAGTTAAAGACACCACCACTATCCCCGACAAGATACTGTCCACATCACACTACATGCAAAATGCAAAACGATAATACAAAACCTGGTTCAGACTTGAGAACCATTCTCGCCAGGCTCAAAAGCCACAATGAAACAAAGGTGCAACAATAGGAGATTAGTGAATTTCTTACAGAAAACATTATTGTTAGCTTCCAGGTCTACCTTCACAGACTCCATGCTGTTTCCATTTTTAGTTCTCTATTCAGCAAGATGAGGAGAGACAATCTAGTTCCTTTTTTTTTTTTTTTAAATCTTTTTATTAACATTAGGCACATTTTAAGCATACAAACAAAGCAGTGCTTGTGCGTCAAGAAAAGTTGGTTGCCAACAGTACTGTGTCTAGTACCCAACAGCAAAGGAAAAGACAGATGAGTGTGTCACAGTGACCACAAGAGTTCGTAGGGCAGTGTCTATAGACAAGGCATATCGATGTCGATGAGTCTTACCACCAGAAGGCATGCATGCGAACAGTTCAGATATAGTGCAGCTTGAACCAAACCGGGGACATGGGGTACAACAAAAGGAGGACAACCTAATTCAAGGAAGGGTAAGGGAGTCGCTTGAGACCTGCCGCCGTGTTTAGTGTAGCTGGGGGGGGCGCCAGATCCATCAGGACCCAGTGAACTCCACTTTCAGTCTTGGTTTCCTAATTCACAGTGTGCAGTTTTTTTTTTTTTAAATCTCTTTTATTAATATAAAAGGTGGCGCACTCAGTGAAAACAATACATATACTCGGCATAGTCAGGTTTACGGAACAGTAAAACAAAATCACCTTCAGTAACATTTCTGTTATGACACAATCACAATTTGTCTGTCTAAAGCCTATACTTGTAAGTCCATACATCAATTAGGTATTACTACTGAGCTTTACTAGTAAAGTAGCAGTGTTATGGTGCCCAACCTACGAAACAGTTGTGGAACATTTTAAGAAACATTTCCCCCCCCTACCCCAACTTGGTGTCATCACTCCTAAGTAGTTTGCGTACTTCTCCTCACCCAACCACGCTCCCTCGCCCCTGTGACTGGACACATCGCTACGAAACCCCCTTGTCATCACAATTAAGATCGCAAGGCATAATTCTCCATCTTAGCCATCACTCCTCCTCCCCATCAGAATCCAGGTCATCATCCTCCGGCAAGGGCTCACAGATGTCCCCCCTATAAACATTCCAGTTTGTCCACACTTTATTCCATTTTTTCGGGGCTGCCCGAAGGACATACACAGCTCGTTCCGTAACCATCAGGCAGTCCATGTTTGCAGCCCATCTGTCCACAGTGGGCACCTCCGGAGCCCCCCATTTCTGTGCAAGATCACGTTTTGCTACTGTCATGGCAAGTGTGGCCCATATAATACCATATCTGTTCAGGTCATTGGGGTCCCAAATGTTCAGAAGGCATTTACGCGGGTCTGGCATAATGGGAATCCCAAGTGCCTGGGATATGGTGCGCATAACCTGTGTCCAGTATCCCTGTATCCCGGGGCAGTCCCAGAGTGTGTGGAACAGTGTTCCCTCCTCCCCGCAACCCCACAAGCAAAAGGGATTGGGCGCTCTATGTATTTTATGGAGCAGTGTCCTGGTGTAGTAAATGCGATGTAAGATTTTTAGTTGTACCAGTCTAAATTTGGCTGAAATGCCTATTTCTTTCGGTGAAGCCAAGGCTTCATTCCACTCTGAGTCATCCATCATACCTATCTCCCCCTCCCATCTTTCCTTAAGTTTCGCCGTGGGGTCTTTTAAGTTGTTGATTAATTTTTTGTAGGTGAGGGATGTGGCGCTCTGGTGCATATACTCCGTTAACAGTCTGTCTTCAAGCGGCGAGGATTCCGGCAGAGCAGTGTCCTGCGGTATCGCTTGGAGCAGCGCGTGTCTAATTTGGACATAGCGAAACATTTCAGTGGGTCTGAGGTCATAGTGCTGTTGAAGTTGTGAGAACGGTACCACTGTGTCCCCCTCCCAAAGGTCCCCCACCGTGGAGATACCTATTCGGTCCCATTGTGTGAAGCCCTTGCAGGTTCTAAGGTTGCCCAGTGATTTCGTGTCCCACAGAGGTGTCATTTTGGTTATCTTGCCCGTCCAGCCCAGTCGCGCCTGTGCTGTATGCCAAAGGGTAGCAGTATGCCGCGTCGGGCCGCATAGACGTTTAATTTGCGGTTTACTATACAGTACCGACAGCATGGAGTCCGACCCCAATTGTGCCCAATCCGCCCTGTACGCCGGGTCGTGTCTCGGGGCGTGGATCCATTGGTTAATTATTTTAAGTTGAGCCGCCCAGTAATACATCTGAATGTTGGGAAGTGCTATTCCCCCCTCATACCAACTTTTAACCAATTTGTCGTAAGCTATTCGTGCTGTACCATTGCTCCATAGGAGAGCGGAGACCAACGCCGCTATCTGTGTGAAGTAACGTGGAGGGACAAGATGCGGGGTGTTTTCCAGCACATACAAAAATCTGGGGAGTGCCATCATCTTGAATAAGGCTGCGCGCCCCAAGATGGTGAGGGGCAGGGTCGCCCAGTGTCTAACATCAGCTCGCAGTCGGTCTAGTGGCGGTTTTAGGTTGCTAGTGAAGAAATCTGTTTCAGAGGGCACAATGTTAATGCCCAAGTACCTGAAGGAGGTCACCGGCTCCGCCAGAGGGCAGTCGGTCGGTAGGTTCGGCGCCGGGCCCTTTAGTGTGTAGATTATGGATTTGGACCAGTTAAGGGTATAGCCCGAAGTTTCCCCATGTGTGTTGCAAATGTCTAGGAGGGCTGGGATGCCACTATCAGGTTCGACCATGTAAATAAGCATATCGTCGGCATAAAGGGAGATCTTGTCCTCCCACCCCTCCTCCCACTGAATGCCTCTAAACAAGGGCGTGTGTCTGATCAGGATAGCTAAAGGCTCCAGCACTAAAGCGAAAAGCAGGGGCGATAAAGGACACCCCTGTCGAGTACCTCTGCTCAATGGGAACGTTGGGGAGGTGTGGCCATTAGATATCACCTGTGCCACTGGATTAGTATATAATAGCCGTATCCAGGCTATATATTTCGGTCCAAAGCCCACACGTGCAAGCACCTCAAAGAGGTATTCCCATTCCACTAGGTCGAAAGCCATTTTCGCATCTAGGGAAAGGATCACCGCCCTCTCAGTGAGAAGGCGAGATCTTGCCATTACCCCATGAACTCTCCTGAGGTTCAGTGCCGTGCTCCTATGGGGCATAAAGCCCGACTGGTCGGGGTGGATCAGGGTATTCAAGTGTGGCATCAGGCGGCTGGCCAGAAGTTTAGCCAGTATTTTGGCTTCCACATTTAACAATGAAATCGGGCGATATGAGGTGCAGACTTCCGGGGGTTTACCCGGCTTAGGTATAGCCACTATCGTGGCTGTACGTTGATCCAACGGCAGTTCAGCCCGGTCCCTACTGTCCAGGTACATGTCCCGCAGGGGACCACTGAGGTCAGATGCCATTGATTTGTACCATTCCCAATCTAGTTCCTTTTGATGCCACTGTGGCTCATTTCTCCCTTTGAGTACCTTCTAGAAGTCTTGTTTTTTAGTATTGATAATGATTTTAAAAAATCTATGGACAGAGAACAGGGTGTAATTCTTGTTTTGCACTTGAACTATGAATGCAGGTGGATAGCCGAAATACTTTTTCAAGTCTCATGAGTATGCGTTAGGCATGGGGAATACATACCCAAAGTTCAAATAACTTCACATTTAACTAAAAGGTGTGATGTTAATCTTTAGTTCTTTATTAAATAGCTGAGTATGCTTATTTGTTTCCTCTTCGATGTATATAGTTTGTTCATAAATACAGACCTTCATACGTAGAACTTTTGCACATCTTTGCTTCTTTGTAATGAGGGTAATGATTCATCTTTCTTTGAATCTCACTTAAAAGTTTGATTCTCCCCAGAGACATGCTTTTGTAACAATTGTATTTTCATAGGGAACACAAAATTAGCTCTACTGATGTGTATTAAATAATACTGAATAGCTCCCTATTTTGTTCTGATATTAATCATTACGATTTGCCATATAGTGTTGACCTGTATTATTCTATACATTTTTGCATAGGCTATCTTAGCAAAAGCGACTTTGTTTCATACTCATTCACACCAACTTTTGTAACTACCTTTGTTTTCCGTCAGAGGAATTAACGTCATTTCTTTTACCAGAAAAGGCCAGTGTGATTAAATCTCTTGCAACAAAAATTTTCACTGAGACCTCCGAAATAACAACATCAGTATTTGAACGGTGGACAGACAGTTGTTGAATTTTACAGACAAACTGATCGTGGTGATGGGGCAGTGTTTCAGACCGTTTTTATTTCACATCCAAAGTCACCTCCTCCACACCAAGGCAGAATCATTTGGGCTCAGATAAGAAAACATTTATTGTTTCAAAGGAAAGATTTTTTAGGGCAGGCAAAAAATATTCATATCAAAGCAAAAACTCTCTGGATAAATGAAAAACCCTTAGCCCCTACGTGATGTTTTTGAAAGAGTAGCATCACTAATCCAGTTATTTTTAGTAAATCACATCTCGAAGGATCACAGTTGAAAGTCAGCACTGTCCGTTGAAGATAGTGCCCTGGAGTTGCAAGTGATTACTAATCCAATTTTGGGGAATAATTTGAATGGTTGATTGTAATGCTTGCTTTGTGCCTCTTTCTGATAAAGGGTGAGACCACCTTAATCAGTTTATTGTACCCTCCTCCTTCTGTTACAGCCACCAAGTGACCCGCATGGTATCACCAAGGAGGAATTGATCCACGGTCTCCGTGCAGTTTTGACTTCCACTCCCCAGTTTGCAGAGGTAAATCTGATATTCATTGATGCAAAATTACTAAGACTGCCTACTTGCAGGTAAAGAAAGTTTGGCACAAGAACACTATTTTGGCTAAAGGATGCATATTGACCAGAAGGAGCCAAAAACTTCCCAAAGCTAGATTCTCATTAAAATGTGTATTTCTTTTTACATGAGAAGCGTGCAGTGCAGATGAAGCCTTCCTAAAAATAAAGTTCATCAGTTTGATGTTTTCAAAATGTTGTTATACATTGTCTCAGTCAATGACACTTAGAAATACCTTTATTGTTATTCCTGGGGTGGATTTCAGAAAATGCATTCGAATCAGGTTGTAAATAAAAGAACTACATACACATTGTTAAGCGTGAAAGAATGATGTGGAATGAAGGCAATATTAACCACATAATAAAGGTGATGCTGTTCCAACACCTCATAATAGGTTCTATATTTGATTGCAGTATGTGCCAACATGTACAGTTAAATGTAGGTATGAGACATTTTCAACATCTGAGAACCACTATGAATACTGATAAATGAGATTGAAGTTATGAAGTTTGCTATTACTCAGTCAACAAATGTGTTATGTCTTATAACTGTGATGAATATATTAGTCACTCCAGCCCCCTCAACAATGATGTTCTCCTGCACTTCATGCCCACTGGCCTATAGTCCTTCACTACAAGTCACGCGCCACTCATCTTGTGAGGTTATAATTAAAGCTCCTTACGAACCAACTCTGAGGATCAGTCAATCTAAAGCTGCCTCAAAGAACCTTACGAAACCAATTAACATAGTACAAGTGCATTTCCGGTACACTAAAGCCACCTTTATTATAATCAGGGTAAGTGTGTCCCAGCACACGCGGGGTTCTTTTCCTCCTCATACCAACCTCACTATCAATGAACGTATGGTTTTAAAGAATTGCTGGGCCCGTTTTATTGGTATGATGCTAAACAAGTAAAAAAATCGAGGCAGCCGATCCTATTAATGAGGGCTATGGGATCAGCTAGTGATAGCGGCATCCAAGTCCATCTAGCAACCTGTTGTTCCAGCTTGGTGCATGCAGTACCGTAATTTTCCCAGACAACTATTTCCGGATCACGGTGAACCCATACACCTAGGGATTTAACAGGGTCGGTGGACCACACAAGAGTAAACTCCAGAGCATGGGGAACAGTGTTCACAGTTGGAGGCACCACCAATGATTTAATCCAATTAATGCTTATCCTGGAAAACGCCCAAATCTAATCTACTCACATAGGATTGGTGCTAAGTATGTCTGCGATTCCCTAACAAAAAGCACCATGTCATCGGCATAAAGCGATATGCCTACTGGGCAATGTGCGAAGCTCAGGTCAGCCTCTCTGTGGCGCTGCCTGACAATGCAAGCCAACGGCTCCAACGTTAGGGAAAAAAGAAGTGGTGAGAGAGGGCACCCTTGCCTGGTCCCCCTGCCGATCCGAATTGGATCAGATGTGAGTCCATCTACCTGATCACTTGCCGTGGGGTCAGTATACAACAGCAGCACCCATCTACTATAAAAGCAGGGATCCCCATGCGCTGCAGTATTTGAAACCTGTAGCTCCTTTCAATAGAGTTGAATGCCTTGGCGGCATCCAGCATAACTGCAGCAGCCAAGTATGACAATGCTTTTACTGAGGTCTAAAGCAGCTTCATTTGCCTCTGAGGTGCTGGGGCCAGCATAATGTGGCAATGTTGGGAGACCTCGCCTCTGAATGAGTTTATTGAGGGATCACTTGTCCTCCCTCCTCCTCCTACCGGTAGAGCACAGGACAGCCTCGGAGATGACCATGCAGGCAGCTTCTATTGGACTCTAGTGTACCCTGACAATGTTTCTACTATGCTAGGCAAGTAAGGACAAAAACAGACAAATGCTTCCACTGTGTGCATATGAAACCCATATACTAATTGGGGTTACGGTGCATGGGTAGTTTGACTTGCACTATGCTGGAGCTCTGTGTGCAGTGTAATCTGCCTGGGAACTGACTATATTAGGACTGGAGCTCAGAGAGGCGGCTGAGACACTGGGTCAGATGTCTTCTTTCATAGCGTTTTTGTCTGCTGACTGGTCACGCTGCACATTTCACTCCTAAAATGGAGCTGCTGTCGTTGTAATACTTCTCCCTCTTCATATATATTCCAAGAAGCAGCTCCTGTCCTTCATCGTTTCAGAATGATTCGTAGCCACTGCACAAAGATAAGGCAACAACAAGATCCTCTTCTCAAATGACATGCAGAGCACTGTCTGTCTTCTTTCACGGAGATAAAACATGGAGTTGTGAAGCCTCTGGGCTAATTTCTTTCCTAAATGGTGGACAGTCTGCTACTAGTATGCATTGTAAGTGAGTGACATGACCTGCAGAGGCCCAGCATGGAGCATGTGGTGCTCAACAAAGCAATGCACATTTACTTGTGCCAAAGCTACTCTAAGAGCTGAGGCACGGCTGCTGCTGACACAAGGGGGGGGGGCCTTCATTGGGGCCTCTAGCATTGTACACTTAAGACTTCACTCCCTCCTATTAGGACAAGTTGACTGTTGCTTAAATATAAAACAGTCAACTTGTCTATAAGTGTGCCAAGCCCAGGGTTTAAACGCCAAGTGTTTCCTTTGAATTCTTATCTTGTATTTATGCTGTGTAAATATTTATAAAACAAATTTCAGTCCCCAGAATTAACGTTCTGGCTTAGTGGAATATGGTTTCAGTACTGGACAAAGCTTTGATGCTGTTCACACCACCTTGTCCTGGATCAGCATATTATCACTGTATCATTTTATTTGCAATTAGATTTTTTTCAGCCGTGCAGCATCCCTTCCAAGAACAATGGTCTTATTCCTCTGTTGTCCTTAACCCGTTTACCGCGGTGGATGCGAGCACGCAATGGGTTAAACTTGTTGTTCATTTACAATAGTCTTATAATGCACACTAGGAGCTAATTAAATCCAAAGATTATGTAAACCAACGATATGTCATTAAAAGATCACAAGTGACAATATCACTCATACTGTTCTTATAGTCTGAGCTATCAAAGGCAATGCATATACTAGGTAAAACTGTTGAAAGTCAGTGCAGCGGTGCCCTGAAGTAATGAGCATAGGGGTTACAAATAGGAACCAATTCAAGCCGTTTAGAGATTCTGTTGGAAGTGCATCTAACACCTTTCTTTTTTGTAAGTGCCCATTCAATTAAAGATGATTTGCTTAGAGTACCAACAAGGTGACATGGTGTTGGGCATTGTGTGATGCTTCTCTAGCAGTTGTTCCAGACATTGCTAGACACCTCTGCCAAATACAGCCAGGTAATACTCCTCTAATCCTGGCTGTGTACTGGCCGTTTCTGCGCAGTACTGAGTCATCGCTTCGAATGAGTATATAAAGATATGCATAGCAAAAGCTTCCCTCCTCTCCAGTATGCCACAGCAGATTGTTAGTGTCTAACTTAGACTTTGCTGTTAGGTTTATCATTTACATTTAACGAAACACAATTTTTTCAATTTACTTCTTGCCAACTAATTTAACACCACACACGTTAACGACTTGATTAGTTTAAAATATTAAGGGGCATATCATTCTGTTAGTAAGCAGGTATGTTATAAGGCTTTTCTGGCAAAGTCCATATGGCTGAACATTTGATGTTTCCTATTAATTATCCTTCAGTTTTACCAGTTGCAGTAATTCATATGTAGTAGCATTCTGAGAGAATGGTTCTTTAGTGGGGTCGACCATCTTCCTCCTTTACCTTTGTTGTTTCAAACATGTGACTATATTTTGAAAGTATTCTTCTTTCTTGTAGCAGCTGTAAGGATCTTTAACTTGGAGCCCACAGCAATAATGTTGGGACTTCAGCAGTATTTTTGGACTCCATCTTGGATATTAGCACAGCTTCAAAATGTGTAGAGGAATGACAATGATAAGGTCCATTGTTTGGTCAACAATTCTAGGAAAAATTGGCCTTACAGCCCACAGGCTTCCATTGTGTTTGCAGAACATTACTCTAATGAACCGCGGAGTCAAGCAAGGTTAGTACAAATATTTATTTAGACCCATACACTGGAGAGGATGGTAAGATCAGCTCCCATGAAAGAACATTCAAGTGACGTAAACCCCAAGATTCCAGAACAGGTATAGAAACAAACTAACAGACACAGAACATTTATGCATGAGGATACAATATAACTCAGTTTTTTATAAAAAGAAGAAAATATATGATGGCACAAATAACACAGACATAATATCCAGAAGCAAAAAGAGAAAATAGATAAATAACACCTACGCATAATCTTTTTGCTAGTTAGGTGGAACAGAAGAAGAGGCAGGTAAGTACTGGACGAGTCTCAGACTGAGCCTCAGCATGGGACCCATTGCTCGCACAATCTTTTACCTTCACCAACATCTCAGTATTCGTCCACTGGTCATCTCCTACATGAACCGATGAGCCCTTTGACCTCCTGTACAGCCTGTGTCATTCCCAGATGACTCTGACAGCCACAGTTCAACCAGTCCAGTTTGATCAAACTTACACCCTTCACTAATATTCCATCTAGTAGAGTCCATTGAGTGGACACCTTGTGAAAAGGCTGCAAGGCGCACTCGCCAAACATGTTCTCATAGGCCAGACTTTTTAGCAAACCCCTTTGTGATATGTAATTTGACTTCTTCAGGCAACTCAGTTGCCCACTCCTGCTTGGTAACACAACTCTCAACAATGATATCCAGTTATCCGCCTCTTCTCGCTCAAATCACCCTCAAAGCATTCTTCGATTCTCAACTTGAAGCCTAAACAAAGATTATACCCACTTGTTCTTCACACCAGAAATATACTCCTGAAAATGTTTTAAAATAAACCTGTATTACTTCCCACATCAGCATCACGAAAGCCCTTTGTTGCTTTATTGACAGCAACTTCAGCTTCATTACGCACATCTTTCATGAAGTTTGCTGCTGGAAATTGAATTTATAATGACTGTCTAGTCATGCCTGTCCTGGACAGAGATAACACTCTAGTTGTCAGTGTTCCAAAAATCCACCTGCCCACCCACAAAGGTGTCTTTGATGCTGTAGCTATCCTCATTAAATGACCCTTTAAATTTACACCTCGGCTCAATGATTGACTCTGACTCCCCTTACGCTTCAGCATTTTCTACACGACAAGCTGCATCATTAGCAAAGTAATCACTAATGGTACAGTCCTTTGCTTCCAAAATGAAGTTCTCAGGTGGCTTTTGAAAAATCAGCAAAGGCATTGGCAGGCTTGAGATGATGACATGTAATAAAGAAAAAAAGAATGTGATATGCCTGTTGTGCCCTAAAATGATGGAATTCTAGAAGGAATCCATCCAGCTCCATTCTTCCTCTTGTTGTGTAGTTCCTACAAATCTATATAGGATCTTGACGTTTAGACTACATAAACCAAGGGTTTGGTGTCCAGACTGATTCACACCCCTAAAGGATATGTCGGTCTGTAGACCAGCTAGCTCACATTGCCACTATAAGCCCCACAACCTTACCAAGGAGTGAATAGTTTCTGGCAACTATCAAACATGACAACCCTGACCCCTCAGGGATCGTGGATACAGTACTTTTCGCTCAGTCACTCGTGCTCACTTTGTCTCCGAGATACATAGAATAAACTGTGGGGTTGTTTTCAAGAACTGTTTATTGAACCAGCGTCATTCTAGTATAAAATACATGTGCTGCAACAACCATTAGACAGAAACAGATATATACGATTATTAGGACCAACAGAGTAAATAAAAGGTAGAATTCTACCATGGTGCTAAAACATATACAGGCATATAGATACATAGCAGTAATCATGAGTACTCCTACGATGCAGACCCTAACTAGATGTAACCAAGTGTACCTAGTACCCAAGTGTGCCCAGCATGAATGTAGTTGTGTAGCCAAGAATCGCCCTAGGAAAGAGCCAACCCCATTACCTGATGGGAGAGAACAAAGGACGTGTCTTGGTCTCGAGTTGGACACCCCGCAAGGGATGTCAGACCACTGCGTGCTGGAGTGTCTGTGTGCAGGGACTTCAGCATCTCGTGTCAGCATGGAAGCTTCTCCTCTGGTTTTCTAATCGAAGAAGTGGTACTTGTATACCCGAAATGTACCCTCAGGGGTTCTACCTAGATGTTTCATGGTACTGTCGGCAGGTCGGCCAAGGATGACGATAGCAGTGACTTTTGTACAGAGTTATTATGCAGAAGATGGTACTCCTGCTATGATACTAAGAATCCTCATGCATAATAAATTAGGCTAGTTTTCGAAGAAAACCACACAACATTTATTTGGTGCCTAACTAGGTAAAAGGTCAGCGCCAGAGTCGTTATGTAGAGCAAGGTAAGACAAATGTATGTAAAAGATTGTGCAACTACCTAGGCCTATATTAGGGTACAGTTCATTATGAAGATTAGAAGCACTGACGCCCAGATGCAGTTTCCATCCACTTATATATTGTACCCACTAAACATGACTCCTTTATTTTCCAGGTAGGTTCTCTTTTTTGATCCACATAATGCCTAAATATATTTATCTGTTCTTGCACAAAATGCTTGTGAGATATACAAAACCGCAGTGTTTTTTGCTCTCGCTCTCCACAAATGGCCTAATATTATTATGGTAGCAACCCCACAGATGTGCACACATCTGTTACATCCCGAGAGGATGAACATATTTCTGATTTCTAGCCTGCAAGATCCCACATTTGAAATTATGAAATTCTTTTGTAACCTAGATATTAGCCTTTCATTGAAGTCTTTAAAATGCATAGCCACATATTCTCCAGTAATAACATGTGCCCTTTGAAATGATGAATTAATCTATCATCGCAAAAGTATGAGTTTTTTTTCTGAACACCAGGAGACATTCACAAGTGAAAGGTGGAAGTATCCAAGCGAGTATTATACCCCTAGAAAGTTCATTTGAAAGCTAGAATGGGAACTAGAAATTTACTGAGATTGGTACATTGGCTGTTCCTCAAGAGGTTGGCCAGCAATCCTTAAAAGTGGTGGAAAAAGGATTTTTTGGGACGGTGTATGAAATGAATGTTAAAATCACAGATAAATATGATTGAACTCTAATGTGTTTCTTCCCCTTCCCAAGAGCTCTAGTTCCCCTGGCGCAGTTTATAAGGAACTTCATGCCATTCAGTGCCCTGTTCAACAACCACCCCTTATGAAAGTCAGTTGGCCATTCAGATTTTGAATCTGTCCCCCTTTAAAAACAGTGCTTAGCATTTGGATACCATTTGGAAGTGTTGAAAATGCCCTTTAGATAAGCTCTTGTACTGATGGGTAAGTTTTGTTAGGCAGTCCCTTAATTCATCAGACCCTTTTGAAGTTGAGATCTCTAAGCCCCAGATTTAGCTTGTGATGTTTTACAGAAGGACTTTCAAATGTAGGGTGATCACCTCACTGCAGGTCACTGTTGACACTGTATCCAGTCCTGAACCTTTCACTTTCAAATCATTGACTCCAGTTCTGTTAGTCTAATAGTTCCATGGAAGCAAAACAAGACACGAAAAAAATGTATTAGGCTATCATTCAAAAATTCAGGACTGGAATCTGTGTCCCAAAAGACATGGAGAGAGAACTTATTCAAATGCTTCCTTGGGTAAAAGATCTTTGAGTCGAGCAGGGAGGACTACATTTTCCCCTCTCCACCCCAGATCCACCATATGAAAAATTGAGATCCTGGTAGTTAGCGTCTGTATATTTCAGCATTCTTTTAGAAAAAAACATATCCTTATGTGTTCAGTAATTTTCATGGTTTGAATATATGGAGTTTCTTTGGTTCCAGCATGTGCAGATTTCATAGTTGATGCATATGCAATTTCCATTATCGTATTTGCACTTTCAATCGGCCACATGTTTCTACCAGTGTTTTCTATGTGTTTGTGACCAATGTGGTGATATGTGAACCGATCTATGTCGTAATAGGTCGGTTTGCGAATTGCCAATTCCTAGTGAGTGATAAGTCAACCTTGCCTCCAAATATTGATGAGATAGGTCGCAAATGGCAGCCCACTAGAAATCCCAGCCATCACAGGGATGGTGGCCTGCTGAGTTTGGCAGATCACAATGCCTGTGATTGCTTTTACATAAAGTAATTTGTTTAATGCAACACATTTTCTTTAAAGGAAAATGAGATACCCTTTAAAAAAACAAGCATTTGCAATGCAATAGGTCTCGCATTAGGAAAGTTTGAGCTATTGGTCTTGTAAATGAGAATTTTTTTTGATGTGTTGGTTTTGAAAATAGCGAAATTAATAGCTTTGTCATTTACAATGCCAATACTTTTAACTTTTGCAAATTTGACACCTATAGCATTTGTAATGCAAATTGTGTTGTATTTACGTGACTTAGATGTATTGATATTACAAATAACAATGTTTTTTGTTTTTTTTAAATAATTAATACTTAAATAAAAGTTATTGTAATTTATAATGGCAATAGCTTAAACTTGAGTAAATAACTTTTGTGAAGATTATGTTCAGTGTATTTTATTGTGGCGAAAATCCAAGAAAAGAAGTGAAATATTAACATCTTTTTGTGACATTTGTAATAAAGCTTGAAACATTGATGGAACATATTTGAACCAGTTGTTGTTGAATGGTTGCACACATTGATGCTGTGGTGGCGCTGAGTGATGTTGTGGTGGCGACGAGTGATGCTGTAGCGTTCAGTGATGCTGTGGTAGCGCATAGTGATGTTGTGGTGCCCCTGAGTGATGCTGTGGTGGTGCTGAGTGATGCTGTGATGATGCCATAGATAGATAGAGTGAGTGCGATAGATAGAGTGAGTGCGATAGATAGATAGAGTGAGTGCGATAGATAGATACAGGGAGGACGATAGGCGTTGGATAGATAGAGTGAGGATGATAGATAGAGTGAGAGCGATAGATAGAGAGACAGATAGAGTGAGAGCGATCGATGGATAGATAGAGTGAGGGCGATAGATAGAGTGAGGGCGATAGATAGAGTGAGGGCGATAGATAGAGTGAGGGCGATAGATAGAGTGAGGGCGATAGATAGATAAAGTGAGGGCGATAGATAGAGTGAGGGCGATTGATAGTCAGGGCGATTGATAGTCAGGGCGATTGATAGTCAGGGCGATAGATAGTCAGGGCGATAGCGTGAGGGCGATAGATAGCGTGAGGGCGATAGATAGATAAAGTGAGGGCGATAGATAGCGTGAGGGCGATAGATAGCGTGAGGGCGATAGATAGAGTGAGGACGATAGAGATGGATATGAGGGAAGGGTAAAGAAGTGTGACAAAGATGGATCTGATGAATGTGTAAAGAAGTGTGACAAAGAGATGGATCTGAGGAATGGGTAAGGAAGTGTGACAAAGAGAGATGGATCTGAGGAATGGGTAAAGAAGTGCGACAAAGAGATGGATCTGAGGAATGGGAATAGAAGTGTTACAAAAAGAATGCTTGAGTATTGGAACAGCTGAGCTCCACCAACAACAGTTTTTCGCTCAGCTCATGGGATCATAACGTGCCATACGCAAACAAGGAACTTTACAGCAGGTATTTTAAAGGTAGATAGACAGCCTAAAATTATTGTTACTTACTGTTCAGTACTGAAATCAGTTTGACCGAGTACAAGGAAACGAACTTGCGGTGCAAGGGGTGTATCTAAAAACCAGCTCTGGCAAAGCCAATAGGTATCAACTTTCTAAGATAGTGATATTTAGTCATGCTGTACAGCAGGGGTACTCACAGACATTTGCACAGGGGCATCAAAGTACGGTCGGTGGTGTGACAGAGGGCCGCCCTGATGCCAGAGGGGTGGTGGTAGGGGTCTGGGTGGGTCAGAGACTGTGTGAGGAGGTCTTAAAAAATGTTAAATAAACGGACAAGCATTTCTTTGCAGGTTAAACATTTTTTTCTGGATAATAGTGCACAGCAGCTTGCACTGCTGTTCACTAGAAGGAGGCCGCATGTAAAGGTTAAGAGGGGCACAAGCGGCCCCCGGCCCCTACTTTGAGTATCATAGCTGTACAGCATTGCGGTTGCTGAGCATCATGGCTTATATTTTTGTTTAAAAAAAATATACATATATAAACACCATTATGAAGCCAACTGTGTCATTTTGTAGGAGCATGCCTATATGCATGCCTAAAAAATGCAGAAAGTACTTTTCTTATTTACCAATATCTTATTGTGTGGTAATTGCTTTATATAGCGCTTACTACCCCTGATGAGGGAGAGGCGTTGAGTCGCTTTTTCGGCGAGTAGCACTCTACTCCGAAACCCATAAAGGATTAGTGATGAATTAGTATAGTGAAATATGAAAGTAATTTGAGTGGTGGATATGATAGTTAATTATTTGGATTAAAATGGATAGTGGAGGGATAGAAGAGGGAAAAAAAGGTTTTCATTTATATAGTGCTTGCTACCCCTGTTGGGGTGTTGAAGCGCTTTTTTGGCCAGTGCTATTCCAGAACCCATAAAGGATTAGTGGTGAATTAATATAGTGAAATGTGAAAGTATTTTGAGTGGTGGATATGTTAGATTGGTAAAAACAGCACAAAACGTGATTTGTTTTTACTTTTAGCACAAAGGTGCTCAAAAGAAAGAAATCCGATAGAGGTAGAATAGAAGAAGTGAGATAACTGATCCCTGAGGGTCACTGCAGAGTGGGCTGTGGAGAGGGAGTGAAGGTGAGTGGGGGCCTGTTTTCTGGCGTCTGTCTTTGAGTTAACAGGCGATTTTTTTTCAGAGTCTTTCTGTAAATTTCAAGGCTTTCCAGCCTGAGAATGAGTGTTTGGTGATGAGTTGTCACAGAAAACTTATACTAAGTCCATAAGGCAGCAGTGGAGTTGTTTTGTCCTCTGTAAGGTTTAAGTCCTCCAAGCTGGATATCTCTTTTAGGTCATTCTGATTTTGTGCCTCTGGCTGGTGGGAATCCTAATGATTCCTCTGTCCGCAGGTTGTTTCCCAGGGTGAGGTTAAGAAGATGTTCTAAGACCTTTTCTAAATCAGCTTATCCAGGCGTCTGGAAACTGGTCTGTAGTTTGCTGGTTTGGAAAGTTAAAAGTTCATGGTTGAGAAGGGTTCTCGTGTAGGAGGCCTTTTGCTTGGATTTTTTTCAGGATGTTACTTATTACCGATTTGGCACAAGTATTCAGTGTTTGATTCTCTCACATCTTTCATTGGTTGCTCGTGGGGTGTGCGAGTCACACATGCATTGTATCTCGTGCTCCTTCACAAGAACATGCTTGCCTCTCTCTCTCGCTGTCAAAGCGCTTAGAAGCCACATATATTTGGTGTATAACCATGTATAGAAACAAAGTATTGTGTTCTCTCCTAAAGCCTGCATCCACTTCATTCATACTGCAAGTATTTAAATGTCTCCCTCATTGCTCCTCTCAGTAGTTTGCTCTGCTGCAGAGAATCCCTATGCCGGCTCCGCCTTTTACCATCGATCCGTACTGTCTTTCTAGCTGATAGACGAGCTTGCCTTTAAAAACTGCTTCCTCCAAGCGCCTGACCAGAGCCTTACCATACGAATCTGTGGTGCACAGCATGCCGGCAACAGGAAAGATATCAGTGATGAACCAGATAATAATTGTCTTTTTTTTGGAATTGAAAGTGCTGAGAGAGTGGAATTTTGCAGCTTCTGCAAGAGCCGTAGAAGGCGATCTAGATATAATGGAGGTACTTGTGGATGCTGTGAATGACAGCGGTGGAACAAACGAAGCAACAATGAGACACCCCCTGTTGAAAAACTGCAAGGGCCACGTAACACGTGCAGCAACACGCACGCAGACACAGGGGGCGGCCACACGCGCAGACACAGAGGCGGCCACACACACATGCGACACTGATGTGCAAACAGGCACCACGTGCAGCCACACACACACACAACACTGATGTGCAAACAGACACCACGTGCACATGCACTGTGACACTTACCAGCCGACAGCCACACAATTAATCAATGCACTCACATTGGCACAGATGCATGCACAGTGACACTTGCACAAGCAGACTCTGGGACACTCCTACACAACGACAGGAGCGGCACTACTAACGCACTCAGCGTGTGTTGCCTACGTAGAGTGCGCACCCAGGCACAACAGTTCTGCCCGCCAATGCCATACTCTTACGCAAGTACCACAACCGCGGGACGCTCACACCATCGATGCGAGTCTCACACTGCACAAGCCAACAGGTGACCGGGATCACTCCAGCACGCGATGAATACATATGCCAGGCTCCCTCGAAACAGGCAGCAAGCAGTGTGACTGAAACCGCAGAGCCATGTGTAAACAAACGCACGCGCTGTACGGCTAGCTCAGAACGTTGTGAGGGTATACCACGGTGTGCTATACAAATCACATTTCGTGCAACATAGCAGCAATATTTATTTAATTATATGTGTGGGTGCAAACTGCAGTGTTATAAAAAGCCATGTTTAAGAGGCAGTGAGTTTTATTTCAAGGTTCCAGTACAATATGGGTTTTTTACACTGGGGGGACCTACATTCATTCTGATTTCCTTCCTGCAGCCATTTAATGTATAACGCATGATAGATAGTGCATTTAGATAATGATAGGTCCACACCACTCTATAGAACGTCACCATAGCCCACAGTTTATTTATCAAGCTGTTCATGAAAGCGAAGCAAAACCTGACCGTTGTAATTACAATCAGGACCTCTTGTTAGATGAACATAGTAGGAGCAGCTTAAACAAGTCTTCTTTAAAAATAAGCTGCCTGTGGGAGGCTGATGATGTGATGACGGGCAGAAATGAGAAGCGGCCGTGAAGCAGGTGGCGGGGCAGTGGAACTCTTTGATGTAGCTCACGGCCGTGAAAGTGCAAGAAATTAGGGGGGAGGAGAAGTGAGGCCAGCGCGCACTGCGCACGCTGGGGAAGCCTGTGGGAGGGAGGCTTTGATGTGGGGAAATGCGCGTGCTTGTGTTCAAGTGATTTCACATGAACTGTTTGAAATCCGACCGATGGTTTGAGAACTTATTTTGCCCACTAAAATTCTCCCCTATCCATTCCTGCGGAATGGGATAGGCTCGACCTAAAAAAGAAAAGTGTACGTTTTATTTTTTTTCAAGAGTACGCAATGATTCATGGGATCATTGCCTACTCTTAAAAAAGATTTTTGTCAACATTCACAAAGGGGAATGAGTCCCTTGGGGACTCCTTCCCTTTTGCAAATGGCTTACCCCCTCTTTTGAGGAAGCGGTAAAATATTAATATTTTGAGGCCCGAATTTGGTTGCAAAACATTAATACCTACCAATTCGATTTGGGATGCTCTAAACATGCCCCTTCAAAATACTGACTTGGTATTGGTCGCAAACCTACATTGTGAATCAGTAACTGAAACGCAATTCGTGATTAGTACATAAAAAGGACATTTCTGTGATCAGATTCTGTTTATCAGACTGTTTGCGACTGCAGAAATGCTTCATACATCTGTCCCATAGTCTAACTGTGCAGGTCATTGCACTCGATTCCTTCTGTTGCCTTAAAGTGAGGCTTATTTGGAGAGTAATCCTGTCTCCGCGCCTTCGTTGTGGATGCAGGAATCGTGTCTAGGCTTGTTAATGCAAACTCTTTTAATCTAGGGTTTCCTGCCTGCTTCACCGAAAAACAGCAGGAAGTTCACAACATGACTGCACATTTGGTTATACAACTTACAGAAATTTGATAAGGTCTCTGAAGCAATCTTAATTGACTGCTGGTTGGCCTTCGAATTCAGTTGAAGGTGCTTGGTTTTGCCCTAAAAGCCTTTCACAGGATTAGTCATAATATTCTTCAGAGTGAACTAACTAGATATTTCCCCAAGTACCATTTTTGGACGGGATCTCTCTTCCTATTTACTGTTCCTTGAGGTAATTCAGCTCTGTCTGGAGGCCGTCCGCTTCCTCCGTCAAGCCCCCACTATTGAGTAAACCTCCTTTTCAGTTGTGTCAAACTGAGGCTCATAGTGTCCTTAGAAGAGCTCTGAAACCCACTTAGTCTTAGTCCTCTTCTTGGTCTTAGGGGAAATGCAAATCCCAGTGCTATGATGCCTTCTTGTGAACTTTTGCACTGTACAGATACCCAATCCATTAATTCCCTCTTTCTGTACTGTAAGCAGAGCCTGGACAGCCAGCCCTCTTTTGTTCGGAGCACATCATACAAATGCCCCAAATGCTCTTTGGATGTTGTTCTGCCCTCTCTCCATTTACCAGATATTTCCAGCTACCACTAAAGGGACCTAGGTAGTGTGTCTGTTACCTCTAGCAGATCACAAGAGTGTAGACTACACAGGGTAGCTAGAGATACTTATTTTTTATATCTCCCCTTAAGTTACTCCTGGCCTGCATCTGACGAGGGAGTCATAACGTAAGCTGCAAAGACTTGCAGTACGAATTTCCAAATTATGTAATTTTGGAGTGATAGTGTGGTAGCCTACTGAAAAGTCTTTTTGAACTATGAACTAGATTACCTTCTGTGACTTACATTTTTAGGTTAACAGCTTCTGTGATTCTTTTCTGCAATTGAAGTTAATTATAATAATATATGTTTTAGTTCCTTCTTCCGCTGCTGGTTGAAAAAATGGACTCTGATGTGCAAAGCGCAAAGTTGGACTCCCTGCAAACTCTGGTAAGAAAAATGTTATAAGTGGTGTTTTCTACATTCTATCTACATTTGAAGCTAAGAATATTTTTCTGACAAAGTAAACATTTTGCATTCTTTAAAAATGAGCTTGTGTGCGTCTGTTCTACAGACATTATTGACCTATTTCTCTCTCATAGTATCTTCTTTCCTGCAAAAAAATAAATGTCCTCTGAGGTATTTTTCCTTCTTAATTTCTATTGGGTGTAGCGTGTCAACCATTTAAAGTTGCTTAATCTTTATGTACATGTGGGTTGTTTGGAAGGAAGGCAATATTTATTGATTTATGGATGGAAGGTAATCTATGCTCATCTTCCTTTTTCTTTCTGGGTGCAACCTGCCCTTTGCTTGAGGTATTTCCACACTGGTGTCACATAACTCCAATACACATTTAAATTGTGCTTCATCTGCATTATGTATTTTAAGTCTTTAGCCTTTCCCAACCTAGGGCAAGTTTTGTTCTTGAAGTAATTTAAGGAACCTCAGTGTCCCACAAAAGGAACTGTATGTCCTTTGTGTGATCTTGACTTTAGTTAAAGCAAGAGTGCTACTTTACCCAAATCCTGTTACACTTATTCTAGCTCTCTGCAAATGCTCTCTTTGTATTCATGGTATTGCTCGCACCTGGAAAACAAATTGGGGCATGTACCATCATGTTTAGTTTTGAATTAATTTGTTATACCAAAATGGGGATTCCACAAAGCCTAATGTGGTTTGGTTAATCTCTGTTGAAAATAAAAAATTGGCCATTAAATGTTTTTATGTAACTGAGGATTAAAAGCTTCCTGTCTTTGGGGTAATTTTTGGGAGTTTAATTATTACTCACGATCATGGACACTGTTTGATACATGCCTCGCTATATTTGTATCAAATTCTTACTAATGTAATATTGCATCTGGTGTCAGGAAACATAAAATCAGTGCATTTAATCAAATATTGATGACTTAAAAACAAAATTGGCCATTTCTAAAAAAGTTAAGGTATTAAGTAAAAGGGTTTCCATTAGCACTCAATTGAAATCTTCAAGGGAGATCTAAATGAGTGATGGCATGGTGTTCTAGTTTTGGAAATATTAGCCAGCAGTGAAAGTTTCCGTTCTTGTTCAGTATTTGCGATGTGACACCTTTACTGATGCCAAATAAATATTATGTTCTGCATAAGTTGGAGCTAATAGTGTGGAAATGTGATCTGAAGCCTTTTTCAGAACAAAACAGTTAATAAGACTTAACAGAATGCAATTGCATATATTGTACTATAAGAAATACTGTATTTTCAACGGTTCGTGTGAAACACTTTTGATGCCATGTGGTCTTGGCTTGTATTGATTTCTAAGAACCTACATTTTCCTCACATGTATTTCAGATTCAACTTTGGAACCACTTACTTGTGCAGTAGAAAACCATTTTGTTGTGGTCCATTTAATAGGGCTTGTGACTTTTGAATCTTGTCCTCGGGTTATGCATTATACAGGACATTTTGGACTAGTGTGTGGAGTTAGGGATAGGTCTAGCCCAAAACTCGGTGCTTATCTAGTACATTGTGTCTGTTTTGGACGGATAAACTAATATGTAATATGTTTAGGATTACAGTAAGAGGTTTTGTCTTAACACGGAAAGAACAAGACCGTAGTCTTGTCTTGTCTCAGATCACTAATTTCAGAAAGGAAATAACAAGCGTGTGTAGTAGGGCGTCAAATTTTGTGCAGAGTTTAGCAACCATAGCAGTAATGTTTCACCTCTGTCAGGACTGAAGTAACATTACTTGAGGAGACCTACAGTGTTATCCTGAAGCCTAGTTGCCTTTTTTATAGTGGATTATTGGACTCGTGCCTGATTTAGACTTTGATGTCAAAATAAATGCTAAATTATTTGCATCCACTAGAAGCCTTTTCTCAGTCATGAAGAAAGTATGGTCGAGATATGAAATCATTGCATTCTCCTTTTTTGACATTTGAAATTTCGGGCACTCCCTTTCTCTGTGTCTATTTAATGTCATAATCTTTAGAACAATCTCAGAGTTTGCTGTGAATGAGACACAGCCTCCATTGTTAAGGACTTTCATGATGCCAAGAGACCAGTCTGGACTGTCTAGCCCTTTTGTGATGACAAGCAATTTAAAGAAATTTGGTTCTTAGAGCCCTTGCTTTGATTGCTCCTGGCTTCAGAATGCCTTTATAAACTTGATTTGCACCTCATTGAGAACATTTTCATTGAGAAAAGTTTGAGTTAGTGCACAAATAAACGTGGGAACTGTGTGAAATGCTGATGCATATCTTTATCCTTCACCTGTCAAAGAATAGCAAACAGTATCCTTTTGAATCGAGCACTGCAACCTATGAGCCTTTTCATGTAATTCACTATAAACGTTTTCCATTTGTCATGCCTGGCTTGGAACTGCAGTGTTGATCTTTTTGACTCTTTCTTTGACTCACATGTTACAGGATCTACAAAGACCTTCATTCGTTTTAAGGTCACCTGACCCCTGCTTCTGTTCTTGTTTTGAAAGTGATAAGTGTATTCATCTGACCATAGTTGCTTCAAGTGGGCATGGAGAGTGAGATAAAGGGAATTTATTATTGGTGGAAAAAGTCTGTTATCTGTCATGGTATCTTCTTTGATAATTAAAAATACTGAAAAGTTTCCTCCGTAATATCACTGTAGCAAAAACAATCTCTGCTACAAATACATCTTTAAGTTTGTGCATTTCTCTCCTTAATATGAATGTGTAATGTGCATATAATTATATCACCACATCACCTAGAATGTGGTAAACCTGAGATGTTATATAGTCCTAATTACCCTATTTAGGAGTCCAACTTTTCTGGACAAAGAAATCACACCCCTCGTTTGTAGAATGTTTCATCATAGGAGACCTTTTGAACAGATTTTCTTTGTCACAGTGAGTTTAACCATATATAGGGAGCTCTTAATAAACTAAATCTTGACAACATAGGTGATACATGTGTTAAAATGATCTCAGGTATACCACTAACTAATTTTAATGTTAATACCCTGTTTTTAATCTTATTCCAGGTACCAACATTAAAATTACTTGATTGTATCCGTGAGATAATTTTAACACATGCATGCATGCCACACACTTTTCATTCAGAGCCAAGAAGTTACAATTCTGAACTTTTTTCCTGCAATTTTCGAGGCTAACTTATGTTCAGTCTGATGGAGTTCCTGAGATTCCGGTCAAACACTCACAGTTTCTTAAACAATATCTCACAGCAATATCTTAGAGTGTACCTTGTGAGCTGCAGAGAGGCCAACGAGTATATGTTATGTATAGTATTCTTCACTCAGGTATATGAAATCATCTTGGATGTTTGCCAGTTTATTTTATTTTTCTCCTGCTGATCGTAAAGCAAATACTGATTGTAAAGTAGGCTGTGGGATCAGACTGTTTCCTTCATACTCCCATTAATTATTTGTATTATCACAGTATGAGAGATTAATGTTTATTCTCCAGATATCCATTGGGAGAAGTGAGACTCTGGGAGAGGGCTGTTTTTTTCATACCCCTTATAGACCCCTGATCATGTATGCAGAAGAAGGAGTTATCTGCCATTCTCTGATACCTCTGCATTAGTGCATTGAGTGCTGATACTCTTCGTAGGGAAGTTATGTTTGTGTGACAGAAACTGTGCATGGGTGCTTTGGCAATTGGATAACAGTTATTTTTGTTCTCACATGTGTATTGCTGCTTTAACTTTGAAAATATCTATGTTCGCTGCCTTTTACCCCCTGACTATACTCGTACCTTGAATAAAACATAAAAATCAAAGGTGAAGGTCTCCAGAACATCTGTTTCTTAATCTTTCCTTGCTTTTCATTTCAGAATGCTTGTTGTGCTATATATGGACAGAAGGAACTGAAGGAGTTTCTTCCAAGTCTGTGGTCATCGATCCGACGGGAGGTAAGCACAGTGTGCATGTTCATCTTGGCATGAGCACTATGTGTTTTTCTCAAACAGTTTGAAACTATTGTGATGCAAAATAGTCCTCGCGCTTAATTTTAAGCCTTCACTGTGGGGCTCAACTTCACAAAAATCATCACTTTTGAAACATAACAGAATGGAAGATAAAAAAGAGTTACTTTTATCTAGTAGAAAGCAAGTTAAAAGAAGCAATGTTTCACCCTATTCCATCAATGCGTCCCAGAAAATGACAAAATAGTAGGTACCTAGGCATCCCAGAATCCTTAAATGTTCTAACACGACGGGTACACAGTGTGAGATCATATGCATGCTTTTAGAGTCCCATTATGAATTTAAGAAGGTAAACATCCTAAGCAACAAAGTTTTAATTACGACTTACCTGAAGAACGAAGTCTGTAGGCAGTAGTTGTTCAATCATACATCCATTAAAGAAACGAGTACTAAGTGTTTTGTAGTTAAAAAATAAATCATGGTCAAACATAAGTTGGAAATAGTCTTGCAAAGTATCAGTGTTCCTATCCAGGCAGTGTCTGGTTTACAATTACAAATGAATGTTTTGAAAATCTCTCTGTCTTGGTGAAATACATATATTATTCTAGAGCCCATGAGTTTTCCAGCAAACAGTCCATCATGGCAATGGAATATGGGAATGCTTCTCACTATATTAACCATGACTTGTATGTGCTAGCACAAGACATATAAACTTAAAACAAATTATAATGAAACCATTAATAAAATGCACTATTCCACTGGACACTACATCATCGTAGACAAAATGGCAAGACACTCTGTGGAGAGGTTAGCTGAAAGAGAAAAACACTCAGTGTCTACACATATTGAACAAAGGCTTTGATTACTGTATGTAATAAATTATTCAGGTACTTCACAAATGCCAAAGACTCCATGTGTGTTGACCTGTCATCACATCACATACCAATCAACACATCTCATAAGAACGAAGACTAGATTTTGTCACATATTTAAGTAAGATATGTATAGCAGCTAGCAATCACTTCCTAAAAATGTCCTAAATCATCAGATAGAAGTAGAGGAATGAGCCTGAGAAGCAGTGGTCAACAAGTGCATGCAATGACTTGGCATTAATTATAAAAGTGATCCTCTTCCACGTTTAACCGCATCAGCGCTAGCGGTTTTCCCGCTGTGCGCTGACTTTTTTAAAATACCGCGTTACATGACGAGCTGAGCTTGTCATGAGCGTGCGAGCGGCGCAACTCATGACAAGCTCAGCTCGTCATGAGCGCGGAAGGGGTTAAGCCACTGGGTTTCTTTGGGTTCTATTAAGGAACAACGCAGGGAAATATTCTGCATGACTTTATCACGCATTTTTCACCCTGCATTTGTTTTAGAACGCATATGCGTTTACAATGTATGCCTTTACAACGCATTGTTTAAATATATATTTATATATATCTATGGAAAGAAAGAGCTGCCCCTAGGTGGGATGCACTTACAGGTAGGGATTAATGCCATCGCAAGGGCGCGAGCCGCGAACAGAGTCCCTTTCCTGCCAGACGCGTTTCGGGCAAACGCCCTCTTCAGTGGCAGCACATGTGACATGACAGCAAGCTGCAGGCACCAGTAAATACCCTCAGTAATTATGCACAGGTGTAAAACCTGAAGCAATGGTCTCTGGGACTGGTGGTTCAGTAAAACTAGCAAAGCTCTTTGGGACTGGTGGTTCAGTAAAATCTCTCTGGGACTGGTGGTTCAGTAATCTATATATATATATTTGTATAAATAATTGTGTGTGTGTGTGTGTGTGTGTGTGTGTGTGTGTGTATGTGTATATATATATATATATATATATATATATATATATATATATATATATATAGATACATATATAATACGTGATAGAGGCATACGTGGTGAAAGCATATGCATTCTAAAGCCATGCATGGTAAAAAAATGTGAGGTAAAGGTACAACATGGTAAAAACCTTGTTGTAAAGGCTGTTTCCACGTTTCTTTCTAATTCAATGTTCGTAGCAACCTCCAATTTACTCATAGTCATATCCGTCTTACTCTTTCTTGTGTTATGTTACAGAGATGTGAAAAGTGCTTAGAGTGTATGGCCACTGGATATTCACTTGTGTAATTGGTCTTACATGCATGCTAATTTCCTAATTTTTAATTATGCCAGAAATGTGTTGAAAATCTTAGGAACAAATGAAAGTGTACGTGAGTGGTCTCACAGCGAATGCAATCGCCGAAAATACATGGGTTTACCAGTCTTGGATACCACACATTTACATTTGTTCAAAGCATAATTGCACATTAAATAGTAACCATGCACAATCCTATTGTTTTCAGTGGTAACCTTGTAAAACAATTATATTTTAGGTTCATTTTAAGTACGCCAAACAGTATCATTCAGTATCCGTAATCTACTGTAAGTGTAGCCATTTTTCTTTTATCACACTTCTGAGTTCAGGATCCTCCCTGAACAAATGCCAATGACAAAATTTCTTATGTTATACGCATTTTGTGTTACTGCAATAATTAATCTGATGGAAAATGGCAATCCTTTTCTATGCACGTCTTGTATTTTTCATTAGTGTTGTACTTGTTTAAGCCACTCTTAGCGCACTGAAAGGAAGAAGTCACTTCAGCCTGTGCCTAGTATGGTTTATATAGCAGAAGACAGAGTCTGGAGTGTCTCTCCTACCACATAGCTTGTGCACAAAATTTGCTTCAATGCTCCTGGTTTAAAAACAAATACATTTGTCACTCATATTATTCCAATTTTAGCTTACTAATTATCCTAGTGTAGAAAGCTGGCTCAGTACTTGGTATATCACGAAGTGATTATATCATGCACAGAGTCCAGAGATTTCCCCAAAAGTGTACGGAGCTCAAAGTAAACACAAAGTGCTCCATTTGTGGTAGTGTGGTGTAGCAGCCTTAGGCCTAATACACAGAAGTGTAAAACATTTGTTATGCACACACTGACTAATAAATGACACACAACTCAATAAGGAGAACCACACCAATTATAGGAAAATACGCTTTTTTCAAGATTTATTTTAAGACCAAGATGTTTGCAAAAAGGTATGTAAGTTTTTCCGTTTCTGGTGCACCCTGCAGCTGCCCATAATGGCTAGGTTATCCCTGTCTAAAATGGTTACGCTGCCCCGACTCAATTGTTTTGTTAATCTCCCAGTCATAATGCCCCCCTGGGTGGTTCCGCCAGCTGAATTACCTACTACGCGATTTAGTGTGGGGAGATGGGCGACGGAGAGTGTCATTGAAGATGCTACAATGCCCTATGAAAGAAGATGAGTTGGGGTACCGAATTTTGAGTTTTATATGTTGAAACTGTAATGGTTGTAACTGCAACAAATGATGGTCAAAATGCTGAATGAGTCAAACGTTCTCCCCCAGTCAAGAGATCTGGGTTAAATCCATTGTTCTTTTGCCCACTTTGCCATCCCAGTTTGGACCCAGCCATATGCAAATCAGTCTTGACCCTGTGCCTCATGGGAACAGTCAAGACCAAACTGCCAAGCTAGGTCCTCACTGGACCGGAAACAAGCAACCGGGGCCGGTTTCAGGGTATGTAATCAGCCAGGCTAGCTTGAATCCAGTGGTACATTGAGCAAGGGGACCCACATCTGGGCATACCCATCCCACTTATGCCAAAAAGTGTAACTGCAACAAATGATGGACGGAATGCTGAATGATTTAAACATTCTGCCCCAGTCAAGAGATCTGGATTAAATCCATTGTTCTGCTGCCCACTATGCCACCCCAGTTTGGACCCAGCCATATGCAAATCAGTCTTGACCCTGTGCCTCATGAGAACAGTCCAGACTGAACTGCCAAGCCAGGTCCTCCCAGGACCTGAAACAAGCATCCTGGGACCGGTTTCAGGGTGTCACCCTTCATCAGCCAGGCTAGCTTGAATCCAGTGGCACAACTGCAATGGTTAGCACAATGGCTAGAGGGAGCGAATGAGGAGGGTATCTGTTTATTGGAGAATGGAGCATGCCCTAGCTTGCTACTGGCCAAATTACTGGACTTACAATCACTGCCCCATACCGCTCGATGCTGCAAAATACAGCTTTACAGATATGGAAAAGATGTCTGACCAAGGTGCACAGGTCCCCAAGGTATTCCCCCGTGCTGCCGCTGGTGGGCCTGCCGCATGGGGAACCTCGGACGATATTCTCACTTGAACAGTTAGCTCCCTGGACAGCGGTGGGTTTGGATAACGTGGATGAGTGCTTTTTGGATAACGTCCTGATCCCTTTTGGGGAATTGGTGGAGGACAGTGGTCTCCCGCCAGGGCAGTTCCTACAATATGAAACCATGACCCGCACCTTCCGACAGCTGTGGGGAAGGGGGAAGGAGGAGCCCGAGACCCCACCCAGTGCTTCATGCACTGATCACTCCGGGATCCGCAAGACACCAGTGAAATGGTTCTACGCTACTCTGCTCTCTGCATCTCGCCATCCTTTGACGGGGTCTTGGGGAGATGGGAGAGGATTGTGGACGGGGAATTATCTGATGAAGAGTGGGGAAATTTTTTTATAGTACCCTAAAAGATCTCCTGAAACACCGCTCTGAAATGTACACATTTCAACTTTACACACATGACCTACATGACACCCCACCGCCTTAACGTTACCTATGGAGGAGATGTGCCCATGGTGTGCCCAACAAGATGCAGACTTCATTCATATGACATGGAAATGTCCATCACTGCTTATATTTTGGGAGGCAATATTAGCGAAAATTAAAGACGCTCTGGGAAGGGAGTTGGCCCTCATAGTCTGGGTATGCTTGTTGGGACTTTTCCCCCGCCCGCATAAATGCAAGGTTGGGAATAGACTGATAGATGTGGTCTTGGGACTAGCCAAGCGAAGAATTGCACACGAATGAACGTCTGCAATGGGACCTCAGGTTGCAAATTGGAACCGAGACGTGATTATCAGGGCTGGGGCTGAAGGGAGGGGAGAGCACTGCACTGGAAAAAATCTAGGGGTGTGCGGAAACATCCCATAGCTGAGCTATGGAAAGAAGCATTGGTGCTGTGGGAGACGTGAGCACAAACGAGTAGGGAGGAGGAGGGTAGTGGAAGTGACTAGGAATAAAAGGAAGCATGGCGTTACAGTACTCGCGTCACAACAATGAGATAGTAGGTTAGAATATGATATTGAGCTAAAGGACTTCTCCTAATCAAACGGAGGAATGCGGAATTGTGAAGGACATCACGATAATTTGAATAGCCCTCCCAGCCCACTCAGGTGCCCATGACAAGGCCTGACAATTTGATTACCCCAAGTGAGATGCATACAAATACATGCACTTTACACCCTGCTGCTCATGTTTTAGTTAAAGGTTGAAGTTATTGTTTTTTTTTCTTTCCACAAGCATGAAGAATACTATCATGATGTAGTGGGGATGGCCACTGCCTACCCAACAGTGGCCGAACAGAATGCAAATTAAACAGCTGAATAAATATTTGCTTGTTTGTGACCATGACACAAGACCAAGATGTACTTAGGTGTAAACAAATGTATAAACAAAGAGTGAGACATACACCCTGTGAACCCTCGGATGTATAATCTGCTGTAATAACTGTAACTGAAACAAAGTAACATTCTTGTATGTGATACTGATTAATACAAAATGCCAATAAAAACATGCTTTAAAAAAAAAAAAGGTAAGTATGTTTTTCAGGAATAATGCTGAAGTCTTTAAAACTGGACACTTCTTGCATTTTTCAGTTCAGTAATGTTATCCTGTGGGAGGAAAACAAGAATTCAGTTTCACAGGTAAGTACACAACTTACAAAGCCATCTTCGAAGTTTAAGGTCCGCACCAGGCAAGGTTCAAGTTGGGACCAGTGGTGCACCACCACCAGTGGTGACCAGGTGCAGAGGTTACAGTCGTAGTCGGATGCCCAATGTTAAACAATGGAGACTGGGGGTGATCGAAGTTGAGCTGCTCGCAAATGAGTAAAGCACTGTCAGGGGTCGAGCTCCTGGAGTTAATGTATGTACAGGGGGGCCACAATCCAGCACCAAACTTACACCCTCAGCCGCACAGGGGTAGCGGCAAGCAGAGTGCCAACACAGCGTCGGGCAGCCAGGAGCAGACGGCCAACACAGTGTCGGGCAGCCAATGCAAACCAATGGGGGAGGTCAACTTTGAAGAAAGGGTGCAGGCTCAGGCCAGGAGGCCAGGCGAAGAAAACTCACAGCTGCCCAGGTAAGTAGAGATGCTAGGGGACGTAGGGATACAGTTTGCCAAGCTCCCCAAGACCCAGGGCCTTCGGGTGCAGGTGGTGTCCTTTGGCGTCGGGAAACAGCTTAACGGCAGGTCATGGTCAGGGTGAGTCTTTGAGTTGAGGCTGCAGGCGTCGGGGTGGAGTCCGGCAGGGGTCAGCCCATGGTGGACTCTGGCTCAGAAGCGCAGAGGAACCTTTGCAGGACCGTTGGGCCACTTGGACTCTGGCCATGGGTGTCTGTTGCAGAGGTTGGTTCGGAGGCGGTTTTGCGGTTCCTCAGGGCAGAGTTCTTTGTCTTTGGAGTTAGTTTCTTCTGGACAGGTCTGCTGTCCACAGGAGATTAAGAGTCTTTGTAGAAGGCAAGTAGTCCTCCCACGGTTCTTAAGGTAGCTGGTCTGCGGGGCGAGTCACTCTTCTTTGAGGGCTGCAGGCAGGCCGGTAGGGCTGGGGCCAAGTCAGTTGGTGTCTTTAGGCTTCGCTGCTGCACAGCTCTTCTTCGTAGGTCATCGAAATCTGATTTCAGTGTCTGGGGGAGCCACCTAAATACTACATTTAGGGGCCGTACAGGGGAGTAACAGGTAGGGACCAATGTGTTCCTTACCTGTGGTGTCTACACCCACTATTATGCCACCCTCCTGTGGGAGAGAGAGCATAGCCCTCTACTTGATTGGATAAATCCCACCATCTGCAAGATTGGGGGCACTGAAAAGTGTGCTTAACCTCTCCTCCAGCAACTGAGGGGTGGAGTTAGCAAAGGTGTGCACACCTCCTACTCTTAGACACTATTGCTCTGTATGTTCTTTGTTTCTGGCCACAAAGAGCAGAGCCTTCCGACCCACGGGTACAGAGACATGTCTGGTGGTGGCAGGCTGCCTAAAGCAAGTCAGAGACCACACCATGGTTGGTAGGTTTTCAGGGTGCACCTCTAAGGTGCCCTCTGAGTCCATAGTTTAATAAATCCAACACTGGCATCAGTGTGGGTTTGTAAGAATAGTTAATTTGCACCAGATACTCCTGGCTCAGAGAAACCATCATGGTGCTGGGGAACTTGAGTTGTCGAGTTTCTAGCCCATGTACTCTCTGTAGCTTCCCTAGCACTTACAATATCTAAGAATATACTTAAATGTATTAGGGGCATATCTGCTCAAGCAGATATGTCCACACCTGTGATATAGTGCACCCTGCCGTAAGACTTATAAGGGCTGCTAGAGGGGTGACTTACCTATACCTTAGGATGTGCTGGCTGGCATGGCACGAATGCAGTGTACCATGTCGACTTAGTCATTTTTCATTGCACCAAAGCATTCAAGCTGCAGTGGCATGGCCGTGGTGAGGGGTCCCTAGGGACCTTCTTAAGTTCCTGTGCTCTAGGTACTAAGGGTACCATTTATTAGGGACTTACAGGGGTGCTGAAGTTACGAATCGTAGTACAGTTTTAGGGAAGAAGCACTAGAACAGGGGACCTGGTTGGCAGGGACACCGTGCACTTACCAATCAAAACTACATAATTTTCCAGGCAAAACGTGGGGGGCTAACCATCTCAAAAGAGGCTCTTTCTCACACATATGGTCTCCTTCAAATTATCACTTAAAACATGTCAATTCAGTTAACTATACCCTGCTGCATTTGAGGGTTCTCCTACATGGCCAGTCTAAATGGTCTCATTTGGTCGCTGTATGGTTGAAAATAAATGTCCTGTGGTAAATCTTTGCACCGAAACAACCCAGCTGATTCACTTCAAAAATCAGTTCTTCATAGTTTTTACACGTGACAGAGAAATAATTAAAGCACATTATGAGAGCAAGCGGGTAAAAATGATTTGAAGTAGATGGAGAGGTGAGAAAAAATAAAGTGGGGAAAGGCAAAGCAGTGCTGAGGTGAAGAGTGAAGGTATGGACATGAGCTGGTGTAAAAGGTTACAGGAGGAATGAAGAAGCAACTTGAAGAAAGATGGAAAAAGGATGAGTAGGATTAGAAAATTAGGCCATGCAGAGAAGTATTGAAGTCTAGTCATAATTTGTAAAGGGTTAGGTTAGGATGAACGGAACTCAATTAGTGGGTGGGGGAAAGAATCAAGGTAACGTAGTTATAGGTCGAGATTAAGTCTAAACATGTAGGTTTTTATATTTTTGAGAAATTGCCAAAAGTCTGTTTGATGTTGGAGGTATTCAGTTAAAGAGTTCCAAAGAGGTGTAGCTGCCTCTTAGAAATATTGGGTAGCAGCTAGGAGTAATCTGAACTCCTTAGATTTGTGTCTGAAAACTACTCGGCTTCTCAAGTTCTTGACTACTTCCACAGTTCTATAGCATTGCTTGTGTGCTCGACGTACTTGTCGCATCATTTGAACCCACTACTTGCTCACAACTGGCATTTCCGTAAATTCTTATAGGATGACAGGAAGCGGGAGTCCAAGAGGGTACCATGGGCATGCTGATGAAACTCCCCCATTGAAACAAAACTTATTTGTTTAAAAATGTACATTTTGAGCATTTGTTGAGTATGACAATCCTATGATGTTCATTAGTAGTCAAGAAGGTAAAATGTCTTAAGGACTCACTGATCTTGTAACCATATATGTGTACAAAGTCAGACCATATCCATTGTGACAAATGCATCCCAAAGGAGATGCTTGTTTCTCCCTAAGGTTTTTAGCGTCCTGTAAATAGGATAGGCCTTTAAAAAACAGGAATAGAAATTAGTTAAGATGATCATATATTTTCCTTCAAAGAGCTTCTTTGTGGAACAGCAGATCTTCTAAGAACTTTCCCATAGATTCACATGCCTGGGCCATAGATAAATTGGACAAATAGGAACTCTTTCTAGGTGTAGAAAGCTGTCTCTTTATATACTTTCCCAAAAAGAAGTATGCTGTGCAGAGAGTCCAGATATCCCATATAAGTGGACAGGGGCTTGCTCTAGCATTTCCAAGATGCTCTCTTAGTGGGTAGTGTGGTTGAGCAGCCTTAGGCTTATCAGAGATGAGTGTCACCAAGATGGCAGACTTTTAAATTTTGTATCCACATCAGGTAGCCCACCTTCGGGTTGGGACTAACCTGAGTGTGGAAACGCCACTCTGACTACTAATTTTTCTTCCTGTCCAGGCACCAAATGGGCCCTGGCCAGGTGGGTTGGCATCTCCAGATTGGTTGAGGTGCCCTGCCTTGGAATGCTAATTTACAGCTCATCTTGTTGGAAGGGGGTGTAATCACTTCCTGCCAAAGCACGGTTTGTTCCTGCCCCCCTGAGAGCATGGGCCCACACCCCTTGGGGTCAGAAACCTGTATGTGGTGGCAGGCTGAACAGAACCAGTCAGCCAGCAGCGCATTAGTAGTTGGTAGGTTTTCAGGAGGTGCATGTATTAATAAATCAATCACTTGAATTAGTGTAGGTTTATTAATAAAGATGTTTGATAACAAACATCTTTGATTTCAGTGAAGCCGTCATGTCGTTGGGAAACTTGTTTTTGACCAGTGTCCAGCACTTGTACTGGTAGTAATTGAACTGATCAGTAAATGGTTGTTCGAGGCATGTGGGCTGCTGAATTCATATCTGTGCATAGATCGCCGCCTAGTGTTGGGTCCGGATGATTGCACATTGTTGTCCTGGAAGAGTCTTTGAAGTATCACGAGATAGGTGGCTCCTCCCCTGGACTACAGTGCGCATGGGCATCCTCTCCATCCTCAGATTGTTTTTTCCCGCCATTGGGTTCGGATGTACTTTCGTAACTCACGTTCGGAATCGATATAAAAAACTTTTTTCGAGGCCAAAAGGCCTTGGGGGCGTCGGCATTGTCTTTCGTTCGGTGCCACGTACGTGTTCCAGTTCTTCAAGCTGGACGTCGAAGGCCGATTGCCTTTTTTGACACCAAAGGCCCCATCAACGATCTACGATGGAACGGAGCCCTTTCAAACGGTGCCACGTTTGCAACTCAAAATACCCTCACATCGATGTGCACCCGGTGTGCAATAAATGCCTATCACCGGACCACGACGAGGCCAGCTGCATGGCCTGTTATCGATTCAGGTCGAAGAAAACACTTCTGCTTCGACGCGCAGCGAGACAGTCGGCGCGGAAGACAGCGCCCGACCCAGAGAACATCTTCGAGGCTGATGATGACGAGGGCGTAGAAGAAGAGGATCCTGATCAACAGTCGGATCCCGCGTCGGAGCAAAACTCAAACAATGATGAGGACGAAGACTATGTCCATGATGAAGACATCGTCGAGGTAGGAGACGAAGCACAAGCCATCGGAGCCGTCGATGACGACTCAAGCGATGAGCAAGGCCCCACCGCAATCGCGGGGCCCGGTAATGACACTGTACCTTCCAAGGCTCAGGTCGAGGCATCCCCGGAAGGCCTTAGCCAAGATCTTCATCCACATTCTATAGCCCCGCTTCAAGACCCGGCTAAGAATATTTCTAAAGAGCCATCGGTCGATCAACCACAATCAGCGGTGAAATCGAAACCGAAACCGACAGAAGCTAAATCGAAACCGAAACTGGTAAAAACAGTCATTGGATCGACGACTTCGGATCCAATCAAATTGAAGAGTGTCATCGACCCCTCGGGATCAAAAGGGGGTATCGGACCGAAGATCGGATCGATAAAGCCTGTATCTAAAGTCAAGCACGTCACGCTCACGCCGTCGACGTCCAAGTCCAAAGATGGCGACATTGACAAAGGACTCAAGGCTCAGAAGACTATCGATCCGAAGCTTCAGGCCTCCAAGCCAATAATGGTCAAGGCCTTCGAGTCGAAAGGCAAACTCCACCCGAAAGAGCATGACAAGTCGAAGCAAAAGAGCGTGCCTGCTGCGCACCAACAGCTCGAGTCGACGCATGGCCACGAACAGCATCCTGATAAAACGAAGTCGGTCGCATCGAAGGCGGCGCCAACCTCAAAGCAGGTCAGTCCGTCTCCAAGGCCTACGCCACCAATAAAGTACAGACTGCCCCCGACTGCGCGCCCTAAGGCTTTTCAGCTACAAACAAGCACCGACACAACAACAAAATAGTCGGTGGCCTCAAGGACCCAGCTCATGGGAGAGGACGTGGTGTTCCAAGCGCCCTCCTGTGATTATAAGTCGCAACTTTTCATCGACTCCGATACTGGAAGACTCACTATTTATAAACGTAAGATCATTCCAGAACATCCTATGGAGTCATACAAAATACCACTCAAAAAGAAAAGGGACTCTGCTACCTCACCTGCTCTTTTTGAACCTATCGAGTCATATGGACAGGAATATACCTATTCTCCCACACATACCACTGAGGATGTGGGGGAAGGATACAATGAGGATGAATTTAATGATCCTATTGACACAGATCAAGAGGAGTCTCAACCCTGGACTGACCCTGTTGACCCTAGTGAGCCACACGCCACACCTGACACTCAGTCCTATACAGTCAAAACCTCGCCTACTGAAGATACGGCTGCGTTTAACGCATTAATTGAAAGAGCAGCCATTAAACATGATGTAGAAATGCACGCTGACCCGGTAGAAGAGGACTTTTTGTTTGATACTTTCTCAACTTCAGAAAGATCGGTAAAAACATTACCTATGCTTAAGGGTGTCCTTAAACACGCTGGTGACATTTTCAAAGAAACCACAAGGGCACGGGTTGTAAACCCCAGGATTGAACGGAAATACAGGCCTGCGCCTGTAGACCCTACGTATATCAAAGGCCAGCTCCCATTGGACTCCTTGGTGGTGGCTAATGCTCGTAAGAGAGCGAACTCTCAAACAAGTGGTGATGCTCCTCCTCCGGACAAAGAATCCAAAATCTTGGAAGCTTCTGGCAAACGTGTAGCAGCTCAAGCGGCAAATATTTGGAGAATCTCAAATACACAGGCCCTATTAGCCAGATATGATAGGGCCCATTACGACACGTTAGAGCAGCTACTACAACACCTGCCTGACGCTTATAAGGAGGGAGCAGAAATGCTAATACAGGATGGGAAGCTAATTACAAACGCATCCATTAAATGTGAGCTAGATGCGGCAGACACAGCAGCTAGGGCCATCAACACAAGTGTGATGCTCAGAAGGCATGCCTGGCTCCGTATATCTGGATTCAAGCCAGAGATCCAAACAACTTTACTCAATCAGCCAGTTAACCCTGACTTTCTATTTGGTCCCGATGTAGACACTACCCTGGAAAAAATTAAGAAAGACACTGAGACAGCCAAATCCATGGGGGCTCTGCAGTCACAGCAGTTCAGGGGCGGTTCCTTTCGTCGCTCCGGTAACAGGGGAGCTTCTAGAGGTCCAGCATCACAGCAAGCCCAATACAACAAAGGAGGAACACAAACCACCTATAACAGAAGCAATAGGGGTGGATACCGTGAGAACAGCACCAAAGGCAGAGGACGTGGAAATAATAATGCCAGATCCTCCGCCGCCAATAAACAGTGACATCTTGTCACTGCCCACAGACCATATACCATCGGTCGGGGGAAGACTTCAGCAGTTCCTGCCAGTCTGGGAAGGCATTACCACAGACAGGTGGGTGAGACAACTTATCCAATACGGCTATTGTCTAGAGCTAACCTCCACTCCACCCAACATACCCCCAAGGCACCGTCCTATATCCGCAGAGCACATGCACTTATTGCAGCAAGAAGTCATCTGCATGCTGCAAAAAGGGGCCATAGACCTCGTGCCTTTGGAACAACAGGGTACAGGGGTGTATTCACTGTACTTCTTAATCCCAAAAAAGGACGGGTCTCTCCGGCCCATTCTAGACCTCAGACCCTTGAACCAATACATCTTGTCAGGAACATTTTCACATGCTCACTTTGCAGCAAGTTCTACCATTGCTCAGTCAGGGGGATTTCCTAGCAACCCTAGACCTCAAGGACGCATATTTCCACATTCCAATTCACCCAGGTCACAGGAAATATCTCAGATTCACCATCAACAACCAGCATTACCAGTTCAAGGTCCTGCCTTTCGTGGTCACTACAGCCCCCAGAGTGTTTACCAAGTGCTTGGCGACAGTAGCTGCGCACCTTCGGAGACAACGCATCCATGTCTATCCTTATCTGGACGACTGGCTTATCCAAGCGAAGTCAGCCCAGCAATGTGCCAGCCACATGTCCCGCACACTTAACCTCCTACACAGTCTAGGATTTTCACTGAATTACCCAAAATCTCATCTTCAACCCGCACATGTACAACAGTACCTAGGCGCGGAAATACACACCCTGGCTGCAACAGCATAGCCAAATTCAGCAAGAATCAACAGCATGCAATTGCTGATTCAAAAATTCAGACCCCAACACTCACTCCCAGCGCAAGTGTTCATGCAGCTGATAGGCATGATGGCCTCCTGCATCTTTATAGTCCCTCACGCGAGGCTACACATGCGTCCGCTTCAGGAGTGCTTGGCACGACAGTGGAACCAGGATCAGGGACACCTAAAGGACCTAGTGTTGGTGACCGGTCGTGCATACAACTCTCTGCATTGGTGGAACACACAAAACCTTTGCAGGGGACGACCGTTCCAAGAGCCTGTCCCACAGGTAGTGCTGACGACGGACGCATCTCTCCAGGGCTGGGGTGCACATGTCCTCCATTATACAGTGCAGGGACTATGGACGACGCAGCAGCAGAAGATGCACATCAACCTACTGGAACTGATGGCAATCTTCATGGCGATGAAGGTGTTCAAATTGCTTTTGTGCAACAAAGTCGTGCTGATCCGGACGGACAACATGACTGCAATGTATTACATCCAGAAGCAGGGAGGGACACACTCTCCACAATTGTCACACCTAGCCCAGAGCATGTGGAAGTGGGCCATTCAAAGAAACATGTTCCTCATGGCTGAACACCTCCCAGGCAAGGACAACCAGATAGCAGACCTGCTCAGCAGGCACAGCCATCAAATGCACGAGTGGGAGATACATCCCTCGGTGCTACAACCGTATTTTCAGCAGTGGGGTCATCCAGAGATAGACCTATTCGCCACAAAAGAAAACGCAAAATGCCAAGCCTTCGCCGCCAGGTTCCCACACCCGCAGTCTCAGGGCAATACGATATGGATGAACTGGTCAAACAGATTTGCGTACGCTTTTCCTCCAGCACCGCTCATACAGCTGGTAGTGCGCAAACTGCGGCAGCACTCAATGACACTCATCCTAGTTGCCCCAACATGGGCAAGACAGGCATGGTACACCACGTTCCTAGAACTCTCAGTGGTGCCTCACCAACGACTGCGACTCACACCCAGTCTCCTCACTCAGAGCCGTGGAGACTTTCAGCACCCAGATCCGCAACAGTTGAGCCTTGCAATATGGCTCCTGAGGTCATAGTTTGGCAACCTCAACCTGCCACCTGATTGTATGAACATTATCAAGGAGGCTAGAAGGCCTACAACCAGGGCGTGATACGCGGCAAAATGGAAGCGTTTTGTCATTTATTGTTCCAATAATGACATAAATCCGCTGGATGCATCAACGCAAAATATTATATGTTATTTGTTGCATCTACACAGATGCAATCTGGCATATAGCTCAATCAGGATACATTTGGCTGCAATGGCAGCTTATCTTCAAAACAGACAGCACCTTGCCCTTTTCAAAGTGCCTGCCATTAAAGCTTTTATGGAGGGACTCAAAAGAGTAATTCCTCCCAGACACCCACCTTCACCTGTCTGGAATCTAAACATAGTTCTCACCAGACTAATGGGACCACCTTTTGAACCTCTTCACTCTTGTGAGATACAATTTCTCACATGGAAAGTGGCCTTTCTAGTAGCGATCACATCGCTAAGAAGAGTTAGTGAGCTGCAAGCCCTAACTATTCAGGAGCCTTTCATACAGATTCATGCTAATCGGGTAGTGCTGCGTACTAACCCTAAGTTTATTCCTAAGGTGGTGTTACAGTTCCAAACAATAGAACTGCCAGTATTCTTCCCAAATCCAGAGTCAGTGGCAGACCGCGCACTGCACACACTAGATGTTAAAAGAGCTCTCCTGTATTACATAGACAGGACAAAAGATTTCAGGAAAACTAAACAACTGTTTGTTGCCTTCTCTCCACAGCACAAAGGCAACCCCATTTCCAAATCAGGTATAGCCAGATGGATTGTTAAGTGCATACAAATCTGTTATCACAAGTGTTAGACCCGTCTGCTTCTGAGAGTCCCCTCACCACTATGATTTCTTTTGTTCCCCTGTACCTCCCAAAATGTGTCGCTTTTTATTTGTCTACCAGGACTTTTTATGTGTTGTCTCATGGGGTTAGATGTTCCTTGACGCCCAGTTGCTCACAAGGTTTATGGCACCTATTTACAAGGCGCCTGGCCCAAACCTGTGGCATTACAAACTGGGGTTGTCAACCTGTATAAATGAACCTAAAATGATGGGCACCATTTCTTTCTCATGTGAAGTGACTCCCATTGGAGCCTTCATGAACCCTGGCCTCTTGAGGTTTTGGCGCCCTTTGTTTGGCGCGCATTTCTGACAGGAATTCCTTTATTTTCCTCAGGTACACAAAATGGCTGCTCTAGAACCCCAGTACGGTGGCTGTGAGTGTCCTAAATACCCCTCAAGAGTGCCATGTCATTGTCACAGCCAGAGAAGGTTCTAGAACCTTCTGGCTCGTGCCAGTACCCCAGGGCACTGGCTATATGAGGCCCAGACCCTGGCGGCCATTTTAGATTAGAGAGATGATGATGAGATTGATTAGAAGAGATTCCAGACTTGACACCAGATTGACACCTGCCCTGTTGACCCCTGAGGTGGCTGGTAGCGCAGGCAGAAGAGCAGCAAAGGGTTGCCGGCGTTGTGTCTGACTGGCGTTCCAGTCAGCTATGTGAGAAGTGATCTAGCGCCTACAGCGCCTGCCCAGCGAGTACCTCATTGCCCCCAAAGACTGTGGCCAGATTCGTGTGCCTCTCCGTCCCCCCGGTGGTGAACTGTGATCGACTTACCGAATCGCGAGGCGAGAGCAAGCTAGCCGCGACCGCGATCGTCAGCTGTGCCCCCTTCGCGTCAGGTGCCTCTAGAGGGGAGCTCGGACGTCTCCGAGCCCCACCAGCGTAGAGCGCTTCCTGCGCAGATAGAAGGTGAGGTGGTGCACCGGGGCGGGGAAAGGCCGGCCTTCGTTGGGCAGGACTAGCGTCTCTGTCACTCCCCAGTGACCCGGGAGCTGTAGCTGTGGGCGGGAACCACCCTGAATGCGGAAGTCGGAGGGAGGTCCGTGGAGCCCCTGAGAGCCCCGTCGCTAACGAGAGGAGTGCTGTGCCCGACTGAATCGTATCTTGAATTGCAGCCGATGTGAGGTGGGCCCGTTTCCTCATAGTGAATGCAACGTTGTGAAGGAACTGTGAACCGGCATTTATTTGACTGTGCGCGAAGGTTGTGTGACCTCTCCGGCAGCCCGTTCGTCAGTCTAATGACTTTGAACTGGTGCCGCCTGTGCTCAAGTGTGGCCAAAGCCCGTAGGCGCGCATAGACTTCACCGGCAAAGCAGAGATCCTATCCCGGTGACCGCCGAGTGCAAATGATGTATTTACTGTGTTTCCTTGCCTTCTAGATATACGCGCATACGCCTTGAGTGATTATTAAAGAGTCCCAAACCTTATTTTGTGCTCAGAGAAGCCGTATACCTGGTCATTGAAAACAGCATAAACTGTAAGAGTTATCTTTCCCATTTGAAACGTATTGCAGATGTAATGATTCTAAAGTATTTAATTGGTGGCAGCGATACCAGAAGAAAAATGTGGTTGTTTATTTAAATGAACCAATATTTATTCTGATATTTATTCTGATATTTATTCTGATATTTATTGTGATACTCATTCCTGAAGTTATTTTATTTATTAATACTATTTATTACCAGAGCTGTATGACCAAAAGAAATGTATATGTGCTTTCCCAGTCAACCCTATTTACAACAAAGAACTTTTATATAAAGGAATCGTATTTTTCTACAGCAGTGGTGTGGTGTCCTTCTTTTTGGTGTGGATGTACAAGGAGTTATTATTGGGTCAGAGCCGGCTTAACACTACAGCCTTCACTTGCCTTGTCACTTGAGCCAAGCTACCCCCTTTGTGCTGGGCTTGCCCATCGCAGGTCCAACATAAAATTGGTGCTCAGCGGGTGGGATTGCGAGCCGTGCTTGTTGTGAACCCCATAATAATTCAGTGTGCACCACAGGTACACACCCGGAGTTTTCTCCTAGCGGCCCTCAAATTCAACGTTTTGCTTTTTCCAAATTCTTTCCTGGAGGTGGGTGGAAGTGACCCTCAAAGTTCTTATCCTGGTCACCTACTTCGGGGTGGTGGTCCACACTTTTCACTGACAAGATGGAATTCGAAATGTCAGAGCTGGAGACCTATACTGTGGCACAGCTCAAGGATTTCTGTCAGGAGAGGGGAGTGTTTGTCAGGCGACGGGCCAAAAGAGAGGAGCTCCGTACTAGTCTGCGAGCATGGGTGGAAGCACACACGGAGGGAACGGTGGAGGCGGAGGAATCGGACAGAGGTACTGTCATTGATAGGACTGCGGAATGTCCCCCGGGGGTGGGTGAGATGTCAATCAGCCCCAAGGCAACCTCACGGGAGGGCAGCAGTGTGTCATCGAGAGGGTTGTCAGAAACCGAGTTAGCTGACAGGAGAGAGGAAAGACTGTTAAGGTGGGAAATAGCAAAAATGGAGTTGGAAGAAAGGAGGGAGGGGAGGAGGTTGGAACATGAGTCCAAGCTGGAGATGGAAAGGAAAAGGATGGAACACGAGTTCAAGCTACGAGAACTCGAATTCCAGGCCCCTAACATCACTCCGAAGGGTGTCGAGTCAAAGGAATTTGCCAGGGAGCCCAGGCCTCATTTACCCAAGGACGTAGTCGCCAGTTATACCGCTGGAGATGATATAGCCAAGTGGCTGGCAGCCTATGAGGTCTCCTTAAGAGCCCATGGGATCCATGAGAAGCATTGGGGTGGTGGATTATACCGGTACGTGCCTCTGACTGGTAGGGATGCCCTATTGGCCCTAGACCGGGAGGAACAGGTTAATTACCCCGCCATGAAGGTGGCGCTCATCAGGAAGTTTGGGTTGACCCCCGAGAAATACCGGCAAAGGTTTAGGGGCAGCCACAAGCTGAGCTCACAGAATTGGGTTGACTTCCTGGATTTTGCCAAGAAAGCCCTGGATGGGTGGGTCCAAGGTAATGAGGTGGAGGACTATCGAGGGTTGTACGTCCTGATACTCAAGGAACATCTACTCGAGAAATGTCTTCCCGAGCTGAGGCAACACCTGGTAGACAGCAAACTTACTTGCCCCCGTAAGCTTGCTGAGGAGGCGGACATTTGGGCAAGTACCCGAGTGTCCACGAAGGGGACGGGAGGAGATTCTCAGAAGTCCGGACAGGGCGCTCCCCAGAAGAAAGAGGGGGGAGATAACAAGAAGCAGGAGTTCTCCAAAGGCCCCCAAAATACCTTTAAGGGGAAAAGTTTCTTCTCCACTTCTAAGGCTAACCCGCAGAAGAATCCTAATCCTGGCCAGAGTCAGCAGCCAAGGGTTATCCATTGCTATGAGTGCGGTGGTATTGGACATTATAAGGGAGACGTGAAATGCCCAAAGAGACCACCCCCTCCCACTGGAGGAAAGGCCCCGGGAGTCGCTAGTGTAGCGCTCGGGGAGGAGATGTCCTTAGTTAAGGGGGGGGAGTGGGCGGGTGTCACCTTAGTGTCCCTGGGTGATCGGGAGGTGGTTCCAAAGATCCAGGTGCCCTCAAATACTACCAAGTATGGGCAATGGGTCACCATCAATGGCCATAGAGGGGAAGCTCTGAGATACAGGAGCCAGTATGACTATGGTAAGGAGTCATCTGGTGTCCTCAGAGCAGGTGATTCCAGGCGTACTTCATCCAGCCGCGATGGCTGACGGCAGAATGGGCCACTATCCTGTGGCCGAGGTTCCCTTTGAGTGGGGAGGGGTTGCAGGTTCACTTCGAGTTGCCATAAGCCCCGCCGTGCCAGTCGATTGTCTGCTGGGCAATGATATGGAGCACAATGCTTGGAAGGAGGTGGAATACCGGACTCATACTGAGATGCTGGGTACACCTGATTGGGCCTGTGTGAGTACCAGGTCTGCGGCTGCTCAGGAGGAGAAGTCGCGTGGGTTGGAGCCTGGAACAATGGCCCACCCAGCTGCTGATGAGGGAACATTTCGAGGACAGGAGTAGCCTGCCTCGATGTCCATGCCCCGTGAGACGGATAGGCCACCTGTGGAGGTGGACCCGGAGTCCGCGGAGGAGGACATGGTTCCGTTGGAGGACTTGCCTATCCCCGCTGAGTGGCGAGTGGAAGGAGGACCATCCAGGGAGGAACTGAGCAGGGGACAAAGGGAATGTCCCACCCTCGAGGGTCTGAGGCAACAGGCTGAAGCCCAGGCAGCAGGTAACGAGTCTGGGAACTATCGTGTTTACTGGGAGGATGGTCTCCTCTACAGTGAACCCAGGGCGCCAGTGCACGGATTGTCACGGGCCCTGGTAGTCCCACAGTGTTACCGAGCCTTGCTATTAGAGTTGGCTCATGAGATTCCCTTGGCAGGACACTTGGGTCAGGACAAGACCGTTGCCCGGCTTGTCCCCCACTTTTATTGGCCTCGAATGAGGGTGGCGTCCGACACATACTGTCGGTCGTGCGTGTCATGCCAAGCCAGTGGGGAAACAGGGACGAAGCTGAAGGCTCCCCTGGAACCACTTCCCGTCGTTGGCACCCCCTGTGAAAGGGTGGGCATCGACATTACTGGGCCCCTAGATCCACCTACATCATCCGGTCACAGGTTTATCCTGGTCCTGGTGGATCACGCCACAAGGTATCCAGAGGCAATTCCTCTGAGAACCATTACTGCACCAGTAGTGGCCAAGGCCCTGATGGGGATCTTTACCCGAGTGGGATTCCCCAAGGAAGTTGTGTCTGACAGGGGGACTAACTTCCTGTCAGCATATATGCGGGCCATGTGGAAGGAGTGTGGAGTGACTTACAGGTTCACCACTCCTTATCACCCACAGACCAATGGTCTTGTGGAAAGGTTCAACCAAACCTTGAAGGGTATGATCAGAAGTCTACCCGAAAGCCTGCGGAGGAAATGGGACGTCCTCCTACCCTGTTTGCTCTTTTCCTACAGGGAAGTGCCGCAAAAGGGAGTGGGCTTCAGCCCCTTCGAGCTTTTGTACGGGCACCATGTACGTGGACCTCTCAGCCTGGTGAGGGACTCCTGGGAAAGGTCTCCCCGGAAAGTTCCCCAGGATGTGGTGAGCTACATGCTGGCCTTCCGAAGCCAAATGGCTAAGTTGTGGAAGCAAGCTTCTGACAACTTGGAAGCCAGTCAGGCAGTCATGAAAGCGTGGTATGACCACAACGCTCACCCAGTGGAGTTGGAGCCTGGCCAGAAGGTGTGGGTGATGGAGCCTGGAGAGCTGAGTACCCTCCAGGACCGTTGGACAGGCCCCTATGAGGTATTGGAGAAGAAGGGCAAGTCTACCTATCTGGTGGACGTAAAGACCCCTCGGCATCCGCATCGGGTGTTACATGCCAATCGCCTCAAGCCCCACTACGAGAGGCCCGAAGTCATGTTGGTTATGGTGACTGACGGATCGGAGGAAGAGGACACGGAGCCTCTCCCCGACCTTTTTGCGTCTCAAGAAAAGGATGGGTCAGTGGACGGAGTGAAACTCTCGCCAACCCTGACTCCTGAGCAGCAGGAGGAATGTCGCCAGGTCTTGGGGTCATTCGCTCCTCTGTTCTCCCTTGTCCCGGGTAAGACCCACCTGTGTACCCATGACGTGGACACAGGGGACAGCTCACCTGTGAAGTCAAAGTCTTACCGGCTGTCTGACAAGGTGAAGGCCAGTATCCAAAGCGAAGTAGCTAAGATGCTGGAGCTAGGAGTCATCGAACTATCAAGTAGCCCTTGGTCTAGCCCGGTGGTGTTAGTTCCTAAAGCTGCCCCACCTGGTACCACACCAGAATTGAGATTCTGTGTGGACTACCGAGGACTAAATTCGGTAACCAAAACGGATGCTCATCCGATCCCTCGGGCGGATGAATTGATTGACCGGTTGGGAGCTGCCCAATATCTCAGTACCATTGACCTCACTGCAGGGTACTGGCAGATTCCCATGTCTAATGGAGCCAAGGAAAGGTCAGCCTTCTCCACACCTGATGGACACTACCAGTTTTGCGTCATGCCCTTTGGGCTCAAGAACGCTCCTGCCACTTTTCAGCAGCTGGTGAACACGATCCTCACTGGGATGGAGTCATTCTCTGCTGCTTACTGGGATGACATAGCTGTCTTCAGTAGCAGCTGAGAGGATCACTTGCAGCACTTGCAAGCCGTTCTCCAGGCCCTGGAACGGGCTGGCTTGACGATCAAGGCCAGCAAATGTCAGATTGGACAGGGGTCGGTAGTGTACTTAGGACACTTGGTGGGCCGGGGAACGGTGCAGCCCCTTCAGGCGAAGATTGAGGCAATCATGGCCTGGAAACCCCCCAAGACCCAGACTGAGGTCCGAGCCTTCCTGGGCCTCACAGGTTACTACAGACGATTCGTGAAGGGGTATGGCACTATCGTGGCACCCCTTACAGAACTCACGGCCAAAAAGCAACCCAGGAGAGTCATTTGGACGGAGGCTTGCCAGCGAGCCTTCGACACTCTGAAACAAGCATTGTGTAAAGCTCCAGTCCTGAAGGCTCCAGATTTTTCAAAAGAGTTCATTTCCAGACAGATGCATCCGACATTGGCATTGGGGCGGTGCTATTGCAACTCAATGAAGAGGGTCTGGATCAACCCGTGGTCTTTCTGTCACGGAGACTGCTTCCCCGGGAACAGAGGTGGAGTACCATCGAGCGGGAAGCCTTTGCGGTGGTCTGGGCACTGAAGAAGCTGCGACCATATTTGTTTGGTTCACACTTCCTTGTTCAGACAGACCACCGACCCCTTCGTTGGCTCATGCAAATGAAGGGGGAAAATCCCAAACTGTTGAGGTAGTCTATCTCCTTACAGGGAATGGACTTTCGGGTGGAACACCGGCCCGGAGTTGACCACGCCAATGCAGACGGTCTCTCCAGGTATTTCCGCCTTAGTGTTGAGGACTCCCAAGGGGTTGGGTAGCTCTCCCCACTTTCAGCTGGGGGGGACGCGTGTTAGACCCGTCTGCTTCTGAGAGTCCCCTCACCACTATGATTTCTTTTGTTCCCCTGTACCTCCCAAAATTTGTCGCTTTTTATTTGTCTACCAGGACTTTTTATGTGTTGTCTCATGGGGTTAGATGTTCCTTGACGCCCAGTTGCTCACAAGGTTTATGGCACCTATTTACAAGGCGCCTGGCCCAAACCTGTGGCATTACAAACTAGGGTTGTCAACCTGTATAAATGAACCTAAAATGATGGGCACCCTTTCTTTCTCATGTGAAGTGACTCCCATTGGAGCCTTCATGAACCCTGGCCTCTTGAGGTTTTGGCGCCCTTTGTTTGGCGCGCATTTCTGACAGGAATTCCTTTATTTTCCTCAGGTACACAAAATGGCTGCTCTAGAACCCCAGTACGGTGGCTGTGAGTGTCCTAAATACCCCTCAAGAGTGCCATGTCATTGTCACAGCCAGAGAAGGTTCTAGAACCTTCTGGCTCGTGCCAGTACCCCAGGGCACTGGCTATATAAGGCCCAGACCCTGGCGGCCATTTTAGATTAGAGAGATGATGATGAGATTGATTAGAAGAGATTCCAGACTTGACACCAGATTGACACCTGCCCTGTTGACCCCTGAGGTGGCTGGTAGCGCAGGCAGTAGAGCAGCAAAGGGTTGCTGGCGTTGTGTCTGACTGGCGTTCCAGTCAGCTACGTGAGAAGTGATCTAGCGCCTACAGCGCCTGCCCAGCGAGTACCTCATTGCCCCAAAGACTGTGGCCAGATTTGTGTGCCTCTCCGTCCCCCCGGTGGTGAACTGTGATCGACTTATCGAGTCGCGAGGCGAGAGCAAGCTTGCCGCGACCGCGACCGTCAGCTGTGCCCCCTTCGCGTCAGGTGCCTCTAGAGGGGAGCTCGGACGTCTCCGAGCCCCACCAGCGTAGAGCGCTTCCTGCGCAGATAGAAGGTGAGGTGGTGCGCCGGGGCGGGGAAAGGCCGGCCTTCGTTGGGCGGGACTAGCGTCTGTCACTCCCCAGTGACCCGGGAGCTGTAGCTGTGGGCGGGAACCACCCTGAATGCGGAAGTCGGAGGGAGGTCCGTGGAGCCCCTGAGAGCCCCGTCGCTAACGAGAGGAGTGCTGTGCCCGACTGAATCGTATCTTGAATTGCAGCCGATGTGAGGTGGGCCCGTTTCCTCATAGTGAATGCAGCGTTGTGAAGGAACTGTGAACCGGCATTTATTTGACTGCGCGAAGGTTGTGTGACCTCTCCGGCAGCCCGTTCGTCAGTCTAATGACTTTGAACTGGTGCCGCCTGTGCTCAAGTGTGGCCAAAGCCCGTAGGCGCGCATAGACTTCAACGGCAAAGCAGAGATCCTATCCCGGTGACCGCCGAGTGCAAATGATGTATTTACTGTGTTTCCTTGCCTTCTAGATATACGCGCATACGCCTTGAGTGATTATTAAAGAGTCCCAAACCTTATTTTGTGCTCAGAGAAGCCGTATACCTGGTCATTGAAAACAGCATAAACTGTAAGAGTTATCTTTCCCATTTGAAACGTATTGCAGATGTAATGATTCTAAAGTATTTAATTGGTGGCAGCGATACCAGAAGAAAAATGTGGTTGTTTATTTAAATGAACTGATATTTATTCTGATATTTATTCTGATATTTATTCTGATATTTATTCTGATATTTATTCTGATATTTATTCTGATATTTATTCTGATACTCATTCCTGAAGTTATTCTATTTATTAATACTATTTATTGCCAGAACTGTATGACCAAAAGAAATGTATATGTGCTTTCCCAGTCAACCCTATTTACAACAAAGAACTTTTATATAAAGGAATCTTATTTTTCTACAGCAGTGGTGTGGTGTCCTTCTTTTTGGTGTGGATGTACAAGGAGTTATTATTGGGTCAGAGCCGGCTTAACACTACAGCCTTCACTTGCCTTGTCACTTGAGCCAAGCTACCCCCTTTGTGCTGGGCTTGCCCATCGCAGGTCCAACAACAAGGCTAAACGCACATTAACAGTTCCCCCAAGAGCGCTTTCCACACGCAAGTTAGGGGCATACATGGCTTTCCTAGGTAACATTCCTCTAGAGGATATATGTAGAGCAGCCACATGGACCACCATACATACATTCACCAAACACTACTGCGTGGATGTACACTCCAAACAGCAAGCTGCTGTAGGACAGGCTGTTCTCAGAACTCTTTTTCAGACTGCTGCAGCTGGCACGGGTAACCACCGCTAAGGAGGAAACTGCTATTTCTTCTATGCACAGATATGAATTCAGCAGCCCACATGCCTCGAACGGAATATGCTACTTACCAGTATGCATCTGTTCTTGGCATGTAGGGCTGCTGACATTCATATCGCCCTCCCTCCTCCCCGGTGCCTGTCTCAGCTGTACCACTCAGAATTCATATCTAGCATGGGCATCAATTACTGTATTATACTCCATCTCTGCCACAATGGCGAAAAACAATCTGAGGATGGAGAGGATGCCCATGCGCACTGTAGTCCAGGGGAGGAACCACCTATCTCGTGATACTTCGAAGACTCTTCCAGGACAACAATGTGCAATCATCCGGACCCAACACTAGGCGGCAATCTATGCACAGATATGAATGTCAGCAGCCCTACATGCCAAGAACAGATGCATACTGGTAAGTAGCATATTCCATATATGCTCATGCAGTTATACACACACATGTAGTATAGTACATCCTGCCATAGTGCTATAAGGCCTGCTGAAGGAGGGGACTTGCCTATACTGCATGCCGTGTCTGCAGCCATGGCACACAGGGCTGTGTGCCATGTCATGTTTTCATTTTTGTCTGCACTAAGACACGCAGCCTGCAATGGCAGTCTACATGGGTTGTGGAGAGGAGTCCCTTAGAATGGCACAATTCATGCTGCAGCCCTTAGGGACCCTCTCTAGTACTCTAGTGGGTGCTAAAGGTATTGCCAATTTGGGTACAATTGCACAGTTTAGGGAGGGAGATCTAGCACTGGACACCTGATTAGCAGAAAGCAAGTGCACTTTCTGTCAAAATTGCATTGTATACCAGACAAAAAGTTGGGGTGACTTCGTCAAAAATTGGCATTTTGCAACACAAGGTTGATAAGATCATCTGTATACCAACCATCAAGCCTAGTGTGGATGTGAGATTCCATATTATTAGTATGCTCACTCATTAAATATCTATAGTAGGGGTTGTCAAATAATTGTCTTTCTGCTTACTGATATCCTTACTTGCTAAGAAGCACAACATTGCATCCTCCATCTCATCATTTCATGGCGCTTAGTCACTAATCCATTAAGAAAATGTATTTTATGCTTTGACATACTTCCACAACCATTCTCTTATTGTGTGTATGTGGCATGAATATCATTTCATTTCAACTTCTTAAACCATGATATCATGCTATCATCGGGTGCAGCGGTACAAAAATATGTTTTAATGGAATTGAATGTCTTTGAATAGAAGTCAAGATTACTGTTCTATCCCTGTCATGATAACAGGGGGCTATTGAAAGCAAGAGATTTGGGCGACAGATAGGGACTTCCAGCGCACACTCAGACACAGACGCACTCAGAGAGACACACTCAGAGACAGACTCTTCATCCTCCTCCTTTTCTTTCCCACAACTATTTTTCCTGTTTTCCTTTTCTTCCAGAGATTTCCTCTCCTTATTCAGCTCTTTCATGTATCACTTGTGGAACCTCACCAACAATTTTAGTGAGAGTTAATTGTAGTGACTGGTTTGCAAGTTATCTAAAGCTCAGCCATGATTTTTAGGTGGTTAGTAGAAAGATGAGCAATTCTCTTCTCTGGGATGCTCGAGGATGTGGTGTTTGGAAGGGTCATATATGAAGGTGGATTATGTCTAATACAGCTCTATCTTATTCTACGATACCTTAAGTGCCACAGCATTTACAAAATAAATAAATTAATATTGAGAATAGATATTTATTTTATTAGTTGTACATTTTGCCCTATATTAACAGGTATTCCAAACTGCTAGTGAGAAGATTGAAGCTGAAGGCCTGTTGACGCTGCAGAATATGACAGCATGTCTATCCTGCTCCGTGGTTGGGTCAGATGCAGAAGACCTTCTGGACTCTTTCTTGGATAGTGTTTTACAAGGTACACCTACTCAAGGTAGAGGTTATACAAGTAGGTCAGTAAATGCACAACGTCTGTCATCCCTACCACCTTCCTCTTATTACCTCTTGGATTACCTCTTGGATTACCCTAGGACGGGAACAGAAGCACCTGCCAAAAAGGTAAACAATCCAGACATTCAAATGCAGGCTTGCTCCCCCTGCATCTAAGCCCTGCTCCTCTTATTGTCCTTCTTGGCTTTCTTCTTCAGTGTCTTTTCTTCTGCAGAACAGATTTATAGAACCCAGAACTTGTTTAATGTTGTATTTCAAAACTGTGTGGTGCTTGTGGGGTAAACAACTATTTTTCCAAATTTCCTAAGTTTCCTTGAATTCCCTTGACTCCATAATTGAGGGTTTGAGATGCGGGCATTATTCTGTATTGTTTTTCTAGTTGACCATTGAGCGTCCATGTCAAAGGCGCTTGCATGTGCGCTCTCACTTTACTCAGGAGAAAATGTGATCCAGTGGTTAAATTGTTGAACTGGGTCCCTGTACACTGGAGTTCGAATCCAATCTTCAGCACTTGGCCAAAGCAATTCTATGTATCTCTGAGCAACCATTTCAAATCCTTGCACCTGAAATGGTAGCTATGAGCAACATAATTATTTAATGTAATGGAAATATGTAAATCAAAAACTGTTCTGTGTTGTTTAATTCTATCCTAATTATGTGTTGGCAAGTCTATCCATCAGATCCTGATTTCTCCAACTCAGCCTCAACTTGACCCTGGACCCAATATGCTGTGCGCACAGCACCTCATGTTTGAAATGATCCTGCTACAAAAACGTTGTCTTTAAACTCCTCTGCTGATCCGTTCAGTTAGGGCTGCTCTGTTCAGCTAGGCCTAAGCTATAGCAAATTACTAAAAGTACATACATTCTTGTACGAGCATCTGTGACAGCTTCATTTAAAAAATATATTCGTCCCACCACGCATTTTGGCATAATATTTTCAGTATGCGGTGCTCCAGTTAAGTTTTATATGTTGGTGGACAATAATTTGATTATATGGAACAGGTTTTTTGTAGGCCCAGGTCCCTGTTTGCTTACTTTTTTCTGGACAGGACCTACCCTGGGGCAGGAGTGGGTGTTGAGCATGAAGAGGTGATGCTGATATGGCCCATCTTCTGTGGCAGTCCCAAGATGACATGTAGGTCTTGTAGCAGGGATATGCCTGAGATGTTTCCTGGGTTCTAGTCCTAGTGCCTTAGCCTTGCATGCTCTTGTGGTTTTGGAGACTTCACAGCAGCCAGAGCGTCTGCCTCCAGAGCGCGGGATTATGGTTTTATCCCGGAGGCTGGCGGCAGCCCGGTCAGCACCATGTCACTCTAGGCAATAGCTCACTTAATCTCCCTGACGGCCCCCAGCGCTTTGACACCTTAAGGGGTGATATGTTAGGGCTTTACAAAGATCTGGTTACTTTTCCCTTGCTATGCTGTCAGTCTATCCCATGGAGAAACCTTATGCCATACTTGTTGCTTCAAGAGAAAGCGCACCTTTGTCTAGGGGCTGCATCAGACATGGTCCCCTGCCTTCCATGCTCAGAATGTAAAATCAGACATTGGAAAGTGTGATTCAGGGAAGCTGGACTTTTAGTTTCAGAATTATTGAGCCTTGATGTGTGTTTTAAAAAAAAACACATTTTTTAATAAGTGTTCTCTGCGTATAGTATTTTTCTGATAGATACATCTGCCGTGTGGATTCCTCACCTTGTGAATACCCCTTGCGTCAGCAACATTCGGAAATTCTTTTTTCGTAGCCTCGCGCCGACGTGGACTCCTGACGTCATAGAGACACGACCTCGCTCGCGACTCCGCTGACGTCACCGACGCCTATAATAGGCCCACGCCGGCGTGATGACATCAGTTCCCTTTTTTCCGTGTCGTCGACGCTAACGGTTTCGGGATACTCTGTAGCCTTAGTACATTGTTACTTCGTTTCTTCGTTTTCTCCAATTCTCAGATATTGTCATGTCGACAAAGAAGACCGGTTTAAAGCCTTGCAGAGAATGCGGGAAGATGATGTCCGTTACGGACCCTCACCAAGACTGTATCTGGTGTTTAAGCTCGGATCATGACGTTGATGATTGTTCATCTTGTCAAAAGATGAATCCGAAGGCTCTTCGTGAGAGGGAATCTAAACTTCTTGTTGCCAAACTTAAAGCAAGTAAGGTTAAAAGATCCTCAAAGCATCCGAAGAAGTCGAGGTCGAGATCCAGGTCAAGGTCTCGAGAGGCGTCGTCCTCGAAGTCATCATCCGGTCATGCTTCCGGTTCCCACAAGAAGCATAAGAAGAGGAGACACGGATCACGTCATCATTCCAGATCAAAGTCTCCCAAAAGGATGAAGTCGAAAGTGATTCCTCCTCATGAGTCGGTAGGTGAGGCTTCACCTTCGGAGTCGGTGGTTCCATATGACCAACTTGTCGGAGAAGCAGGGAGGCTCAACTGGCTAGAAGAGCCAGGTTTTTAGTTGTTTTTGGAATTTCATGTGATCGGGCTCCAGCCTCAACTGGATGGGGAGGGAATTCCATGCTTCTGGGGCAGTTTTACTGAAGGCTCTATCTCCGTTTCTAACTGTTCGAACTTTGGGTATGGAGAGAAGGGCTTTGTTGGAAGAGCGTAGCGTCCTGCATGGGACGTGGGCCTTGAGCTTGTGTTCGAGATAGACAGGTCCACAACCATTTACAGCCTTATGGACTAAGCAGCAGAGTTTGACCTTTATACGTGATTGTATTGGGAGCCAATGCAGAGTCCTGAGGCAGACTGCTGAGGGGGTCCGAGGGGGTAAATCTAGTACTAGCCTGGCAGCAGTGTTTTGGAGGACCGGTAATCGATTCAGTAGTGTTAGGTTGATGGCTGAAAAAAGAGCGTTTCCATAGTCCATCCGGTTAACAATGAGTCCCTGTTCCAGGGGCATGCGCGCTGAAAGTGGGATCCATTTAAAGATCTTCCTCAGACTTCGCATCTGGACATAGCTATTTCCCACTGTTTTCCTGATATGTTCGGACATGGTCAACTTATCGTCTAATATTACTCCTAGATTCCTAACAGAGGGCTTGGGGGCTGGACAGGGACCGAGGAGGACTGGCCACCAGTCTGATGACCAAATTTGGTCAGCTTTACCGAAAAGCATAACCTCAGTCTTTCCAGCGTTCATCATGAGGTAGTTTCTGGTCATCCATTCTTGTATACTGATCATACAGTTTTTAAACCTACATTTTATGTCATCAGGGTTTTGGTTGATAGTGACGAGGATTTGGGTATCGTCAGCGTAGGATACAGTTCCAAACCCATAATCTCTGATGATCTTCGCCAAGGGGGAGACATAAATATTAAAAAGGGTCGGGCTCAAAATGGATCCCTGTGGGACACCTTTGTCATTTTCATAAAAAACAGAGGTGTGGGAGCCTAGTTGGACCCTGGATCGCCTATTGCCAAGATAACTTGACAGCCATTGGAGTGCGGCGCCTTCGACACCAATCTCAGTAAGACGCTCTAGCAGAACGCGGTGCGAGATGGTGTCGAAGGCCGCAGACAGGTCTAGCAGGATCAGTATAGCTGACTTTTTTGTGTCCAGGGACAGTCTTATATTGTCCACGACCTCCAGCAGGGCCGTTTCAGTGCTGTGGAACGCCCTGAAGCCGGATTGAGATGGATCGAGGAGTTTATTGGACTCCAGGTGGGCGATGAGCTGTTTATTAATTAGGGCCTCCATGACTTTTCCAAAAAGTGGTAAAAGGGAAATGGGTCTGTAGTTTACAGGTTGATCCGGGTCAGCCGTGGGTTTCTTTAAGATGGGCTTGATTACTGCTTCCTTCCAGTGATTAGGGACAACACAGTGCTGTAGCGAGTAATTAAAAATGTTAGTTAGGATGGGGATCAGAGCTAGGGAGATTTTTGATATAACTTGCGGGGAGGCAGGATCTCCCGGTGCTCCAGATTTCATTTTCAACAAGATTTGGTTCACCTCTTTTTCTGACAAGGGTGAGAACTGTTTTAGCATGGTAGAGTGATTATTAAGGATGTTATGCCTATTAGCGCAAGGGGTGGTGGTTTCACCTTTTGTCGTTGACTGAGGGAACCGTTTGTGAATATCATTAACTTTCTCATGAAAGTAAGAGGCTACAGATTCCACCCAGTCCTTGGTATCGGGGGGCGCCTGCTGCGTTCCTGAAGGAGTAGTGAATTCCTTAACAATGTTAAAAAGTTCTCTTTGTGAGTTAGTTGCAAGAGTAATCCTGTTGCCTAGGTAGACTTTTTTTGCCTTGGCAATGTTCTTCATATACTGCCGATGTGCAGATTTATATGATTCCCTTTCTTGATCACTTTTTGTGCGTCGCCATTTCCGTTCTGCCATCCTAGTGGAGTATTTTGTTTGCTTCAACTCTGGCGTAAACCAGGGTGAATTGTTTTTTGGAGGTTTGGTTTCACGCAAGGGTGCTATGTCATCTAATGCAAGCGTGATGGCCGATTCAAGATTCACGGCGGCTAGGCTAGGGTTGGTGCATTGGGAAATGGTAGGAGGGGAAAATTGCGGCAAAAGCGGACATGGTGATTTTGTTCCATGGTCTGCTTTTTTTCAGCTTGGCTGGGCGGTTTGCCGGGGCCTGAGAACCATTTATTTAAACACATTTTTATTGATTTTGTGCAAACATCATACAGTCACGCTCCATATGTATCTCTATCATCATGATGCACATTAATGCAGCGTCTTTAACATCCCCAACTAGCGAAGCCCTATCTGCCATTTCCCACCTCCTCCACTACCCCCACCCCCCCTCGTCAGTGTGCCCTCTACTGTCCCTCCTGCGGCATGTCATAAACCTTTCTGGAGGCAGCGGGTGACTTCTCCTAAACATTTCCAGTCTCGGCACCCCAGCTAAACGGGAGTCCAGGCGCTGTTCAAAACAGTGTACGTTACCCATTCCGTCCTCAATCGTATTTGGCACATGCAATCCATCTTCGCTCGCTGCTGGCTGTGCGGCCTAGCGCCCCGCCTCCTCCACCAGTGCCCCCGCGCTCTCTACCCCCGTTGTCCCCTCCTGACTCGCCAGCGCGCCGGCCTCACCACCCCCAACAACTTCTGAAAGAGACTGTAGGTCCGTCACTAGCGCGCTCCATGCCCTGGCCGCATCTAGCGCTTTATCGTTAGCGGTGCGTCTAGCTAATTGCAATCTAAGAGACCCTTCACTAGTAGCCCATTGTAGGAAACACCCCCGCCATCTCAGGAAGCTAGGCCCCCCCCTAGATTTCCAATGCAGTGTGAGTTCCCTCTTGGCCAGGATTAACCCCAGGTCGAAAAATTTGCTGGTAATCTTCGTGGCTGGAGTATGCGGAAACCAGAGTAAGAGGCAAGTCCCCATGTCCGTGTCGATCTGGCGTCCCGTGACCGCATTCAAGCAAGACAGAACTTCAGCCCAGTAAGTGCCAAGCCCCGCGCACGACCAGAACATGTGCCCAAAGTCAGCACCCTCCGTAGCGCAGCGAGGACATACCGAATGCGCGCCTCCAAAGACCCGTTGGATTTTGGCCAGCGTCCAATACGCCCTATGTAGAGTGAAGTACTGAACCAGTTGGAACCTAACATTGCGAGTGCCCTTCCAGGCCCTACGTACAAGCTGAGGCCAGGTCGTCTCTGGTATCTGCCGACCGAGGTCACCCTCCCAGCGCTCCCGCAGCTTGTCTAGGGGAGGAGGTCCATCTAGCGCCAGTCTCCGGTATAGGCAGGTGATGGCCTTATAAGTGCCAGCTGCCATCACAACGTACTGGCAGCCCAGCGACGTAGGAGGTTCCACCAGCCCCATCCTCCAGCGCTTCTGGATCCCAGTCACTAGAGCCGCATGGAGCAAGAAGTCACCCCTCGGGAGATCGAAGGCCTCTTGCAGGTCATGAAACGACAACAGGGCACCATCCCTATACAAATCCCCTATCATGTGGACCCCGCGATCCTCCCAGGTGGCCAGCGCCGACCAGTCCCCACCATGCGGGAGGGCGGTACACATGCCCAAGGGGATCTCCGGCGCATATGGAATGTGACATCCCGCCCGCTTGTGGCTACGAAGCCAGCACTGGCGAAGGGTGCGCTCCTCCAGAGTCAACTGATCCAGCCGAAGCCCTTGTTGGAGCACGATGAAGGACCGGACATGGCGCTGCATAATCCGACCCTGCGGGCCGTCCGGGCCTCTAAACTCCCGCGCCACAGCTTACGTGAGCCACTGTAGCTGCGCTGCCAGATAATACCACTCAAAATCCGGTACCGCCAGGCCGCCTTCTTCCCGGGACCTAAGCAAGGTATTCAAAGCTACACGTCTCCTGCCAGAGCCCCAGATAAACCCTATCACCATTGACCGCAGCATCCGGAAAAAGGAGATCGGGATCCACACCGTCAGCGTGCGAAAAAAATAAAGCAGGCGCGGAAGGACCAGAATCTTCAGCAGCGCTATTCGTCCGGCCACAGACAGCGGGAGAGTCCGCCAAAACCCCATACTGCCTCTGATGCCCCTCAGGGCTCTGCCCACATTCCCCTCATGTAGGAGCGAGTGGGTATGATAAATGTGCACTCCGAGGTATGGCAGGCAATCTGGTTCCCAGCGCAATCCCTCAAGCTCCACAGGCTGGACACAACGGAGGGTTAAGGGGAATAGACGGTTCTTAGACCAGTTAACACGGAGCCCCGACAAGTCCCCGAACTCTCGGAGCAAGGCCCGCGCACTCCGCACCGACGCTTCCACATCGGCCAAATACAGCAGGAGGTCTTCGGCATACAAGGAAATATAATGCGAAACGCCGCGCAGTGACACCCCCTCATAGTACCGACCTTGTCGGGCCCATGCTGCCAGGGGTTCAATCGCCAAGGCGAAGAGGAGCGGGGACAAAGAGCAACCCGGTCGGGTGCCTCTTTCCACCGAGCATGCCACAGATATTGAGCGGCCCGTGCGGACCCTAGCAGTAGCGGACTCATACAACAACCGCGTCCAGCGGACGAAACCGTCCCCTAACCCGAACCGAAGAAGCACGCAGAACAAATATGGCCACTCCACACTATCGAACGCCTTTTCGATATCTACCGAGAGCGCGGCCGCACCCGCGGGGCCCTCCCCCTCAACTTCCATGACCCTTAGCAGGCGCCGTATACACGTCGAGGTGTTCCGGGTGGGGATGAAGCCCGACTGGTCCGGGTGTACCAGAGAGCACATATGGACAGATAACCGCGTGGCCAAGATCCTGCTCAGCACCTTATAGTCCACAGTGAGCATCGAGAGCGGGCGATACGCCGTTCTAGCCGTGGGAAGCCCGCCCTTCTTCAATAACGGCACTATAATCGCCTCCCTTGTCGACAGCGGCAACCTGCCCCGCTCCCACGCCTCTCCATACACCTGATGTAGTTGGGGTGCCAGGAGATCAATATATGCGGCGTAGAACTCAACCGGGAGGCCGTCACCTCCCAGCGTTTTCTTTCTGGCCATGTGTTTCACCGCCGCTCTGATCTCCCCCAGTGTGATAGCTGCACCCAACTCAGTGCCCTGCTCCGAATCTAGCCGCGGTAACTGAGCCTCATCTAGGAAGGCATCCAATCCAGCCGGTTGCGCCGACAGTCTGCTCCGATAGAGTTCCGAATAATAAGCCAGAAACTGATCGTTGATTTCCTGTTGTGAATGAACCAATTCCCCGGTCGGAGTGGTCAGCGACAGTATTGGCGTACCCCTAGATTGAGGGTTGGCCAGCCACGCCAACAGCGATCCGACCCGGTCCCTCTCAGCGTGTGCTCGGACCATGTACTCCCGGTAATCATGGCAGCGGAGCCTCTCCACTTGGGCAGCAACTCGCTCTCGAGCCGCCAACACTTCCTCCCTATTGCCCCCCTCCGCGTGGCCATCCCTCTCCGCCTGCCGCAGTGAGGTTTCCTCCCGCTCAACATCAGCCAACAGTGTCCGAGGCACCCCCGCCGAGGACGAGAGGCACGCGCCTCGTATCACCACCTTAAAGGCGTCCCACTCGATCGCTCGAGCGGTCGCAGTACCCGAGTTCTCCTGGAAGTAGCGCTCAATGCACTCCTGCACTTCAGCGTGAAATATCGGGTCTTCCAGCGCCAGCGAATATAACCGCCACGTGGGGACCGGCTGCCGCTGTCTGGACCAGAGGACCGTAAGTAAGCAAGGGTTGTGATCCGAGATGGTCCTCGCCAGGTATTCACTGCTGCGCATGAGTTCCTGGGCCCCAGACGAACAAAGAATAGTGTCGAGGCGCACATGTAGATCATGAGGCGTGGAATAAAACGAATAGTCCCTATCGGCGGGGTGATGCGTCCGCCAGGCGTCCAAGAGCCCCCATTGCTCTTGCCAGTCCCTCCGAGCCTTGGCCACCCTGCGCACTACTGACTGAGCCAGCGGAGGGTGGGAACGGTCTATCTCCACATCCACCACCGGGTTAAAGTCCCCCCCCATGAACACCGTGCCCACTAACATAGGTGCCAACCTCCTCGACAGCGCGGAGAAGAACGCGGCCTGATCAAAGTTTGGAGCATAAACGCAGCAAAGCGTAACATCTCGGCCATCCAACCGCCCTAATACTGCCACAAACCTCCCATCCGAGTCCACCCTCGTCGTCAAGGGCTGAAAGGGGATACCTGCCCGCACCCAAATCAACACCCCTCTAGCATGAGCAGAATAGGTAGTATAGAAGAGTTGCCCCCTCCATCGCCGCTGCAGCGCTTGCCCCTCTGCCATGTTAAGTGCGTCTCCTGCAGAAAAGCCACCTGAACCCCCCTGCGCACTAGGTATGCATGCACTTTGTATCTCTTCCTCATGGAGTTGAGCCCCCGCACATTCCAGGTAACACACTTCAGTTCCAATCTAGCCGCCATCGATAGGTCCATATCGGAGTCCAATCCCTGACAACCCCAGCGGCACACTGACAATCCCCTGTAACCTGTAACAACCCCAACCAGCCCCAAACCCACCCACCCCCAGAACAGGCGCCAAACAGTTGTTACCCATCCAAACCCTACCCCCGTAAACGAGGGAAACTCTGGGAATTACCAGAGACTCACAAGATATGTGAGATCGAGGAGGTGGCTCCACACCAGCCGGCCGGACAGCCAGAGACCCACCACACCATGATAGGCCGATCCCGACTAAGAATTGACCACCCCCCAGCAGCACCACCTCTCCACCAAAGAGACCAGGGCCCCTGCGTACTCCGGCACTACCCCAATAAAGCAGATGAAAACGTCAGTCCCAGCACCCCAGATTGCAAGACCCCATCAACCCCAGCAATGCAATCCCCACAGGCCGAGCACACCCCCTTACTGTCCTCCGCTCAGCTTCCTCCCCAGGGTCCTTGTCCGAGCCCCCATCCGATCCTCCTGGCTCCGCCTCATCAGAGCCCAACCGGGAGCCCGAGTCCACCGCCGGAGTCTCCGTCACCACTCCAGAGATGATCAACACCGCTTGAAGGGCGGCCTGCCTCTCCAGGTCCGTCTGCGACGACGATGGGGACCGCCTGTTCTGCTCTCGCCTCCGGTTACGCCTGCTCCTGCGTGGTTTCGGCCGGTCCTCCGTGGCCTCCGTCAAGGTCCTGTGCCATCTTTGCCTGCTCGGTACCGCTCCAACCACTGCCAAGCGTCGTCCGGTGTGTCGCAGAACGTCGCTACTCCATCCACCAGCACCTTCAGGCGCGCCGGGAACAGCAAAGAGTACTGCACCCCCTCGTCGCGGAGAGCTCTCTAGACAGCGACGAATGAGAAGCGGCAGCGCTGGACCTCCTGGGAATAGTCGGGAAATATAGACACCGAGGCGTTGTCCACCTTGTACGGGCCAGCCGACCTAGCCTGCCTCAGGATAATGTCCCGGTCTCTGAAATGTAGCAGCCGGGCTAGCACTGGTCGGGGGGAACGGCCCGGGGCTGGAGGGCGGGCCGGGACCCTAAGAGCCCTTTCCAGGGTGTAGAAGTGTGTCAGACCCTCAGGGACCACCACATCACGCAGCCAGTTCTCCAGATACGAAACCATGTCGCCCCCTTCGACATTTTCGGGCAGACCCATCACTCGGATATTATTGCGCCTGTTGCGCCCTTCCGCGTCAGCCGCTCTCCTCTCCAGATGCTGCACCCTGCGTGCTAGGTCCTCCAATGTGGCGTCCAACGCTTTCTGGGCCGGTTCAAGCGTCTCTAGCACCAGCTCCGCAGCCTTGACTCGGTCAGCGAGCTTGTTGTGGTCCGCCTTCAAGAGGCCAAGGCCCGTGGAGACCTGAGCGATGTCCTGGCGCATCGCCTCTCTCGTGTCCCCTATGGCCTTGAGGATCTGGTCCATCTGTTGCTGTTGCAGCCCTGTCGCCTGGCCATCCGTCGGCCGCAGTACATGGGCCTCAAGAGAGTCTTCAGCCTGGTCTGGCGGCACCGCGCCCGCTCCCTTCCGTGGCTTCCCCATGGAGAGTCACCGGCTCTCGCACTTATGCCAATCGCCGAAGGTCCGTCCCGATGCGTGCTCCGGGTGGTGATGGGGGGCCGCCGTCCCGCAGCCCGACCAAGCAGGGGGCTGGGACCGCACACACAAAATGTTTCCAGGAGGCACAGTTGGGCCCCAGACACTTGGCGCTCCAATGGGGTCTCTCCCGCGCTAGGCCCCACGGCCGTCAGCGGGGTCCGCCAGTGACGCTAGGCCGCTCCGGCCCCCCGGAGATTGCCAGGATACCCAGATGGCAGATCCCGGGAGAGCACCAACGCGCCCCCTGGCCCCCACTCGTGTGCAAGAGGGCCGCGCAAGAGGGCCAGCAGTTCTCCCAGATCTCGGGGTTCAGTGGCGTAGGCACCAAAACACCACCACCCGTGTCCACACTGGGCTAAGGGCGGGGCCCCCTCAGGCTGATCCTGGGTACTCCGCTAGTTCGGTGGCCTCCAGTCGCCCAGCACCACCACTGTGTCCCCAGCAGGTCAGGCGCCTCTCCTAGCTCCGAGGCGGCTCCACTCCCCAGTCGGGCTCCGCGGGTCCGGTGCGCCAGTCGCCAGTCGTAAGGTAGAGCGGCGCCTCTAAGGGGCAGTCCCGACGGGACCGCCGTGTTCAGGGCCCCCTCCGGGACCGCTCCACTCCTCAGCTCCGAGGCGATGACGCCACAGCCCCCTCTCGCTGGTGCCTCTGTTTGTCGCCGCTGGCCAGTCGGGATCACCAGCGCGCTGCCCCCAGCTCCAGGCGCCTACGTCCGTCCCCGCCAATGGGGCGAGTCCCGGGTTACTCCGTCCTCCGGTCTCCCACGGGGATCTGGTCTCCAAGCGACCCCTCCGCAATCGAGGCCGGGGATCAGCGGTTCGTAGTAGGCCCCGGCAAGATGGCCGGCCGCCGCAGTCCAGGCGCCCTTTGATGTGCGGATTTCAAGGCAGCCGCAGGTCCCTGCTCGTGACTGATCGACGCCGGGGTGCTCCGCGTCGGTCAGGAACCACGCCTGGTCAGCGGTGCCGCCGAGGGGGTCCTCGGTCAGGATAAATACCGAGATCGACCCGGAGCTCAGGGCTCAGGCGACCATGCTCGGCAGCGTCGAAGCCACGCCCCCCTGAGAACCATTTATAGCGAATTTTATGATAAAATGGTCTGTCCAGAGGACTGGGTCAGTCTGTATAATCGTTACCCTAGGAGAGTTGGTGCATACAAGATCGAGAGTGTGGCCGGCTATATGGGTTGGACCAGTGGGAAGTAGACATAATTGTTTAGCCTCAAGACTAGTAGTTAGATCTATCGTATGAGGGTCGATGCTTTGTTCGAGATGGTAATTAACATTTCCTAGAAGAAGAAAGTTTTCCGCAGCAAGGGCATAGGGCGCTATCGCTTCCACTAATCTCTCAGGAAAATGAGCCTTAGATCCAGGGGGCCTGTAAATAAGGGCTATCTTCCATGATTCTTTATTGTTCACAGTCATAGTAGCAATGAGCATCTCACCCCAACATTCGAGGTAGGAGTCATTTATATAGACTTTTATAGATGACTTATTAATTATAGCTGTTCCACCCCCTTTTTTATTGCCAGGGCGGTCAAGTCTGTATATTGTATACGCTGGGGGCAGAGCTATTGCAATGTCTGGCGCGGACGACTCCTGTAGCCAGGTTTCTGTAACAAACAACACGTCTGGTTTGACAGAGTCCAGGAGCGCCCAGATTTGTAGTGAGTGTTTGGCCATTGATCTTGCATTGCAATAGAGACAGAGTAGGTTAGGCTGAGGCTTCGGGCATGGTTGGTGTTACGGGATTTCAGCACTTTGATAGATGTTGGTTTCGGTTGAGAGCTAGAGAGCTGAACTGTTGAAAGTGGCAGCTTCACTGGATTAAGGCTATGTAACTCTAAATTTGAGTACCTGATGATGCCCATGTCGAGGTGTAGTTTGAAGTGGGTTGCTAGCCGAGAACGGGGAGAGACGGGCAGGGTGTCTGGCGTCTGGAGTCGGCCGGGAGCGGACGGGCGCAGACGGGCTTGCCTTCGGCGCGCCGCGGCTGCGCGCTTCCGCTCGGCACACTGGGTTATGTAGGGCCAGTGGGCGGGACCGCAAGCGTGTGGCTGAAGCTTGGACCGCTGACCCTGCTAATTCCAGAGAAAGCGACACACCCAAGATGGTGTAGACCCCTCCGCGCAAACGGCACAAGCCGCGACGGAACAGGGGGCACCGTAACTCAGGTAAGCAGCAAACAGTTATAGTGGAGTGCAACAATTTAAACGTCAAGTGCAGCAATTTTAAAAAACTTTAATAATCAACGCTGTGCAGGACGATGTGCAAAATTAGCAATTTTAGCAGCAAGATAGTTTGGGATGTATATCAAAGATTTTAAGAGTTAAAAATCAATTGAAAAGCAGTTTTAAAATAGCGTGAGCAGCCTTGATCCTCAAGGTCGGATCAAAGGGATTCTTGCCTGCGCGCGTCCGCTCGGCGCACTGGGTTATGTAGGGCCAGTGGGCGGGACCGCAAGCGTGTGGCTGAAGCTTGGACCGCTGACCCTGCTAATTCCAGAGAAAGCGACACACCCAAGATGGTGTAGACCCCTCCGCGCAAACGGCACAAGCCGCGACGGAACAGGGGGCACCGTAACTCAGGTAAGCAGCAAACAGTTATAGTGGAGTGCAACAATTTAAACGTCAAGTGCAGCAATTTAAAAAAACGTTCGTAATCAACGCTGTGCAGGACGATGGGCAAAATTAGCAATTTTTGCAGCAAGATAGTTTGGGATGTATATCAAAGATTTTAGGAGTTAAAAATCAATTTAAAAGCAGTTTTAAAATATCGTGAGCAGCCTTGATCCTCAAGGTCGGATCAAAGGGATTCTTGCCTGTGCGCGTCTCGGCGCACTGGGTTATGTAGTGCCAGTGGGCAGGACCGCAAGCGTGTGGCTGAAGCTTGGACCGCTGACCCTGCTAATTCCAGAGAAAGCGACACACCCAAGATGGTGTAGACCCCTCCGCGCAAACGGCACAAGCCGCGACGGAACAGGGGGCACCGTAACTCAGGTAAGCAGCAAACAATTATAGTGGAGTGCAACAATTTAAACGCCAAGTGCAGCAATTTTAAAAAACGTTCGTAATCAACGCTGTGCAGGACGATGTGCAAAATTAGCAATTTTAGCAGCAAGATAGTTTGGGATGTAGATCAAAGATTTTAGGAGTTAAAAATCAATTGAAAAGCAGTTTTAAAATAGCGGGAGCAGCCTTGATCCTCAAGGTCGGATCAAAGGGATTCTTGCCTGCCTGCCTGCTGATCCTCATGTAAAGCGCTCTGATACCTCCGGGTCTAGCCAGTGCTATATAAAACTTTGCAAATTAAAATGAAAGGGTTACAAGATTTTGACCCTCTTCAAGTCAGGACCACATTAGAAGGGTTACGGAGCAATAATAGGCTTTAAAAGACACATTGACATAGGCACTCCAGACTCATGAAAATTAACTCTCAACCTGATACTTTGTATTATTCCCCTAAAGTGTAGAACTTGTGTGCCTAGTCCCCAAGATGACAGGCCTCTCTTTGGCCACATCACTAACACCATAAGATTCTTACGCACGCCTAATTTGCAAAATCCTCCGCAGCTGGGGCTGCTGCATCCCAAAATTCTTGGCACATTCTTTGGATAACGTTTTGTGAGACATGTTGGGCTTCCAGCTGTACTGCTGATTGTTTTGTCCCCTGCATTAGGTACTGCCTTCTCCTCTGGTGTTCCACATTTAGGTTAGAACCTGCCCACAAGGCTTGTGCTTAAGTTCTTATTTTACCGGTGTCTAAATGTTGGTTTACCGGGTCACTGTCCCGTCAACTGTGGCTCCAGTGCAGCTGCAGACTTTAATAGGCACAGGATGTGCCCAGGCCAGATCATTCACAAGAGTGAGTATTTGCAGGTGGCTCCTTGTTTGTCTTCACTTGCTACCTTGTAAATTATATTAATGACCTTCCTAATCTTATGCTTCAACTTGCATGTTATCCTGCCACTTGAGGCCCAGCAATAAGAACTCAACTCCTCATGTTGGAAGGTGGGTTCCAAGATGACTGTGGTCCTCATGAGTACCTGTCAGAGGATTCTTCTCTAAAGCCACAGTGATGCTATATATTGTTGAAATAACTCTGCTTCACAAAATATGCTTACAGCAAGCTGACTGGCCCTGTGATCAAAAACTGAGGAGGGCATTGTCTACCTTCTCCCGTATTTCAAGCTGCGCAGCGCAGCTCCTGAGCGTTTTAGTGTTGATCACTCTCCGGTGAAAGGTAAATTTGTAGCAAGTAGCACTGGCGTAGCATTAGATCAGCGGTGGAGGAAGAGGTGTAGGGCCTATTATCTGGGGGAAGTGAAGATTAGCTTGCACTCAATAACAATAACAACCTGCTGGGCAATATCACACTATTTGGTGGCTGAAACAACACTCTTTTCCCCCAGCAAATAATTACATTACCGGGCATATGCTGTTGAAAATCACTACTTGGAATTCTCCAGAACCCTCTTCATTAGGCTGAATTTCTTGGAAGCATCTTCACACGGGAAGCACTGTTGAGCAGTCCTGAGAATGCTATGTGTGTCTCCAATGGAGCGACTGAGGCCAGATCCCTAGAGCTGATATATGGAGCACTTTATGGAGTCCACTGAGAAGCGACAGGCTTAGCCCATGCAGGCCCGGTTAAACAAAAAATGGTGTATCCATCAAGGTATGGCATAGTAGCAAACATTGTACAACCAGCCACTGTATCATCATAACTGCCACCTCCGGGAGACACGAAAATAAAAGTTAAGTGTAATACTTGGGCAGGATACAGGCCCAGGACACATGTAGACTCTGCAGGAAGTGACTGAAAAGTAGCCATTGAATCAAATGCCCCTTACCCTTAGGCATGCCCTTTTTGCAACATTGCAAATTCACAGTCTTTCAGGTCTTTTATCTTGTGAGCTGTCCACTCTCGTTCTTCCTGGATCGTCCCAGTGGTGTGTCTTGTTCCGGCTATGTCTACGTACTAAACTTGCTTGCTAAAGGCCTTGTTTCATTAAATATTTACATTGATTTCCGTGGGGACAGAATGGTACTTAAGACACAGACATATTTTCTTCTTAAGGTTTTGTTTTCATTTTCATATCGCCAAAATACTTTTCTATCTAGCGTTTTTGCCAATTCTTTGTTGTGATTGTAGCAGTGCCATTATGTTTCAGTGTGAGAACAGCCTATGACGTTTGTAGGCCCCTTAAAAAAATAATTTTCCTTTGCTTAATGTTTTGTCACCTTCAGAGCCACTAACCTGGAAAGGAAATGTTCAATGCTTCTTTTTTCCATGGTAGTTGCATTTCTTCCTTACTGAATGTGTCATTATACCCTTTTAAACAACTTGAGGCTTTCTAGATCTTGACTTTGAAATGTTTGCAAATTATATGCAGTAATGTTACAGCGTTAAGACCTCAAATCAAAAACCGAGTATAATCACATTCAGTCTTTCAGACCCCCAAACTTGGATATCCAACAATTTTAATAATTTACTAAAATCAAGATATTGTTTTTCCATTGTCCTCACCCATTGCATCACCGCAAAAGCAAAGTAATGTATTGTAAACCTGGGAGTGTTTCTTAATCGGACCCATAATGTGCTCCTTACAGAAAAAACCTGCCCAAAACTGCTCACCTGTTCTATAGGTTTTATAGGCTTACCAAAAGGGTTGTGTTTGGTTGATTTGTATTTAACTACACTGCTATTAAGTACACAAAAGGTGTACAATAATTTGTGTCCTCAGACCAAAACATCTCAGTCAAAGGATAATGTGTTGTTACCCATGCAGATGCTGAGATGAGCTGCTACTCCTAAACCTGACCCAGGAACAGCCTGGGTGCCTAGGCCTTCTGTCACCTGGTCTGTGGAAATAATTGCAGCTGCTGCCACTGTGACAAGGCAGTCCCTCTTTAAACTTTATAAGGTTTTGTTGAAGGATTTTATTTTTGTGATCATTTTTTAAAACGTCCTTTTCTGCCGCTAAGCAACTCATCGCCTTGTACTGGAAGCGAGTGGAGGCGCCACCCATAGCTTCCTGGTTTGTGCGCCTTTGGCAGGTCCTAGCGATGGAGCTACTTACGGCTCGTCTACAGGCGCGGGATACGCGCTTCATGGCGGTCTGGGAGCCTTTGGTGCGACACTTCTGCTCTGTTGTTGTTAAATATTTTGTCCACCCTAAGCGTGGAAGGGTATACTCAGATGTGAGTCCCTTGCTCATTGCACCATCAGGATTCAAGCAAGCCGGGCCGACGACGGCTGAAATGCCAGAAACCGGTCCCCGGAAGCTTGTTTCCTTCCCAGTGTAAGAATTGGCTTGGTAGTTTGGTTTGCCCTGTTCCCATCATGCACTGGGACAGGAACAGACTAATTTGCATATAGCCAGGTTCTGAACTGGGATGGTGCAGTGAGCTAAAAAACGGTGTTGGATCTAGCCCTGATCTCTTGACTGGGTGAGAGTATTCTGCTTAATTCAGAAACTCTGTCCATCACCACCCCTTGTTGTTAAATATTTTGTCCACCCTAAGCGTGGAAGGGTATACTCAGATGTGAGTCCCTTGCTCATTGCACCATCAGGATTCAAGCAAGCCGGGCCGACGACGGCTGAAATGCCAGAAACCGGTCCCCGGAAGCTTGTTTCCTTCCCAGTGTAAGAATTGGCTTGGTAGTTTGGTTTGCCCTGTTCCCATCATGCACTGGGACAGGAACAGACTAATTTGCATATAGCCAGGTTCTGAACTGGGATGGTGCAGTGAGCTAAAAAACGGTGTTGGATCTAGCCCTGATCTCTTGACTGGGTGAGAGTATTCTGCTTAATTCAGAAACTCTGTCCATCACCACCCCTTGTTGTTAAATATTTTGTCCACCCTAAGCGTGGAAGGGTATACTCAGATGTGAGTCCCTTGCTCATTGCACCATCAGGATTCAAGTAAGCCGGGCCGACGACGGCTGAAATGCCAGAAACCGGTCCCCGGAAGCTTGTTTCCTTCCCAGTGTAAGAATTGGCTTGGTAGTTTGGTTTGCCCTGTTCCCATCATGCACTGGGACAGGAACAGACTAATTTGCATATAGCCAGGTTCTGAACTGGGATGGTGCAGTGAGCTAAAAAACGGTGTTGGATCTAGCCCTGATCTCTTGACTGGGTGAGAGTATTCTGCTTAATTCAGAAACTCTGTCCATCACCACCCCTTGTTGTTAAATATTTTGTCCACCCTAAGCGTGGAAGGGTATACTCAGATGTGAGTCCCTTGCTCATTGCACCATCAGGATTCAAGCAAGCCGGGCCGACGACGGCTGAAATGCCAGAAACCGGTCCCTGGAAGCTTGTTTCCTTCCCAGTGTAAGAATTGGCTTGGTAGTTTGGTTTGCCCTGTTCCCATCATGCACTGGGACAGGAACAGACTAATTTGCATATAGCCAGGTTCTGAACTGGGATGGTGCAGTGAGCTAAAAAACGGTGTTGGATCTAGCCCTGATCTCTTGACTGGGTGAGAGTATTCTGCTTAATTCAGAAACTCTGTCCATCACCACCCCTTGTTGTTAAATATTTTGTCCACCCTAAGCGTGGAAGGGTATACTCAGATGTGAGTCCCTTGCTCATTGCACCATCAGGATTCAAGTAAGCCGGGCCGACGACGGCTGAAATGCCAGAAACCGGTCCCCGGAAGCTTGTTTCCTTCCCAGTGTAAGAATTGGCTTGGTAGTTTGGTTTGCCCTGTTCCCATCATGCACTGGGACAGGAACAGACTAATTTGCATATAGCCAGGTTCTGAACTGGGATGGTGCAGTGAGCTAAAAAACGGTGTTGGATCTAGCCCTGATCTCTTGACTGGGTGAGAGTATTCTGCTTAATTCAGAAACTCTGTCCATCACCACCCCTTGTTGTTAAATATTTTGTCCACCCTAAGCGTGGAAGGGTATACTCCGATGTGAGTCCCTTGCTCATTGCACCATCAGGATTCAAGCAAGCCGGGCCGACGACGGCTGAAATGCCAGAAACCGGTCCCCGGAAGCTTGTTTCCTTCCCAGTGTAAGAATTGGCTTGGTAGTTTGGTTTGCCCTGTTCCCATCATGCACTGGGACAGGAACAGACTAATTTGCATATAGCCAGGTTCTGAACTGGGATGGTGCAGTGAGCTAAAAAACGGTGTTGGATCTAGCCCTGATCTCTTGACTGGGTGAGAGTATTCTGCTTAATTCAGAAACTCTGTCCATCACCACCCCTTGTTGTTAAATATTTTGTCCACCCTAAGCGTGGAAGGGTATACTCAGATGTGAGTCCCTTGCTCATTGCACCATCAGGATTCAAGCAAGCCGGGCCGACGACGGCTGAAATGCCAGAAACCGGTCCCCGGAAGCTTGTTTCCTTCCCAGTGTAAGAATTGGCTTGGTAGTTTGGTTTGCCCTGTTCCCATCATGCACTGGGACAGGAACAGACTAATTTGCATATAGCCAGGTTCTGAACTGGGATGGTGCAGTGAGCTAAAAAACAGTGTTGGATCTAGCCCTGATCTCTTGACTGGGTGAGAGTATTCTGCTTAATTCAGAAACTCTGTCCATCACCACCCCTTGTTGTTAAATATTTTGTCCACCCTAAGCGTGGAAGGGTATACTCAGATGTGAGTCCCTTGCTCATTGCACCATCAGGATTCAAGCAAGCCGGGCCGACGACGGCTGAAATGCCAGAAACCGGTCCCCGGAAGCTTGTTTCCTTCCCAGTGTAAGAATTGGCTTGGTAGTTTGGTTTGCCCTGTTCCCATCATGCACTGGGACAGGAACAGACTAATTTGCATATAGCCATGTTCTGAACTGGGATGGTGCAGTGAGCTAAAAAACGGTGTTGGATCTAGCCCTGATCTCTTGACTGGGTGAGAGTATTCTGCTTAATTCAGAAACTCTGTCCATCACCACCCCATGTTGTTAAATATTTTGTCCACCCTAAGCGTGGAAGGGTGTACTCAGATGTGAGTCCCTTGCTCATTGCACCATCAGGATTCAAGCAAGCCGGGCCGACGACGGCTGAAATGCCAGAAACCGGTCCCCGGAAGCTTGTTTCCTTCCCAGTGTAAGAATTGGCTTGGTAGTTTGGTTTGCCCTGTTCCCATCATGCACTGGGACAGGAACAGACTAATTTGCATATAGCCAGGTTCTGAACTGGGATGGTGCAGTGAGCTAAAAAACGGTGTTGGATCTAGCCCTGATCTCTTGACTGGGTGAGAGTATTCTGCTTAATTCAGAAACTCTGTCCATCACCACCCCTTGTTGTTAAATATTTTGTCCACCCTAAGCGTGGAAGGGTATACTCAGATGTGAGTCCCTTGCTCATTGCACCATCAGGATTCAAGCAGCCGGGCCGACGACGGCTGAAATGCCAGAAACCGGTCCCCTGAAGCTTGTTTCCTTCCCAGTGTAAGAATTGGCTTGGTAGTTTGGTTTGCCCTGTTCCCATCATGCACTGGGACAGGAACAGACTAATTTGCATATAGCCAGGTTCTGAACTGTGATGGTGCAGTGAGCTAAAAAACGGTGTTGGATCTAGCCCTGATCTCTTGACTGGGTGAGAGTATTCTGCTTAATTCAGAAACTCTGTCCATCACCACCCCTTGTTGTTAAATACACCTGTTCTATAGGTTTTATAGGCTTACCAAAAGGGTTGTGTTTGGTTGATTTGTATTTAACTACACTGGCTATTAAGTACACAAAAGGTGTACAATAATTTGTGTCCTCAGACCAAAACATCTCAGTCAAAGGATAATGTGTTATTACCCATGCAGATGCTGAGATGAGCTGCTACTCCTAAACCTGACCCAGGAACAGCCTGGGGGCCTAGGCCTTCTGTCACCTGGTCTGTGGAAATAATTGCAGCTGCTGCCACTGTGACAAGGCAGTCCCTCTTTAAACTTTATAAGGTTTTGTTGAAGGATTTTATTTTTGTGATCATTTTTTAAAACGTCCTTTTCTGTCGCTAAACAACTCATCGCCTTGTACTGGAAGCGAGTGGAGGCGCCACCCATAGCTTCCTGGTTTGTGCGCCTTTGGCAGGTCCTAGCGATGGAGCTACTTACGGCACGTCTACAGGCGCGGGATACGCGCTTCATGGCGGTCTGGGAGCCTTTGGTGCGACACCTCTGCTCTGTAGAATATGCGCGACACATGCCCACTAGACTCCGCGCTCTGCACCTCTTCGAGGACGCACTTGTCCCTAGAGACCCGGCCAGACTGCATCCTTGACCACCATACACATCACAGCTGCGGCTGCAAACACGCACGCCCCCCTGCAAGCTGTCCTCCGTCATACCGCCTGTACCCGCCATTCTATCTCCCCCCCCCCCCCCTCTCTATCTGCTCTTAGGCTTCTCCGTCTTTCCTACATTCTTTCTTCCTGCTTGCCACTCTGGCACTTGTCTCTCTTTGAGACGGTTGCGCCCCGTTGGGCAGTTAGAGACAGTTGGGCTACCCGCCCTTCACATATCCTACTTGCTAAAGAGATATATCATACGCGGCCGGCCTCGACACGAGGTTGTAGGCTTACCGCTGTGTTCAAAATAAAATAGATTATAACTAAAACGTCCTTTTCCAGTGAACATCTGGTTGAATTTGCATTGACAATCAATAGCACAACTAGTTGGTGCTGAAATAAACATTTTGTCCTAGCAGGCTGAAGCCATTTACATTACATTGCATAGTATGTCACATATTTTCAGACCAGTGGTAGTTGACTTTCCAAAGGCAGCTGTCCTGCACTTTATATGCAAGGCTGCTAAGTAGTATCCACAGAAGTCATGCCTTGTCGTCTGTGTGTTGAATGGGGTCTCTGTGGTTTGTGTGTGACGTGGCTAGACCATACTGAGAACCGTCTTTAACTCCTAAGCCGTTGATGGCTACCAACCTGTCCCTATACTTGTTTCATGCATGGGAATCTTAGCACACCTAAGAGGAAGAAAAAGGGGTGGGTGGGAAGGAATTGGGTGGAGGAATAACTGCAGTTAGAAGTAAGTACATATTATTCATCAGATATGTAGCCTATGTTAACTTTATCTTCTTGAACTATTCTTGCAATGTGTTTAGCACAAACCAAAGGGAACCGAAGGCAGAAGACTGAGTAGGGACATGTGGTGGGAAGGACCTGGGTGCCGGTGGGTCTCCACAGGCGCTCGGGCTTCCAGATTGTTTTCACTGCTTTAGCAGGTGTTTTTGGCCCTTTTCAAACCATGGACGGACAGCCTGAATGTAAAACAAGGGAACAAAGTTGTTCCTAAGGTCAGAAACGTGTTTGTAAGTTAATATTAGGGCTTTGAGAAACGGTGTTAAAATGCAGTGCATAGGTCTTTTTCATGTGCTCTTGAGCTTGTTGAGCTCAGTAGCACCCAGATGAATGTTTGGCACTGAGAGTCTGCATGCAGCGTAGCAGGTGCGTTTTTAATGCTCTATGGACAAGACTTGCTCTTGATGTATACTAGACTTTGGGGTGGTGCACACAGGAGTCTAGGAGCCATGTTTGAGAAAAGTTGCGCTCCAGATGGAGCTTTCTTAGGTTGTGTTAGTTTCAATATTAGGCTTGTGGAAAATATTGTTCTGGATGGAACATGGTGGTTTGGTTAGTGAAACAAAGGTACATCTTTGGTAGAAAGCCCGCTGAGTTTACACATCAAAGAGACAGGGCCTCAAAGCTGTTAGCCAAGTAAAAGAGGAAACTGATTCGTTTCAGAGTCCTTGAAACTGGAAAGTGCAGTGGTTAGCCATTCCAACATGAATGCTGTTTGAGTGACCGAAGTTGCAAGTCCCATAACTATTACTGCATCTAATCTTTTTGCACTGAGATGCATTTCACATTAATTATTTAGGGTGATTTGCTGATTTATTGACATATTGCCGATCTGTGGATGGAGCACACTGAGAGGATGTTGCAAATAAGGGATTAGAGGGGTTAGTGTTATGGGCCTCGAGTATTGATTTAAAAACTGTACTTAAAGGCTGAAGTGGGTGGTATTCAGCTAAATTTAACAATGCCATGGCTATTGTTCAGTGCAAAATATATGACGTTTGGCTGAATGTTTTGTGCAAATGATGGGCAATAGATGGAACTACAGAACTTCTTTTTATTGATCCTGTGTTGAAAATCCTTATATCAATTTTTCCTCCAACCTCTCTGTCACTGCTGCAGATTGCAGACACCATCTTTGTGAACCGGACATGAAACTCGTGTGGCCGAGTACAAAGCTCCTCCAGGCAGCTGCAGGAGCCTCCTACCGTGCTTGCTACAAGATTACAGCCAGTGTCCTCCCATTGCTGCTAGAGCAGTATAACCAGCACACACAGGTGAGAAGCAGTGCTTTTATAGAGAAAGAAAGACATGACAGTTTCTATTTTTCATGTCAGTTTTTATTTCAAAATTATTTGTTTTTGAAAATTCATGGTGGGGATGTGTTTTTTCCCCCGCCCATGCGTCATCATATAAAAATATTTTATTGTGTTTATCAAACCACCTGAAAAATGATAATGGGGGGGCAACTGTGTGGACCAATTGCAAGAGGACCTGCATAACATTTAGTGTGATAGTAACCAAATTGACATTGCTACCGATCTCTGCGATTTGCCTTCGAATTTATTTCATTACCTAACCAGGTAGTTTCTGCTATCCAAGTGTGTGTCATTTCTTTTTTTGATTTTCTCTATAATTAGCCTTTTCACTTAGTGAGTGCAACATGAAGTCGTACAGCACATTACATTTATCTATATCTAGATTAAGTCGCAGATAGACTCGTAGGGAGCTCCAGTACGGAACATGGACCTTTATGAATTGAAGACTAGTCTTGTTAACTAAGCATGGGCCACAATGCCAGGAAATTAGCTGTAAAGCCAGAAAACTAATGAGAATAATGTAATACAAGTAAGTTTGTACAGAATAACGTCTGATTTTGGAGTATCGGAGTCATAGGCGGGGGAAGACAGTGGCAGTGTCCCACTCCGCTTGCTGGCTACTGGAAGAGCTGGCAAACCCACACTGAAAACGGAAGAGCGTTTGCAGAATAATAGCGCTTTTAAACTTATCTTTTACAAAATCCTTTGTGCACGATTTTAGAGAGTGTGCCACACGCAAATTGTTTAATACTATTTTAAATTCCATCCGGAGTGCTGGTCTCGATTCCTGTGCCTGCCCGCCTCGGTCCGACTCGGTAATTCATTACCGTTGTGCGGAGGGCGGACAGGTGAGGGCCAGGCACTTCCGGGAGCGGTCAGCGCTCTAGTGCTCTACTGGGGGCTATTTAGGCGGAGCATTAGGTTAGCGCAGCTGCGGGGGAAGACAGTGGCAGTGTCCCACTCCGCTTGCTGGCTACTGGAAGAGCTGGCAAACCCACACTGAAAACGGAAGAGCGTTTGCAGAATAATAGCGCTTTTAAACTTATCTTTTACAAAATCCTTTGTGCACGATTTTAGAGAGTGTGCCACACGCAAATTGTTTAATACTATTTTAAATTCCATCCGGAGTGCTGGTCTCGATTCCTGTGCCTGCCCGCCTCGGTCCGACTCGGTAATTCATTACCGTTGTGCGGAGGGCGGACAGGTGAGGGCCAGGCACTTCCGGGAGCGGTCAGCGCTCTAGTGCTCTACTGGGGGCTATTTAGCCATCGCCTTACAGGAAGCGCGCAGCGATTGCGCGCAGCCTCATCTCCGCCGAAGACCAGCCAAAGAGCTGCCCGTCTGCGCCCGTCCGCGTCAGGACGTGGCGACGGGGCGGGAATCTTACATCATGCTACCCCTTCGCGCTGACAAACACATCAGGTATGATTCTACATTCCTGACCTCATTGAGGCAACTCTCTGCCCCATGTATTGCAGAGGGTAACAGATCCTGTTTCAATGGCCCGTTCTCGTGCAACAAATGTCATTATACTTCAATGTATTTTAACAACTCCCATGACCCTCGTAAATCTTTCACTGACTTGCAATGCATCCTTATGAATGTTCGTTCAATGCCTAAACACCAAACTGAGATTTGGGACCTATTACATTCTCTGGCCCCAGACCTATGTTTCATTACTGAAACTTGGTTAAAACCCCATACGGTATCTGCCATTACTCTGGGAGTACCTATGGGATACAAACTTCATCACTCCGACCGCCCTGATAAAACTGGCGGGGGCGTCGCTATAATTTACAAAGAGTCTATTAAATTGGATGTTTTAGATAGACAATGTTGCAGAGATATGGAAACAATGGTTTTTAGAATTATTCTCCCCAACAGAAAGACCATCAAAGGTGCACTTGTTTACCGACCACCTCTTCCATGCCCCAGTTTCTCCACATCTCTTTTAGAGATACTTGGCCCTCACATGCGGGCCAATGAAGACTTTCTTCTCCTTGGAGATTTTAATATCCACACTGACCAATGTGAATCCACAGGGACAAAAAATTTGGCGACTGATATGACAACTATCGGTCTTACACAAAAGAATCAGGATCCCACCCACGAAGGCGGTCACTGTATCGACTTAATATACACCAACTTCGACAACATATTGTGTCACAAACCTATCCAAGTCCACTGGTCAGATCACTTTTTATTGCAGTTTACTATTTTTAAAGTTAATAAAGGTCCCCCAAAGAACTCCCTCCCATCTACCACACGCAGACAGTGGCACAAACTTACACTGGATGCGCTAGAAAAGGCGTGGGAAAAACCCGAGATCAGAGATATTGACAAAATAGAACAAAAGCTAACCGTGCTTCATCAAACTCTGACGGTAGCCATTGATAAAATTGCCCCTATGAAAACATTCGGACAATTTCCTGTGGCTAAACAGGAAAAATGGTACACCGAGGCCCTAAGAAAAGAAAAGCAAGAATGTAGAAGGATAGAGAAGAGATGGAGGAAATCACACTCTGAAGATAATAAAAAGGCACATCGTGCAGCCCAAGCCAACTATTACAAACACATCAAGGCTGCCCGAAAAAATAATATCGCCCAACAGCTTATGGAAGCTGATCACTCTCCCAGAGAACTATATAGGATTCTTGACACTTTTGTAAAACCTACGGCATGTATATGCCCAGATGATTTCTCACAAAGTTTATGTGAAGAAGTGTCATCTTACTTTGAGAATAAAATAGAATCCATTTATGGAAAAATCCTAGGATCCCAGCCTAACAGCAATTCCCAAAATGCCTCCACCCTCAATGAGAATATAAACCTTACCCTAACTACATTCCCTCCTATTAACACTGAAGAGCTTGATACAATAATGACCCAAGTCAAATCTGGATCTCCGGATGACCTTATTCCTGTTAAAATCTTAACCCCCCTTCGGACCCTGTTAGTCCCCTACATTCAGGATATCATCAACCAGTCTCTTAAAGAGGGAAAAGTACCAACTGAATGGAAAAGAGCAGTGGTGAACCCAATCCGCAAGAATGCGGCCCTTCCATGGACGGAGCTTTCCAACCTCCGTCCTATCTCCCTTCTACCATATTACAGCAAGATGGCCGAGAAACATGTCAACGCACACCTGTCCAACTACATCGAGGCAGCGGGCGGCCTAGACCACTCACAATCTGGTTTTAGGCCCAACCATAGCACCGAATCAGCCCTTCTGTCAGTGACAGATAACATCAGAATGTCACTTGACAGAGGGAGCTCAGTGATTCTGGTGCTATTGGATTTGTCCGCTGCCTTCGACACGGTGTCGCATGAGGTTCTTCTCGGCCGGCTGAAGGGAGTTGGAGTAGAAGGGACCGCCCTTGCGTGGCTGGAAAGCTTCCTTGAGGGCAGACAACAAGGCGTCAAATTAGGCTCCTACAAATCTGTCTGCAGGAAGCTCACCAAGGGGGTGCCACAGGGCTCATGCCTAAGCCCTACGTTATTTAACGTATACGTGGCCCCCCTGGCAGAGATCACTAGATCTCACGGGTTTTCACCAATCTCCTATGCTGACGATACTCAGCTGCTTTTCCCCTTTCAAACCATTACACCCGCAGTCATGCAATCCTTCCAAGACGGTATGAGAGCGGTGGCAGGATGGATGGCCCAGAACTTCCTCCAATGCAACGTGACCAAAACTGAGGTCATGCTGTTTGGAGGGGCCACCCTGCTCTGGTCCCCGGAATGGTGGCCACCCGAGCTTGGACCTGTCCCAGCGCCCAAACAAACCATCAAAAATTTGGGGGTACGCCTAGACCAAACTCTGATCATGAAAGATCACGTTAGTCAGGTTGCAGGAACGTGTTTCCGTACAATTGGTCTTCTACGGCGTATCTTCCCTTTCCTACCAAACATCCATAGGAAGACGCTGGTTCAGGCACTAGTCCTAGGACGGGTGGACTATTGTAATAGTCTACTCATTTCTGCCAACCAGGAACAACTTTGCAGACTGCAGGTGGTACAGAACACCGCGGCAAGACTTATCCTGAATGCTCTCCCCCGCACCCCCTCACGCCCCCTCCTTTCCCATCTTCACTGGCTCCCAGTGCAACAGCGGATCCAATTTAAACTTTGCTGTATCATGCATAAATGTATCTATGGCTCTGGTCCCAAATATCTGAAGGATATCTTCCTTCCTTACTCACCTGGACGCACTTTACGCTCCAGCAACACTATGTTGCTATACATACCTAAAGTAAACAGAGCAAGACAGGGTGGCCGTGCCCCCTCCCTTAAAGGTCCTATGCTGTGGAATTCCCTCCCTCCCTTGATAAGACAAACTCCTCACCTCTTCAATTTCAGGAAGAAATTGAAAACTTACTTATTCACACAGGATTAATCTAGTTTCCCTTCTGTCTTTTCCGATTTATGGTTTTGCCTAACTCACCCAGAAGCCACGCGCGGAGATACCCCTTCGGGGCTGATTCTCGCGCGTTACAAGACTATAAATAAATAAATAAATACAAATTATTTGTTTTAGCTCCATTACTTTAAGTCCTATTGCTTAATTATACATCAACCTACAGGACTAGTTTGTTTTGCCTTTCATCCCCTTCACTTATAATTTGATGTACACTAATATATGGCTTTGAAGTTAGAACAATTATGTAGCCTTATGTGCAAGGAGCAGTTTCACATTGATAGATTTACATCACCTTCCCCCCTGCCATGAAGAACCATCATGTTAAAAACAACCTGTTAGGATTTAGTTTAGTTATGTTTTGGTGGCTACTTCTACTCTCTTATGTGTGCTATTGATCCACTTCACTCCACAGATCATTAGTCAAGCACCAGAAGAAGTCTAAAGAATCTAACTTTAAGTCTACTATTTCAAAGTCTCTGGACAACATTTAAAGGATTCTCATAGACTACACATTGTTTAGAGCTGCGATTCTTCTGGCTTACTCTGTGGTAGTGCACCTATCCTCCCTGTAGGAAAATACTTTGGAAGTAATTTCTCCTTCGGCAGGTTGCAACTAACCCTCCATGTTATTGCCTGCCCTATTTAGAGATTCTACCTGTACGTGTAGCAAAGGTACTGAAAGCTCTGATGAATGCCAAGCGGGCTCAATTGTTTTTGACTAACACAGCATTTATTTTGTGTTTTACGGAAATTAATTCCTCAAGCTGGAGTTTGTGTCAGTAAAGCAAAAAATAAATTCCCCTGTGTTTAGTAAGTTTTCTCCTGTTACCTAGGGGCCTGCCCCGGAAAACAAAATCAGTGGTGGCTGCTGCACCCTTCATAGGACTGAAAGACTGCCACTCCACGCTGGCAGTTACTAGTGGGTAGACTGCATGGCCAGTGGTCTCCCCCTCCCCAACTCTAAAATAGACAGGGGAACTGAACTGAGAGGTTTGCCGGCAGGGCCTCCATCAGGCTCTTAATGAGGCCTTTTCTCTTCAAACTTGAACAAGGAGCCAGAAAGTGTTGGGAATTACTGAAATAAAGTCTAGCTGTCCAGTGATCTCTCACAAATTCAGGCCAGTAGCTGCACCTGTGTGCTGAGTTTGATCCCTATGACTCTCTGTACATGAACAAGTTCAAGAGGAGTAAAACGTCATAGTCCGTTGTGGCAGCTGAGCGGAAACTGGTAATATTCTGATCAATCCCACTATCAGGCCTGTGAACAGGAGTACCTTCATTAGGTGCAAAGCATAATTGAAGTATTTCCGTTGAAAGAGTAGGTTTCAGAGTGTTGATCTAGTGTTCGATGGCAAGAATATATTTGATTCAGCTGCAGATTAATTGCTTCAGCATCTGAAGCTAGACATAATGGACACGCCTAATCTTTGAATGCAGTTCACACAGTATTGGCAAGACCCCAGTCTGTCGTCCCTTCTTCTAAGGTACTTTCATTAGAAGACCACATTAGTTACCCCAGCATCAGTTTAGCCGAGTAATCCCAGTGGCTCTCTCTTTTGGACCATGCATTCTCAGACATTCACACAGTAAGAACATGGAAGCCAAGTTAGGTGATGGATTTCCTACACGTTCCTGCACAGATAGCCTTCTGCAACAGGCATTTTGATGCATGGCCAAGGGGTCCGGGAATAGATTTACACTAGCTTGTAACTGTGCATGCTCTTCTTGGTATGGGCTCTGTCTTAATGCACATACCCTGTGTGCTGCAAGTTGGAATCGCTTACAAGCTAGCCAGTGCCATCAACTCTTAATACCACATATCGGTGAGAATATCATTTAAATGTGAATTGACTGAATAGGGACGTACAGTACATCTCAGTAAAAACGAAAATGCACATGCCGCATCCCTGGGGTTTGTGGCTAGTGTGAAGAGACAGTGTGAAAACTTAACACATGATAACTCACTGTTGTAAGTTAACTTTTAGATGAGCAGGGAGAGCACAGAGGAGAAGAGTGTGAATGCATGTCCACCTACAGTACCTCGAGCAACACAAGCAAGAAATTAACATCCAATCAATAGGTACAACTCTCTACTGATGTAAGAATCTCCGTTTTACTAGAGGTACGAAAACACAAATAGGAGTTTAGGCCTTCTCATGTTTCCAGCTTCCATCATCCTTAACTCGAACATACAACTTCAGTGGAGGAGAAAGCGTTACCATCTTTAGCCTTGATCGTACAGTGGCTCTGATTCTGGTTCATTGTCCGTGGGTTTTCCTTGTGAAAGCCATATAATCTTCGCTCCTCTTTGGGGGGGAAAAAAACCAATGTTAATTGCCCTTCTTTTCTGAAGACTAAGAAGGATGCTCCTTGGGCTATTCTGGATATGTAGAGCCTCATTCAAATCCCTCCTTCTCTAGAAATTCAAAATGCTGATATTGCCACAGTTGTTGGTAATCAGTAGATATGTAGAGCACATCTTGTTATCCATGAGGGTATACTGGCAGGGTCCAGTTGATTAGCCACATAGCTAGGTCTTAAAGGACATTCAGAAATCTGAGGTCCGTAGATGAAAGGTAGCTCATTCCATGCCTTTGCTGCTAAGTTGGTTGGGCTGGAGAATTTCGTGGCTGTTTTTTTAAGTCCTTGGCCACTGCTGATGCTTATCTTGCTGAAGCTTCCAGGAATTGATTGCAATAGTCACTGACAGTCTGTCGATAGCACTTACTTCTCTTGTCTGTGTATTTGTAATTGGTGCGTATTCTTCTCTCCAGAATTTTTTTTTCCTTGATCCGGGCACATAGACCAACAGCCCTGAAAGGTGGCATTCTAATCTGAATAAGTTAAAATATCAATAGACCCATGTCCCCTGAAATGCTGATGCACTCATCTGTTGTCTGTTCTTAATAATCGATGATTCATTACATTATAAGAGTAGAGAAGGAAAAATCAAGAGAATGGATGACTCAAAAGAGATAAGGGGGTGTGGATGAACGGAGCAAGGCTTCTTTTGAATATTTTTCCCAGGGCTGATTTTTATTTCCAGGCTGACCCTGGCTGTCAGGTCTCAAAAAGTTCCTTCTCTTTGCCATATAACACGATCTGTTAGTGCCGGGCTACAACGCAGAGACAGAATCCAACCTTCATTTTACACCAGCTTGGGCAAACGGAACACGGTGTGAGCAACACACATAGTGCTGGAGAAGCGGCATTTCTGAGGGGAGGTGGGAGGGCGGGGGGGGGAAGGGTAGAGAGGGGTTGAGTTTGCGTATGTTTGGGGGGAGAGGGGAGAGGGGGGAGGTAGGGAGTTGGATGTTCGGCTACCTTATTTTATTGCAGAATAAGAAGTCTATGAATATCAAGCAGTGCTAAACAGCAGATGTCCCCAGGAACTATGTTACTAGGTGACGATGGTGTGACGTATGTCACCGGTACGACTGGGCACTGCACGCTGAGTTTGCAGGGAATGCAACTGACTTGCAGGAGGGTGAAGCAATGTATTATTAGACCTGCATTGACACTTAAGACATGAAGAGCGCAGTTGACACGCCATGATACTTTGAAAAAGATGTATGTTCTTACTATATGAAACCTCAATAAAATCTGTTTAAAAAATTTAAAAAAAAGACATGAAGTCCTATATATACAATGCACCTGATAGGAAGTCAGTCCCATGTTATCTATAAATCCACACACATGCATGCTCTGTCGCTCTCTCTTTTCCTGTCTTTTTTTGACTCTCTTGCCTGCTCACTCTTACTTTCTCTTGCTCTGTCTACATCATTTTATCCTTCAAATACTTTTGATTGTGCTTGCTATTTTACTGTTTGACCTGCTATGTTTTGTTATGGAACTTGTTTTTTTGGGGGGGATGCCGACTGCTGTTTTGGTTATCTAAACATCATCATCATCAAAAACTTTATTTCGATCATAAGATCATAGAAGCGCAAGTGTAATACAACTCATACAAATAGATTCAAAAAGAACTGGCAATATACATTAGTAGCCTAGTAAAACAATATCAGTCAAACCATTATCTAAATTCCATTAGATAAATAGAATAAACACTTAGTGCACAATGCAGGACCATATCATCAAAAACCTTGGTCTGTCCCAGAGTGTACAACATGGCCGCTAACCTGCCATCAATCTAGAAGTATACTACACTCAAGGCCCCTTTAGATATTATCAGTAAAATATAAGTAAACATGTAAAAACTGTTAAAACTGGTGCAACAAGATGAGAGTATCTCAGTCTTTCAGCAATTTCCTTCAAGTTGCCCACATATGACCCAAAGACGTTGCTACTGAGCAAACAATCTCCAGACTACGGTCTGATCTAAGGATCCAAAGAGCTTCGCCATAAATGTGTATGCCCAATTGCTTGCAGATTGGTTTGAGACATTTTGCTTTTGAGCGAGAGTACACGGGACAAGCAAAAAATACATGGTCAAGCGACTCGGGTACAGCGGTGCGACTGAGGTAACTCTGGGAAATAGTGGAAGGCTGATGCCAGTAGCCTGTAAAAGTGTTGGGAACTAAATCTGAATTGCATATAAAGTTTCCTGTCTTGAGGAGATTTGATAATGTCTAAATATTGTTCACATGAACTGATAATTTTAAAATCCATGAATCTCATGGTTAAACGTCCCCAGGGTGGGTTAATAAGTGAAGCCTGTGCTACCCAATCCCAAATACTGCTTTTTAACACGATCTTTGCTAGGGAGTAATGCTGGGTCCTTAACATCCCAATAGCCCTCTAATCATATTGTGGTTAATAGCTTGGCCTTCTTTATAATAGGAACCCTACCCAAGTCCAACCTTAGCAGGTGAAGTGGCGTACTCTGGGGTGGCAAGACCAGGTGCCTCAGAAACGTGTTCTCTGATTTCAGAAGGGCATCCATCCGGTTTAAAGACCCACAGTTCAGCTCCATAAAGAGCTGGACCTACTGCTTGAGCGTCATAGGTTTGCAGTGGGGCTGCCACTGGTTTATTGAAGGATGTACTATGATCTTTTATCAGAGTCCCTACTGTCTGTCTGTGCTTCAGGGTCAGCTTGGTCACATGAGGCTTCCATGACATATCTTCCGAAAGAGTGATGCCTAGATAGTCAGAGGTACTCACCCTTTCCTAAGGGACCCGTCCTAGGGATAATTTACCTCTAAAGGATTATTGGGTTAAACAATAAAAGCTTCCTCTTTGAAGTATTAACCACTAATCCTCAAGAATCGCAAAAAACTTTGAAGCGATTTATAAGCCGCTGAAGCCCTCCTGGTGTTTTGGATACTAAGAGCGTATCGTCAGCAAACAATAGGGTCACCACCTTTATCACCCCCAAATAGGGGCATCTGCTGGGGCATCGGAGAGAAACTGGACAACGCCATTTACAAAAAGGGAAAAGAGTGTGGGTGCCAGTACACAGCCCTGACGTACTCCCCTATTATCATTTATTGAATCAGTCAGCTGGCCTTGGTGACCCCAGCGACCTACCTAAACATTTTTCCTGTTTCGAATTGGGCTGGCGTGTTTCCTGGATTATCTTTAATTTCCCCTCTGCAGCAAAGTTTTGGAGTCCTGAGTATTTCTTGGATTTTTAATTCAATCTTTTTGGATGTCACTTTTTTATGACCTTATTGTAACTATACCGAGCTCTGTGAGCTCTCCATTTATCCTTCCAGCTCCACTCTCCCTGTAGTCTTTGCATTCAGGTTTATTAGAACTTCTGCACATCCCGCAACACCTTGAGGTTCTATACGCTTGTTTCTAATGCATAGGGTCCTGCTAAGGGTTTATTTTCTAAAACCTGTCATTAGGTCTCGCGTGGGCGGAGCAGGGAAGCTGCCACTCCTCTGCGAGAGATATTGTTAGAAAAAGGGTACTGTAAGCCCCGCCCCTCCTTTTCATTGGGTAGCCTCAGCTTTTATGATAAAGGCTGGCTTCCCAATGGAAAGGAGTGTTTTTGGGTGCCACCCGGTCCGTTTTTCGGTCAGCCCCTCCGGACACCATGGCCTGTTTTCCGACTTGTCATGAAGACTTTTCTTATCTGCTTGTTTATTTAACAAGCAGATAAGACAATTCTTCACCACAGCTGTGGAGCAGGCACGGAGAGCGGAGGCGCAGGGGGCATGGGGAGTGCAGCTCTCCCCCCACCCTCCCAACCCGGCTGGGCCCTTCCTCCCAGCATCTGCCGGCAGACACTGTAGCAGGGGAGAGTATCTCCCCCTCACCTTCAGCCTCTTCAGTTGTTAACGCTCCTCCTCGTTTCAGGTTCTGTTGTCCGCAGGACTACGCGTCTGCTTCCAGTTCGCTCAAGGCCCATGGAGGAGGGAGGGGGAGGCTTCCTACATGTCCAGCAACAACTGTTTTTCTGTCCTCTAAGATTCGCCAGTTAGTTGGCAGCGTGAAGAGGGGCAAGCTCGGTGTTTGCTTTTTCCCGACAGGAGAAGAGAAGTTCCAGACCAGCAGGAGGTCGGCAGTAAAAACGGGTGACGTGAGATGCATTTTAGGCCTTTCTTCGAGGTCAGAATTAATTATGCGTTTAATAACTCCTTATTTTAGAAGCGCCTCGTTACAGCGCTAGTAAAGCTTCCTTGCAAAGAACACCCCTCCCACCTCCCAAACAGCATCGAGCAGCAATCGCAATGTCCATTTATTTATTTACTAGAGGGCCTGTAATGCTTGTTTTTCTTTTGTAGTTGTGAAGTCTTTCAGCATTGTGAATTCCTACCAACGTTCTGGAGAGTGCCCAACTTCCAATTGTTTTTAGTTGGATGGTGCTTATTGGAGACGTGATCCTGAAATCTGCCTCTGTGGATATTTGTCATCTGCGACACTTAGCATGGTTCCCAAACCCTAACTTGCCCTCTCACAACAGCCTAATCTGAGGTTGTGAGCCTTAAGTACATTATCCAGGAAATGACTGTAGCTAAAGATGATGTCTACAAAATTAAGGGGATATTTTAATTGCATTTTCAAGTACCATAAAGCTATATTTAAGCAAACATCTAGGGGAGTTCAGGAGTGTATGCTCTCTATTATCAAGACGTATTGTGGTAGCCTTTAAAATGTAACCATCAGTAGCCATGTACATATATTCTTCCTTTCTTAGCCCACTTAGACGTGGGTTTAGAACCCTGTATAAGATATGTGCACTATGAAGTGAAGCACAGTCTTGTTTTGCAGAGCAGTCAACGACGAACAATACTTGAAATGCTTCTTGGCTTCCTGAGGTTGCAGGAGAAGTGGATCATTGAGGAGGAAGGTAAATATAAAGTGTCTTGTTTCTTTTTATAAACCTGGAAGGCTGACGTACTGGAAATGTGGATATGAGAGTGAGAGGTTCCTCCTGGAGAAATACCCATCCCAGCAGTGCTTCCTCTTGTGTAAATCAATGTTCGAGGCATGTGGGCTGCTAAATTCATATCTATTGCATAGATCGCCGCCTAGTGTTGGGTCCGGATGATTGCACATTGTTGTCCTGGAAGAGTCTTCGAAGTATCACGAGATAGGTGGCTCCTCCCCTGGACTACAGTGCGCATGGGCATCGACTCCATCCTCAGATTGTTTTTTTCCGCCATTGGGTTCGGATGTGATTTCGACGTCTCCTGTTCGGAATCGATAAAAAACTTCGTAAGGCCGAAAGGCTTTCTTTACTTCGTCGGTATTGTTAGCGTTCGGTCTCGTGTGTCCTCCAACTCTTCGAGTCGGATAACTGAGGAGTCCGGTGACTCTTCGGTCATCGAGGCCCTGTTGACGCAGCAAGACCCCGTTTACGCTACAATGGAACGAAGTCCGTTCAAGTTCTGCCCCGTGTGCGGTTCGAAATACCCACACATTGACGTGCATCCTGTATGTAACAAGTGCCTGTCGCCGGACCACAACGAGGCCAACTGTATGGCCTGTTCGAAATTCAGGTCGAAGAAGACGCTCAAGATTCGGCGCGTGACGCGCCTCGAGGCACAGCGATCGGCCCCGGCACCAGTGGACATCTTCGACCCCGAAGCAGTCGAGCAAGAGCTTCACCTGCAGATCTCACCTACATCGGCGGAGGTCGAGGCCGACTACGGAGAACCCGTCGAGGGCCAGGACCTAGACGAAAACATCGAGGAGGTAGGGGACGACGAGGAAGTTTATGGGGCCGCGGAAGATAGCTCGGAGGAAGAGCTATGCCCCGTACGTACAATTACTAAGGCTCAGGTCACGGGATCGCCACACGGCCTTACCCACGACCCTACTCCTCAGTCCTCGGCCCCGCCTCCTGGCCCGGCCATGGACATACCGACGGAGCCTCCATTACCCAAATCGAAACCGAAACTAAAAACATCGGAATCGAAAACAACAAAGATGGCCGACACACCATCGAAACCGAAGACGTCCGAGACACCATCAAAACCGTCGTCTTCGGAGGCCTCGAAGCCGAAAAAGGCTGTCGAACAGGCTAAGGTACTGAAAGGGGTCAAGGAGACAAGCTCGAGGAAGGTCGTCGAGCAAGTGTCGAGTAAAGTGGTCGAGTCGAAGTCGAAAAAGACTGTCGACACACCTTCAGCCAAAGTCTGGAGCACCGACGCCAAAAGGAAAATCTGCCGATCCGAAGCCTGCGGCGTCGACGCCTAAGGTCGGGACAGGGGACCGGAGCGCAGCTGTCGAGGGTGCGTCCGCGCCTCCGGCGCCCAAAGAAAAATCGTCGACGCTCGGATCTTCCCCTGTAGGTGGACCGAGGTCATCTGTCGGATCGACAAAGCCATCCGCTTCTTTTACGAAGCAAATCTCGGACTCCCTGAAACGTATAAGGGACAAGGCGTCGGAGCCGAAAACACCCTCGGTACCGAAGGCGAGTGTTCCACCGAAAAAGACTTCGATGCCGATCCTCTATACTCTACCGCCGAAGGTGGCGCCGAAGGCTTTTGCACCTCGTACGGTGCCCGAGGACTCGGAGGGGTTGAGGCAGACTCAACTGAGTGGAGGTTTTCGTCAACAACCCTTACTTGAAGAGCAGTCGGAGCATTTTATCGACGCCGACACGGGTAAATTAACGCTCTACAAGAGGAAAATTACATCCCAGCCTGTGGAATCCTATGTAATACCTCTAAAGAAAAAAAGGCCTGCACCAGAAACGCCAGAACTTGTTGAACCCATTCCTCCACGGCCTAGGAGGAGTCCAACACCTTCACCCACTTGCTCAGATGGAGATGGGGGTGAACAGGATGAGGAGTATAACTTCCCTGACAATACTGACCCTGATGAGCAGCAGGACTCATGGATAGACTCTGGTGATCAGGGGGACCAACAAGTGGTTAATGACCCACAGGTGTATGGGGTGAAAACTTCTCCAACAGAAGACTCTGCGGCATTTAATGCCTTAATTGAAAGGGCGGCTACAAACCATAAGGTGGAAATGCATGCCGACCCTGTGGAAGTTGACTTTTTGTTTGATACTTTCTCTGCATCAGAAAAAACTGTGAAGACACTTCCAATGCACAAGGGGGTTCTCAAGCATGCCACAGACATTTTCAAGGAACCTACCAGAGCAAGAGTGGTAAACCCACGAATAGAAAAGAAATACAGGCCGGCACCTGGGGACCCTACTTATATACGGGTACCATACAAAACAGGGTCCTACCCTTCGGAGTGACCACTGCCCCCAGAGTGTTCACAAAGTGTCTGGCGACTGAAGCGGCGCACCTCAGAAGACAAAACATACATTTCTACCCTTACCTAGACGACTGGCTTGTTCAAGCAAAGTCAGCCCAGCAGTGCGCCGCACACATGTCCCACACCATTCACCTCCTTCACAGTCTGGGGTTTTCGTTAAACTATCCAAAGTCGCACCTTCAGCCAGCCCATGTGCAACAGTATCTGGGCGCGACGATAAATACGCTGACTGCTACAGCTCAGCCGAACCCAGTGAGGATCGACAGCATCCAGTCGCTCATTCAGAGGTTCAGACCGCAACACTCCCTACCAGCGAGGGTGTTCATGCAGTTGATAGGCATGATGGCCTCCTGCATCTTCATAGTCCCGCACGCGAGACTGCATATGCGTCCGCTCCAAGAATGCTTGGCGCATCAGTGGAATCAGGCTCATGGACAGTTGAAAGACCTAGTGTTGGTGACCGGTCGGGCATACAACTCTCTGCATTGGTGGAATCCACACAACTTTTGCAAGGGCCGACCGTTCCAGGAGCCTGTGCCACAGATTATCCTGACGTCGGACGCATCTCTCCAGGGTTGGGGAGCTCATGTGCTCCACTACACGGTGCAGGGACTATGGACGACACAGCAAAAGAAGATGCACATCAATTGTCTAGAGTTGATGGCAATCTTCATGGCACTCAAGTCCTTCAAGGTACATCTATGCAACAAAGTCGTGTTGATCCGGACGGACAACATGACAGCCATGTACTACATCCAGAAGCAGGGAGGTACGCACTCTCCACAGCTGTCTCATCTGGCTCAGAGCATGTGGAAGTGGGCCATTCAGAGGAACATCTTCCTCATGGCGGAACACCTCCCGGGCACGGACAATCAGATGGCGGATCTGTTCAGCAGGTACAGCCACCAAATGCACGAGTGGGAGATACATCCATCAGTACTCCGCCCGTACTTTCAGCAGTGGGGTCCTCCAGAGATAGACCTGTTTGCCACAAGGGAAAACGCAAAATGCCAAAGCTTTGCCGCCAGGTTCCCTCACCACAATCGCAGGGCAATGCGATATGGATGAACTGGTCAGGCAGATTTGCGTACGCTTTTCCCCCAGCACCTCTCATTCCGCTGGTGGCAAGAAAGCTAAAGCAACACTCGATGACGCTCATCCTGGTTGCTCCAACGTGGGCACGCCAACCATGGTACCGCATCAAAGGCTGCATCTCACACCCAGGCTCTTAACGCAGGACCATGGCGACATTCAGCATCCAGATCCGCAACAGCTCAATCTGGCGATCTGGCTCCTGAAGTCTTAGAGTTTGGCTACCTTAACTTGCCTCCAGAATGCATGGACATCGTCAGGGAGGCAAGGAAGCCCACTACTAGAGCTTGCTATGCTGCAAAATGGAAGCGTTTTGTCATTTACTGTACAGAACATCACATCAATCCGCTAGATGCATCCATTCCTAACATCATCTGTTACTTGTTACATCTTTACAAATGCAATCTAGCTAACACTTCCATTCGGATACACTTATCCGCCATAGCGGCTTATCTCCAGAACAGGCAGCATCTCTCTGTTTTCAGGGTGCCTGCCATTAAAGCCTTCCTGGAGGGACTGAAACGAGTCATTCCTCCCAGAACCCCACCAGCTCCTGTGTGGAATCTCAATGTGGTTCTCACAAAACTGATGGGCCCACCTTTTGAGCCTCTACATTCATGTGAGATTCAGTTCTTAACATGGAAAGTGGCTTTTCTCATTGCTATTACATCTCTCAGACATGTTAGTGAGCTACAGGCGCTCACAATACAAGAGCCATTTATACAAATTCATTCAAACAGGGTAGTGCTCCGCACTAACCCCAAGTTCCTTCCAAAGGTGGTGTCACAGTTTCATGTCAATCAAACTATTGAACTGCCCGCATTCTTTCCAAACCCAGAAACAGTAGCGGAAAGAATGCTCCATACGTTGGACGTCAAAAGGGCATTAATGTACTACATTGACGGAACAAAACAATTTAGAAAGACACAGCAACTTTTTGTTGCCTTCTCAGCCCAGCACAAAGGCAACCCAATTTCCAAAGCAGGAATAGCCAGGTGGATCGTTAAATGTATTCAGATTTGTTATCAGAAAGCTAAACGTACTTTAACGGTCCCCCCAAAGCACACTCCACACGCAAGTTGGGAGCCTCCATGGCTTTCCTGGGGAACATTCCTTTGGAAGACATTTGCAGAGCAGCCACGTGGTCAACACCACACACGTTTACCAAACATTACTGTGTGGATGTGCATTCCAAGCAGCAGGCAGCTGTAGGACAGGCTGTTCTCAAAACTCTGTTTCAGACTTCTGCAGCTGGCACGGGCGGCCGCTGTTAATGGAGGGACTGCTATGTATTCTATGCAATAGATATGAATTTAGCAGCCCACATGCCTCGAACTGAATATGCTACTTACCAGTATGCATCTGTTATTGGCATGTAGGGCTGCTAAAATTCATATCGCCCACCCTCCTCCCCGGTGCCCGTAGCAGCTGCAGATTTTTCTTGCATTCAATCATTAGCATGGACATCATTTACACTATTTCACTCCATCTCTTACACAATGGCTAAAAACAATCTGGGGATGGAGTCGATGCCCATGCGCACTGTAGTCCAGGGGAGGAGCCACCTATCTCGTGATACTTCGAAGACTCTTCCAGGACAATAATGTGCAATCATCCGGACCCAACACTAGGCGGCGATCTATGCAATAGATATGAATGTTAGCAGCCCTACATGCCAAGAACAGATGAATACTGGTAAGTAGCATATTCATTTTTGTAGAAATATGCATAAAAGGGACTGAAACTCAGTTCAGCCAATGAGTGTGGAAGTTCCAGACAGGCTTCTGTTGAGTTTAGTACCAGCCCTGTATCATAAGGCCTCTTGACTATCAGGTAAGGCACACAGTTACTTCAGTTCTGCGATCTATTTGCATGTGTGGGATATCACCAACTTAACATGGTCTAGACAGCCAACCAAGTACCCCAGCGGACTGACTTTTGAGCTGAATGTCTAAGCAGAAATGTTTGTGGAATTTAAAAAAAGGTGCCTCTGACACTGGATAGCAGGGGGGATCCCAACTAGTAAGTGTTGTTTGGGACAGAAACATTTGAATGCTTAAGGATGCGCATCTACTGCACAGAGTAACCAGGAAGAGTTTATTGGGAAGGTGGGATACTTGAGTCTTCATGGCCTGGAAACAGCAAGGCAAAATTATCACTCAGGAATAAGTGAAAAGGATGAGCGAGAAACCCAGAGCGCCGTTCTTTACCAGTCAAAGAATGTACTAAAAAGCCCAAGAGACAGCAGTTTGTTAAGAACATATGTGGAACATATCTTAAAAGCTAAATGAGCCTCAGTTATTCCTGATGTTAGTCCGTACTTATGGCTTTAAAAAAACTTTAAGAAGTCCCAAAACAATTTAACAACCCAAGTGATCCAGTTCCCCCAAAACCACAGGTCATGGAACCTGGTAGAAGGACCCAAAGACCCTCTGGATACTCAGTGGTGAACCCTACCAAGGACCTCAAGTTAAGAGACAACATAGAAAAGAACCAAATGGCCTTAGAGTCAGGCATGTTGGGTAAAAAGATAAACTGGAAAAAAGATGTATAGGGATACAGGGAAACCTCTGTATTAGGCATTGGTAACCTGAAGGAAGTCTGGCCGAATTGGGACTGGAGGTATCAATATTTAGAATTTTTTTTTTAAACTGTTATTTTATCTCTGAACAGTACAAACATTTGACATCTTCACACAGTGCTTCAGACCATCCCTGCTCCATCTCCATCCCCCTATATATAGCAACCAGACTGAGTCCATCCAGTAATCCGTGCTGCGCTTCAGGCAGAAATGTCTTACCATTCCTCCACTTACTGGTGCTTGTCACTCACAGACCCTACATCTTGGAGTGTTAATCCACCCCGTACTTATCCACTTGCTGGTTGCTTGCCGGGCTCCAGTTGTCTCAAATTTTCTCAAATTTGTGTTGACTGCCCCTCCCCTTCTAAATCTCATTCCATCCAGTTTGCATCGTTGTATGTCTGTCTCCCAGTGCCCCACTGCCCCACTTTTGGGTGATAACCTGCTTGGTGGCCATCATGCATCCTATGTTTATCAGGATCTTTTGATACCACGGCAGGTCTGAGGGACCCTATATCTCAAACAGAATAAGTTTGGGCTGCATATCCAGAGTTTCCCCTGTGGCTTGATCTAATGATTCCCCCACCGCCTCCCGGAATGACAGCAGTCAGGAGCAGCTCCACAGTGTGTGCAGCAGGGTGCCTTCCATCCCACAGCCTCGCACGCATAGCGCGTTCTACGCCCTTCCTATTTTAGGTAGTAATGCCCTCGTATAGCACTTCCTGTGGACAATTTTTAGTTGGATCTGGCGATAACTTGTCATGATCGCAACTCTTGCTGGAAAACAGAGTGCTGTCTGCCAGGCCTCAATGTCCTTCTCCCCTAGGTCCTGTAAATGTAAATGTAAATGTAAATGTATTTGAGCTTGTAAAGCGCACTGCTACCCGTCCATAGGTCTCCTGGCGCTGTATAACCCTGGGGAACCCGTCCTGGCTTTCCCTGTGGGATGGTCCCTGCTGGGAGTCCCCAAGGTGGAGCCAGGCATCCCCGAAATTGATGTGGCCGTTGTGGAGATTAGGCAAGCTAATGCCCAGAGTTGCCGAGTGGAACCCCTGATTAGAGTAAGCACCGAAGCGAGAATTATCGAGTCCGCTGACCCAGGTCCAGGACCCTGCCGCGTCGGGAATTGAACCCTGGTCCCGGGCCGACTTCTGCTCTCGGGTCTGCCGCCTCTAACCAGTGAGCCACACTACTCCACTGTTCCTACCTATCCTGCAGTCTCATGAGAGAGCCCTGCTTTTTTTTCTCATTAGTGTGCCGTAAGTCTGTGAGACTTTTTTACTGGCTCGACCTTCCAGAAGTTGAGTCCTTATTTTCATCATCTTGAGATATACATCCATGGAGCGCGTGCCTCCGCTATCTGTACCATAGACACTGCCTCTGGCATCTCATATTCTTTCTTCAGGTAGGCAGACAACATTTTACCATTTGTGTCCCAGACGTCCGCTAGTGTGGAGAGACCAATGTTGTCCCATCCGCGAAAGCCCCTCAGTGTCGCCACTGGTTGTAATCTGGTCCCATCCCATTAGGGGGTTTTAGGGGTCAGCCTCTTAACCCACCTCATCTCTCTGTACAGTCTGTTCCAAATTTATATTGTTGTCTTTGTTGCCAGTCCCACCTGGGGTTCTAGCCTCCCCCTATATAGCGCATGATGATAACTCTTTGTGCCCATTCCCTGCTTGTCTAGGTGGAACGCTGGATCTTCCCACTCTGCATAAGCCCATTAGTTGACCATGCTGACCTGTGCCGCCGCATATTATTTCCTAATGATCGGAAGAGCTATGCCCCATGGCATTTGGGCTGTTGGAGGACCCTCGTGGCGATTCGGGGTGGACCCCTTTCCCATAGTAGTGTTCTGACGAGTGCATCCACATTTAGAAAAGGAGCATCAGGAACCCTGTATGGGCTGTTTTAGAGGATGTGTTCCTGGAGCCAGGGCAAAGCTATCATTTTAAACATTGCTGTCTTGCCCATAATAGAAAGCAGCAGCGTGGCAAGCAGCAGCGTGTGTCAGTGTCTCCCAGCCCCTGATCCATGGGTAACAAGTCCACCTCTTGGTCAGAGGCAGCATCTCTAGATATTCATATCCCCAGGTACTTGAATCTTTGGGGCTTCATCCATAGTGGCAGAGGTAGAGTTCCCTCAGTCATCCATTCCCCTACCAGGTTTAATAGGGACTTTTTACAATTAATAGTAAGTGGAGAGTACCTACCAAAGATCTGGAAGATATTGCGCAATCGGACGAGTAAATGGTCCGGGTTCATAAGGAATAGCAGAATGTCATCTGTGATAATGAAATACGCTCCTTCCATCCTGCACCTACCGGCCAACATCATATAACATAACAGGTGTATTTGTAAAGCGCACGATTACCCGTAGGTGTCTTGGCGCTGAATAACAGATGTTTATTGTTACCCAACTCAATGGTACTCATTTTATCGACCTCAGATGGATGAAAGGCTGAGTGGACCTGCCGGGATTTGAACCTGTGACCATGAGGTCGAACACAGGCCCCTGCAATGGACGCATTAGTCCACTGAGCCACCAGGCCGATTCTGGGCAGCTATGCACACCAACGCCGCCCATGCCTCTATCCAAAAACGCAAATAGTTTCAGCGACTGTCTGGTACTTCTCTCCACTTTAAAACTTTGAGACACAAAGCAAATTAGGTTCACTCTGGCTCTGTGTCTATCCTATAGCCATTTTGTCCACCTAGTGTGCTTAGGCCCGAACCCCATTTTAGCCAGGATCCCAATCAGGTAGGACCAGTCTGCTGAGTCAAAGGCCTTGTTGGCATCCAGCGATACAAAGACACTCAGCTCTGTCAGCATCTCTATCATGGCTATTTTATGGAGCTGCCACAGGTTCGGTCTGGTCGATTGGTCCGGTATAAACCCGTTGTGGTGCTGGTGTGCTAAATCTGTCACCACCACGCTCAGTCTTGTTGCTAACACTTTTGCCAGGATTTTAGTATATACGTTTAGCATACAGGTCGGTCTGTAGGAGTCTCATCCGTCTCAACACTTCCTGGCTTTGTGGATAAGAACAACTGTTGCTTTTCTCAAACCCTTTGGCAGTTCCCCAATTTTAAGCACTTCTACATATGCTGCATGCAGGTGGGCTGCTATCCTTCTGGTCAGTCTGGAATAGGTTGATGGGTAAGCAGTTTGGGCCTGGGGCTTTCTCTGTTTGCTTTTGCCCCACTGCCAACACCACTTCTTCCACCGAGATATCGCCCTTTAGCCCCCCTCCAGGTGTGGCCTTAGGCGTCACACCAGGCAGTCATTTACAAAAGCCAATACATCCTCATCTGAGGTCTGCATTTTCGTATGATAGAATATTTCCATGTATCCGGCAAACATCTGTTATTTGCTTGCTTCGTTTCACAGATTCTCTCGACTCCAGAGTGAATTCTCATACATGCATTTTCTCCATTTCCTTACTTCCTATCCAAGCCAGCTGTTTACCTACCTTACCCCTGCTTCATAGATACTTTTCTGCTTGGCGATATATTCAGTTTTTACCTCATTCTGGGCAACCTGTTGGTATTCTTTCAGTTTCAGATCTATATTGCTTTTCAACTGGGGTGAAGGGGAGGCAGCATGTTTTCTCTCCAGTTGCATCAAGTCCCTCTCCAAAGTGGTCAGTCTATTTAGTCACTCCTATCTGTCTCCTACCTCACCTGAGATGATGATTTCCCTGATCGTAGCTTTATACGCCTCCCACAATTTGATAAGGCTGTGTACTGTCCCCTGTCTCTCCTTAAAATCAAGCTTTGTGGCTTTGTCCAGTCTCTGAACCTTCTGCTTATTCGTGTAACTTCATCCTCGAGTCCCGGGTGCCCTTAGTCTGTCAGTAGTGAAGGTCACTTGCAGGGGGAAGTAGTCACTTCTCCCCGTGCCAGGCATTTGACCTCTAAGAACCTGCTTAGTGCATCCCATGGAGTGAGAAAGTTGTTGAGTCTAGACTGCATGTCCTGTGCGTGTGAGTAGTACGAGTAACCCCTCTCCTGCCCTTTTGAGCCCTCCATATATCTCTCCGGCCAAATGCCTGCGCAAACCCCTCTCGTGCTCTTCCTGTCTAAATATGTGTCCATTGCTAGGTTAAAATCCTGTCCGAGTACTGTGAGTGTCGTTGGTGCCTCTGTTAGGATACTTCCTAGTTTTTATAGCGTTGCCATCTGGAGTCCGGGTGGGGCATACACATTGAGCTGCAATATAGTCTCGCCCTCCCGTTCACCGGTCAGCGCAATATAGCATTCATTAGTGTCTGTTCACGTGTGGGACACATGGAACTGTAGCAATTTCTTAAGGATAATCACCACTACCCTAGATCCCGAGCTGTAGTCTGCCTAATGTGCTATTCTGTACCTTCCTTTCCCTGAGCTGTGGAGCTGACCGTCTAGCAGATGGGTTTCCTGAAGAAACGCCGTCAGTTTTGTATCTGTTGAGCGCCTTGTAGAAGAAGCTGAACAAGCCTCTCTTCAGCTGTGCCCTAGCCCGTTAACGTTCCATGTGAGCAATGTCAGGTTCTCGTTCTGTGTCATGATGGGTGGCCGTATATTGCCTGCCTCCCGCTCCCACCCTGCACCCTTGTGTACTTATCTAGTCACTACCCTGGCGTCATGGTGTCCTGATGAATTGCAAACTATCCCTCTGACTGCCCCCCACCCTACCTTACCATGCCATGATCGTACAACTGAGCTAGCCCTCAAGTCGCAGTATGAATGAAACCCAAACAGTAACAGCATTACAATGTTCTGAGCCCCCTTAGGTGGGACTCAGCCTTTAGGCTGCGTAAGTGCCACAGATGCTGTCCCTGCTTCTTTAAAACCTCAGTCTTTTGGTTCAGCACTTACTCCCTTATTCTCCATGCCGCCTGGAAACCCAGAATGTGTTCCAGGTCTTACCATAGTTTATGGGCGCCTGCTCTCAGGAGAGTTGTCTCTTAAGTAGTCCACCCTGTGGAGCACTCGGAGGGGTAGCAGCCCGTCACCAGCAGAGGTTCCCTTACCCAGGGTCTTCAGCAGTCATCGGGGTAACCTTCTATAGTCTCTCTTCCTCTGTTTCCGGCTCGGTCGTTGTGCTTTCCCATCCACTGCCCTCTTCCTCCGAGACCAGTGCCCTCCATTTGTTGTTGCCCAAGGTGGAGCTGCAGTGTTTGGTCTCTATCACTGTCTTCGCTTGCTCCACTCTCATTTGCGCTTTAGCCAGAGAGGCCTGGATTCGCTTGTCTTTCTTGCATATAGTGGGTGCCTCTTGTCCCTTTTAGCAGAAAATGGGCCTTTTCCCCCATGCACAATTCTCAGTTTTCCAGGAAAATGAGCGCATATTTCAAGTTCATCTGGCACAAATGCCCCCTCTCTGACATCTGAACCAAGGCGGTATAATCTGGGTATAGGATGATTTTGTGGTTTCTCAGCACCCAAGGGCCATGCTTCAGCGACGCCTGCAATATAATGTCTCAGTATTTAAAGTTCATCAGCCAGGCTGTGATCAGCCATGGGTTCGCCCCCGACGGAGTCGCCTGTATTCTGTGGGCTTCTCTCGACTGAGAAGAACCGTGACGGGTATCCCTGTACAATAGTCTCTGCCAGCCAATCAATAAACTTTATTCAGTCTATGAAATAAAAAACATAGAAGTAAAGCAAGCCATGACACATTTCAAAATCACAGACAAAGTAAAAAACCCTGACTCCTTAGATTGGCAAAATTGACATGGCCAACTGCATATTTATGGACATGATCTAACTTGATAGAGGTGAAGTTCTATCTTTTCTATGGATTACGGTAATCTCCCACTAGGCAAGGTTGAATTAATGGACTACGACTTAAATCAATTAAACACACAACTAAATATAGTACTAAAACACATCAACTGTATAAAAAACATAGAATTTATTATTACCCTCCCAATTGGGTTACATTCTAAAAAATAGTACCATCCATACAATTTAAAACCGCCACCTGGCGTGATCATACAATGGGAAATTATTAAAAAACAGTCAAAGTTACAACAACAGTCGACGCAGCGTTTCGGTGCTTTATTTTTCTTTTGACACCTTCTTCAGGACGTTAAAACATTTGACTCCAAAACATTCTGTCTTCTTTATGGTAGTCTCGTTTCAATTGATCACTACACGTACTATGGATTGCTCAGGTCTATCATATATCCTTGAGCTTGTTTATATAAAATATCGACTTATAATCGCACGGAGGAGCCACCGTCGGTGGAGTAAGAACTTCTTTTGATCTTATCCCAAATCTCTGATTTTGGAATAAGCCAATTCATACAATGATGCTGTTCCTTCTTGTCTTATGGCCACAGGCTTTTCTCCTGGTTGGAGTTTTTTCACTCTTATATTTAAAATTCGGCCTCCCTGCTCCTCCGGGCTGTCGTCTTCTTGGGGATGTGAAAAAACTCCAACCAGGAGAAAAGCCTGTGGCCATAAGACAAGAAGGAACAGCATCATTGTATGAATTGGCTTATTCCAAAATCAGAGATTTGGGATAAGATCAAAAGAAGTTCTTACTCCACCGACGGTGGCTCCTCCGTGCGATTATAAGTCGATATTTTATATAAACGAGCTCAAGGATATATGATAGACCTGAGCAATCCATAGTACGTGTAGTGATCAATTGAAACGAGACTACCATAAAGAAGACAGAATGTTTTGGAGTCAAATGTTTTAACGTCCTGAAGAAGGTGTCAAAAGAAAAATAAAGCACCGAAACGCTGCGTCGACTGTTGTTGTAACTTTGACTGTTTTTTAATAATTTCCCATTGTATGATCACGCCAGGTGGCGGTTTTAAATTGTATGGATGGTACTATTTTTTAGAATGTAACCCAATTGGGAGGGTAATAATAAATTCTATGTTTTTTATACAGTTGATGTGTTTTAGTACTATATTTAGTTGTGTGTTTAATTGATTTAAGTCGTAGTCCATTAATTCAACCTTGCCTAGTGGGAGATTACCGTAATCCATAGAAAAGATAGAACTTCACCTCTATCAAGTTAGATCATGTCCATAAATATGCAGTTGGCCATGTCAATTTTGCCAATCTAAGGAGTCAGGGTTTTTTACTTTGTCTGTGGTTAATATCCCCCTCCCTGCCATAAAATACAGGGGAACCTCCTATTTTGTTTATTACATTTCAAAATCAGCCTCAATGTCCACAATTTAAAAATACAATTTATAAATACACAGTTAAAAAGGTTCTACAAAGTTAAAAAGGTGACAAATGTCCTGTACTCCGGGGGGTTTATTCACAACTGTTTCACAATCCAACAGCAACTTTTAAAAAGCTAAGAACTTTAAGACTAGTTTATCCCGAAAGTATTTGCCAGTATGAGTGCGGTGCGAACCGGAGTAAAATTAGCCTTTTGTTGTATGGGGAGAATATAATGTTTCCTTGGTACTTTATAAAAGCTACAAAACATCATAAAAGGCAGCGTATCCTGTTGAGACTTACTGTCGCAGCCGCAGGATGTTAGGTTAATCCCCCTATTGCAGGCTAACAAGTAGGGCACTAGTTCCAGCTGGAACCTAGTGAGTAATAAGCGGCCGTACCTACTTTGAACACACAAGTGGTAAGGCTCAATAGAGGGCACTGGTGGACACTGGTATTTGTTACAGCATCCGCCACCCTATCCACCCGCCTCCTTCTAAAAAAGTGTTCTTTCACCCATTTGTGGTCCTGCTTACAGGTACTGTCCGGATTCCTGAATAAATCACCCCAACCTATGTTAAAAAAACAGTCCCTGATATATTTAAACCAGGGGATGTGAAGGAAGTAATCTCTTTACTCAGTTGGATCCCAGGCCTGGTTTAGATTTTTATCCAGCGGGAGAGTGGCCAAAAGGCAGTGATATCTTGTAATCCCGGATTTCACTCACATAAACTGCTTTAGAGGTGGACTTAGCCCTATAAATCTGGAGGAGAGCGTCAGTGGGTTTGCTGCCTAGTCGTATAGCAAATATGAATACAGAAGCATTCGTCCTAACAAGGTCCTCTTTTTTCCTGTTAACCAGGGGATGCTAGCTCAAGAAGGAGTCGAACAACAAATCCAAATAGGAAACCTCCCTGGTCTTTGGCACCGGAGAATACCCAACTTTAAAAGTGATGGATTTGGTGGATCAGGGGCCTACGTGCATTACGAAAGATTTTTTTATCGTTCACCAATAAATCCAGCTCCTCCATAAAATAAACAAATGAATCAAGTAGGGTCCGCAGGCCCCTGGCGGGTCTGGCCATAAGTACCGCATTGTCTGCATATCTTAGGACCGAAAGACGGGGTTGTCCTACAGAATCCCTATGGTTGGATACATGATAGTTTGTCACCACTGCATGCTCATTTTTATGGAGTGGCCAAGCTGATGTACACCATTAAGAGTGTGAGACTATCGCACAGGTATGAACCTGTTATTGTTAACTTGAATGTTACTTCTGTTTGCCCAATTCCCAGTGCTAATGTTTGGCAGTGTATTTTCCATCCTTTTCCACATTGGAGCACTAAGCTGTGGTCTGACCACTGTGTTTTTACTTGCTGTTTTCTCACAGAAGGCAGATATCATGAAACCATGAGTGGGTAGTAATGCAGGGAATCAATAGGACTCTTTTGTTTTAAATAAGGATTCTCCCTTTCAGTGATTAATTATTCAAATGTTTTCATTACAGGTCAGATAATGTTTCCTGGGACTGGGGATTTCAAATGTGAAATGTGTTCTTAATGTCAAATCCAGAATGAATCTGCCTTTTCTTAAAATATAAATTGTGATTATTCCGTCTGCTTGTCGAATTATCCTCTAAAATAGTTCCCAATCATTTATAATGCAGCTCTCTTCTTTTTTTATTCTTCCTTAGATGAATGTGCACTAACTAGCTCCAAAGATGCTCTCTGCACTGTGGTGTTTTCTGCAATGACTGATACGAATGTCCTGCTTCAGTTGGTGGGAATCAAAGCCCTGACAGTTCTGGGCACACTGAAAGGTATCTCTTGCAGCCTTTTTAGCAACTTACTTCCACTAGTGCTCTTGTCTTGTAAATTATGAGGTCTGGTATAGAGTATCTCCTTTCACTCTATTTATGTATTTACTTGATTTATCTTCTGCAGAATAGCGTATGAATCTTACAACATCTACACCAAATTAGAAATAGTACATAGGGTCAGCTTTATGTATTGTGCAAGACTGAAGGAAAAACTGGATACTTAAGGGAAAGATGAAACTGCACCATGCAATATTGTTGCTGAACACGAGATTGTGTTGCGATTAAAGTGTTGCCCATATATCCAATCTTTTTTTGCCAAATCTATTTTTTATGTTTTCTTTATATCGTTTACTACAGTCTCTTTCAAATGTAACACATTAGAATCATTTACACACCATTCCATTGCCGTCCCTGTCACAGACTGGCCATCCAACTTTCTCCAGAACGTAAGACCACTACTTGCCCCAAACCTTAGTACGTTTTTGGGGACAGTCCTTGGTGTGGTATATCGATTGTTCCATCTTGGCGCACCAGTCGACCCCATCCACCTTTCTGCCAAGGTGGGGATTGGGAGGATTTATTTGCGAGCCAGGTCTATATATCCAATCTTATTAAAAGAGAAGGTTGTAGAAAATGTAGTTTGCCTAGGTTTAATCCGCATTCTTTTGCATTTTAGACTCCTAGGTTAAAACATCCGCTGTGGGCTCAGAGCTGCTAACCAGGACTAGCCAGTTTATGCTTTGTAACATTACCATTCCACTGCATCTTTTGTGAAACTGTACTACTGTGGGAATGGCCTGATCTGCATGAGGTCACTAGGCTTGCTCTAGGACATATTTATTGCTAATAATTAGATTATTGTTAGGTAACTGTACCATTACAAAGGACATGCCAGATAAAGGTAGGTGATTGTCAAATGTATTATTCACAGAATCCTGACATGCACCCATTCCTAAATAATTGATTCATTAGTGAATTAAATATGTTGAGGCACGTTTATTGCGACTGATTTGATTTTATGAGTGGATGAACATATTATCCTTAAACACTGGGTTGACATTAATTCCTCTTTCAAGGCTCAGTTTAAGCAACAGTATCTGGAATTAAGAGAAAATATGCTGAAAAAATCAATTAATATGGTATTAGTACAGCATTATATTTTGCTTGCCACAGATTATAGCATGGAACCTTACCTCATGTGGAATAAAGCTCTGCAACACAGATTTTATCTATCACAGTTGCGATTTCATTTTATTCATTTCTTAGAAGCTTTCCCAGTTACGGGATCCTGGTTTGCCTCATTGCCAATCTGTGCCTGCGATGGGACATTTTGTCAAACCACTAAGCTTTTTATTTTGTTCACTTTATGGATTATGCTTTTTACTTCCTGTGCTTAGAGGGAAATCGTTCAAGTCACATAAGGAGGGTATGATTTTCCTTGAGCGCCTTGATTCACCAACGATTTGTATTGCAGTTTTAAATTTTATTGTCCAGGTCTTGAGGTTAAGGAAAAGATATAGGTCATGATTTTAAATCTTTGTACACTAGTATTCGAGGCATGTGAGCTGTAGATCACATGCTTTGCGTACTCCTCTAATCTAGTGTTGGGTCCGGATGTTTGCATTTTGTTTTTCTTCGAAGAAGTCTTTTCCAGTCACAAGGTAGGCGACTCCTACTTTCGTGATAGTGCGCCTGGGCATCGACTCCATTGTTAGATTGTTTTTACTGCCATCAGGCTCGCACGTGAATTGCTGCGCTCTGGTTCGACACCGTTTCTTCGGTTCACCCTCGACGGTATTGTTTTCAATTGCGTATCCCATTCTCTCCATATCGTATTTACTTCTAAATAAAAAAAACTCTTTTGATCGGGAAGATCGTGGAAGGCCTACCAGCGTCAGTCCGCCTTGCAGTCAATGTAACGGAAGTTTATGTGCACGACTCACATGAAGTGTGCAACCTGTGCTTGTCTCCGGAGCACAGAGAACAGGACTACAACGCGCGCCGCTCCAAGAAGACGCGTTGCGACCGTTGGGCTCGACATCGCGACATGCACGTAAGTTCCATTCTGGACCTCTTCGGAGAAGATTCGAAACAAGAAGCCGGAGGCGCCATGGGAGCCGAAGAAGAACAGGATCCCATATCCATCTCCAACTACAGCTCCGAGGAGGACGACGAAAACCCGCCAGGGTAGCGTACTGTGAGTACAGATCCTCCCTTGCCCCAAAGTCCACCTCAGTCTAAGAAGAAGACTCCAGTCCAACCCCCGCCTCCGGGCACGGTCGGCACCAAGCACATGTTTCTGACGCCCCGCCCTCTGGCTCGGCACCGAAAGACACCCAAAAGCCTTCTGGCTCCGAGCCGAGCAGAAACCTTGGGGATTGAAGTCGAAGCCAGGCTCCGGCCCACTCCCTTCGACGCCAAAAACCCTTTCGGATCCGAAATCATCAGGATCCAAACCTTCGGCACAAAAACCATCGGCACCGAAACAACCGGACGGGCAGATTCCATCTCGAGAACAATATTTCAATGCTCCACCTACCAAACCAGATCAGAAACCGAGAGGGTTGTACATCCATCCAACTACTGGACATATCGCCACAAAAGTAACCCTTAAAAGGAAACCTGACACAGAGGAAACCTACCACATTCCTTAAAAGAGGAAGAATGTCGGGACTAATCCTTCTCCTCCTCCACTTGCATCTCCTTCTTCTCCTCAGCTTCAATCTTTAATGATTTCACCTGAGCACTCACCACCACATACACCTGAAGATCAGGATGAAAAGGATGGGGATTGATTCAGTTGAATGGGATTTCATGATGGCTGTACTGTCCAGGATGGGGTTCCCAAGAGCCTTCCTAAAATGGATAGCGCTCCTTTATGTAGAACCTAGAGCCAGAGTACGAATTAACGGGCATACATCGCAGCAATTCGAGATTAGTCGAGGGACAAGGATGCCCGCTATCACCCATCCTCTTCGCGATCATACTAGGACCGCTAGCCTGTAAAATTAGGCAGAACCACCCAGAAAGGGCACTTCAGTTTAGCTTGCGGCCTGTGAGTATATCACTTTATGCGGATGATATGGTGCTGTACGTTAGACACCCGTCCACAAACCTAAATCCGCTGATTAGGGAGTACATCAAGTTTGAACAATACTCAGGCCTCAGTATTAACTGGAATAAATCTGTAGTGATACCCCTAACACTGGCGACACTAGAGCCACAAATGGACTACCCCCTGAAGTGGAGCTCGGATCCGGTGAAATACCTGGGGGTCTGGGTACATCGAGTCCCGGAGACGGTCATTAAAGAAAATTACTGGGTGGTAGTGAGCAAATTGGAGGACCAAATCGAACGCTGGATTAAACTGCCTTTGTCAATGGCGGACCGCATAGCACTGCAAAAAATGGTGATACTACCCCGCTTACTATACCTGTTCTGGAACATACCGATATGGCTCACACAAGCATTCTTCCGTAGACTGCGCGCTGCACAGCAGAGACTTACATCGGCTGGTAAGCAGCCAAGGGTGAGCTGGCAAATCCTCACCAAACCCCATCACCAGGGGGGCTTCGCAGCACCTGATCTACAGTTATATTATTACTGTGCGCAAGCACAACATGCGCACTACTGGACTCAACCGCATTCCCACATCCCACACATTGCGGTGGAGACGGACAGTGTACTCCCGAACAAGCTGACTCAATACATCTCTGACCCGATAGGATATTACGCGAATGACACTATACACCCTGTTAAGTGCACCTCCAAGGCGTGGCATACACTGGCACCACGAGCACAGAAACTGCCGATTTACGCACCGGCGATACCACTGGCACATCACCCTAGACTGTCTGTCACACTGGAACAGAATATGAGGGAGACCCTGGGTGACATGGGACTGACAACGCTAGGCACACTATTCCCGCACAACACATTCATTTCAAACACCGACCCAGCCTTGTGTGCCCATCAGACACCACTCAAAATATTTGCATACCACAGACTGAGGGCGGCAGTGAGAGATCTCTATAGAGAATTCCAGCGGAACCCGTAACACTGCAAGCTCTCCAACAGCTGCTCACTGCACCGACACGAGTGGCGCTGGTCACTAAACTTTATAATGCATCACAGAGTGAGCAGAATACTGATCAAGGAAAGGCTAGGATCAGATGGGCAGAGACGACAGGATCTGCAATATCAGAGGAAGAATGGGATTATAGTTGTGCACAGTTGCACCTACTTACACCGAATTGCAATCTACGCATCATACATTTCAGATACCTGCACCAGACGTACTACACACCAGCGAAACTATTTAGATATGGCCTTCGGACAGATGATAAATGCAAAAAATGCTCTGCCCCAGGAGCTGCTTTCCTTCACACAGCATGGGCATGCCCTGCGCTGGAGGGGCTCTGGCGGGAAGTAACGGACGCACTATCACAAATGCTATCCGAACCGATCCCTAATTCACCTACAAACTGTCTATTGGGAGTATATAAGCTCAAGCAGCGTGGGCGACGTAAACTGCTGGCAGTAGCGCTCTTGTTAGCGAAAAGACGAATAGCCATAAAGTGGGGAAGCAGGCGACCACCCAGGTTCAAGAACTGGCTGTCTGACATGGCATACTGCAAAGAAACACTGCATACATACGAGGAGGACCTGCCATTGGCTTCTAGACCTAAGGACTTCTGGCAACCTTTTGTGGGCTATTTACTAAGCCAACCGGTGGACCCCTCAGAGGAACAGGGGGGGGGAGATAGCAGATACCACACAAGGTGCTACACCAGGGGAACTAAGTGTACCCCCGGGGGTCATATAAATAGAATGATTAGACATACAGTGGACCTAATAAATCGGGATAATGATAGGGCGGCAGGATCGACAGAGGCAGTAATGGTACTATTTAGCGGGCGCCAGGAACTAATAAGGTGATGTGAACGATGTTGTCAAATGATGTTTCCTACCAATTGCCGAACGTGTATTGTGAACTGTACTTATATTTCATTGTAATAACAGTTGATGTGGATGTAACTGCTGCTTGGTGAACAAAAATAAAATTAGAAAAAAGAAAAGGATGGGAATGGGGCAATGCACCATTACTCCCAGACCCATAGGCAGATTAATACCAACTCTCTCACAGGAAATGATCCTGACCTGTACCCTACAAAGCCCTCTCCACCAGACGATAGCGTAGGTTACATAGAACTGCTGGGTAGAGCTGCCAGCTACCATGGTGTACAACTGCACAAAGAATCCCTTGAAGAGGATTTCCTTTTTGAAACCCTTAGCAGCACACAAAAGTCATTGCACACACTCCCCATGCTCAAGGGTATGATCAGGCAGGTTGATGACATATTTAATGACCCTGTCACTTGTATCCTTACCCCTAGGTAAAAAGTACAAGCACCATCTGACCCAGTGTACATAAAGGGACAATTACAATTTCTCTAGTGGTATCCAACTCACGTAAAAGGGCCAACTCCCAAACTACAGGAGATGCTCCACCCCCAGATAAAGAATCTAAGCTTCTTGATGCTTCGGGGAAAAGGGTAGCCAATGACTGGCGCATCTCTAACACACAAGCGCTGCTCGCAAGGTATGACAGGGCGCATTGGAACGAGGTGGAGCAGTTGCTCCAATTTCTGCCTGATGAACTTAAATTTAAAGCGCAAGACCTTGTGCGGGAGGGACAGCTAATTTCAAACAATGCAATCAGGTGCTCCCTAGATGCTGCAGACACTGCTGCTAGACCAGCGTCCTTTTAAGAAGGCACATCTGGCTACGTATCTCCGGTTTCAAACCTCAGGTTCAGACTTCCATACTGAACACACTCTTTGACAAAGAACACCTCTTTGTCCCGGTGGTAGATTCCTCACTGGAAAAAATGAAGAAAGACACTGAAGCGGCCACATCCATGGGAGCCCTTCAACTAACACAAGCACGTGGTTCCTTTCAGCGTTTCTTCTACAGCGGGGGGGGGGGTCCTAAAATCCCTCCTCAGAGATCACCACCATGTACAAGGCCAACAACCAACCCTCTGCCTCTAAGGGTTACTTCAGAGGGGGTTACAGAGGCAACAACGGCAAAGGTAGAGGTAGAGGTAGAGGCTCAGGCTCAAATACATGCACCTCCACCTCCAATACAAAGCAGTCACTTGCCTACACTCCCCCAACCTTTTAACACGTGTTGGGCAGCTTTCAGATTTCCAACCTGTCTGGCAGTCCATAACAACAGACAGGTGGGTACTGGAAATTGTCTGTTCTGGTTACTGCCTGGAGTTCACCAACAATCCTCCAAACATTCCCCCAAGGTCACACAAACTCTCACCGGATCACCTACACCTCCTCAAACAAGAGGTTCAGTCTCTCCTTCTAAAATAGGCTATAGAGCCTGTACCACGTACCCCGGGTCGGGCGTATACTCCTTTTACTTTCTAATACTCCAAAAGGACGGTTTTCTGAGATCAATATTGGACCTCAGAGAACTAAATCTTTACACAAAGTCAGACCATTTACTCATGGTAACACTTCAACAAGTACTACCACTTCTGCAAAAGGGCGACTTTCTGTCTACTCTAGACTTAAAGGACGCCTATTTCCATATTCCAATCTATCCCGCTCATCGCAAATTTCTCAGATTTGTGTGATAGCGGGTCAACATTACCAGTTCAAGGTGCTCCTGTTCGGAGTCACCACTGCCCCCAGTCTTCACAAAGTGTCTGGTGGTAGTCGCTGCTCACCTGAGAAGACAACACATCCATGTCTTCCCCTACTTGGATGACTGGCTCATCAAAGCCAGTATGTATCCAAAATGTCTCCAGCACACTCACAGAACAATTCAGTTACTACATTAACTGGGGTTCACTGTCAATGTGCTAAAATCACATCTCCAACCTGCCAAAACTACCTAGGAGCCACCTTTAAATACTCAAAAGGCTCTGCCTTTCCCAACGCAGCCAGAATTCACAACATTCAGGCTTCAGTTCTCCAGTTTCAATCCAATAACTCACTTACAGCTTGGGTGTATATGCAACTACTGGGAATGATGGCATCTTGCATCATTGCATCATAATCGTTCCCCATGCCAGGCTGCACATGCCTCCCCTTCAGGAATGCTTAGCGAGTCAGTGGAACCAATCACAGGATCTGTTAACCGACTTAGTGTTGTTATACGGCTGTACTCATCGCTCTCTGCAGTAGTGGAAAGCACAAAATCTATCAAAAGAACGGCTCTTCATAGACCCGGTTCCACAGACAGTACTAACAGCGGATACGTCACTCACTGACTGGGGAGCTCATCTTCAGCACCACACAGTGCAATGCCAATGGAGCCAAGTTTCTCCACATCAACCATCTAAAGCTGCTTGCAATCTTTCTAGCTCTCAAGGCATTTCAAACACCTGTTTGGCAAAGCTGTCTTAGTTCGTACCGACAACATGACAGCCAAGTATTACATACAAAAACAAGAGGGGGGGACACACTCTCTCCAACTGTCCCACTTAGCCCAAGGCATCTGGAGGTGGCCCATTCACGACAAAATCTATCTCCTAGTGGAACATCTCCCAGGAGTGAACAACCACATTGCAGACTTCCTCAGCAGACCGAGGCAGCAAATACACGAATGGGAACTTCACCCTCAGGTTCTCCTCCCATAATTACAAAGTTGGGGAGTCCCTCAGATAGATTGCTTTGCCACACACCAAAATGCCAAATGCCAAATCTTCACCTCGAGTTACCCACACCCACTTTCCAAAGGCAATGCACTATGGATAAACTCGTCCGGGATATTTGCCTACGCTTTTCCGCCTCTCCCACTCATTCCGTTAGTCGTTCGGAAGCTCAGGCAAACATCCCTCACACTAATCCAAGTAGCTCCCACATGGGTCTGTCAACCATGGTTCACAACCCTGTTGGAGATGTCTCTGGTCCGCATCAAAAGCTGCACCTAACATCCAGTCTCCTCACACAGGGCCATGGATAAATCAGACACCCAGATCCCAAACAACTGAACCTCGCGATCTAGCTCCAGAAGTCATAGAGTTTGGTTTTCTGAACCTTCCACCAGACTGCATGAACATCATCAGGGAGGCCAGAAGGCCTACCACAAGAGCCTGTTATGCAACTAAATGGAAACACTTTTTAATTTATTGAAATAACAATCACATCAACCCTCTTGATGCTTCCATACAAAACACCATCTGTTATCTGTTACACTTGCTGCAGTCAGGATTGGCTTACACATCCATCTGGCTACGTCTCGCTGCAATAGCTGCGTGTACAAAATAAGCCACATTTATCGCTTTTCAGAGTGCCCGTAATTAAAGCTTTCGTGGAAGGACTTAAGAGTCATGCCACCAAGACTCCCACCTGCCCCATTGTGAAATCTTAACATAGTACTCACAAGATTAATAGGGACACCTTTTGAACCCATGTATAAATGCGAGCCATAGTTTCTTTCTTGGAAAACCGCTTTCCTCATTGCAATCACTTCACTGAGGAGAGTGGGTGAACTATAGGCACTAACCATAGAAGAACCTTTATTCCAACTGCACAGAGACAAAGAGGTTCTTCGTACAAACCCCAAATTTCTACCTAAAGTAGTATCTGCGTTTCACATAAATCAGTCTGTAGAATTACCTGTCATTCTTCCCTCAACCTGATTATGTTTCAGAACGAGCTCTACACTCCTTAGATGTCAGAAGAGCACTTTTATATTATATCAAAAGAACAAACTCATTTCGTAAGATCAAACAACTTTTTGTTGCTTTTGCACCACCACACAAGGGCAATCCTATCTCCAAATCAGGTATTGCAAGGTGGATTATTAAATGCATTCAAACTTGTTATGCAAACGCAAAAATAACTTTAACTGTACCCCTAGAGTGCATTCCACTCGCAAGTTAGGGGCTACTATGCCTTTCTTAGGAAACATCCCCATATTTAACATTTGCAAAGCTGCAACATGGTCTACATCGCACACATTCACCTAAACAATATTGTGTAGGTGTGTTAGCGAGACAACAAGCTAATGTGGCCCAAGCAGTACTTAAAATACTCTTTCAGTCAGATGGAACAGCTACAGGTTAGTCACCGTTTTGGGAGAATACTGCTATATAGTCTATTCAAAGCATGTGATCTACAGCTCACATGCCTCGAACGGATAATGTTACTTACCCAGTAAACATCTGTTCTTGGCATGTACAGCTGTATATTCACATGCAGCCACCCGCCTCCCCGGGTACCTGTAGCTGCTGCAGTTCTCTCTTTAGTATACATACATACGCAAGGACATCTCTATTCTACTCTTACTAACTCCATTTTCATCCTTTACGGAAAACAACAATCTAACAATGGAGTCGATGTCCATGCGCACCAAAAGGAGGAGTCACCTACCTCGTAACTGGAAAAGACTTATTCGAAGAAAAACAACCTGCAAACATCCGGACCCAACACTAGATGGCAGGAGTATGCAAAGCATGTGAACCTACTGATGTACATGCCAAGAACAGATGTTTACTGGGTAAGTAACATTATGCTCTTGCATATGCACTTTGAATATTTCATTGAGTTCAGCTCAACTGGTCACAATTCATGGGAGTGATAACTAAGAAATTAATTATGGGTTAGATAACATTCTTACTTATGTTTTTAACTTGCAAATATTCTTATTACTGTTCTGATCTATCCCTTTTGATGAAATAATGCATTTTAATGTTCTTTTATGTTTTTTTTTATAAAATCGAATAAAGTTTAAGTATTAATATTGAAATGAATGAAAGAAAAAAACTAAATGCACAAGTCCAAGTTTTTTGTTAATTAAGTTGATGGCACATTTACCAATTATAGAGTAATTCAAATCCTATTGGTCATTCTACCACAATATTGCGATTTTTTTTATTTTGTATTGACCTGCAGTTATGTGGACTTCAAGATTAGCTACAAATAGATCATGAAGGAAACAGATGGGGAATTAAAAAGATTATTCTTCTCTATGTATGCATATGTTAAGGTATGATGGGAGCCAATATTCTGAAATTGATATGTGCATGTCGATGTCACTGGCCTCAGCATTGTGGCATGCAGTTTTGTTCAGTTCTAATTGCCAGTACTAAAGAGCAAGATGCTGACAACAAAGTACTGATTTAAGACTATAGATGCCACAAATGTTTTCTACATCAGAGCATCAGTGAAGGGGAGTCAATTAGGTCACCCAAAGGAAAACCAGAAGCCATCATTAATTTTTATTAAGATTGTCTACAGCAGTCTTTCCTAGAATTACAACACAGAATTAATGGGTGGCACCAGGACATTTTGAGGCTAAGTATAGTCTTTTTAACTATTGATTGTGCTCTTGGTTTCAATTGAGTTTTCTTGTTAAAGACTCAGTTACTGTGGTCTCGATAGCTAACAGATGCTTTCTAATGATGCAATTTCAGACTTAAGATGCTTGTTCTGTTTTCAGGTCTGTTGTCGCCTTCTGATGTAGAGCTAATAATTGATCACATGAACAGATTCATTTTCCAGGAGAAGGATTCCCAAAGCTGGTATGAATTTATTTGCTGTTTTAATGAGCCATGGGAGCCTTAAGAGCTAATGAAAACATTTTAGTCAACGCTTATTACTTAACACACCATCAATTAACAGAAGAACCAAAGGTGTTTTGCTTATTTTTATTTCCCAGAAACATTGCTGCTAATGTTATTGTTTGATGCTATGCACCTCTTGTATAGAACAGTGTATGTAATTTCCACAGCATCAAAGAGGTTTATTTGCCTTGTAATAAGGCTGATGACTGCTGCTGGTTATTTTGATACTCTTTGGGATATCTGGTCTTGTGTCTCTCTGCTACACCTCAATTGATGAAATAAGTGCACACGATATTGTGCATTTCAGCCCCACCCATGAAAAATGCAATAGCATGTTACTGTTCTTGCTGATGATGATGAATCCTCTGCGGTTGGGCTGCTGTGGAGGCTGAAATATTCAGCATCATGGCATGGGAAGGCTCTTTTCCCAGGGATAGTGTTCTGGGTACAGAGCAGCACCGAGCAGACTGCGATATGAATCAAAGTTGGGGTTGGACCTCTTCCTCAATTCCAGTCTTGTGTACCTCCAGAAAAGAGAACTCCGTGAGAGTGGCTTGGTTTAAATAAAATAAAATAAGCAGCATTGCTGAGAAGTGTTGATGCTCTTTGATAAATAGATAGCGTCCCCTAGAGAACTATGACTACTGTGCATCAAGTATAACACCATAGCTGAAAAGTGGGGACACCCTGCTATTAAATGTATAACATCACCTCTGAGAATGATTGGTCCTGTTAATTTAAAGCACGCCAGCTATGCAGAGAAATGTTGGTACTGTCCAATAACAGGCTGAGACTCCTGTTGAGATGTTGATGTAGTGATAAATAAAAAGTACAGTACCACTGCTGAGAACTCTTTCACTTTCCGATAGAAGTATGGCTGCGCTCCCCAAGGCATCCTTCAAAAAGTGTTAGTTCGAGGCATGTGGGCTGCTGAATTCATATCTATAGCATAGATCGCCGCCTAGTGTTGGGTCCGGATGATTGCACATTGTTGTCCTGGAAGAGTCTTCGAAGTATCACGAGATAGGTGGCTCCTCCCCTGAACTACAGTGCGCATGGGCATCGACTCCATCTACAGATTGTTTTTTTCCGCCATTGGGTTTGGATGTATATTCGACATCTCCAGTTCGGAATCGATATAAACTTTTCTTAAGGCCCAAAGGCCTTTTCCTATACCGTCGGTATTGTTTTGCGTTCGGTCCCAGCTCTGTTCCGGCCCAGTTCCCGAGTCGGACGTCCAGAGGAGTCGCGTGGCTCTTCGGTGCTCGAGGCCCAGTCGACGCAGCAAGACTTTCGACGACACATCCTGGAACGGAGTCCGTTCAAGAAATGTCCCGTGTGCGGATCTAAGTACCCCCACATCGACGTCCACCCGGTGTGCAACAAGTGCCTGTCGCCGGACCACGATGAAGCCAACTGTATGGCTTGTTCCAGGTTTCGATCGAAGAAGACGATTCGACTTCGGCGCGTGGCGTGCCAGGAGGCCCGGCAGTCGGCCCCGGCACTGGTGGACATCTTCGACAGAGAAGAAGCAGACGAACAAGAAGTTCATATGCAGGTTTCTCCTCCAGCGGAGGAGATCGAATACGACGCAGACGTCGAGGTGGTCGATGCAGAAGAAGTAGTCGACTAGGTAGGAGACGACAATGAGGTCTATGGGGCCACGGAAGATAGCTCATGTGAAGAGCTAAGCCCCGATCGAACAATCACTATGGCTCAGGTCGAGGGATCGCCACGCGGCCTTACCCAAGACCTTCCACCCAGATCCACGGCCTCGCCTACGGGCCCGGCTACGGACACTTCTGCGGAGCCGACGTTGGTCAAAACGAAACCGAAACTGAAACCTTCGGTGTCGACGAAAACGAAACTAATAGAGACGCCGTCGAAACAGAAGACATCTGTCTCTCCGGCCGCCTCCTAGTCTTCCGATACGTCGGGGCAGTCGAAGCCGAAGAAGGCTGTCGACCCGGGGAAGTCGACCAAGGGCGCCGAGCCGAAGTCTGTCAAGGGCGTCGAGCCAAAATCGGCCAAGGGCGTCGAACCGAAGACTGGGGCCCCACACCCAGTAGTCAAGGCCCCCGACACGAAAACGTCGGCGCCGAAGGCCGTCGGCACGGAAGGAGGGCACAGCGCGCCAAAAAGGGCTGATCCTGTACCTCGGCCGGATAAGAACAAGGCATCGACGCTCGAGTCTTCACTCGCTGGTGGACCGAAGACATCTGTCGGGTCGACGAAACCGTCCGCTTCCTTTACGAAGCAGGTGTCGGACTCCCTACAACGCATCAGGAACAAGGCTTCCGCGGCCGCTCCGAAGGATGCTTCCACCACGAAGCCAGCGGCCACAACGGCAAAATCTTCGACGCCACTCCTGTTTACGTTGCAGCAGAAGGTAGCACCGAAGGCCTTCGCACCACGGCCGGTCGCCGAAGCGCCCCTGCAAGTGTCTACGGCGTCGAAGCCTTCTCAGCCGCTTGGGAGCTTAAAGCATCGACAACCCTTGGTGAAGGAGCAGTCGGAACACTTTATCGACGCCGACACCGGGAAACTTACCCTCTACAAGAGATCACGGCAACCCAGCCTTTGGAATCCTACACGATTCCTTTGAAGCGCAAGAAGCCTGCTGCGGAATCCCCAGTTCTAGTGGAGCCGCTTGCTCCACGGACTCCAAGAGTGGCTACACCCTCACCCACTTATTGAGATGTGGACGGTGGAGAAGGTGATGACGAGGAGTATAACTTTCCTGCCAACACTGATCCTGAGGATCACCAAGACTCATGGGCAGATGCAGGTGACCCAGGGGATCAGCAAACTGCCCAGGACCCTCAGGTGTACAATGTCAAGACCTCTCCTACTGAGGATTCGACGGCATTTAATGCTCTAATTGAGAGGGCGGCTAAAAACCACGACGTCCAGCTGCATGCTGACCCTATCGAAGGGGACTTCCTTTTTGATACCTTTTCCACAGCAGAAAAGACTGTCAAGACTCTCCCCATGCTGAAAGGGGTTCTAAAACATGCTGCAGACATTTTTAAGGAACCCACACGGGCCAGGGTGATCAACTCTAGGATTGAAAAGAAATATAAGCCGGCACCTGGCGACCCTACCTACATCAAGGGCCAGTTGCCACTCTATGGTCGTTTCTAATGCCCGGAAGAGGGCAAACTCGCAGACCACTGGTGATGCTCCTCCCCCTGACAAGGAATCTAAAGTGCTGGAGGCATCAGGGAAGAGGGTGGCGGCTCAAGCGGCCAATATCTGGCGTATTTCAAACACTCAGGCACTACTGGCCAGATATGACAGGGCGCACTATGACACACTAGAGACCCTGTTACAACATCTTCCAGATCAGTGTAAAGAGGCAGCTGAGATGCTTATTCAGGAAGGGAAGCTTATCTCCAACGCTTCTATTAAATGTGCACTGGACGTGGCGGACACCGCGGCCAGGGCCATTAACACCAGTGTGATGTTGAGACGTCAGGCCTGGCTCAGAATCTCCGGTTTCAAGCCGGAGATACAAACCACCATCCTCAATCAGCCAGTAAACCCAGATAGGTTATTTGGTCCTGAGGTGGATACCACCTTAGAAAAGATAAAGAAGGATACCGAGACTGCGAAGTCCATGGGGGCTCTCCAGTCCCAGCAGTTTCGGGGCAGTACTTTTCGTCGCTCAAGCAATAGAGGTGTTTCCAGAGGCCAGATGTCCCAGCAAACGCAATACAATAAAGGTGGGGCGCAGTCCTCTTACACCAATCAGAGTAGAGGCGGCTATCGGGGCAACAGCACCAAGGGCAGAGGTCGTGGAAACAACAACTCCCGCTCCTCCGCCACGAACAAACAGTGACGCCCTGTCACTGCCCCACGACCATACTACACCTGTCGGGGGGAGACTCCAGCAGTTCCTGCCGGTCTGGAAATCCATCACCACAGATAGGTGGGTCAGGAAACTTATCCAGTTCGGTTATTGTCTGGAGTTAACATCTACTCCACCCAACATGCCCCCAAAACACCGTCCTATGTCCACAGAGCATTTGCACTTATTGCAGCAGGAGGTACTCGTCATGCTGCAAAAAGGGGCAATCGAGCTCGTGCCGGTGGAGGAAGAAGGCACGGGAGTGTACTCCCTGTACTTCTTAATCCCAAAGCAGGACGGGTCCCTCAGACCCATACTGGACCTCAGACCCCTGAATCAGTACATTCTATCAGAACACTTTCATAAGCTCACACTGCAGCAGGTTCTCCCGTTGCTCAATCAGGGAGATTTCCTCGCAACCTTGGATCTCAAGGATGCATATTTCCACATTCCACTGCATCCATCACACAGAAAATACCTCAGGTTCACTATTCAGGGTCGGCATTATCAGTTCAAGATCCTACCTTTCGGGGTGACCACGGCGCCCAGGGTGTTCACAAAATGTCTGGCGACAGTAGCTGCGCACCTCAGGAGGCAGAACGTTCACGTTTACCCTTATCTGGACGACTGGCTTGTCCAAGCAAAGTCGGCCCAGCAGTGCGCCGCCAACATGTCCCACACCATTCACCTTCTTCACGATCTGGGATTCTCACTGAATTATCCCAAGTCGCACCTTCAGCCAGCCATGTGCGGCAATATCTGGGTGCGACGATCGATACTCTGGCAGCCACAGCTCAGCCAAATTCTGTGAGGATCGACAGCATTCAGTCACTGATCCAGAAGTTCAGACCGCAACACTCGCTTCCAGCAAGAGTGTTCATGCAGTTGATAGGCATGATGGCCTCCTGCATCTTCATAGTCCCGCACGCGAGGCTACATATGCGTCCGCTCCAAGAATGCTTGGCTCATCAGTGGACGCAGGCTCAAGGACAGTTGAACGACCTAGTGTTGGTGACCGGTCGGGCATACAGCTCTCTGCATTGGTGGAATCCACACAACCTTTGCAAGGGCCGACCGTTCCAAGAGCCTGTGCCACAGATTATCCTGACGACGGACGCATCTCTCCAGGGATGGGGAGCTCATGTACTCCACTACACGGTGCAGGGACTATGGACAACGCAGCAAAAGAAGTTGCACATCAACTACCTAGAACTGATGGCAATCTTCATGGCATTGAAGGCATTCAAAGTACATCTGTGCAACAAAGTCGTGTTGATCCGGACGGACATGACGGCCATGTACTACATTCAAAAGCAGGGAGGTACACACTCTCCACAGTTGTCTCATCTGGCTCAGAGCATGTGGAAGTGGGCCATTCAGAGGAACATCTTCCTCATGGCGGAACACCTCCCGGGCTAGGACAATCAGATGGCGGATCTGCTCAGCAGGTACAGCCACCAAATGTACGAGTGGGAGATACATCCATCAGTACTCCACCCGTACTTACAGCAGTGGGGTCATCCAGAGATAGACCTGTTTGCCACAAGGGAAAACGCAAAATGCCAAAGCTTTGCCGCCAGGTTCCCTCACCCACAGTCGCAGGGCAATGCGATATGGATGAACTGGTCAGGCAGATTTGCGTACGCTTTTCCCCCAGCACCTCTCATACCGCTGGTGGCACGAAAGCTAAAGCAACACTCAATGACACTCATCCTGGTTGCTCCAACGTGGGCATGCCAACCATGGTACACCACGTTTCTAGAACTCTCTGTGGTACCGCATCAAAGGCTGCACCTCACACCCAAGCTTTTGACGCAGAGCCGTGGCGACATTCAGCATCCAGATCCGCAACAGCTCAACCTGGCGATCTGGCTCCTGAAGTCTTAGAGTTTGGCTACCTTGACTTGCCTCCTGAATGCATGGATATCATACGGGAGGCAAGAAAGCCCACCACCAGAGCCTGCTATGCAGCGAAATGGAAGCGGTTTGTCATTTACGGTACTGAACACAACATCAACCCGCTAGATGCATCCACTCCCAACATCATCTGTTATTTGTTACATCTTTACAAATGCAATCTAGCATATGCTTCCATTCGGATACACTTATCCGCCATAGCGGCTTATCTCCAAAACAGGCAGCATCTCTCCGTTTTCAGAGTGCCTGCCATTAAAGCCTTCCTAGAAGGACTGAAACGGGTCATCCCTCCCAGGACCCCGCCAGCTCCTGTATGGAACCTCAATGTGGTCCTCACCAGGTTGATGGGCCCACCTTTTGAGCCTCTACATTCATGTGAGATTCAGTTCTTAACATGGAAAGTGGCGTTTCTTATTGCCATTACGTCTCTGCGACGTGTTAGTGAGCTACAGGCGCTCACTGTACAAGAGCCATTCATTCAAATTCACTCCAACAGGGTGGTGCTGCGCACTAACCCTAAATTTCTTCCTAAAGTGGTTTCGCAGTTCCATGTCAATCAGACCATTGAGCTGCCCGCGTTCTTTCAAAACCCAGAGATAGTAGCCGAAAGAATGCTCCACACTCTTGATGTCAAACAAGCTTTGATGTACTACATCGATAGGACCAAAGATTTTAGGAAGACACAACAACTCTTTGTTGCCTTTTCAGCCCAGCACAAAGGCAACCCCATTTCCAAAGCAGGTATAGCCAGGTGGATCGTTAAGTGCATTCAGATTTGCTATCACAAGGCTAAGCGCACTTTAACGGTCCCCCCCAGAGCCCACTCCACCCGCAAGCTGGGGGCCCTCCATGGCTTTCCTTGGTAATATCCCTTTGGAAGATATTTGTAGAGCAGCCACATGGTCTACACCACACACATTTACTAAACACTACTGTGTAGATGTGCACTCCAAGCAGCTGTGGGGCAGGCTGTTCTTAAGACACTTTTTCAAACGTCTGCAGCTGGCACAGGTGGCCGCCGTTAATAGAGGGACTGCTATTTATTCTATGCTATAGATATGAATTCAGCAGCCCACATGCCTCGAACTGAATATGCTACTTACCAGTATGCATCTGTTCTTGGCGTGTAGGGCTGCTGACATTCATATCGCCCGCCCTCCTCCCCGGCGCCTCTAGCGGCTGCAGAATTTACACTTATTCTTAGCATGGTCATCGCTCATACTGTTACACTCCATCTTCGCCACACTGGCTAAAAACAATCTGGGGATGGAGTCGATGCCCATGAGCACTGTAGTCCAGGGGAGGAGCCACCTATCTCGTGATACTTCGAAGACTTTTCCAGGACAACAATGTGCAATCATCCGGACTCAACACTAGGCGGCGATCTATGCTATAGATATGAATGTCAGCAGCCCTACATGCCAAGAACAGATGCATACTGGTAAGTAGCATATTCATTACTCTCCATAAAAGGTTTAGCAGCCCTGCTCAGAAGCATTGGGAGTGTCCCAAAAATAATACTAATAAAGAAGTCACTTACTCCACCACCCAGAAAGCCGTTGAGATTTGCAGGAGAGAATAAAGTGCTACAAAAATGCCAATACAATGCCGTACAACAGAGGCATACTAGATCTACTGAAAAGAGTTGGTGCTTTCAATAAATGCATGGCAACCCTGCTGAAAATTGTTGGTATTTTCAATACATGCTTAGAAGCCCTACTATCCATGACATTTATAGTTGCTCTACTGTACTTAAACATCAGTCAACCTTACATATTAGATTTACTGTGCAATGCTACTAATGTTTAATACGTTTGACATTACATTTGAGTGTGGCTACCCTGCTGGAAAGTGTTGGTGCTGTCTAATGAGTGCAGGGCAGTCCAGCTGTTTTGGGCAGTTACATTAAAAATGTGACAAAAAGTTGGTTAAACTACAAGCAAGAAAATTGTATCTACCGTCCCGTGAAGTATTTGTGAATTTCAATGTAGTTTTGTTGTTTTATTTACTTTGGTACTTGCCATCTCTTATTTACTCTTTCTTCTGTGTAGATTTACTTATATATATTTTATGAAAAGTGTTGTTCTCTGGCATTTTCATTGTTTTTACAACTTTGATCAAAAACAGTATTTCTGTCCTTCCATTTCAATCATTGTGTAAACAAAGCTATTGAGCATGGCCCTTTGCTTTGAACTAGATTAATCGTACACAAAGTGGGCCACCATTTAACACCAGTCACCACTGTCCCTATGTCCAGTTGAAACCATCTCCTTTGATATAGGCTGGTACTGCTCAATCCAGCTACACGAATAGTTAAGGATGGTAGGAAGGCCACCTTTCCATTGCAGGCCGAGTACCTATAGTTGTGTTCATTAGAAAACACTTGCATTGTCAAATTTGATAATACCTGGTTTTCCCCATGACTACCTGGTTTTTCAAGCTTAACAACCAGAAACACAGTAACTTTGCTGCAGTGCACTGTCAATATGAATGCAGAGTGAGAAGTAATAGTACTCTTGATGCAGGGTTGATAAAGGGAAATTGGTACTTAAAAGGTCTATGCAGTATTGGTTCCTTTTTAATGCTATGCATACTGTTTAAGAGGCTCAGGCTACTCCCTAGCACGTTTCTCACATGCTAGGGAACTGAGAAATCCCACTCAGGAGTTTGACATACTCTACAGATTGCGGACTGTCTAACCTCCTCCTTCTGATTACTGTTAGTTAGCTGCCATTAATTGTTAGTTGTGTCATGGCGTAGAATTTGGAGCAGTTGCACGGTAGTTACCCTTGTTAAATGGCAGTCCAATTTGGGCAAAAATTATTTTGACAAGAGCAGAGTAGCCTACTCGAGAGGTTCCTTTACACAGTGCTTGAGATGGAACTCTAGATATTCTGGAACTCATCATCTGATTAAAAGTATTGAATCCATGCTGAATAGCGCTGCTATTTTCCACTTTTAACTTAAAGAAGTGCAAGTACTAAGTACATTCCCTTTTAAATTACTGCTTTAAAGAAATCTTGTACAGCATAACCTATAGAATTCTTGGCAACAGCCTACTGTGAAAAAAAAACACACTATGGCAGTCAGAATTGTTCAGATTATTTTTTATGTAGCTCTCAATACTGCACTTCGGTCTTTCCTTTTAACCAGATGAATAATGTTCATTTCATGCCTCGGAGGAGTGAGCCGGTATTGCCTGGATCCAAACTCATGATTTACAGATCACAGTATATCCAAGCAGCAAGCGTTTAAAGCACAGAGCCATCCTGCTACAAAGTTAGTAGCAGGGCAGCACCGGTGTACTTCCTCAGCGGAATCGAACCCTGCAACACCCCTAGAAAGAAAGCAATCATGGCTTTCAAGTAACTTGTGCTGTAGCAGCTACAAATAATCTCTTGAAGCTGTTTTAGCCTTGTTGGGGAGTGGGCAAGGCTGTGCTTAAACAGATCTGCTGCCTGGAACGGAAACCAGCTGTTCGAGGCATGTGGGCTGCTAAATTCATATCTAGTGCATAGATCGCCGCCTAGTGTTGGGTCCGGATGATTGCACATTGTTGTCCTGGAAGAGTCTTCGAAGTATCACGAGATAGGTCGCTCCTCCCCTGGACTACAGTGCGCATGGGCATCGGCTCCATCCCCAGATTGTTTTTTTCCGCCATTGGGTTCGGATGTGATTTCGACGCCTCCTTGTCGGAATCGAACACTTACTTCCTTAAGGCCAAAAGGCCTTCGATACTCTCGTCAGTATTGTTGCGAACGGTCCCGAGCATCGTCCGACTCTTCGTGTCGGACTTCTGGGGAGTTGCTACTCTTCGGACATCGAGGCCCTGTACTCGCAGCGAGACACCGACGACATCATCATGGAACGGAGCCCGTTCAAGCGCTGCCCCGTGTGTGGGTCCAAGTACCCACACATCGACGTGCATCCAGTTTGTAATAAATGTCTCTCGCCGGAACACGACGAGGACAACTGCATGGCCTGCTCCAAATTCAGGTCAAAGAAGACACTCAAGCATCGGCGCGCGGCGCGCCTCGAGGCCTTGCATGCAGCACCGGCACCCGACGACATATTCGACGACCCCGCAGAAGAAGGCCGAAGCCATCATCTTCAAATTTTACCGCCATCAACGGAGGTCGAGGCCGATCCAGACGAATACATCGAAGGACAGAGCCAAGACCTTGAATACGTCGATGAGGTAGGGGACGACGAAGAAGTCTATGGGGCCGCGGAAGATAGCTCGGGGGAAGAGCTATGCCCCGAAAGTTACTCGACTCAGGCTCAGGTCACGGGATCGCCACTCGGCCTTACCCACGACCCTGCACCGATATCCCCAGCCCCGCCTTCGGGCCCGGCCACGGATACACCGGAGGAGCCGTTGTTGCGCGTATCGAAACTGAAACCGCAACCAGTACAGTCGACAACATCTAAGATGGCCGACGTCACGCCTAAACCGAAACCTACGGTCTCGACAACATCTAAGATGGCCGAAGACACGTCGAAAACGAAACCGAAACAAACGGCTTCGACGACATCTAAAATGGCCGACGTCCCGTCCAAAATTACGAAGCCGGCTCCGTCTTCGACTCCGTCGCCCTTAGGCCCTACGAAGCCGAAGAAGGCCGTCGAGTCACCGGCGCCACACGCGGTGGCCAAGGACACGTCCTCGAAGAAGGTAGTCCATCACGTCTCGACGGCTGGAGCGTCAACCTCCAAACTGACGGTCGAAGCGAAGGCCACTAAAGGCCAGGATCCGAAAGCCGGAGCCATTACTCCTCGGCACAAAGACACCGGATCTGCATCGACGGCGTCGGCGCCTAAGAAAGCTGCAGGGCAGCGAACCGTTGGAGTCAAGGATTCATCGGTGCCTTCTTCTGCCACGCCGAAGGCCTCCAAAGCGGGCGAACATGAAGCATCGGTCGTCAAACCCTCGGCTTCATTTACTAAACAGGTCACCGAGTCGCTCAAGAGGATTCAGGAGAAAGCCCTGCCGTCGACAAAAACTGCGCCATCGGATCCGAAACCGATGGAGCCACCTGCCAAAAAGTCGACGAAACTTATCTACACACTACCGCCAAAGGTGCCACCAAAGGCGTTTGCACCCCAAACGGTGCCGAAGACCTCGGGGACTTCGGAACATTCCACGTCCAGTGCTATTTTGCCTCAACAAACAGCATCTGAAGACGAACGTGAGCATTATATCGATGCCCACACAGGGATAATGACACTTTATAAGAGAAAGATCAGTTCCCAGCCACTGGAGTCATTTGTAATTCCACTGAAAAAGAAAAGGCAACCACAGGACATACCTGCCCTTGTTGAACCTCTGCTACCTCCCCCAGGGAGGAGTCCAACACCTTCCCCCAACCAATCAGGGGGTGAGGATGATGACCAAGATGAACAATACAACTTCCCTACTGGCAATGACCCTGATGTGAATCAGGACTCATATGACGACGCTGGGGACCAGGGAAGTCATCAGGTGGTGCAGGACCCACAAGGTTTTGGGGCACGTACATCACCAACTGAGGATTCAGCGGCTTTCAATGCTTTAATTGAGAGGGCAGCTGCAAATCATAATGTAGATATGCATGCTGACCCAGTGGCAGAGGATTTCCTGTTTGACACTTTCTCTGTCTCCGAAAGAACAGTCAAAACACTTCCTATGTTGAAAGGTGTCCTTAAACATGCGCCAGAGATCTTTAAAGAACCTACAAGAGCCAGAGTGGTAAACCCACGTATTGAAAAGAAATACAGGCCTGCGCCTGGGGACCCTGCCTATATTCGGGGACAGTTGCCTCTGGATTCGTTGGTGGTCGCAAATGCCCGCAAGAGGGCAAACTCCCATACAACTGGTGAAGCTCCTCCCCCAGACAAGGAGTCGAAAGTGCTTGAGGCATCTGGCAAGAGGGTGGCTGCGCAGGCTGCTAATGTATGGCGTATCGCAAACACACAGGCACTGTTAGCGCGTTACGATAGGGCGCATTACGACACCCTAGAACAGCTCCTTCAACATCTACCTGATGAGTATAAAGAAGCTGGAGAAATGCTCATACAAGAGGGAAAGCTTATATCAAACGCTGCAATAAAATGCGCACTTGATGTAGCGGACACAGCGGCTAGAGGAATTAACACTAGCGTCATGCTAAGGCCCCAAGCCTGGCTTCGTATATCTGGATTTAAGCCTGACATCCAAACTACAATCCTCAACCAGCCCGTCAATCCTGACAGACTGTTTGGTCCAGATGTAGACACCACACTTGAAAAGATTAAAAAGGACAACGAGACTGCTGTCCATGGGGGCACTTCAATCACAACAGTTCAGGGGCAACACTTTTCGTCGCTCAGGTGCGCGTAGTGTTACCAGAGGACACATGGGACAACAAACACAATTCACGAAAGGTGGTGCGCAATCCTCGTACCCTAAGCAAGGTAGAGGGGGTTACCGAGGTAACAGTGCCAAAGGCAGAGGGAACACCAACTCCCGTTCCTCTGCCGCAAACAAACAGTGACTCCCTGTCACTGCCCCCCGACCATCCAACACCTGTCGGGGGAAGACTCCAGCAGTTCCTGCCGGTTTGGTCGTCCATCACCACGGACAGGTGGGTGAGAAAACTAATCCAGTACGGGTATTGTTTGGAGTTAACATCCACTCCTCCCAACATTCCCCCAAGACACCGTCCTATGTCGGCAGAGCACTTGCACTTATTGCAGCAGGAAGTGCTAGTAATGCTGCAAAAAGGAGCAATCGAACTCGTGCCAGTGGAGGAGGAAGGAACAGGGGTCTATTCCCTGTACTTCCTCATGCCAAAAAAGGACGGATCCCTCAGACCCATTCTGGATCTACGCCCTCTCAACATGTATATACTGTCAGAACATTTCCACATGCTGACACTGCAACAGATACTTCCCCTTCTAAACCAAGGGGACTTCCTGGCAACCTTAGACCTCAAGGATGCTTACTTCCACATCCCACTCCACCCGTCCCACAGAAAATACCTCAGGTTTACTATTCACAACAAGCACTATCAGTTCAAAGTGCTACCCTTCGGAGTGACTACTGCCCCCAGAGTGTTTACGAAGTGTCTGGCGGCGGTGGCGGCGCACCTCAGGAGACAGTACATACATGTATACCCGTACCTCGACGACTGGCTCGTACAAGCAAAGTCGGAAACACAGTGCGCCTCACACATGTCCCGCACTATTCAACTCCTTCACAGTCTGGGGTTCTCGCTGAATTACCCAAAGTCGCACCTTCAACCAGCCCATGTGCGGCAGTATCTGGGCGCGACAATAAACACCCTGACGACTATGGCTCAGCCAAACGCAGTCAGAATCAACAGCATTCAGTCACTGATCCAAAGATTCAGACCGCAACACTCCCTGCCAGCGAGAGTGTTCATGCAGTTGATAGGCATGATGGCCTCCTGCATCTTCATAGTCCTGCACGCAAGGTTGCACATGCGCCCCCTCCAAGAATGCCTAGCGAATCAATGGACACAGGCTCAGGGACAACTGACGGACCTAGTGTTGGTGACCGGTCGAGCATACAACTCTCTGCATTGGTGGAATCCACACAACCTTTGCAAGGGACGACCGTTCCAAGAGCCTGTGCCACAGATTGTCCTAACAACGGACGCATCTCTCCAGGGGTGGGGAGCGCATGTGCTCCACTACACGGTGCAGAGACTGTGGTCAACCCAGCAACAACGATTGCACATCAACTACCTAGAATTGATGGCAATCTTCATGGCGCTCAAGTCCTTCAAAGTACATTTGACAGCCATGTACTACATCCAAAAGCAGGGAGGTACTCACTCGGCACAGCTGTCTCATCTGGCTCAGAGCATGTGGAAGTGGGCCATTCAGAGGAACATCTTCCTCATGGCAGAACACCTCCCGGGCAAGGACAATCAGATGGCGGATCTGCTCAGCAGGTACAGCCATCAAATGCACGAGTGGGAGATACATCCATCGGTGCTCCACCCGTACTTCCGGCAGTGGGGTCATCCAGAGATAGACCTATTTGCCACAAAGGAAAACGCAAAATGCCAAAGCTTTGCCGCCAGGTTCCCTCACCCGGAATCGCAAGGGAATGCGATATGGATGAACTGGTCAGGCAAATTTGCGTACGCTTTTCCCCCAGCGCCTCTCATTCCGCTGGTGGCAAAAAAGCTAAAGCAACACTCGATGACTCTCATCCTGGTTGCTCCAACATGGGCACGCCAACCATGGTACACCACGTTTCTAGAACTTTCCGTGGTACCGCATCAAAGGCTACATCTCACATCCCGGCTCTTGACGCAGAACCATGGCGACATTCAGCATCCAGATCCGCAACAGCTCAATCTGGCGATCTGGCTCCTGAGGTCTTAGAATTTGGCTACCTCAACCTGCCTCCAGAATGCATGGACATCATTCGGGAGGCAAGAAAGCCCACAACCAGGGCTTGCTATGCGGCAAAATGGAAGAGGTTTGTCATCTACTGTACTGACAACAATATCAACCCGCTAGATGCATCCATTCCTAACATCATCTGCTATTTGTTACATCTTTACAAATGCAATCTGGCTTACGCTTCCATTCGGATACATTTATCCGCCATAGCGGCCTATCTCCAAAATAGGCAGCACCTCTCCGTTTTCAGGGTGCCTGCCATTAAAGCCTTCCTGGAGGGACTGAAGCGAGTCATTCCTCCGATAACACCACCAGCTCCGGTGTGGAACCTCAATGTGGTCCTCACGAGGCTGATGGGTCCACCCTTCGAGCCACTGCACTCCTGCGAAATTCAATTTCTAACATGGAAAGTGGCTTTCCTCATTGCTATTACATCGCTTAGGCGCGTTAGTGAGCTGCAGGCGCTCACAATCCAAGAGCCTTTCATCCAAATACCTTCAAACAGGGTGGTGCTACGCATGAACCCCAAATTCCTTCCTAAGGTGGTGTCACAGTTTCATATCAATCAAACTATTGACCTACCCGCATTCTTCCAAAACCCACAAACGGTAGCTGAGCGAATGCTCCATACACTGGACGTTAGGAGGGCGTTGATGTACTACATTGACAGAACACAACACTTCAGGAAAACACAACAACTTTTTGTTGCCTTCTCAGCACAGCACAAAGGCAACCCCATTTCCAAAGCGGGAATAGCCAGATGGATTGTTAAGTGCATCCAAATCTGTTATCAAAAAGCTAAGCGCACTTTAACAATACCCCCAAGGGCGCACTCCACACGCAAGTTGGGGGCGTCCATGGCTTTCCTGGGGAACATTCCTTTAGAGGACATTTGCAGAGCAGCCACATAGGTCACACCGCACACGTTTACCAAACATTACTGTGTGGACGTGCATTCCAAGCAGCAAGCAGCTGTAGGGCAGGCTGTTCTCAAGACACTTTTTCAAGCTTCTGCAGCTGGCACGGGCAACCGCCCTTAATGGGGGGACTGCTATGTATTCTATGCACTAGATATGAATTTAGCAGCCCACATGCCTCGAACTGAATATGCTACTTACCAGTATGCATCTGTTCTTGGCATGTAGGGCTGCTAACATTCATATCGCCCTCCCTCCTCCCCGGTGCCCGTAGCGGCTGCAGACACTATCTTGCATTCATCATTAGCATGGACATCCTTTACACTATTTCACTCCATCTCTGCCACAATGGCTAAAAACAATCTGGGGATGGAGCCGATGCCGATGCCCATGCGCACTGTAGTCCAGGGGAGGAGCCACCTATCTCGTGATACTTCGAAGACTCTTCCAGGACAACAATGTGCAATCATCCGGACCCAACACTAGGCGGCGATCTATGCACTAGATATGAATGTTAGCAGCCCTACATGCCAAGAACAGATGCATACTGGTAAGTAGCATATTCAATCTGCATCGGCACCAGTGGTTGTGACAACCTACTAACAGAATACTCTTTACTTACCGGGACAGACATGACACTGCTCTATACAATTCCAAGCTTAACAGTGCCAGGGGGCAAAAAATATGTCAGCTCTTCCATATAACGCAATAGAATATTGTTATATGAATGCAGATCTGACATGAATAAAGTCTTTGGACCCAGCACAGATTTAACGTGTATTCTATTCTATGAAATTCCAAAATTGCTACACTTCATTTACAAACCACAACTATTCTGGCATTATCCGAATATTAATAGGTTCAACCACTTTATACCAATATGTATACTGTAATCTCAAGTGAGAACAAATTTAAAATCAATGCAGTTCACCAGCTGGGTTATTGTCTGGTGTGGCAATGCTATAATGTTTAACGTGATGTGGATGGTCATGTATGTGTATTGTCCTATTGCCCCCTAGGCAGTAACAGTTTGTTCTACGTAAAGGTAATCTGGTTAGATCATTTAATGAATTTATGGGTTTTAATATATTAGTAGGATTTATTGTACCACATTTTTATAAAAACAAGTATGCAAACATTTCAGTGGGTTTTATATCCCAAATGCAGGTAAAACACTATAGCCTAATAATGACACTTTTTTCTCGCAGTTCAGCAGCAATAGAGGCATCTGGGTCGCTGGCTAGAATATATCCATCAGCCTTTGCCAACAAAATGGTGCCAGTGCTTTCAGACGACCAAGACACAGGTTTGATTGTTTAAAACTGGTAATTTTAGTTACAGTTCAGTTCAGAGATGCAGATAAAATGTGACACACAGCACAATTTCTACTTTTTTAGGTCTCACCTATCTGTCAGCTTTTAGCTGTCTGTAGATGAAAGCCTCTTGTAGACCATTCCAGTAACTTAACAGTGGGCTTAAAGCCTGCCCATTGCTTTCCATTGGTTGAGTTTTATGCCACTCGGATTTGCTTGCCTTCTTCTTCTTGTGTTTGCCCCTACTCTAGGGCATATTTTCTTTACCATCCTTTTGATTGGCTATCTTTCCACTGCTTACATTTGCGGAATTACTATTTGTTTATCATTCAGTAGTCCTTGAGAGTGCAGGTACTTTCTTGCTCTCTTCCTTGTGTGATGCTCCCCCCCCCTCCCTCAACTGCATGCCATCTGTGCTCTCTGTCACTTGCCTATGCAGCTTGTCTGTAAAAGCACAACAAGTATATTTTTCCAGGGTATGACTAAAGAGCAGATTTTAAGTGTTGTTTTTCTTTTATCTCTTATATTACCCATATTGAATGAGAGAACAGGCCCTTGGGCACTAAAGATTTTATGGCTGCGTTAGAGAGACGTGCTGCTGCACTCACTCACTGGTGTTTCAGGCAGAAAGTGAAATATGCATGACTGATAAGGAGATTTCTCTTCATCTGGAGGCCCAAAAAATATCTACCCAGTGCACGGATCTGTGTTCCAGTGATTTAAGACCCATACTCCGCCTACCCTGGCATTCTTGAGCATGTTCCGTTGCACTCATATGTGCCTTGTCCCGAGTCCAATCATATCCACATGAGTGTCCTGATTCCCCGTTTTAGGTCTCGTCTAAGCCATCCTGTTAGGGATGCTTGGTTAGGTCTCGCCTAAGCCATCCCGTTAGGAATGCTTGGCGAGATTAAAGTAAGTGCTCTGAAAAATGCACCCAAAGGCGGATTGCCTACAGTGCATGTGAGCCGGGCGCGTGCACATCGCACACCATTAGTCAGCTTGTGAGCCTATGCATCAGACTTCAAAGGAATCCGCTCCCCCACCTCTCGCATAAGACTTCAAAGGACTCTGCTCACTGCCCCCCGCCACGCAATGCCGAGAGCTTGTTTAATTTACTGATCAGCTCTTCACATATGTGATCGTGTTTACGTGTGTGTCTTTTTTAAATAATGCATAGCACCATGTGCTACACAGCTGCGTGCTACTTGCATTTTTACTTTCATTGCGGCCCCTTTTGTGAGGCCGCCGACACTACCTCAACTAATCCCGATGCATTTTAGGACCCAAGCCTCGCCTCCAGCACCACGAGCTCTGTGTGCGCATCTCACTAACGGTTGGAGCGGTGGCTCCTACCTCAGGTACTAGGTGCCGCTTGCCTTGCTGGAAATCTCTAGGACCACAGAAGCATGTCTTTGCTACTTGTCTGCCCCACAACCCCTCCCAAGTCTCTGCTTGAACAATTCCCCACTGCATCGCTGCTTGTCCCCCCCACCCCCAATTGCCGCTTCTTTTAATGCACTTTGACTGCATTGCTAGTTGCCCTATCCCTCTCCCGCTTTTGAGCTAGGAGGCATCATCAGTGATTTTATGCTGTGAGCCTTTTAGGGGAGGTTTCTCATCTCCTGGCGGCGCTCTTAAGGGCTGAATGCTTATGTTTTAAGGCGTTTTAGGGGCATGCCAGGCACGGCGCTATCGGGGGTGAACAAAATTGAGCAGAATGTGTCTTCATCTGCGTAAACATGCACAAGGCTCATTGAGCCTGACCAGATAGTCCAGTCGGGTCATAACATAGTGGTTCGAGGCATGTGGGCTGCTGAATTCATATCTGTAGCATAGATCGCCGCCTAGTGTTGGGTCCGGATGATTGCACATTGTTGTCCTGGAAGAGTCTTCGAAGTATCACGAGATAGGTGGCTCCTCCCCTGGACTACAGTGCGCATGGGCATCGACTCCATCCCCAGATTGTTTTTTTCCGCCATTGGGTTCGGATGTATATTCGTTATCTCCAGTTCGGAATCGATATAGACTTTTCTTAAGGCCTGAAGGCCTTTTCCTATACCGTCGGTATTGTTTTGCGCTCGGTGCCCAGCTCTGCTCCGGCTCAGTTCCCGAGTCGGACATCCCGAAGAGTCGCGTGGCTCTTCGGTGCTCAAGGCCCAGTCGACGCAGCAAGACTTTCGACGACACATCATGGAACGGAGCCCGTTCAAGAAATGTCCCGTGTGTGGATCGAAGTATCCACACATCGACGTCCACCCGGTGTGCAACAAGTGCCTGTCGCCGGACCACAATGAAGCCAACTGTATGGCTTGTTCTCGGTTTCGATCGAAGAAGACGATTCGACTTCGGCGCGTGGCGCGCCTGGAGGCCCAGCAGTCGGCCCCGGCACCGGTGGACATCTTCGAGCGAGAAGAAGCAGACGAACAAGACGTTCATATGCAGCTTTCACCTCCAGCGGAGGAGATCGACTACGACTACGACGCGGACGTCGAAGCGCTCGATGCAGAAGAAGTCGTTGACGAGGTAGGAGACGACAATGAGGCCTATGGGGCCATGGAAGATAGCTCAGGCGAAGAGCTATGCCCCGTTCGAACAATCACTAAGGCTCAGGTCGCGGGATCGCCACACGGCCTTACCCAAGACCTTACACCCAGATCCACGGCCTCGCCTACGGGCCCGGCTACGGACACTTCTGCGGAGCCGCCGTTGGTCAAAACGAAACCGAAAGTGAAACCTTCGGTGTCGACGGAAACAAAAGTGATGGAGACGCCGTCGAAACAGAAGACGTCTGTCCCTCTGGCCGCCTCCTCGTCTTCCGATATGTCGGGGAAGCTGAAGCCGAAGAAGGCTGTCGACCCGGTGAAGTCGAACAAAGGCGTCGAGCCAAAGTCGGTCAAGGTCGTCGATCCTAAATCGATCAAGGGCGTCGAGCCGAAGACTGGGGCCCCAAACCCAGGAGTCCAGGCCGCCGACCCGAAGTCGTCGGCGCCGAAGGCCGTCGACGCGGAAGGAGGACACGGCGCACCTAAGAGGGCTGATCCTGTGCCTCGGCCGGAGAAGACCAAAACATCGACGCTCGAGTCTTCACACGCTGGTGGACTGAGGACGTCTGTCGGGTCGACGAAACCGTCCGCTTCCTTTACGAAGCAGGTGTCGGAACAAGGCTTCCGCGGTCGATCCGAAGGATGCTTCCACCCGAAGCAGGCTGCCAAAACTCCAAAGTCTTCGACGCCACTCCTGTTTACGTTGCCGCCGAAGGTGGCACCGAAGGCCTTCGCACCAAGGTCGGTCGCCAAAGCGCCCGTGCAAGGGTCGGCAGGGTCGAAGCCTTCTCAGCAGCTTGGGAGCTTGAAGCATCGACAACCCTTGATGGAGGAGCAGTCGGAACACTTTATCGACGCCGACACCGGTAAACTTACCCTCTACAAGAGAAAGATCACGGCGACACAGCCTTTGGAGTCTTACACGATTCCTTTGAAGCGCAAGAAGCCTTCTACGGATTCCCTGGTTCTGGTTGAGCCACTTGCTCCACGGACTCCAAGAGTTGCTACACCCTCACCCACTTATTCAGATGTGGAGGCTGGGGAAGGTGATGACGAGGAGTATAACTTTCCTGCCAACACTGATCCTGAGGATCACCAGGACTCTTGGGCAGATGCAGGGGACCCAGGGGATCCGCAAACTGCCCCGGACACTCAGGTGTACAATGTCAAAACCTCTCCTACTGAGGATTCTGCAGCATTTAATGCTCTCATTGAGAGGGCGGCTAAAAACCACGACGTCCAGCTCCACGCTAACCCTATTGACGTGGACTTCCTCTTTGATACCTTTTCCACAGCAGAAAAGACTGTCAAGACTCTCCCAATGCTGAAAGGGGTTCTAAAACATGCTGCAGACATTTTTAAAGAACCCTCACGTGCCAGGGTGGTCAACCCTCGAATTGAAAAAAATATAAGCCGGCACCTGGCGACCCTACCTACATCAAGGGCCAGTTGCCATTGGACTCTCTGGTCATTTCTAATGCCCAGAAGAAGGCGAATTCGCAAACCACTGGTGATGCTCCTCCCCCTGACAAGGAATCTAAAGTGCTGGAGGCATCAGGGAAGAGGGTGGCGGCTCAAGCAGCCAATATCTGGCGTATCTCAAACACTCAGGCGCTCTTGGCCAGATATGACAGGGCGCACTATGACACACTAGAGGCCCTGTTACAACATCTACCAGATCAGTATAAAGAGGCGGCGGAGATGCTCATTCAGGAAGGGAAGCTCATCTCCAACGCTTCTATTAAATGTGCACTGGACGTGGCGGACACCGCGGCCAGGGCCATTAACACCAGTGTAATGTTGAGACGTGAGGCATGGCTCAGAATCTCCGGTTTCAAGCCAGAGATACAAACCACCATCCTCAATCAGCCGGTAAACCCTGATAGGTTATTTGGTCCTGAGGTGGATACCACCCTGGAAAAGATAAAGAAGGATACCGAGACTGCAAAGTCCATGGGAGCTCTCCAGTCCCAACAGTTTAGGGGCAGTACTTTTCGTCGCTCAGGCAATAGAGGTGTTTCCAGAGGCCAGATGTCCCAGCAAACGCAATACACTAAAGGTGGGGCGCAGTCCTCTTACACCAAGCAGAGTAGAGGCGGCTATCGGGGCAACAGTACCAAGGGCAGAGGCCGTGGAAATAACAACTCCCGTTCCTCTGCCACCAACAAACAGTGACGCCCTGCCACTGCCCCCCGACCATACCACACCTGTCGGGGGGAGACTCCAGCAGTTCCTACCAGTCTGGAAATCCATCACCACAGACAGGTGGGTCAGGAAACTTATCCAGTTCGGTTATTGTCTGGAGTTAACATCCACTCCACCCAACATGCCACCAAAACACCGTCCTATGTCCACAGAGCATTTGCACTTATTGCAGCAGGAGGTACTTGTCATGCTGCAAAAAGGGGCAATCGAGCTCGTGCCGGTGGAGGAAGTAGGCACAGGAGTGTATTCCCTGTACTTCTTAATCCCGAAGAAGGACGGGTCCCTCAGACCCATACTGGACCTCAGACCCCTAAACCAGTATATTCTCTAAGAACACTTTCACATGCTAACGCTGCAGCAAGTTCTTCCGTTGCTCAACCAGGGAGACTTCCTCGCAACCTTGGATCTCAAGGATGCATATTTGCACATTCCACTACATCCATCACACCGAAAATACCTCAGATTCACCATTCAGGGTCGGCATTATCAGTTCAAGGTCCAACCTTTCGGGGTGACCACGGCGCCCAGGGTGTTCACGAAATGCCTGGCGACAGTGGCTGCGCACCTGAGAAGGCAGAACGTTCACGTTTACCCTTATCTGGACGACTGGCTTATCCAAGCAAAGTCGGCCCAGCTGTGCGCCGCCAACATGTCCCACACCATTCACCTTCTTCACAATCTGGGATTCTCACTAAATTATCCCAAGTTGCACCTTCAGCCAGCCCATGTGCGGCAGTATCTGGGCGCGACGATAAATACTCTGGCAGCCACGGCTCAGCCGAATTCTGTGAGGATCGCCAGCATTCAGTCGCTCATCCAGAAGTTCAGACTGCAACACTCGCTTCCAGCAAGGGTGTTCATGCAGTTGATAGGCATGATGGCCTCCTGCATCTTCATAGTCCCGCACGCGAGGCTACATATGTGTCCGCTTCAAGAGTGCTTAGCACGTCAGTGGAATCAGGCTCACGGACAGTTAAAAGACTTAGTGTTGGTGACCGGTCGGGCATACAACTCTCTGCATTGGTGGAATCCACACAACCTTTGCAAGGGCCGACCGTTCCAGGAGCCTGTGCCACAAATTATCCTGACGACGGACGCATCTCTCCAGGGTTGGGGAGCTCATGTACTCCACTACACAGTGCAGGGAATATGGACAACACAGCAAAAGATGATGCACATCAACTACCTAGAACTGATGGCAATCTTCATGGCAATGAAGGCATTCAAAGTACATCTGTGCAACAAAGTCGTGTTGATCCGGACGGACAACATGACAGCCATGTACTACATTCAAAAGCAGGGAGGTACACCCTCTCCACAGTTGTCTCATCTGGCTCAGAGCATGTGGAAGTGGGCCATTCAAAGGAACATCTTCCTCATGGCGGAACACCTCCCGGGCAAGGACAATCAGATGGCCGATCTGCTCAGCAGGTACAGCCACCAAATGCACGAGTGGGAGATACATCCATCAGTACTCCACCCGTACTTCCAACAGTGGGGTCATCCAGAGATAGACCTGTTTGCCACAAGGGAAAACGCAAAATGCCAAAACTTTGCCACCAGGTTCCCTCACCCACAGTCGCAGGACAATGCGATATGGATGAACTGGTCAGGCAGATTTGCGTACCCTTTTCCCCCAGCACCTCTCATACCGCTGGTGGCACGAAAGCTAAAGCAACACTCGATGACACTCATCCTGGTTGCTCCAACGTGGGCACGCCAACCATGGTACACCACGTTTCTAGAACTCTCCGTGGTACCGCATCAAAGGCTGCACCTCATGCCCAGACTTTTGACGCAGAGCCATGGCGACATTCAGCACCCAGACCCGCAACAGCTCAACCTGGCGATCTGGCTCCTGAAGTCTTAGAATTTGGCTACCTTAACTTGCCCCCCGACTGCATGGATATCATACGGGAGGCAAGAAAGCCCACCACCAGAGCTTGCTATGCAGCAAAATGGAAGCGGTTTGTCATTTACTGTACAGAACACAACATCAACCCGCTAGATGCATCCACTCACAACATCATCTCTTATTTGTTACATCTTTACAAATGCAATCTGGCATATGCTTCCATTCGGATACACTTATCCGCCATAGCGGCTTATCTCCAAAACAGGCAGCATCTCTCCGTTTTCAGAGTGCCTGCCATTAAAGCCTTCCTAGAAGGACTGAAACGGGTCATCCCTCCCAGGACCCCGCCAGCTCCTGTATGGAACCTTAATGTGGTCCTCACCAGGCTGATGGGCCCACCTTTTGAGCCTCTGCATTCATGCGAGGTTCAGTTTTTAACATGGAAAGTGGCTTTTCTAATAGCCATTACGTCTCTGCGACGTGTTAGTGAGCTCCAGGCGCTCACTGTACAAGAGCCATTCATACAAATTCACTCGAACAGGGTGGTGCTGCGCACTAACCCTAAATTTCTTCCTAAGGTGGTTTCATAGTTCCATGTCAATCAGACCATTGAATTGCCCGCGTTCTTTCAAAACCCAGAGACAGTAGCCGAAAGAATGCTCCACACTCTTGACGTCAAACGAGCTTTGATGTACTACATCGATAGGACCAAAGATTTTAGGAAGACACAACAACTCTTTGTTGCCTTTTCAGCCCAGCACAAAGGCAACCCCATTTCCAAAGCAGGTATAGCCAGGTGGATCGTTAAGTGTATTCAAATTTGCTATCACAAGGCTAAGCGCACTTTAACGGTCCCCCCCAGAGCCCACTCCACCCGCAAGTTGGGGGCCTCCATGGCTTTCCTTGGTAATATCCCTTTGGAAGACATTTGTAGAGCAGCCACATGGTCTACACCACACACATTTACTAAACACTACTGTGTAGATGTGCACTCCAAGCAGCAAGCAGCTGTAGGGCAGGCTGTTCTTAAAACACTTTTTCAAACATCTGCAGCTGGCCCAGGCGGCCGCCGTTAATGGAGGGACTGCTATATATTCTATGCTATAGATATGAATTGAGCAGCCCACATGCCTCGAACTGAATATGCTACTTACCAGTATGCATCTGTTCTTGGCATGTAGGGCTGCTGACATTCATATCGCCCGCCCTCCTCCCCGGCGCCTGTAGCGGCTGCAGAATTCAAACTTACTCTTAGCATGGTCATCGCTCACACTGTTACACTCCATCTTCGCCACAATGGCTGAAAACAATCTGGGGATGGAGTCGATGCCCATGTGCACTGTAGTCCAGGGGAGGAGCCACCTATCTCGTGATACTTCGAAGACTCTTCCAGGACAACAATGTGCAATCATCCGGACCCAACACTAGGCGGCGATCTATGCTATAGATATGAATGTCAGCAGCCCTACATGCCAAGAACAGATGCATACTGGTAAGTAGCATATTCACTACTAATGCCACTGAGATTGTGGTTTCGATACCCGTACGGGCGAATGTGGGCTCATCCACCAGAGCCCAAGCTGCGACTTCTGCATTAGCTCGTGGCGTTCCAGTCCTGTACATCTGTCAGGCTGCTACGTGGGCATCTTTGCACACTTTTACCAAACCCTACTGCCTGGACAGTCAGGTCCACCATGACAGGCACTTTGCCTGTTCGGTCTTCCAGGACTTTTTGGTCTGAGCCAATGCACACACCTACCATCATTAAGATATTGTTTTGATATTTATTCCAAGGTAAGGAATTCTTGGCTAGACATCTCTGCCAAATTAACAAGTTAACTTATCTTCTGTAATGTCTTTTCTGTTAGAAAAACTATACTAGCCGAAGATTCCTTACAGACTCTCCCATCCTCCCCTTCTGTGAACCAGTTTCTCTACCTAAAAAAGTTCCTGTAGGCCCTTAGTATCTGCTTTCTGGTCAATCTGCCTTCTGACATGGCTCCTTGCTCCTGGCAAGAAAATAGTCACATAACCGAATGCTATCTATCATGGTCTGCCCAAAACATCTCTTTCCAGACTACAATTCGTTCAGAATCAAGCGGCGAGATTGGCCTTCGGGATTCCGAAATGGCAATCCGCCAAACCCCTCCTTCTAAAACTGCACTGGCTCCCGGTCATCTCGAGGGCAGCCTTTAAGATCGGCTGCCTCACCTTTAAATCTTTATCCGGTTCCTGTCCTGCTTTTCTGAAATCCCTCATCAGGACCTACAGTCCCTCACGGAACCTGAGATCCTCTCACCTGCACCTCTTACTTATTCCCCCTGTCAAACTCTGCAGATCTGGAGGCCGGAGATTCGCATTTCTGGCCCCCAAACTTTGGAATTCCTTCCCCCTCTCTCTCAAAACCTCCAACTCCCTCACCCTTTTCCGTAAATCCCTAAAAACTTGGCTCTTTCCTCGATCCAGCTAAAACCCTCCTAGCCCCTCAGTAGTCTGCCAGCGCCAGGAAACCCACGGTGTCAGCGCGCTTTACAAGCTCCCCTTACAATACAATAAAGAAACATGTCAGCGTGCTGGGGTGGTGCCTCGCTGGCAATGCTCACAAAGCTGATGCCTAGCCGTGCAATGCCACCTATTCGTATGCAGGGGTGCTGCTCTTGATTTTCTGGTTCCAGTCTGACCCCTGGGAAATATTCAAAGGTAAGAAATCTGCAGCTAGATAGTCTCTAGCAAAAAAGGCATAACCAAATGTAAGTAACTTGTTCATCAGACCCAGCAAACACAATTTGGGAGTGAGATCTAGTTATCCAGTATTGTATCTTTTATAGATTCACATGCTTGAGCCTTCCCTGTCGTCATGGTGGGAGTCCCACGGTAAAAGTAAAATAGCAGTACAAAGCTAAAAGGACAGTCTCCAATGAGAATCAACAGAATTTAGTAACCAGGTAACATCATTAAGGAACATCCAAACTCCAGCCAATCACATGACACACCCCTGAGTATCCATCCCCTGTAGAGCCACCATACCTCAGATATCTTACTGTACGTCGTGTGTTAGGGAGTCCCCCTGAGCTTGCTCAGTCACAGTGTTTCTCAATTGGAACTCTTTAACTTTCAGCTTTCTTTCCTCAACATTCTCTTCAACTGAGGTGCTGCGAGAAAGTGAGTTTTATGCTTATTTTCTGTATTTTGTACAGAATGTCAGAGAAAAAAAAAGGGCTGTTCAGGCCCTGTAAGACTTGTGGGAAGTCCAGGCTGTTCTCAGAGGATCCTCACATGGAGTGTTTATATTGCCTGTATCCAGAGCAGAAACCTAAAGATTGTAAGCACTGCTGGACTTACTCCTGTTGGGGAAGGCTTCTCATTTGGCTACAGAAGAAAAGGTCTATGAGCGAGTCTGACTCAGAGAGTGAGGAGAGGTCTCATTCCTCCTCAAAGAAAAGAAAGGAAGAAGATTCCGTCTTCTGGTCAGAAAGATCCGAAAAAGCAAAGACAGTTGAGCAAGGAGTCTTCAGAGGAAAGGAGAGGTAAAAAAGAGCAACCTGGCTCTTCTCAAACTCAAAAAAGATCTGGCTCTCCTCCTCCTTCTGCTCCACTTACTCCCTCTCAAGAAATCTGCCCGTCGTCGTACCTGTCTACGAGGTATTCTCCGCCTACAACCGTCGAGAGGAAGACTCCGTTGACTGTTTCGTCAGCGACATCGACAACATCCACAGTAAAGATGACATTTGCTGTCTCGTCGACGAAGATGGAGGTAGTGATGTCGTCGGCAACTTAGGTGAGGAGTTCGTCGACGCTAGAGCTTCACTGTCGATGGTACAATTGTATGCCACGCCGTCGACCAACGTCTCTGCCCTGTAGACGGTTACGTCCACACCGTCGTCACAGTCCCTGGTGAAGATTCCGGCGACAATCCTGGCGATGAAGAAAATGGACATACCAGTCGCAAAATCTCTTTTGCAAGACTTTTCAGAAATATTTCCTCTGCCTCCTTCATGCCTCCTGGATTTTTAGGAATCGGAGGATGAAGGTCCGTTTGGCCCTGCCTAATTGCCCCTCTTAACTGAGAGTGAAGTTGGATGAACAGGATCAGCCAGATAATCCTTCAACATACTTTGAGGGTGATTACTCCTTTCCAGAGAGGGGCTCTGGTGTGCAACACCTAGATACCTTCCAGGAGCTCTACCCATATTATGAACAGGAGGAGAAAGATTGTCAAGAACCCTCCATCAATGTGCCTATGTCACTAGTCACAGGCTTACGCTTCATGCTTGATGACTATTACAAATGATTTCCTGAGGCCAATGTGGCCCAAAAATCAGTTTCTCGCCAGGAGGCGCCTTCAGTGATTCCACTTCAGGAAACCCCTCTGGTTCCACCGAAACAGAAGTCCTTACCTCTTCTGCAAATCCCAACTAGGGCATCAGTCAGTGGAGACCAACAACTAGAAGAGGGTGTGATACAGGTGGACACTGATGTCCATGACCAGTGGATGGACTTTGTAGCGCATACTCTGCCTTCTCCCACGTTACCGGTGGCTGACTCTCCTCCTGCAGACATCGGTAGCTTCCACAATCCAAATTCTTTCTTCAGTGGAACTACATTTCATCCGACAAATGGGTGCTAGACGTCTTCAAGCATGGTCACACCCTAGAATTTATTCAACAACCTCCAGATTTCCCTCCAAAAAAGACTGCTCATCGACATCTGGTGCTTCTCAAAAGGAAAATAAAACTCCTTCTCGACAAGCAGGCAGTAGAGATAGTGCCGCACAGTCAGCGCAACTTAGGATTCTACTCCCTCTCTTTTCTCATAAAGAAAAGAACTGGAAAATGGAGGCAGGCCATGGACCTCAGATTGTTGAACAAGTTAATCAAAAGCCAATACTTTCGGATGCTGTCGCTCCAGGAGATTCAATAAACAAAAGAAGAGTGTCTGGGAGAAAATAGGGAAGAAGAACTACGCTTGGAGCTCAGTAACAACCACACTAGGATGTTTTAGAAGGCCCTCACTCACCACCTGGTGATGACATGCTTCATCATCGGGCCCCACCAAAGAGACCGAGTGTCTCTTTGGTGTGCTGCAACGCCAGGATTACTGCGGAGCTGGATGGTGAATATAGGGCGTGTTGAGTGAAAATGAAAAAATTAGTGAGTGATGAGGGTATTTATAAAAATTTTCAGTAGTGTATCTGAAGCAATTTTATTAATGATCACTAAAGACAGAAAATTTAAAATGTATTAAAGGATCCAGTCCACTTATAATTGAATGGTGGGATCCTAAAGAGTAGTCAACATGTTTCTTGCCATCGAAACGGTGTCAATTTACCCGGCAATTCTTCAGGACTGGGTGTGATAAACCCTGGCGGTATGGGCACTCTAAGGCCCACCCTTACCTAGGGACGTGAGATGTGAAAATTATAAAAAATGTGAAAAAGTGCAAAAAAATTAGGAATAAAGGATTAATTCCTAATTTACTCCTGGTTTAGGAGGCTTCAACTGATCGTTTCTGCACCTGAAAGGTAAGGGACAGAGACACAGATAGAACAGGACAAACATTTAGAATTACTCCTTGTTGCCAACAATTGTTTATGGTGAAATTGGTGCTCCAAACGTGAAAGACACTCTAGCTGTGGAAAAATAGCGCTATGTTTAACACCGCCTAGTAGCCACGGGTTCGCAAGGGCTATAAGAGGTGTTGTGTACTATTTGTGGTACGAGCTAGTAGTGACTAAGGGATAAAAACAAGTGAAGATCTTCCAAAAAAGATCGACATTTTTGCGATCAAATTAAAATATGTACACGTGATCATCAAGTTAAAAGGGTCTCACTTTTGAGGTGTTAAGAATAAACACCATAGGTCTCAGGAGGGGGGTGGGAGCGTATTTGGCACACCCTGTATCATGACATAACACAAGAAAAGAAAAACAAAAACCGGCATTGGAATCATGATTGCCCCAAATGGTTGGCCGTGCGCGATCAATACTTAGCTCATTGCAGGCAAGTTGTTCCTACTTACGCCCTCGACGCTCGGCACCCGTAGTGTACCTACGTCGCCCTTCTACCGGACCCCGACGATGAGTGAGTGGGATCCGTATGTTGTTTTGAATGCAGCGAGGCAGGGCGGCAAATACTTCCGGGTGGGCGTGGCCTGGTGGCGTGGTTAGACGTCACGTAGGCGTCTCTACACGCGGGCATCCCATTGGTCGTTGTCTCGTGGGTCTGCCCGGTAAGGGTTCCTTTCTGTTGCCTGGGTAGCCGCCAAACCTCCGCGGTAACAGTGAAAGGACGCTTCCGGGTGGGTGTGGTCACGTAACCTCATCACGGAGGCGTCGCTAGGCGGCAATAGTCCATTGGTTGGCGGTGACGTGCTGTAAAGCCCTCCTCGTCCGAGGGAAGGCGTCTGTGGTTACCAGGGTAACAGTGCTCCTAGGGATACAAACGTATTACCGTAATGGTTATTAAGCCTGACGGGTTGTGTAGAGGTAAAAAGAGGGAGGTATAGCTGATAAATAGTGACCTTCACATGAGGGTCAGGGGAGTTATTTTTATTTTTAGAGGCTCAGACAAATCAATGAATGAAAGAGGCTCAGACAAATCAATGAATGAAACACTTAATATCACAGGACTCTGATTCATTTGATTACTGCATTCCAAGGAATATCATCATTTAAACCAATAAGATGGGTGCCCAATCGGTAGACCCATCTCTGTTCTTTTTCAAAAAGAAGGTTTGTGATGTTTTTTGTGCCCCTTACATGCTCAATAATGGTCCACCGCATGTCGTTGGGGGTGTGGTTGTGATCCAGGAAATGGCGACTCAGTTTTGTTGTTAGTTTTTTACACCTGATATTGGAACGGTGTTCTCCTATTCTTTGCTTGACTTTGCGGGTGGTCATTCCTACGTAACGTAGGTCGCAGGAACATGTGATTAGATAGATAACATTATCCGTGTTACAGTTGGTCTGACATCTTTGTGTCCACGTTTTCCCTGGTTCTAGTTCTAGGGTTTTTGTGTGTGTCGTAAGGTGGCACACACTGCAGTTGGCACAAGGGAAGTGTCCAGTGATTTTCGGTAGACCCCATGTTTCTGTGACAGATCTTTCCGAGGTTGGTGTTTCAATCCTGGGTCGCGTATGTACAAGGCTGTCCCTCAGACTGCGCCCTTTTCTGAAAGAGAACAGTGGTTTCTCCCAGTCAGTTTTGATGCTGGATACAATGCGCCAGTTTCTGTTAATTGATTTCTTCATGTAGTTGGACATGGCATTGTATGTCGTTACGCAGGTCAGTGGTATGGTTTCATTGCTGATGATCTTATCTTCCAGGAGGGACTCACGTGGTTGGTTACGTGCCCTCTTGTACCCTTTATTTAGTATCTGGATAGGGTACCCTCGATATTTTAGCTTTTCTGTTAGTTCTGCCGACTGGGTTCTGAAGTCTTGGAGTTCTGAACAGTTGCGTCTGATTCGCAAATATTGTCCATATGGGAGGTTTTCTTTTAGGGGCCTCGGGTGGAAGCTTGTGAATTCGAGAAGGTTGTTACGAGCAGTCGGTTTTTGGTAAGTTTTTGTTAATAGTTTGGTGCCAAAAACCTGGATCTTGACGTCCAGGAAGGTGATCTCATTTTTGCTTTGTTCAGAGGTGAATTTGAGGTTGGTGTCTAGTGTATTTATCCAACCCAGAAAGGTTTGTAGTTGCTCATCACTGCCTGTCCATATCATTAGGACATCATCAATGTAACGCCTCCATATTTTGATTGAGGCCGTCCAGGGGCAGTTTGGTTGTGTAATGTGTCTAGCTTCAAAATCAGCGACATATAACCCCGCTACGCTGGGGGCAAATGTACTGCCCATTGAAGTCCCCGTAGTTTGAAGGTAGAGCTTGTTTCCGTAGGCAAAGAAATTTTCTTTGAGAGCTATAGTGGCACAGTCTAGGATGAAGGCCTTGGAGGTTTGGTAATCCCAGTTTTCGGAATCCAAAGCCATACCCAGGACCTTGATGGTGTCGTCCTGGGGGATACTGGTATATAGACTTTCAATATCTAGTGTCACCAGGGTGACTGTGTTTTCTCCAGGAGATTCTCCTTCTCTTGGATTCAGGGGATTACATGACCTCTCTGGATCTTCTGGATGCTTACTTTCACATTCCTATTCATCCAAAGCACCGCTGTTATCTCAGGTTCCAAGTGGCAGGGTGCCACTACCAGTTCAGGGTGCTACCCTTCGGGCTAAAGTCTGCGCCCAGGGTATTCACCAAGTGTTTAGTGCCAGTAGCAGCCTTCTCCGGCGTTCCGGTCACCAGGTCTTTCCCTACCTGGACGATTGGTTGATCAAGGCTCCGACTTATCATGCTGCATAAAAGTCCACGAGTGCATTTCTTTGCCTTTTTCGCTCTCTGGGCCTCACTCAATGAGGATAAGTCTTTGCTCCTTCCTTCTAGGTCTCTGGTCTTTCTGGGAGCGAGATTGGACACCAACCTCTCAATGGCCTTTCCCACAGAAGAAATAATTTCTCGACTACTAAGGATGACTCAATCCCTTTATTCAAAAAAGTTTGTTTCTGTAAGGATTTGCAAATCAATGTTGGGAATGTTGTCATCTTGCATACCGCTGATTCCTCACTGTCTGTTGTGGTTGAGTCCTCTCCAGGAGCATTTCGACAACCAATGGGTTCAAGTCCGAGGCTCCTTCGAGGACGTCATCTCAGTCACTCCTCTAATGATCAAGGCGATGTCTAGGTGGGAAGTCAAAAGCAATCTCTCACAAGGTCTATCATTCCTTTCTCCGGTGCCTCTAATGGTCATGACAACGGATGCTTCCATGGAGGGATGGGGTGATCATCTCCAAGAGCTTCAGGTTCAAGGGAAGTGGTCGGATCAGGAATCTCTTTACCACATCAACCTGTTGGAGTTGAAGGCAGTTGTTCTAGGGCTACGTTCCTTTCTTCCAAGGATAAAAGGCTCTTCAATCCTTGTCCGCACAAACAACACAACCACAATGTTTAACCTACAGAAACAAGGAAGGACGCAATCGCCGGCTCTCTCAACTCTGGCACAATGAATTTGGAATTGGTTGATTCAAGACAATATCTCCTTACAAGTCCAACACGTTCCAGGGGTGCTCAACAAATGGGCCGATTCGCTCAGCAGAAATTCCAAGCAGTGTCAAGAATAGGAATAGGATGCCGTTCAACTCAAAGGAATTTTTCAGTGTTGGGGATCGCCAACCCTGGATCTGTTTGCTACATTTCTCAACAAAAAATTTGAGTTCTGTGCCAGCAGATTCCCTCAACCAGGTTCCCTAGGGAATGCCTTCCATTTCTCCTGGGAAGGGACATTTGCCTCTGTTCCCATTGATACCCAAGGTCCTGCAAAAGATAGAGCGAGAACCTTGCTGCATTCTCATTGCCCCAGCGTGGGCAAGGCAATACTGGTTCACAGAGCTGTTCGCCTACCAGACGTCTCTCCAATTCGTCTGCAACCCTCAGAACTTCTACTTTCTATGGACCAAGGCCAGGTGATTCATCCACAAGTTCAGTCTCTTCACTTGTCGGCCTGGCTCCTCATCACACTGAATTCGGGGACATAGATATTCCTGAGGAGTGCCATTCCATTCTCAACAAGGCCCGTGTTCCCTCCACAGTCACATGTTACTCTGCCAAATGGAGAAGGTTCTGCTCCTGGTGTGCAAATTATTCATGTCATCCACTCTCTTCATCTCCGGAGGAGGTTTTGCCATATCTCCTGTCTCTAGCAAAGACTGGTCTTTCTCTTTCCTCTGTAAAAGTCCATTTGGCCGTGATTTCTGCAGATTGGTGAAGGAATTCATAAAAGGCCTTTTCAAAGTCTTCCAGCCATTTCTGCCTGTTCCGGTGCTCTGGTAATTGAACATTGTGTTGTCCCATCTCATGAAAGCACCATTCGGACCGATTCCCGAATGCGACATAACATTTCTATCTTGGAAGGTGGCTTTTCTCTTAGCTATCACGTCGGCTAGACATATTAGTGAAATAACCCTATCTTATATTCCAGCAGGATAGAGTGGTGCTACACACGAATCCCTTGTTTATACCCATATTACCTACCACGTTCCATCTCAATGAACCTGTGGTCCTGCCTTTGTTCTTTCCTGCTCCATCGACACCAACAGAGAGAGCCCTGCATTCTTTGGACATCAAACGATTTAAAATGTTTTACCTTCAAAGGACTGAAGCATTCCGCAAATCTACTCCATTGCTGATCGTCTTCTCTGCCCCTAGGAAGGGTCAGGCTTTGACTAGAGCTTCGATTTGCTCGCTGGGTTCCGTCTACTATAACATTCTGCCATGAAAGAGCGGGTCACCCTCTTGTTTCCAAAGTGACTGCTCACTCCAAAGGAAGATGGCAACATCCTTGTCCCTGTTTGCCGGAGTGTTCCTGCCAGACATTTGCAGGGCAGCGACATGGTCAAGTGGCCTTACCTTTACAAGGCACTACTGCCTGGACACTTTGCGAAAGAAGGATGCTGCGGTTGGCCGAGTGGCTCTTCGTCGTCTGTTCGCTTAAGGTCGGTCTCAGTTACTGAGGTTTATTAAAAATTCTTATCATCATTATTTTGTTTATTGCTATTTTGATTATTATTATTATTATTATCTCTGTCAATCTTATTTTATAACTGTGAAAGTTAAGATTCTTGGTTCACTTCAGGTGATGGCATTTTGTCGCATGGTGGGATGGTTCACCTGTTTTCCCCACCTCCGATTGTGATTATGTACTGCTTACTAGTCTGATTCAAGCATGTACATCTATAAAAGATACAATACTGGAGAAAAAACAAGGTACCTAACTGTAAACTGTGGTTCAACAGTATTGATATCTTTTATAGATTCACATGCGGCCTTCCATCCTCCCCTTACAGGTGCACCCTTCCATACCTCTTTTATTTGACTAACTACACTCGTGCTCGAAATCTGACGTATGGTGGCTCTGCAGGGGATGGATACTCAGGGGTCTGTCATGGGATTGGCTGGAGTTTGGATGTTCCTTAATAATGTTCACTGGTTACTAAATTCTGTTGATTCTCATGGGAGACTGTCCTTTTAGCTTTGTACTGCTAGTTTACTGTTACCGTAGGACTCCCACCATGACGACAGGGAAGATTCAGGCTTTGGGAATGTATACAAGAAATCAATATTGGAGAACCACAGTGTACAGGTATACATATTGTTTCCCACTAAATTCTTTAATGTGCTCTAGTATCTCTTCCCATTATCGTTTAATATAGTCACATTCACATACCATACCAAACATCCTGTAGTAGTTGAAGGTGGTCTTTCAGTCAAAGAAATAGTTTTGTCCTCCATTCTCGGACAATACAGTTTCACTCTACACATGCCGTACTAATTTCTGTTTTACATCAACAATCCAAAGCTGCTCATATCCCGCAGCTATACAAGCTAGCAGTGGACAATTACTTTCTAGAATTTGATGATGTACATTAATTTCTGACGGTCATATAACCTGGATACAGTACATAATCATAGATTTAATAGGCTAATATGCATCCTCCACGAGTGGAAGCTGCATGAAGCGTGGATAATACTGTTTTAATCAAAATCTGCAGAGTAAATACTAAATGTAACCTTTTTGCCATGTGGATGGCCAAATCAGCTTTGCCAGTCTATTTCTGGATGCTTTCTCTAATTTACTTTAGGAGGGTCAAGTAATTGTTGTTACTTTGGTTCTTGGACCTCCTAAATCTGGTGGAAGGAAAATAAAAAAACAAGTTTCTTGATGCAGAACTTAGGGCCATATGTAATAATATATGGTTTCAAAATACTGGTTACAGTTTGCGATAAAGATTTTCAAGAGCCACCCAATGTATTACTAGGTCATTTAGTAAAAATCAGAATCATATTAGGTCTCAATCTGACCTACCTCATGCATATTAATGAGGTAAGTTGTAAATTCCGACCTGCTAAGATTAATTGCCATCACTGGGATGGTTGCCTTTTGAAGTCGGCAGAGCACCATGTATGATATTGCTTCAAATAAACCTGTTTAGAGTGGAGCTCCATTCAGCTCCATGAAGCCATTTGCACAGCGTCATGCCGCCCTTGGCGTGCATGTTTATTTCGAAGGTAGTTTAACCATTTATCAGTAGTAATCCTAATGTTGCTTCCAATTTTTTCGCTTATCTTAATCATGTGTATTTTCATCTTCCTTTATCCAAATCCACCAACACGATTGATGTGCCAATTTTCAGCTTTCTATTATTCTAACTGTGCCGATCCTGGCCTCTTGTAAGAATAAGAATGATGCAGTGTTCATCACAGGCAGTATTTTATTAAACATAAAACCCAATGCATTTCGGGCCCTTGTAGGGCCCTTCTTCGGGGGTCACTACAATTTAAAAGAAACACATTTTAAAGAAACACCATTAGCAACAATGTTTTACAAATATATGTAAAGTTTAAACAAAATTACATAAATGATGCGCTTTTCCTAAATCATTAATAATTGGCATATTGCATCTAACTCCGCATATCTTCCCTTTCAGTATACCAAAAGTACACCCATCCTCGGATTGTCACTGTCACCCTCCGTGATTCTCCATTTCTATATGACTTGTCACGCTTCCCAAGTGGTCCCAAACAATTCTTTAGCCTTAGTTGTGCCCATCCCCCAACCTTCCTACTTGCTATAAAACATCCTTCTCTGGACACGTGCTGACTGCCAAAATTACCGCTGATGTAAAAGTTTTAACAAGCTTGTGAAACAGGCATATTCTTTATCATTTTTAAATGCTCTCTTGGTGTTAAAACGACAAAAAGTCACTTATTTCCTAATCCTAATTATAAAGTTAAACAACTTGTCTTCCACCCAACGCTGTTTCGTACCTGCTGTGATCAAGCTTTTAAAAGCAGCAGTCCGCGCGTTACATCCTCGAGCTGTAATCCATTACTAACTGCCAGCTTCTTCTTAAGTCCCACCTCCCGAGAAATCTCCCTCTAAGTCACATGTTCGTTACCAATCCCCACCCAATTGTGTCTTCCCCACATTTCGGACTGCATATCCCAAGATGCATGTGCTGTGGTCGGCGCTGTATTGTTTCGTGTTGCATTAGTCATTAGTCATTAATTAAAAACATTGTCTCAAATCTGTGTTCCGAATCCATGTTTCTTTGTGCTTGTGCCACACTGCTTGAGATGAACCAAGTTCTTCCGTCGAGTTCAGTGGATTTTTGAGTTAGTTTTACATCTTTTTGTTTCTTGTCAAGTCTTTGTGTGCGGGTGCATTCCTTTAAGGTAGGGCCGTAGTATGAATGTCAAATAAGTGAAGGGATGCACACCATTCTTTTTATTTTTTGTTCTTCAAGTGATTCCAGCCTTTGTAAAGTTCGCGTGCAGAATGGTTATTCTGGCCAGCCCCTTTGCCATTTAGAAAGATAAACCTGTTTAGAGTGGAGCTCCATTCAGCTCCATGAAGCCATTTGCACAGCGTCATGCCGCCCTTGGCGTGCATGTTTATTTCGAAGGTAGTTTAACCATTTATCAGTAGTAATCCTAATGTTGCTTCCAATTTTTTCGCTTATCTTAATCATGTGTATTTTCATCTTCCTTTATCCAAATCCACCAACACGATTGATGTGCCAATTTTCAGCTTTCTATTATTCTAACTGTGCCGATCCTGGCCTCTTGTAAGAATAAGAATGATGCAGTGTTCATCACAGGCAGTATTTTATTAAACATAAAACCCAATGCATTTCGGGCCCTTGTAGGGCCCTTCTTCGGGGGTCACTACAATTTAAAAGAAACACATTTTAAAGAAACACCATTAGCAACAATGTTTTACAAATATATGTAAAGTTTAAACAAAATTACATAAATGATGCGCTTTTCCTAAATCATTAATAATTGGCATATTGCATCTAACTCCGCATATCTTCCCTTTCAGTATACCAAAAGTACACCCATCCTCGGATTGTCACTGTCACCCTCCGTGATTCTCCATTTCTATATGACTTGTCACGCTTCCCAAGTGGTCCCAAACAATTCTTTAGCCTTAGTTGTGCCCATCCCCCAACCTTCCTACTTGCTATAAAACATCCTTCTCTGGACACGTGCTGACTGCCAAAATTACCGCTGATGTAAAAGTTTTAACAAGCTTGTGAAACAGGCATATTCTTTATCATTTTTAAATGCTCTCTTGGTGTTAAAACGACAAAAAGTCACTTATTTCCTAATCCTAATTATAAAGTTAAACAACTTGTCTTCCACCCAACGCTGTTTCGTACCTGCTGTGATCAAGCTTTTAAAAGCAGCAGTCCGCGCGTTACATCCTCGAGCTGTAATCCATTACTAACTGCCAGCTTCTTCTTAAGTCCCACCTCCCGAGAAATCTCCCTCTAAGTCACATGTTCGTTACCAATCCCCACCCAATTGTGTCTTCCCCACATTTCGGACTGCATATCCCAAGATGCATGTGCTGTGGTCGGCGCTGTATTGTTTCGTGTTGCATTAGTCATTAGTCATTAATTAAAAACATTGTCTCAAATCTGTGTTCCGAATCCATGTTTCTTTGTGCTTGTGCCACACTGCTTGAGATGAACCAAGTTCTTCCGTCGAGTTCAGTGGATTTTTGAGTTAGTTTTACATCTTTTTGTTTCTTGTCAAGTCTTTGTGTGCGGGTGCATTCCTTTAAGGTAGGGCCGTAGTATGAATGTCAAATAAGTGAAGGGATGCACACCATTCTTTTTATTTTTTGTTCTTCAAGTGATTCCAGCCTTTGTAAAGTTCGCGTGCAGAATGGTTATTCTGGCCAGCCCCTTTGCCATTTAGAAAGATAAACCTGTTTAGAGTGGAGCTCCATTCAGCTCCATGAAGCCATTTGCACAGCGTCATGCCGCCCTTGGCGTGCATGTTTATTTCGAAGGTAGTTTAACCATTTATCAGTAGTAATCCTAATGTTGCTTCCAATTTTTTCGCTTATCTTAATCATGTGTATTTTCATCTTCCTTTATCCAAATCCACACATCTAGCACAGTTAGAATAATAGAAAGCTGAAAATTGGCACATCAATCGTGTTGGTGGATTTGGATAAAGGAAGATGAAAATACACATGATTAAGATAAGCGAAAAAATTGGAAGCAACATTAGGATTACTACTGATAAATGGTTAAACTACCTTCGAAATAAACATGCACGCCAAGGGCGGCATGACGCTGTGCAAATGGCTTCATGGAGCTGAATGGAGCTCCACTCTAAACAGGTTTATCTTTCTAAATGGCAAAGGGGCTGGCCAGAATAACCATTCTGCACGCGAACTTTACAAAGGCTGGAATCACTTGAAGAACAAAAAATAAAAAGAATGGTGTGCATCCCTTCACTTATTTGACATTCATACTACGGCCCTACCTTAAAGGAATGCACCCGCACACAAAGACTTGACAAGAAACAAAAAGATGTAAAACTAACTCAAAAATCCACTGAACTCGACGGAAGAACTTGGTTCATCTCAAGCAGTGTGGCACAAGCACAAAGAAACATGGATTCGGAACACAGATTTGAGACAATGTTTTTAATTAATGACTAATGACTAATGCAACACGAAACAATACAGCGCCGACCACAGCACATGCATCTTGGGATATGCAGTCCGAAATGTGGGGAAGACACAATTGGGTGGGGATTGGTAACGAACATGTGACTTAGAGGGAGATTTCTCGGGAGGTGGGACTTAAGAAGAAGCTGGCAGTTAGTAATGGATTACAGCTCGAGGATGTAACGCGCGGACTGCTGCTTTTAAAAGCTTGATCACAGCAGGTACGAAACAGCGTTGGGTGGAAGACAAGTTGTTTAACTTTATAATTAGGATTAGGAAATAAGTGACTTTTTGTCGTTTTAACACCAAGAGAGCATTTAAAAATGATAAAGAATATGCCTGTTTCACAAGCTTGTTAAAACTTTTACATCAGCGGTAATTTTGGCAGTCAGCACGTGTCCAGAGAAGGATGTTTTATAGCAAGTAGGAAGGTTGGGGGATGGGCACAACTAAGGCTAAAGAATTGTTTGGGACCACTTGGGAAGCGTGACAAGTCATATAGAAATGGAGAATCACGGAGGGTGACAGTGACAATCCGAGGATGGGTGTACTTTTGGTATACTGAAAGGGAAGATATGCGGAGTTAGATGCAATATGCCAATTATTAATGATTTAGGAAAAGCGCATCATTTATGTAATTTTGTTTAAACTTTACATATATTTGTAAAACATTGTTGCTAATGGTGTTTCTTTAAAATGTGTTTCTTTTAAATTGTAGTGACCCCCGAAGAAGGGCCCTACAAGGGCCCGAAATGCATTGGGTTTTATGTTTAATAAAATACTGCCTGTGATGAACACTGCATCATTCTTATTCTTACAAGAGGCCAGGATCGGCACAGTTAGAATAATAGAAAGCTGAAAATTGGCACATCAATCGTGTTGGTGGATTTGGATAAAGGAAGATGAAAATACACATGATTAAGATAAGCGAAAAAATTGGAAGCAACATTAGGATTACTACTGATAAATGGTTAAACTACCTTCGAAATAAACATGCACGCCAAGGGCGGCATGACGCTGTGCAAATGGCTTCATGGAGCTGAATGGAGCTCCACTCTAAACAGGTTTATCTTTCTAAATGGCAAAGGGGCTGGCCAGAATAACCATTCTGCACGCGAACTTTACAAAGGCTGGAATCACTTGAAGAACAAAAAATAAAAAGAATGGTGTGCATCCCTTCACTTATTTGACATTCATACTACGGCCCTACCTTAAAGGAATGCACCCGCACACAAAGACTTGACAAGAAACAAAAAGATGTAAAACTAACTCAAAAATCCACTGAACTCGACGGAAGAACTTGGTTCATCTCAAGCAGTGTGGCACAAGCACAAAGAAACATGGATTCGGAACACAGATTTGAGACAATGTTTTTAATTAATGACTAATGACTAATGCAACACGAAACAATACAGCGCCGACCACAGCACATGCATCTTGGGATATGCAGTCCGAAATGTGGGGAAGACACAATTGGGTGGGGATTGGTAACGAACATGTGACTTAGAGGGAGATTTCTCGGGAGGTGGGACTTAAGAAGAAGCTGGCAGTTAGTAATGGATTACAGCTCGAGGATGTAACGCGCGGACTGCTGCTTTTAAAAGCTTGATCACAGCAGGTACGAAACAGCGTTGGGTGGAAGACAAGTTGTTTAACTTTATAATTAGGATTAGGAAATAAGTGACTTTTTGTCGTTTTAACACCAAGAGAGCATTTAAAAATGATAAAGAATATGCCTGTTTCACAAGCTTGTTAAAACTTTTACATCAGCGGTAATTTTGGCAGTCAGCACGTGTCCAGAGAAGGATGTTTTATAGCAAGTAGGAAGGTTGGGGGATGGGCACAACTAAGGCTAAAGAATTGTTTGGGACCACTTGGGAAGCGTGACAAGTCATATAGAAATGGAGAATCACGGAGGGTGACAGTGACAATCCGAGGATGGGTGTACTTTTGGTATACTGAAAGGGAAGATATGCGGAGTTAGATGCAATATGCCAATTATTAATGATTTAGGAAAAGCGCATCATTTATGTAATTTTGTTTAAACTTTACATATATTTGTAAAACATTGTTGCTAATGGTGTTTCTTTAAAATGTGTTTCTTTTAAATTGTAGTGACCCCCGAAGAAGGGCCCTACAAGGGCCCGAAATGCATTGGGTTTTATGTTTAATAAAATACTGCCTGTGATGAACACTGCATCATTCTTATTCTTACAAGAGGCCAGGATCGGCACAGTTAGAATAATAGAAAGCTGAAAATTGGCACATCAATCGTGTTGGTGGATTTGGATAAAGGAAGATGAAAATACACATGATTAAGATAAGCGAAAAAATTGGAAGCAACATTAGGATTACTACTGATAAATGGTTAAACTACCTTCGAAATAAACATGCACGCCAAGGGCGGCATGACGCTGTGCAAATGGCTTCATGGAGCTGAATGGAGCTCCACTCTAAACAGGTTTATCTTTCTAAATGGCAAAGGGGCTGGCCAGAATAACCATTCTGCACGCGAACTTTACAAAGGCTGGAATCACTTGAAGAACAAAAAATAAAAAGAATGGTGTGCATCCCTTCACTTATTTGACATTGCTTCAAATAAGGCACCCATCTTTTTAAATGCAGTTATTTTTCCTTAAAGGAAAACGGGATGCATTTATAAAGAAAAAAGGAGAAGTTTTACAAACTTTTTTTTTAGGAGTAAGCAGGTGTCACATGGACCACTGCCTACTTGTAATAAGTTTTCTACCAATATTCAGAAGAAGGGGTCCTTTGGAGCTCCTTTTTTGGGGTGAATGGATTACCATTACCTTTGTGTAGTTGGTAAAATATTTGTTTTGTGACCAGATTTTGATTGCAGAAATTTAATACATAGCTGAAGGAATAGGTATTTGGAAGAGACACCCTACACACACCCTTTACAAATACAGACTATGTATGGTTTCCTGAACCCATGTATCTATTCGGAAAACCTCTTCCAAATGGTTAAATGGGCTAAGTACATTTAAAAATAGGGTTTTAGCATTTGCAAACCCTCTGATTTGCTGAATCATAGGGTTTGCAAATCCTAAATCCCTCTGTTCATCTGGCCCCTAGTTACCAGATATTATGCATTACATATCAGAAACTGGTTACCACAATGAAGAAAAGATTAAGGACACTATTATATAACTTGGACAAATTGAACCTCCACTCGGTCCTGATGATGGTTTTGATATAGTACCCAAACTAGACCAAAATGGCAATGGATTAGATCATTGAAGGGGTGGATCTAGTAATTTGAATACCTCTTTTGAGCATCCTTCTGAAGGCATTTGTAGGAACCTCTTGTATGTCCCCTCAATGAGATATCCACCTTCTTGTGTTATACTGTTGTCAATGTTTACTCCATATCTTATTTCCTGTTTAAAAGGGTTGATATCAGGTGGGGGCCAGGTAGGGTTAATATAGCAAATTAAAAATTATATATTTTGTACAATATATGGAAAAAAATTGTATTTTGCTCTCTATTTCTTCTACATCTCTCGTGATTTGAATTTATGCATTGAGAGTATTTGATATTTTTTCCATTAATACATTAATATGCGTACATATTACTGATTCATTGCCCAAGGCGCACTTTCTTTGCGTTCTTATATTGGTGACCTCACCCCAAGTTTCCCGTGCAGGGTACACCCTACAGTTTTATTTCCAGTTGTTAATGCTTAATCAGTATACATCAGATGCATATACCTACTTTGGTGTTAATACATCTCTAAGGAATTTCAGGCCTGAGGACACCAGTTTATGTATCCAAGTCTCCTGCAAAATAAAGTACTTACATTTCCTGATTGCACAAGAGTGTGTTGCATTTTTAAGACTAAGTAATGATGGCAGGTATGGTTATTCACACGTTCTGGATGAATGCAGTGTTCCCTTATTACCAGCGAGATGTTACTTTCGGTGTTGCAATAAGAATGCACGTTGTTACATTCCTGTTGGTTTTTAGTTTCTGTAAGTGTGCTTGCTATAAGACCTCTTTTATCACGGCCTATGTGTTGCACTTCTTTGCAGTTGTTCACTTTTTGCTGCCTATCAAATAATTAAAACTAGTGTTTCTTATGCCTGCAGAAACAATGGAGACTTGCCAGAATGAAGACTCTGCACCAATTCAGCATTCTTTGAGGCAGCGCCGTCTTGAAGCACTATCTGGTGTATCCACACACCCCAGTATTGTGAAAGAAACTGTGCCTGTCCTACTGCGCTACATGCACGCGACACACAATGGTAAGTGTGAAATAAATTGTAGTACCTGGTATACTAGGAAAATACAGCAACAGTTTGGGTCATTGCAGAAAACTGCTCTCCTAATAACTTTGATTGTGGGGCAGGTTCCAGTGGGGTTTTTGTAGAGCGAATCAGCTTGGGGGTAAATGTTTCTAAAACCAAGGAGATTCCCCTCAGGACGGATTCATATTTAGCGCAATATATTCTGTCACGGTTGAAAATATAAAGAGTCAAGACTTTTGTTCGCTTTGGTGCTAAGGTGGTTGCATCAGGCTTGTTGAATTGTCATATTGATATGACTAAGGTGGCACTGAGCTGTGCATTGTCATAGGATTAAACCTAAAACTTTGGTGTGCGTGATAAGATAAAAAGATCTGGCAAAGAATCGCAGTGAATATTGGTCATTGGGTAAACATGATTAATCCCCAGGAAGCAAAATAACTAAGAAATACACTTGACCATTGTTTCATGTTTGATAAATGTTAAAGATATTTTTTTAATGATGTTATCATTATTGTAGTAAGATGCTCCATAGATGCAGGACTACAACTTAGTAGGCTACACATTACCAACAATGCAGATACAATTATTTCCTTATATGAGATTTGTAGCAATGCATAAAACAAAAGAAGAGCAAGTAAAAAACAGATTTCGTAGGAAAAGAGGTCACTGATTGCCAGAGAAAAAGGATAGCTAAAGTATCAGGGCTTCAGAATCATTGTGTTCTCAGATTGTAACTCCACAGTGCAAGCAGAGTAAAAATCATTTATGTATGTGTATCGATTTTAGAGGGAACAGAAAATGACTTATACCATGTTGTATCTTACATAGTTAGTCATATAGCCCAGTTGTAATCCCATTTCTTTTAATACTCATGAGCATCCAGGTGACTTCATTCATCACAATTTTTCCTCTATCAGATTTCTTTGTCGCCTTGGTCCTGACAAAATTCAGAGGAAGGGCAGAGGATTAGTCAGATGTGTATTTTGGGTGCAACATATATTTGTGCTAGGTGCAATTGTTCTTTTGTCTGGCACCTTAGAATTATTTTCTGACTTGGACTGGTATTGGCTGTTGTATAGTTTGGGAATCTACTAGCCTCTGTGTGTATTTTTATTGTTGCAGTTGTGTTGTTTGGAAGGGATGGTTGGGCTGCGTGTCAGGTAGAATGTAATACATTACAGGGTGTAGTGTCAGCGAGGGTGTTGGGAGTGATAGGAGACTGTACTCACAGATGTTGAAAAGATGTTCACTTTGGCCTGACTCCCCCATCTCCCTCAGCTGAATACATTGATCTAAATCATTGTGAGACACCTTTCAGGAGATATTTGACATACATGGTGAAATTAGCAATAGGGTTGTACAGGATTACTGTGGCAGGAGCTTTCAACCCCATGTCCATGGTTGGTTGATGTACATGGTTAGATAGTGGGGATTTTTTTCTTGTTCTGTAAATGTGGCAATCTTACAAGAGTTTCTTTGCTGCTTCTGAGAAGTGATGGTAGGGCGCGACGTGTGCTATTAGTGTACCACATCATGGGCAGTCTGCTGATCTACTATTAACCTACAATGTTAGGGGCCTCGGGAACCAATGCGTGACCCTCCTCAGAAATTAGGGATGCCTTAAGGGTTTCTCATTACATAAAAAAATATTGCGAGATAGTTGTTGGATTTTAAACTATTTTAAGTTATTAAAAAATGTATTTGAAATGAGGTTTATAATTGTTGATGAAACAATCGTAAATTGCAGAATTACATTGATAAATGTGTGCATCCTTAATCTAAGTAGCTCGGCATTTTATGAAGAAGTTCCGAATTTATTAGGAAATGTCATGAGATTATGTGCTCATAGATGCTGGGTGGAGCCTTAATCTAACGATAAATATGGACGAGTCATCTGCTACTCAGAAGTACATGTCTGGGCCGTCACTGGCAGTACTGCAGCTACACAACATGCCTATATTGGTGGGTGTTAAGAGGCATCTTCATTATAGTTCGGAGCAATATATTGTTTATCTATTTACATATGATGCTTTTAAAAAAAAATGGTGTCCTATTGATCTCAGTAGCACTTTAATACTTGGTGACGGAATGCATTATTTATGTAAAGACAGTATAATTTTTGTGCCCTGTTGTGGTTCACCTGCAGAGTTGTACATCTCAAACACCGAGAATTTCTACAGCTTCTTTTCCAGTGTGAACCCAACACTTAGAGGCCTCAGCTCCCTCCCTCTGGGGCTTCTACCATTATCAGGATAGAAAGTTTAACCAAATCCTTTCCTTTTCAAGGAAAATGGTGGTTCTTTTCTCCTCACAGGAGAAATGTTGTGGCCAAGATACCGATCTTCACACTTTCCCTTTCTGAGTTAAAGGGTTCTTAGTAGCCAGGATACAAAGCAATGACAACTGCATGCATGAGACGCTAGCACAAAGAGGGAGTAATAGGATACTTAATAGCTATCAGCATAACATTATGCAGTGTGTTCGATTGTTTTTGCTCCGACGTAAAGACTAAAAGATGTGATATTCATACATCAAGTTAAGAGAATAAAAAAGCATGTGTGCACACAGTACTTTTTCATCATTAACTGTTATCTTGACATAGGAAGAAAGGCCTTTTGCTTGCATACGTTTCCTGTACTATTTTGTGTATAGGAGAGTACAACTGGGTTGGAGACAAAGGAGCAGAGATAACACAGCTCAAGGCCTATGGAAGGGGGTTACATTTACAAAAGAAGAGTAAGGCTTGCATATGGCATATTCTGAAGGTCTTCTTCCATGAGATTCTGCAGACACACTTTCAAGAGGTGATGCGGAGGGTGTTGGGGTGGGTGTTGGGGAAGAGTGAGCTGTGACTTGCAATTCAATGGTACAGGGGATAAGGTTGGAGGCTATGTTTTTTTTTTTTAAAGACTTTATTTTGAGCGTGATGTTAAAGAAAAAAACCTTTGGGCAAATCAGTACATGTCTCATCTGTAACGCAAGGAGTCATCAAGTTCTCAATAGACACAGCCATTTAGCCCACATCCCGGAGGCTGGGCGGCAATAGATAGCAAAGATAAGGGCTCCGTATTCATGACAAAGCAATAAACATGCCGAAATTACAGCCAGATAAAGGAAAACATCATCACCACGCTCTTTTTCTGTTTACTAGAACTAAAGGAAAAACTTTCCCTCCCCTCCTCCCACCAACTCTGCATCGGCGAAACCCAGGTATATACCTTCCGTTCAGGTCTACAGGGCCCATCCGGGCGTAAGTATCATATCAAAAACAAACACAGATCGATTAGGGAAAGCAAGAAATCACTCATGTACAGAGGGTAAACGTGCGGTATTAGGGCGACACTAGTTCGGAGCACGCTCCTCATCACCACTCCCGCACACCTCCTCCCCGGAGACCGACCCCAGTGGAGTGAATAGTTCAGCACTAGTGGCTTTGGACTCACTGTCCACAGAGCCCCCCGCACACATCGTGCGCCATGCTAACAGGTCCTCCTGCAGTTTCTCATCTCTATGTGTATGTTGCATGTGTGTTTCCTCCGCGAGGGACCATTCCTTGAAGTCTCTAAGCCAGGATGTCAGCTCCGGGGTCCGACTGCCCATCCAGGTGATGGTCACCCTGCGCCTTGCGAGCACCAATAGCAGCTGCAATAGCTTATAGGACAATTTACTCTTTTTGGGCTTCGGTACCAGGGCCAACAGGCAATGTAGTGGATCCAAGGCGATCCGGAGTCCCGTAATCCGCCCAATGCGCTCAACCACCTGTCCCCAGAAGGTCGCCACTGGGGGGCACTCCCAGGCTAAATGGAAGAAGCCCGCCCCACTCTGTCCACATCTAGGGCAGTCGTCTCGTCGGTCAGTGGAGATGCGGTGTAAGGACACTGGGGTCATATAAGCGCGGTGCTTGAACCGTGCGTTACACGAAACCATACGGGTCAATGTGCCGATTCGTTTGCGCTGGTCGGGTTCCAGGGGGAGCCCGAGATCCGTCTCCCACGCGGCCCAAGCCGGGGAGACCGGAGGATCCGAGTCCCTCCGCATCGCGGCATACAACAATGCAGTAAGCCGTCGGCCCCTGCCACAGGAAAGGAGAATGTTAAGGGTGTGCGACATCGGAGGCGCCTCCGGGAACTGCGGCCAGGTCACTCGCGCCATGTTTGGAGGCTATGTTAACATCAGCGTATAGATTATAGAATATAGAAATATAAAACTTTATACATGTATTTTTTTTTACTTTATTTTTGTCATTCAGAAAATGCATAACAATATACACAGCAACATTTATAATGAATTCAGACAGCACACCACAATCAGCCTCATGAAATAAATTAAAGAATATCAATAGTGCAACTTAATTTAACTTATGAGTACAGCAAATCCAGGTCCTTACAATCCAACATATTTGTTGGCATATCAGTATTGGTCTACCTCAATTGTCTGCAACACAATATTTATGGCAGAGTTGCAATTTTCTAATGCATTCAAATAGCCCTAGATCTTCGTCCCACCCCAGTGCCTCTCTGTTGCACCCGCACCCAGGTCCTTCATTCGGTTCATCCTCCTGTAGCAGAAGTACATGTTTGTGGAGGGCGACAACTTACACCTGGCCTGCAGGTGTTGTAGAGCAGCAAAGTCCCATGCCATGCTTTCGCTAACAGCTGTATTTTTCAACCAATCTGCTCATATTTGTACTTCAATCAATACCTCCCATGTTTTCAACAGCTTGTGTTTGTCAGCAAAATCATTAATGCCACCATTCTCCTGGTCTCCAAGATAATATGCTTCTTAAATCTGACAAGCATCGACCTGGGACATTCTTTTGAGTTTCCTACTACTTCACCAATAATTCATGAAACTTCACCACAATACTCACGATCAAGGGACCAAGACATTCGAGATCTGTTGGATTTAATTGGTGGGCCTATAAACTTGGACAGTCTTGGAAGTGATACCTTTAATATCTTTTATTGTCCATGGAAAAAAGGACGCCAGCTAGAGTCTGTTTATTGTTCTGGGCTAGAACCAATGTGTAATACACCCCACTTGTTTCCTGGTGAAAGAAGAAAATCTATTGCTCATAGGTCCAGAAGAATGTGGTTTAAATAACTTGCAATCCACCGAAATGTTCATTGACCAATAGTATTCAGAGAGTACATATCAAGACGCAAAAATGAAAGACTAAATGAGAAGTGCTCGCCCTGCTGGGCCATTGAAAAACTTATTTTCGGGAGTTCTGGGATAAATGTGCGTTTTTACTATGTATGAGTGTAGTTCACAATGTGTGATGGTCATTTTAATATCTTTGTAGGGTATTGATTTAATTTTTGCATTGTATTGTAAGTGGGATTAATGGACTTTTGTTGGTCTTTTTAAGATAAGTATGAAGAAAATAAGGATGAATAAATAATGAAAGACATGTAACTACAAGTCAGGAAAAAATGATAAAAAAAGAAAAACATGTAAAATAAAAATATGTGAATAATGAATTATAATTTTTGAGGAAACACTCTTGGGTCAGTGACTAATTTGGATTAACTCAGTTTATTAATGTAGATAGGTTGACCGGGAATGTTCATTTCATATTTGATGTCAAGCAGAATCTGGACCAGAAAGTCCCAAGTGCTATTATTTTAGTAGACTTTTTGCTGTGGTGCAGTAGAGTAATCTGGAAATAACCTTATTTATTTCCCATGGTTAAAATTGGCTGAATTGCAAAGATGTATTTTGAAGAGCATTTTAGAATATTGCAGGTAGAGGATGCATATTGCCACAAATGGATTTTTATTATGTGCATCTTCATCATACAGTCTGGACAAACAATTTAATATCTGAAAAATGTTGATTGTCCTGCACAGCAAGGAATGGAAGTCTGCTATCCGTACTGCTATACACCACTCCAATAAACCAGTGGCATATGTTCTAGTTGAATATTTACTTCGGACTATTTTGCATCAGCTGGTTCTTAATTGTGATGCTGGTGACATTCAATTGGATGTGACGCACCTGTCTGCTAATTTGTACTTTGTTGATCTCCATTATATGGATCCAAAATCAGTCCCCTTAGCTGATTTGACAAAGCTGGTTGAGAAGAGTTACATTTTTGCGGACAACAACTTCCATTATGTATCTAGGGTGTAAATCAGCCATATTATTTGGTGTACATTACAGTGATGGGTGAACAAACATGCCTACCAAATCCGTTTTCATTTACCAATCCAGAGACTGATATATGCAGTAATAACTTTTTAGAAAAACCTCAACAAAAAACTTCAATAGAAAGATCCCTAAAACTAATTGTGTACAACAGCGCATTTTCCTCCCAAAAATATATCTTATCTCTAACTCTCAACAGAATTCTTTCACAGACCTTACTTAACCTTTCCTGTATCTTAATATTTTATTAATAGTGCTTTTCCTTTATAGTAATACTTAGTCTCGCTATTGCATTTTAACACTTCATTAAAACAAATCACTAAATGTATTTCCTGTTCATTTTTCTCTGCTGAAGTATTATGCTGTGTGTTATATTGCAGTTGGTTTAAAGTTGTATGTTATTTATAGAAAAATAGTAAATCAAGATTAAAGGTTCTCTTTCTTTTCATAGGAAATGCAAATTTGGATACTGAAAATTTGGTTTCTGTCTGCAAAAGTCTCCATCTCGTGGCAGTGCAGTGCCAGAATGACGCAGAAAGCCTATGGTACTTTCATGAGACTGTTGTGCCCCATCTTCTGGCACTGACTGTCCAAGCAGCCACTCAAGGTAAGATACTACACATTAGAATATGTGCTGTGTAATTAACCAATTGAAGGTGAAGTAAATGAAAGTAATTGTTTAATTCACTGCACCAATTAAAATCTATTTTTCATCAATAGACAAATCTGAAAACTATGTACTTGATGGACCCTTCTTTATTCATTTTCTCCTTTGTATACCTGCTAAATTACAGCAAATAGAATGAATGCATCATTAATACCTTATTGTACTTGTCCACACTGTTCATATGAATGTGCTAATTTAATTAATTATACTTTTTATCCTATTAAAAGTTTTTGTTTTTTTATTTTCACCAAACTAAACGTCAACTTGACTAGTCATTATCGAGATTTTATTTTTATCTAGTAAATGATCCTCAATTAAAAAAATGTGAGCATTGTTCTTCTGTGGATTAATTGTGGTTACCAGAAAAGCCTCCAACAAGAGAAATATTGTTTCAAGAAATCTTCTATTTTTCTACATTGGAAAAATTGAATAAATGTTGATCTGCCAAGACCCCTAGAATCAAAAATTAACCTTACTTTGCTTATATATAAAAGTGATGTATTCTGTTAGCTTGAATATAACTTCTTTACAGTGTTGCTGCTTTCGCCACTTTATCATCAGTTGCCTACACATTGTTATTAGCTTAAATAAACTAAAATATTTGTAATACATTTTTGTATTTGTATATTTTTTATAGAGCGCATATAACCAAAAGGCATCAAAATGCTAAGGTCAGACACATCAGCACATTGGTGAAAGCCAGCTGGCCAACCACCTAGACAGAGAAGCCCCACCCATCTAAGGAGATGCAAAGAGCCAAGTTTTAACATGCCTGCGAAACCTAAGATAAGGGTCAACCCTCCAATTGGCTCAGGAAGGCTGTTCAACAACCTTGCTGCACCCACCAAAAAAGCACGCTGTCCCTCCCTCAAATCTGTTTTTACAAAACCTAGGGATGACAACTTTTCTTTGTCTTGCAAATCTTAATTTTCTGCTGGGTGCATACCAGTTAAAAACAGACCAGAGAAAGTCTACGCCCCGTTGGTGGAGAGCCTTATGCGCTAGACATACCGATTTAAAGATTACACTCATTCTAAATGGTAGCCAATGGAGGGACCTCAGGCCCTCCCTAACAGAACATGCTTTCGGCAGGCCTAGAACCAATCTAGGGGCTGCATTTTGAATCATCTGCAGTTTGTTTGAAGAATATTGATTTGCGTTAAGTAGAGGGGATTGCAGTAGTCAAGGTGAGATGTAATATGCGCTATGACCACTGCAACCCTCAACTCCTGCAGTAAGAGAGGAAGAATTTTCTTTAGGGTCTTGATAATCCAAAAGCAGGTGCTCACCATTTTGTTGACATGTATTTCAAAGGTCAATAAATTATCCAAGACTACCCCCAGTTGTCTTGCCATGTTAACTGACCATGGGAGCGTCCTGCAATTTAATTATTTTCACAATTCATTTTAAGCCTGTTCGCTTATATACATCTGCTGACTGATTCCATACTAGAACTAAATTTATTGGCCACATCATCCAAATAATCGGAGATGGAAACAATGATTTGTGTATCATCTGCATAGGAGGAGACTTGGAAGCCAAAAGAGCGTACTAGCTTAGCCAATGGGACAAACTAAAGCCAGTGGGACAAACTAAATAGCGTCTGGTTCTGTGAGGAACCCTGGGGGATCTCGCATGGGAACTGAAATGGTTGATCCCTAAAATCGTCACAGCTGACCTTGAGAGTTCCGTCAACAAGGACTCTAATTGTTTTAATGGAGCATTGCGCAATCCCACCTTTCTCATCCTTTGCACCAAAATAGATGGAGTCATGGTGTCAAAGGCTGCAGACAGGTTGAGCTAAACCAGAATAGCCCATCCCTAGATTCAACCTGATGGCGGATGTAGTCAGTCGCCATAATGAAGTCAAATTCCATGCTGTGATTACTTCTGAATCAATTTTGTGACGGATTTTGATGTCCGCGCACATTGAAAAATTGTGCTAATTCCTGGTTAATATGTTTCTCCAAAATTTTGGAAGGGGCAGGCAGCAGAGAGATCGGGCGTGCATTTTTAATGTCTCCCGCATCTCCTTTGGGCTTTTTCTTTAGTGGAATCACAATCACCTCCTTCCAACACTGGTAAAGATGCCATACTCCAATAACTGAGAGTAATAATTCTCAAAGAAATCTCCAATAATATCAGGGACCAGATGCAGCAACTTAGGCGGGCAGGTGTCATCCGGTGAACTTTTATTCTTGCTGCCGGAAGAGGAGAAAACTTTTTCTAGAGAGGCATTGGCAGCAACTTCCAGAGCAGTGGTGAGCTGGTTATCCTCTTGTACAAAATTCACATGGATCGTTATAATCTTTTCAATCTTTTCTCTGAAGAACTCCGCTACCCTATTACAGAAATCTTAGGGGTTTTCCAGAACTTATTGGAGGAGAGATTAGTGACAACTTTAAAAAGTTATTTCGGTGTTAATGGCCAGCCATATTTTCTGTGCAAAATAAGATTTTGCCTCATTAATCATACCTTTGTATTCTTTCACTAATTCCCTATGCTTATGATTCCCCTTTCAAACAGAAAGTTGCATCAACTAGCATATTTTCAATACACAGCATGTTTTAAAACAAATATTTAATAGGTTTTCCCCATAAATCCCTTGCCCATTTCATTTACATAAGGCAACTAATAATAGTTGCCGTAAATGATATTTATGCTTGTATTTTAGACCATGTTTCATTGTAATGTGGGGTGTACATTATGCTTCTGACCATTTTCTTCTGTGTATCATCTGTGATTAAAACGTGGATCACTTAATGGCAATCCTTCTCTTCTGTCCTGACTAGTTGGTGTGTATTTTGAGCTACCAGTCTTTTTTTTTTTAAACATGGAGGACTTTCCAATAGAATTGGATTTTCTAGAATATTTTTAGTACCTGGCCTACTAAAATATTGCAGATTCTAGACGCTGGTTTCCCCTGCTCAATGTGGGGGTGTAAACCGGGGGCTGCCATTTGCTGCTAGTAATAGAGGCTGGGGGTCGCATTACAAAGGCGGCAGGCCTTAGAAGCTTTTCTCTCGAGCAATGTGCCCATCCTGGTGGAGGAGGTGCGACACCTCCACCCAGGATGTGCATTATTTCTGTTACCAGAGAGCAGAGGCTCTCGACCCAGGTGTGTAGAAACATATCTGGTGGTGTCAGGCTGCCTATAGCCAGTCTGTGACGACACCAGGTTGGGTAGGCTTTAAGGGGGCTCCCCTGAGGTGCCCTCTGAAAGTACATGGTTCAATAAATCCCACACTGGTATCAGTGTGGGTTTATTGATGAGTAGTAGTTTGGTACCAAACACTCATGGTTTCAGAGAAGCCGTCATGGTGCTGGGGAACTCGAGTTTTCGAATTTTCAGCCCAAGTACTCTTTATGGCTTCCCTGGCACTTACAATATCCAAGAATGGACTTGCAGATCTGCTAATGCAGGTATTCCCACGTCTGGGGTATAGTGCACCCTGTCTTAGGGCTGTGAGGCCTGCTAGAGGTGTGACTTAGCTATACCTGAGGCAGTTCTAGTTGGCATGGCCACAGGCAGTGTGCTATGTCGACTTTGTCTTTTTTGTCTGCACCAGGCCATGCATGCTGCAGAGCAGTCTGGATGGCCTAGGTGATGGGTACCAAGGGGACCTTCTTCAGTCCCAATGCCCTAGGTACCGAGGTACTATTTATTGGGAATTTACAGAGGCCTGAAGCGCCAATTGTGAGAGAGTTTTAGGGAAGAAGCACTTTGGCAGGTGAAGGGGCCGATTGCCACATTAGGGAGACGTTTGTACATTTTTCTGTACCCTCATTAACATGGCTAGGATTTACATCTATGACATCCTTCTTGCAGGATTTGTGTTCCCTGCCCCAGTAAAGATTGGTTAGGAATACTTATTCTCTTGAGTTTCGAAGTTAGCAGAAGCAAGTGAAGCTATTTGATGACAAATGTCTAGTAGTCATTTACCTGTCTGTGCATTTAATACTTCTGACACCTACTTTTAGTGTCTTGTTCTGGACAAACAAAGCTATTGTGGTGTATTATCCTCAGAAGTGAAGAGTTTGAGGACCTATTTGCCCCTGGTTTTCCCTTCAGTTCTAATATGCCTGCAAACAATCCCTTGCCAAGTGTCAATCTAACAGGGTTGTAATTTATTTGATGTTTATACAGTCGTTGGATGTTTGGATCTATTTGCAACTCTGGCAATCATGAAGGATCGTCTGTACCTTTCAAATCCATTTCTATGGAAATGGACCTTGGCGTTGTGACAATTGTGAAGTGGATAGCCCATCTTACCTCTTTTCTTGCCTGCTCAGATCCATTCCTCAGAAATTGATCAAACGACAGGCTGTAATAATTCTGTTGACTTGCGCTGAAGAGCTGAGATCAATCTATTGCTATGAACGCCTTCTTGACAGAAGTTATCTGCTTTAGTTGTTTTTCTTTTCGCCTCAAGTAGTGATCAGCCATACCCACTCACACAGGCTTTGTGAGGGACTGAGATGACTACAACCCTTTTTTGTTTTAAACCACCTGTTTATGTTTGTACAGAACTAGTTGTAGAGTATATAGACAATATTTCTAATGCGATTTCTCATGCATTCCTTAAGAAGCGGCCAATGTGGCACATAACACTTTGTAAAAAGTTCTATGTGTATGCCCCTTTTTAATTCCTTGCTCTCTCAGCACTGCCTAGTAGTTTGCTAAAACACATGTATTGAGTTTGAATGCTTTGTTTATTATGAATTCTTTCAGCAAAAGAGTCAAACTCGACAATTCGCATCCTTTTGGAAGAGAGTATTCTAACTGCAATGGGCCCAGTGATAAGTGCCACCTGCAGCCACCTAAGTCCAGAGTGAGTACGATCAGAAATGCTCTTAGGCATTCCTCCTATCAACCTTTTAAATGTACAATTACATGATCAGGAATTTGGACTGACTGACTGTACTTATAAAGCGCACTACTGCCGAGGCGTCTTGGCGCTGTGTTAGAGTAAAAACTCGGACATGCATGCATCGTACTAATGTTGGGGAAAGAGCCAGGTCTTAATTTCTTTCCTAAATGCAAATCTGTTGGATAAACTTCTAAGATGTAGTGGGAGTGCATTCCAGAGTTTGGACACCAGGAATGAAAAACGCTTTCCTCCACAGCGTACTCTTTTTATCTTTGGGATTTGTGCAAGACCAAGGAAAGAAGATCTTAAAGTCCGAGTAGAGATTTATGAACTAGACAGAGTGACTTAAATTCTATACGTCTACGTACAGGGAGCCAGTGAAGGTTTGTTATAGCTTTTGATGTTGAGTGGTGTCTGGGCAGCCCAAGCAGTACTCTGGCTGCTGCATTTTGAATACTGAGCTTAAAGAGCTGATAAAAGATGGGAGTCGGACTTGGCAGTTGCACTGTATAGGTTCATATGATTAAGGGATACATTGGTTCTGTTTTGCCAAACAAACGAGTGTTGCTTAAAGCTGGGTGATGTGCCAAGGCAGCTGACTAATGAGTGAAGTATGATACAGATCCAATGTAGCTGAGCACCAATTGTTGAATGTAATGTATGGTAATCTTTTACCTAATGGTGTTTTGTTCGCTTGACTTCAGTTTAGCAGCTCGAAGTGTTTTGCATATTGTGAACCTTTTCCTGGATGGAGATGTTTCCTTTCTCCCAGACAACAGCTTCCCCTGCAAATTCCAGCCTTTCCAGGTGAGCTTGGGAACTGAAATGCTGTCCGCAATGATGATTTGTTTTTTTGTATTATTGTATTAATGGGTATTTTCATGGATTATGTCCAGATGCTTTTGCTTTTAAAGTATGCAATGTCAGGTTGTGTTGCTACGTTCACCTATTTCTATGTTGTACTCCATGACTTTTTCCTGCAAATGAACATAGCATGTTTGCAGTTATCTCCTTATCTTTCTTATTGCAATTTCATAAAATACCATAACACACCCCTTTGTCATACTGAGGCCACACTGCTGCAGTCACCTTCCTCTTATTACTCAGGCTAATATAAGACCATTAACTCAAACTGCAATTTGAACGCCGATTGCTACTGAAGCCCATTTTCAAAGTCAAGGGGATAAGATCCCGTAGGCAAGCAGTGAAGGCATGCTTTGGAGGTGAAGACGTTCAGCTGTTGTGCCGCTTTGTATGATTTATGGAGGCGGCAGGGGGGGGGCAAGGGGGGAATTAAAAATACAAGCAGTTGGTAACTTCCCTTACTGCTACCTAAGGATCCCCATAGTGTCGCTGCTCTTGTAACAACAAGCAATCAGATGGGAAGCCCCATCCAATTCAAATTCATTCAGTGAGGCGCACATCTTTTTTACGAATTCACTTGGGATATCGGAACGATTGGAATGTTCTGGACCCGGCACCATAAGCTGTACCATAATGGCCACCAGCAAAACAACATTCCTGTTGAATAGAGAATAATTATGTATACTTCTACCATCTCTTTTTTAGAGTGCCAAGTTTTGACTTTTATACCATTGAATTATGTCTTCCTGTACCCTATCCCTGGTTCACTCTCTGTTTAGGTAAATACACAATCTTAAAACTTGATATCTCATTGCAACGGTTTTAATTAACCATGCAAACAAAGCTGGATTTTATTCATCATCATCCTAAATGCACCATGCACTTTATGTGCCAGCAAGAGCATGCATTTTAAAAACGCCTAAAACCAAGAATAGAGTTAGTATTTACCTTGCTGTCCATTGCACATTGAACCAACGCTTAGATGATGCACTTGTTATGCTGCTATGTATGCTTGAAATCTGTGTGACAATTCTAGCTTGATAACGCACCTAAGGTTTTGAATTAACTGTTGAAATTGTGCACATCTAGTTAACTTCAGCCGAAATTGTGCACATCTTGTTAACTTCAGCTGAAATTTTGATGTTAAATCTCAAAAACGAAGACTGCGTTTTTATACTTTCTAAATAATAATTATTGCATACTGGTCTGACTATCCTGACACAAGGAATCAATGTTTTTAATTATATATTCATCTAGCTCCTTTTTAATTCTGACATTTATTGTACTATTTCCAGTGGAAGTTAGAACAAAGCTTAGGATAGAAGATGCCACCAGCTACTGTGAAGGAACTGAGTTACTAGTATCCTTCAGTACTCCCCAAGAGGACATCCTAATTGATATAGCCACCAAAATTAAATCAGGCTCCCCTAAGGATCCAGCACCTGCAAAAATACTTAGAGAAAGTATTACTATACTGGAACCTCACATACGCCATCTGCTGGATCTGTCTTTTGGTTCAGGGAGTGTTCCGTCAGTACGGAAAGAGGCAGTGGTAATTCCGCAAAAAAAAAAAAACAACTTCAGTGCGGAGCAATTAGACAATCTACGACCAATCTCCCTCCTTCCCTATCTCTCTAAGATCGCAGAGAAAGTTGTCAATAAACAACTGACAGAGCACATTGAAACCTGTAAACTTTTACATCCCACCCAATCAGGTTTTCGGGCGTCTTACTCGACGAATCTGTCCTACTCCTGTCCACTGAAACCATACGTAAGTTGGTGGACGAAGGCCATACCACAGCGTTGATCCTGTTAGACCTGAGCGCGGCTTTCGACACTCTAGCACATCACATCTTGCTGCAGTGTCTGAAAAAAGGAGGAGTAAGGGGCAGAGCTTTGGAGTGGCTAGAATCGTTCCTACGGGATCGGAGCTTTCAAGTCGCCCAAGGCCCTCATCGGTCTAAGAGTATTAGGCTTAATCAGGGATTGGCCCAAGGGTCTAGCTTGAGCCCCACCCTCTTCAATCTCTATGTATCTCCTATAGCAGAGATCACGGAGAGGTTTGGGGTTCAAGTAGTAACCTATGCAGATGACACCCAATTGGTGGTGTCATATAGTTACTGCTTCTCTATATACTGTGTTAAGTTAGCATGGGCTTATTAAATGTTTAAACGCCATTTTTAGGTTTTGCCTGGCGAAAAGATGCGCTCTGCGCATCTTTTTCGCGCAGGCGAAAACCTGATGAGAACTGTAGTGGGGTTTGGGTCGGCCCTCGTCATTTATTGGCTGGCTCCATAAATGGAGCCTAGCCATTGGACGAGGGGCCTGTCCGTCAATGCTGGACCAGATTCGGGGGCGTTCCCGAGATTCTTTGGCTTTTGCCGACGTCACGCGACGTCAGCCGAAAGCCGGGAACGCCCCCGAATCTGGTCCGGCATTGCCGGCACTTCTGCGTCTCTCCACCCCCCTTTCCCGCCCCCTCCCGCTTGTTTCCTGATGCTGGCCTCGCAATGGCGTGCCTTTCCCGCCCCCTTTCCCGCTGGAAGCTGTGCCGCTGCCCCGGCTCTGTTTCCCGCCTTCCTGCCGCGGCATTTTCAAACCGCTGAACGCCAGAGTCCTCTGGGAGCCGAGAAGGGAGGAGAAGCGGCCTGCTATGCTCCTCCAGGCCGCGGCACCGAGTGGCTCGGGATCAGTTGCAACGGAGATCGGCAGGAGCGCTGGACCGCGAGAAGCCGCCTGATCCGCTGCGCACAGTAAGTAGGGCTTTGAGGGTGCCAGCCACCCCTGGTTACTTCCTCTTGCCACTCTGCCACAGCGTGTTTTAGCATCCATGGCTTCCACGGGGTGTACTGCTGCCACGAAAACTCCCACATTTGAGCACTGGGTACCGTTAGAGGACTTGTGGGCACATGATCCAGGCTTTCGTGGTGCTTCCTCGTGACACAGGTCAGAGAGAGGTTGAAAGAAACCGGTAGATGGGAAGGGAGCATGAGCAGCTAGTGTCGTAAGGCACATTACTGTGCAGCACCTACTTCCGCTGGCACAGCCTGCCCCTCCTTCTGGTATCATTTTCAGACAAAGGAAACTCTTCAGCCTTCTGCTGATTATATTAAATGTTGTGCGGGCATTGCGAATATTCCGGCCCATCAGTCATCTACCCATTACAGAACATCCCTATCTGTCCTTAAAATCTATTGGGCACACAGAGACAGTGTTCAGAAATGTCTTTATTTACCTTCGCCTCAGAGTCTCTCAGCCTTCATCCTTGTGGAATCTCTGACGTGCAGTGATGTCAGTCTGGGCGGCAGGCCTGGACAAGACTCCCACAGGCAGGCCATTCCCAAAGGCACCTTTTCAGAGCCTGAAGGCTACTAGGATTTTAACAAAATGTGTCGACTGCTCTTTATTCCAGTTTATTTTTCCATCCACCTCAAATCTTTAGTTCCTGCAGGTTAGATCACGCATTTCCCCCATTATGTGCTCTTCTGTCTGTTCGCAAGTTGTTTCCTCTGCTTGCGTACTCGGTGTTTTGTTTGTTTTCCAATGCTGGTGAAAGGCGAGTGGCTCGTAATTATACTGCTGGAACCATCTTTCTCAGTAGTGACAGACAAAACATTACCACATTCTTTCCTTGGCGGACTTTATTCCTCTCCCCTTCTCTTTTTTCGTCCCTTATGTGGCTGCCCCATTATTCCTATGTTTAACAAAAATGCGTCACAACTGGAGCAGCTCACAGGATTCCCGAGCTGTGTGATAGTAACTGGCTCACGTCGCTGCCACTGGTCTGGGCTCACAACTCCTTGTAAATCCGTATTTGTAAAGCGCGAACTACACACCTTTAAGGGTCTCTAGGCGCTGGGGAGGGGGGGGGGGGGGCGGGCGTCGTGGAAATCAAGTGAGCTAGTGCCCAGAGTCACATGGTGCTGAGCTGAGCTGCCGCTGGAGCCGGGGATCGAACCATGAACACTGTGCTCCGAAGTCAGCTTCCCTGGCCGCTGCACCACACCACTCCACCTCCTTGGGTTGTTCTGTCGGTGCCCCCCGACGTGGTGCTGTCGAGGGCCCCTCTGCTGGCCATTGGCACCGGTGTGCCTTTGTTGTTTTCAAGCATGGCCCTTAAACCAATATAATGACTCTATCTTAGCCTACCCTGTCCCTCCTTTATTAAATGTTGCTCGAGCAGCCGAATCCCTTTCTAATTATAATAAAATGTTTGTCCTGTTTAATCTCGTAAATAACCTCTTTGGTTTAAATTTCCTGGGAAATGTAAGCAATTTTGCGTTTTGTAAATAAAATACTACCTAACTATGCTGTTTACAGAATAACCAAACTAGATGAATTGTGATGCAACTGTGATATTTTTTTGTGACTAAATGAAAGTGATCGAGACAGCATCATTGAACTTGCACATCTCAGTTTCCACCTTTATATGAGCAGCTCCGCTGTAGATAGGAGGGGGCTACCCTAATGCGTCACCATAGACAGGGACTGAGCCAGTACCTGTGCGAAGAAGCCCATGCTGTACATGTATTGGTGGCAGTGGTTTCATTAAGGAGCGCAAGCACCCCTGGCGATTACTATGCTCCAGGTCCCTCTGCTTTATAACCCCACTCCGCTACCCCTTTCGCAAGAAGGGCTTTCTCTGCCACAGTTGACTAATTTGAATGTTGTCTGTATCTGCCTCTTGGTTATATGGTATCTGTGAACTTCCTCCAACTTGTGTGCCGGGTTGTCAGTTTAATTGGTCACGCCCTTATACTAACGGAGAAAATGACAAACTAGAAAGCATTTGCCTGACTCTAACATGGTTATAGCGGTGGCGCGTATCCACGTCCATATGTGCAATCTGGTTTGTGTAGTTCCTGTCACAGTTCTCAGAAGCTCTGCGCGTTCTGCTGTAACCCCGCCCCCTGCCTCCCTCATCTTCCTCCGCTGCTTCCCGGCCCCGTTCCACAGCCCTAGCCCCGCTGCCGTCTCCGTCGTTCCCCACCAGCACCATGCCGGCCGTGTCCAAGGGGGACAGAATCCCTCAAATTTATAGTGTGAGACCTACATGTATCCTGAGGTACAGTGCTAGACTGGCCATGCTATTTTGTATCTGCTGCTACCGAATTAAACTATTTAGCTATGGTTTCCTGAAATTTGGTTGCAGGTAAATTTCAGTGTTCTCTTAAATTGTACTGTCTCATTGCTGGCTTGTAATAAGGTTTTCAACTTGGACATGGGAGAGAACCTGCTTTATTTGATGCTGTGGATTAAATCTGCAGTACGTAGAAATTGGTTGCCTTGGACGCTGGGTTGTATTTAATCTCTTTGATGCAGTTGGTCGCGGGTGGCTCTATTAAAGTTTGTAGCTAGAGTTCAGTATATCTTTATGAAGTGGTTTGCTTGTGCCTCCGTGTGCCCCTGTTGCCCGCTTGTGCTGTGTGGGTGTGTGTGGAGGGCTCTGTGTGACTGTGTGTGTAGGAAGCTTTGTGTGGCTGTGTGTGTGGGGGGCTTTGTGTGGCTGTGTGTGTGTGGGGGGCTCTGTGTGTGTGTGGGGGGGGCTCTGTGTGTGTTTGTGTGTGTCATTTGCGAGAGATAAAGCTAGTGGCATTGTAAATGACAATGCCATTTATTTATGTTAAAAAAAACATAAATAAAAATAATGTCAAGAGCAATGCCAATAGCTCTAACTTTAACAAAGGCAAAACCATTGCATTGTAAATGCTTGTTTCCTTTTGCTGCTTCTGCACACGACACATAGTTGTTGATTTAGCTTTCAACCTAGAAGAGCGTTGTGATTTACATGAGAATAATATGTTATTGCTCTGATATCAGCTTTGCTTAATAAACTATGTTTGTACAGAGAGTGCTGAAGCTTCAAGGATAACACGACACAGGATTGTTGTGAGGTCTGATCTCCGCACCTTCATAGACATAACATAAGTGCAGCTCCTGCCAAATTCTGGCTTTAGGCGGGTTTTATATTGCTTTGCTTAGAGCACACATACACACTTGATGCGGTTCGCATGTAGAGAGCTGGTGGAAGCGGATGTGATCTCTTCACACTAGGATCTTGAGGTATGGGCCCGCCCTGCTAAAACCCAAAGAGACCTTCTTAGATATTAATATAATATGCTAGTTAGGGAGGGTGAGAATTAGGTGTTGTTAAGGCTTATTCATTACAGCATCTTAGCATGCTGTCACCTTTTGCTTTCTATGGACTAGTAACTATGCTGATAACTTTGCTTCTGATAATATGTTTACTTGTATTATCTAAGATACTGCGTTTGAGAAAACGGCATTAGTAAATAAATATTTCAAATGTGCACGTGTCCTCATTTACTCCACGTTCTGGTTTGAAATGATTGTATAACGAAAGATCGCTCATGTGTTCCACGTGACCTGAGGTATCGTAAGTTCATGTTCTGGTTTGTCTAAACATTGGAAGTTTGCTATGACCAATGAGACACTGTAGCTAGCCTGGTAAGGGGATTTTGGGTACTGAGGTGAGTTTTGAGCCACCCTAATTCGCCGAGGTTCCAAATCTCTATGCACAGTTCTGTAGGAGAACGGAATTCCCGCTACATGGCGCCCATACGTTGGTGGTCTTATATCATGACACTCGAGTAGTATATCATTCAAACCTTAACCCCTTCACTGTCGTTTCCGGAAAACGGTGGTGTGGGAAAAACTCGCACTGCCGTAACTGTGCAGTACAGAATACTCACGGCTCTGCACTAGTGGATAGTCTTGTGCGTAAGCGTTTTAAAACCACGCTTGACATATCCAACGGTTTTTATGCCCATAGATTGGATGGTCTTAGTTCCCAATGGACCAGCTTTACTTCCGCCGGGGTCCAAAAACACTTTCGGCGTCTCCCAATGAACTATAAGAATAGTCCTGGGATTTTCACTGCCCGCATAGTCTCTCTCTTGGAGAGAATCGACCCGGATGCTACTCGTATGTGGATGACATTTATCTCACAGACGACGATATTTGGGAGCATTTGTGTCGAGTCAACGGCATTATTTGTAGCTTTGCAGCCATGGGTTACAAATTTAACTTTGCGAAATCGCACGTTGCAGAGTACACAGTGTTGTTCCTGGGCTATGAGCTCAACAATGAAGGTAGAGGTTTGGCTCCTCACTTCCTGGAGAACTGCGCACAATTGCGCGCTCCGACAACACTGAAAAAATTACAGTCTTTGCTGGGTTTTTTAAATTTCGGAAGAACATACATTCCGGAATATGCCCAGCGTATCAAGCCTTTGTATGCTTTGATACAACCAACTTTTTCCAAATCATGCTGGCTGCCTGTGCACTCAGCCATCTTGCAATCTTTGCAGGCTGATCTGCTCGCTTCTAAATTCTTACTGACTCGTGATAACCACACTAACCTGGTGATAGGAATCATTCCTGGGACGGTGGGTTTCACGTACCTAACTTTTAATGAAGGGGACACAGTACCTATTGCCTACAAGTCACACTTGTACACTTCGGCTGAAATGCGATTTTCCACTGTGGAGAAAGTTTTAACGGCTGTGCAGATGGCGATTCTTAAGGAACGTGCTCTGTCACAGGGAAAACGCATGTTGGTTGTCACACCCTGTCCGCATTTGGAGGCAGTGACAAAAGCCAGTGTACCAAATTCTAAAGCTTTGCACCCTCGGTGGATTCAATGGGCTGCTTCCTTGACGTCCACGGATGTCACGTTTATTTTTGACGCCTCATTACGGTCGCAGGAGTACTTGCAGTATGAATTCGTTCATCCTGCTCCTCTAGCAATGCGACCTTTGGAGGACTTCCATTGCATCATTTACACTGATGGTTCGGCGCAGGTTGCGCATGGCTCTAAACACGCCTACGTTTCCACATGCGCCATTGTGGTCGGTGCCATGGTGAACGATGAGTTCAAGTCCAGAGTAGTGCACACGCAGACTCTAGGGGACTGCACCGCACAATTGGCAGGGCTTCGTGCTCTTTTACTAGCGTTGGAGTACGCTGATCCGAGTGTGACTATTCTTATTGTAAGTGATTCTTACTACTGTGTCCAGTCTTACAACGAAAACTTGTTCTTTTGGATTCAGAATGAATTTCGTGATTCCAAGGGTAGCACAATAAAACACAAGATGATCTGGGTTCGAGTGGCTGAGCTTAAGGCTACTTTGCCGCTCGTTTTTGTGATTCATACTCTCGGCCATCAGCGTGTGGGAGTTCACGCTGTCGGTAACTCGCTTGCTGATGAAGCGGCGAAATCAGCGGTATCTACATATCTGGTTGCAGCAGTTACACGGTCCAAAAGTAAGATTGATGTTGAAATCTTGGCGGCTGTTGCTGCCACTGAGAAGGGCGGTAAACATCCTACGGGGTTCCCTTCGAAGTACACATACCACTTAAGTCCCGAAAAGGTTCCTTTTGTGAAAATTCCTGATGTTGGTGAACGTGTAATTCCCAACTCGGATCGCAGAGCTAGCTTGATTACAGCGGCGCATGAAGGTGTGGCGTCTGCGCATGCGGGCGTCTCGGCCACTGTAACTCAATTACAACAGCGTTTCTGGTGGCGGGGACTGTACAAACAGACGCGTGACTATGTCCTTCAATGTGACATTTGCCAGCAGATTAAACCTTCGACTGCTACGCGTCCGCCACAGACACAGTTGTACATATCTAATAAACCACTAGGTTGTGTTTATTTAGATCACTGCGGTCCTTTTTCCTCTGATACTGCGTATAAGTACATCTTAGTAGCAGTTGATTCATGCACACGCTTTGTGTGGGTTTGGCCCCATCGCAGCGCTGATTCACGGACTGTCATTAGAGATTTGCGTGTCTTTGTAGGGATTTTTGCCTGTGGTACCTTACATTCGGATCAGGGTCCGGCTTTCGCCTCTAAGGCGTATAAGGATGCCATGACTTCGTTGGGGGTCCAAGTCAAGTTTTCGTCTCCCTACAGACCTGAGGGTAATAGTGTAGTAGAGCGAATGAACCGTGACTTAAAGCAATCTTTGACAGCTCGAGTTATAGGCACTGGCAGAAACTGGCTAGCCCACCTCAATGGCGTGCAGCGTGCTCTTAATAATCTCCCTAGAAGGTCTCTGGGTGGGCGGACCCCATACGAAATGCTCTTTGGCATCAAGATGTACGTCCCTGACCTTGATGGTCTACACTGCGTGGTTCGCGCCACAACCTTTGACGTAGACGAACATTGCAATGTTTTACAGGATCTACAAAAGACCAGAGACAGTCTTGCAAAGGAACATTTGCCCTCCACATCGGATGTTGCGTTGCAGATCCCGGTAGTTGGCTGGCTACCCCAAGTTGGAGAGCTGGTTCGAGAGAAGATCGATAACAAGAAAGAATTTGGACCTTCCTATCGAGCTCCGGTTCCAGTCCTTGGAGTGAAGGGCACAAGAACAGTCATTTTACCCCCACTTCCAGGTCGTAAGGAAAACAGGTTTATCTCCATTGACAATGTCAAGATACACAGAGGGGCCGATTCTTCTTAGTATGACACCGGCAGTCTCCTGTCCTTCCATTGTGAGAAATTCTGTTTTGGTCACTGCTTCTAATCCTGAAACTGAAGTATCCATCAAATTACCTGCACTTTCCAGTCCTTTGTTAAGTACTTTACCTGGTACGGACCATGATGACGTTGATTACACCCACCCCACTGACTTATCTATGCCTGACCTGCAAACACGTTTGGCCACTGAATCAAGATTTTCATTTGACACTGTTTCCAATGCTTCGAAGAAACCCTCACAGTTTGCAGTTTATGCCACTTTATTTAAAAACATTTTTTGATTCCTCCTTGGACATATATTTGGCTGGTACTTTTTTCAATTTACCTTTTTATGTCAATTGGTTTTGTGTTTTATTTTTTTCGATTCATCAATGGACACTATGTCGAGGAAAGAACATGCATTCAACATCTCAATGGAACTTTGGCCCCCCTTTCCTCGTCACATTCAGCACACAGATTGAAAAGAGACTTGACATTTGTTAACATCACTGCTTGGCCAGTCCTTGATGGAATTGTGTGGGATGCAGTTAGATTTCAAATTCATGGCCCTACAGAAGTCGTTAATGTCCCTAATGTCCTTAGAGTTAACATGGGGGATGTAGTGAAACAAAACAAACGTTCTGATGATTGGGATGTTCAGGCCGTAGAATCTTTGTTTTCTGATTTGAAATATCATGCTGCCTTTGATGCTGAGGATTTGTACTTAGAATCTGCTAATTATGGTGATTTATTTTGTTTTCAACATTTTGGCAATCACTTCTTACATAAAACTACTTCCAGAAGGAATACTGTAAATTATACGCAATGGGAGCATTGCCCAGCTCCGAAACAGGGCAGTTCCAGTACTTTTTGGAAAAAATACACTTATTTTACTGACTTCAATCAGTCCAATCCCGAGTCCTTTTATTTTAAAATGACACAGAAGCCAATGTCCAAGGTTAGACTTACAGATACTAAATTATTGTATTCGAAGTCCTTTCTAGATCAGTTAGCTATTGGCGGCTACGAATTGTGGAAGGAAACTGTTGACCTTAAATCAGTTTGGGGTTCCAAACACTGCCAGGTGCAAGGCGCTGAGGCTTTGCACCGTGCATGTCTCATCCCGAATCATATGTTGTTTTTGAATGCATCAATTTCGCAAACAACATGCTTTGGATTGGCTACTTCTAAAAAATTAAATACTCCTACCATCCCTGAATTAGAGGAATATTCTGGCTGGAGTAATTTTACTCGGTTTTCCATTAGGGACTTGCAGACCCTTTTGCTTAATTCATCCTTTAACATATCCAGTATGGATCCAAAAGGTTGGCTGATGTGGCACAGAAGTGCTGATTCATGCCAGCACCGTTTTCTTGGTTTATCTGATGGCTTTAAACAGGTCAGACCTGATCCCCGTTTTGACACTGACCATTCTGTTACAACTTATTCAGTTGGAAAGTTATGTCAGAATTGGCTGAAACATTCTACCTTGGCTGCGGTTAAACTTCATCTTTCCAAGCTGAATGAAGATGTAGATTTAAATGATTTCATAAAAGGCCCGGCTAGTGGTAGATCAAAAAGATGGATATATGCTATTTACAATGAAATCTGGAAGACATCACAGATTGAGGCGGCGACTCGCCTTAGAGCAATTGATCAAGCTAATCTTGAAAAAGTGCTTGCAGTGGTAGATAATAGTATTAACATGCTTTCTTCCCGCATTTACACCTTAGATAATGTTGTGTCCTCTGTAGTGGATATTGTGCAGGATGAAGTTTCTACATTATACCATGGTCAAAATCAGTTGCGTTCTGTCATGCAATTTGCGTGGACCCTACAGACGTTGAAATCTGGCAAGGTGCCATGGACCTACATGAATGTTTCCTCTCTCTTTGCCCCTTTTAATTTGACTGACAAGCAGCGCTTGCTTTCCATGCGAGATACGTCTTTTTCAATGTTACATATTGAGAGACTAGAATCCTTGCCTTTTTCTGTGGAGGAGGCCACTGCTGCTACGTGGCTTATCCACGGATTGATAACATTACCTTTTGCTTTGTATAAGTTTACTAATTGTATGCGATATGTTGCCATAGGTCGATATGAACCCTTGGGTAGTGGGTTTCTCCATGAAGTCTGGTCCCTCCCATTTACTTACAGATGTTTAAAAGACGGACAAGAGGTTTATCTGAATGGGGAGGAGTGTACAGAGACACCAGATCACTCCTTGATATGTAGACACATACAATTGCACGGTTCCTGTAACCAGGACCGGCCAAATTTAGCCTGTGTTTTGAAAGGAACACCAGTTCCAGCAATCATCCCCACTTTTACCTTACTGGCGAACGGAAGTTATTTGCTATTAACCCCTTCCATGCTGGGCCGATTTCGCCGCTGTGCGTTAAACAAACGAACAGGGCGGGGCCGTGACGAACCCCAGCCGTCATCAGCACACGAGCACCGTGGAGCGTGAAGGCTGGGGTTTGTCATCAGCATGGAAGGGGTTAAATAATGAGAATTGTTGTGGGTTAATTAAAGGTGTTGCTTATGTGGTAACAGTATCTGAACGTGTGGTTTGCTGCAAAAATGTACTTTACCCACCCACGCATGGGAACGGGGATGTTTCCATCTGGCCGCGCATCCCAACCTTGACAGCGGAGTTCAATGGCATGAGTAGAATAAGAGCTCTTTTGTCCCAAAAAGAAGTGGCCTTGAGTTCGGCTCGAGAAACATTTGTGCTTCACATAGCTAACACTCGCACAGAGGTTCAGGCCCTTTTAAATACTGATTTGCTGGTGCATTTCAGCGAACTGGTTCAATCAATCTTTAACGCGTCCTCCACGACTGGGCTGGCACACTTTTTTAAAATAGTTAGCAGCGGACTCTTGACTTCATTTGAGAAAATATTTGGAGTCATTCCTGCTTCCATTCTATTTTTTCAAGTCTGTTTGGTGGATTCCCAATTTTACTGGCACTGGCGGCAGGCGTTCTGGTGATCTTTTGTTTCATTAAACATGGATGCCCTTCCTTTGCAAGAAGCCGCGCTGCCCCTCCTGGCACTGTTTCGCAACAGGATGCTTGAATATTATGGAACACTGCCGTTTGCGACTTTAAGCACGGCATATGGGTTATCGTTTCGATTTTCCTATTTCACCTGTGTCCAGCCTGTTTTTCATTGCCTAAGCTGTGATTTTGACTGGGCCATTGATTTGTGTCTCTGCAAGACGGTTTCTCCTGACGTCGATTTTAATCAGCTGATGAGTCCCGTCGTTACTCACGAGTTGGTTTGTTCTGGCGAAAGGATTATGGCCTTGGCAGCGATGCATGGACTAATGGGTCCTTGGAACATACTCGCAGCAGCGCAAGATTTCTTGGCACAGAGCTTTCTTGAGAACCCACAGAGTTGTCCTCTGATGGTGATAGAGGCTCCGGTACTGGAAGAGCACGTATGTTCCTTCCCACTGTTGAATTGGATGGCTGAACTGCTTTCGGATGAAGACGGTGATTTCATGTTGGAGGCTGTTGCTGCATATTTTGCATATTCGGTCTTGCCCTAAAGTCTTTTCATGTTTCAGACCCCGCCTTCTTGATTTCAACTGACATAAATTCTTGCATATTTTGCCAGATTTTTTCACCTCCCAGACCTATTGGCTTGAGCATTTTGGATTTGTTGAATTGATTCATATATTTTTGTCCCAACGTTTTTAAATTATAAACTTTGCTCTTCGTTCTTGAACTCTGCTTTCATGAGGAGGCCCTTGTCTTATCTTATCTTATCCGTGCTCGGATCATGGGGGGTGTCATATAGTTACTGCTTATCTATATACTGTGTTAAGTTAGCATGGGCTTATTAAATGTTTAAACGCCATTTTTTCCTTTTGCTGCTTCTGCACACGACACATAGTTGTTGATTTAGCTTTCAACCTAGAAGAGCTTTGTGATTTACATGAGAATAATATGTTATTGCTCTGATATCAGCTTTGCTTAATAAACTATGTCTGTACAGAGAGTGCTGAAGCTTCAAGGATAACACGACACAGGATTGTTGTGAGGTCTGATCTCTGCACCTTCATAGACATAACATAAGTGCAGCTCCTGCCAAATTCTGGCTTTAGGCGGGTTTTAGATTGCTTTGCTTAGAGCACACATACACACTTGATGCGGTTCGCATGCAGAGAGCTGGTGGAAGCGGATGCGATCTCTTCACACTAGGATCTTGAGGTATGGGCCCGCCCTGCTAAAACCCAAAGAGACCTTCTTAGATATTAATATAATATGCTAGTTAGGGAGGGTGAGAATTAGGTGTTGTTAACGATTAGTCATTACAGCATCTTAGCATGCTGTCACCTTTTGCTTTCTATGGACTAGTAACTATGCTGATAACTTTGCTTCTGATAATATGTTTTCTTGTATTATCTAAGATACTGCGTTTGAGAAAACGGCATTAGTAAATAAATATTTCAAATGTGCACGTGTCCTCATTTACTCCACGTTCTGGTTTGAAATGATTGTATAACGAAAGAGTGCTCATGTGTTCCACGTGACCTGAGGTATCGTAAGTTCATGTTCTGGTTTGTCTAAACATTGGAAGTTTGCTATGACCAATGAGACACTGTAGCTAGCCTGGTAAGGGGATTTTGGGTACTGAGGTGAGTTTTGGGCCACCCTAATTCGCCGAGGTTCCAAATCTCTATGCACAGTTCTGTAAGAGAACGGAATTCCCGCTACAGTGGTGTCTCTTGCACAGTCAGACGGGGCAGCAGCCAACAACTTCTCAATGTGCCTTCAAGCCATAGCAGTTTGGATGGCTAATAACTGCTTTAAATTAAATGGCAGTAAGACAGAGGTGCTGGTGGTGGGACATGCACCATCGGTGTGGACATCGGCATGGTGGCCGCAAATGCTGGGGCCTTTACCCTCACCTAGTGAACAAGTGAAGAACTTGGGTATCTGGATAGATAGCAAGATCTCCTTTGAGCAGCATACCACTTGGGTAGCCGGCCAATGCTTCGGCATTTTGAGAACTATGCGGAAAACATTGGACCTACTCCCCACGACAGCCAGGAAGACCATAGTCCATGCTCTGGTTACCTCGAGATTGGACTATGGGAACGTCCTGTACTTAGAAGCCAACAACAGATGTAACACTAGGCTTCAGCGGATACAGAATATGGCGGCCCGTATGATCCTGAAATTACCCAGAAGAGCATCATCCAAGAAAGCCCTGGAATCCCTCCACTGGCTTCCGATTAAAGAACGGGTGCTCTATAAGACCTTACTGTTCAGGCACCGTATCATGCAGGGAAAGGGGCCATCTTACCTGCTGGATCTACTGAATCCGTACATCCCGGGCCGGAACCTGAGATCTTCGGGGAAAGGGCTGGTGAAGGTCCCTCGGTTCAGAAGAGCTCGGATGGGTGGATGCTCCTTCCGAGTACAAGCTGCTCAACATTGGAATAAACTCCCACATGTAATGCGATCAGAAGTCTCGGAACGTATCTTCCGGAAACAACTTAAAACATACCTCTTTCCTCAGGTTAGAGACTGAGGAGGTTAATAGGGGAGAACAGGGTGGGGATGATCCGTCTGTTGCCTAGGCCAGTCACACTTAGCGCGGGGACACACTGCTCCCAGTGTAACCATGCACTTTATAAAATGTATTATTATTATTATTATTATTATTACTATGTTTTATTATGTCAAAATTGTTAAGGTTTTTAATAACTAATCAATAAATCTATTATATATATTAAATCAAACTGCAGATTATTGAGAAACTGCACCAAATACATTTAGTTTGTGATATCCACCTTATCAGTAGATTCATTCACTCAACATGTTTGTCGAAACCCAAGTAGATCATTTTGTTCTTCTTTTTTACTCTTAGAGGTTATTTATTTATTTTTTGCCAGGGATGATAACTTCATCATGCTTTGCTGCATGAAACCCACAACAGTCATACACAACTAATAGACACAGCAAGTTCATCCCATTTAAATAAAACATTTAGTCAGCCTTGTACTCGGAAGTCATGGATTTGCATATGCTGGTAGAACCTGTGTTACTACCACTGGTGGTCAAAAGGCTTTGCATGGAGGCATAGTACAGGCATGCCCTATACAATTAAATATGTGAAACTGTAGGATTTTCCTCCAAAAACTCCAAACTAGAATAAATTGATATGAAGCATAGAAAATAGCCACCTGTTTCATAGTCGTTGAACTATACACATTTCTGAGATCTACAAATGTTTATAAATATTGTGCAATCAGACCAATGATTGTTACCATCTGACATGAGTGCTGTACCAAATACCGATACCCATATTTGTTCAAGTTTTGAGGTTGGTGAAGCTGTACTGCTCCACCACAGCGGCAGCGCTGGACCTCAGGAATGGTGGCCACCTCTTTATTCTAGTCCTATATTACTCCCCATGAAATGATGCTTAACCTGACCGTTGCATTTTATGTAGCGGGAGGAGGTATAACATTAATGTTACTGGAGTGAAATATGAAATTCGGTATACGTCTGTAGTGTCAATGTTATCTCGGGCCCATCAGCTTATTACAGGCTTTCAAATATGTCAAAATAATTCCAATAAAAAAGCAAAAAAGAAATAAATAAAAAAATCGAATGGATACTTCTAACTATAGGTTCTTCGCCTTTTGAATATCTCCAGGCACCAGGTTGGCATGCTTACAAAAGCTCCTTGCTTTCTATGCCCTACAGTGTGGATCCGAGCTCCGCTCTTAACTTTGTTGGTTGTATCAACCACTAAAGAAAATTCTCCTGAATCTCAACAGTGCGCCATGGGAAATGTCTCCCATACCTCCCCCTTCCAAAGACCACAGATTCCAATCCTGTGCGGAGACTACTGGAAGCAAATGCTGGTCATGCATCCAGATAATATTTGCCTGTAATGTCTAGTCATGACTAAAAGCCGTGTGGCAAATACTCCCTGGGGCATCTGAAGGTGATCAGGGAATGGGAGGCAGAACGTTACCTTGCAAAACACAAAAATTAGGATGAATCGCAGTCGAAATGACAGACCAACTCGTGCTCGAAGTCAAAGGGCCACACCTGTTCCAAGTTGTCTGGTAAGTCAAAATGCAAGTTGTGCCATAAGTGCAAAAAGGCCTAGCAGGACTCGTCTCCTTTGTTCCACTGCCATTCAATGGAGAAGCTGCAACATTTCCTAGGTGCAGTTTTGCAGGTGTTGTCTGACTCCGAGGCTATCACTAGGCTGGTCTCAATTTTCCTAGACAGTTGTCGAACCCTCATAAGGGCAGACGTTGGCTCAAGCTAAACACAGGTCTTACTATGAGATAACCAAAGCTCAGTCTCCAACCATGTCTGATCCTCATACTCTGCCTCGACGCTAGTACTGCCGAAGTCTAGAGGCCGTCTTAGGCATAGATCCAGAGGCAGTTGAAGGGATTCAAAATGTTCCACACGATGACAGAAAACTTACTCCCCCTTCTAGATTTACAAAATGCTTGTAGTCTAGACTTCTCTCCAGGGACATCTCCCACCTACTGAGGAAAGTGTCTTTTTTGCAGTTGTTGGCTGCAGAGTGGAAGAAGTACTACTACAAAAAAAGTCAGCAGTGGAAAAACTGACAACCGCACAAATACCTCCCTATAAATAGGGTCAGTAATGGGAACAATATTACACAGATAGTCATTTGTAATTCAGAGAGACAGAAAAAAACCTTTTTATTTATAGCATTGGTATACTGCACTTGTTTCTGGCAATATATTACCTATTGTTGAAACTTTAACATCAGACAGAAAATATACACGATCCTCCTATGTAGTTATTCATCCACAAGATGTAATTGATTTAGATGAACCTGGCACATCCAATGCGTGGTTTGTCTGAAAAGTATTCATCAGGACTGTGAAGACAAAAGACATGGGGATATGTATGTATATCTATTGTCAAAAAATTGTTGGTCAGTCACTCCACTGGACGTATACAGTTTAAGAATCAAAAACAGAATGTCAAAGTGATAAGTAGAAAGGCATCCAAAGTGTAAAACGGATTGTGCACCATGCTGATCCCACTAATGTAGAAACAAGGATATTAAAGGTGTAAATGACACACCAAGTATGTGCCATCAGAAACAAGATAATCATATAAAGAAAAAGTGATGTGCCAATATAAATGCTGCTAAAGGAAAAGATAGGCCATACTTGCATGTTAGGTGCGCTTGTATTCCTGTACCTCTATGACTGGATGCCTAAACACTGGCTTCTCGTTGGGGACTACTTCCTGAAGATGGCCCCCTTTCTTTCATCTGTGGGGTTTTCATCGGCCAGCCGAAGTCCCATCTGATGCCGGCACAAATGATTCACTTCATGGGACACATCCTGGACATGGTGGCGTTTCCACCCATACAACGAGCCCGGGACTTTCGGGAAAACATCCTGATGTTTCGGGCTCAATCCTGGGTTCTGGCGTGGATGGGTCTGAGGCCTCTAGTTCTCCTGGCCTCATGCATCATCCTGAACCCTCATGCCCGCTGGCCTTCTTGATAGCTCTGGATTGAGCTAGGAGAGTGTGGTCCCTTGATTTATTGAGCCTGAGAATTTGCCCTTTGTTCACTTTACCTCTTGGGGCGGCCCCTCAGAAATAGGACAAGATCCTAGGTTGAATTATTTACAGCCTATGCCTCCATGCATGGAGATTGAGCAGCAACAGCTGAGTGAGTTCGAGCCTTCTGCTGAGGCAGTGAATGTGATACTTGTGGCTAGAAAGCTAGCTATTTGGATCGCTGGATGAAATTTGTGGACTGTTGTGGGAACTGTCTGCTTGATCCTGTGCAGGCCAACTTATCTGATGTTCTGTTATTCACCCTATTTTTGGCAAGGAAGGCTTTGCTTTGGGCACAGTTGAGTGTTATATGTTGGCCCATCCCGCCTTTTATTCATCTGATCAGCCTTCTTTGCTCAAGTACACCAGTTGTGATGTACTTTAGAAAAGGACTCGCGTACATTGTCACATCACGCCTTTCATTGTGCCTGAATATGACCATGACTTGATCCTCACATTCCTGATGTTCACACCTTTTGAGCACATGCTCATCTGTTGTCTAGAACTGCTCACCTTCAAGACTGCGTTTATCGTAAATTACCTCTGTGCCCAGTCAGTGAGCTGCATGCACTGTCAGAGTAAACCACGTAAAATACCTTCTGACAATTTGGTATTACCATTCCATGTGGGTCTGTCCGTCACCCTCTCTGCCTTTTTCTCTCCACCACATACTCCCAGGAGGGGGAAAGGCTTCACTGGCTAAATCCAAGGAGAGCGTCTCAGTTTATCATTAAGTACACAAGGAAGTACAGAGTCAACCAGCTTTTCAAGGGCTTTGCCTGTCAAAAGAGAGGGCAGAACAGAAGCTGATCTTGTCCAGGTGGATTCTCCTGTGTATGTAGACAGGCTACGCTCTGGCCATGAAGGTGCTTCCAGTGGGCCACAACTGCTTTGACTGCATTGGCAAGGGGTGTACCAGTACTGGACCTTAGCCAGGCTGCCACATGGGTATCTGTGCGTACATTTATCAGGCATTACTGCAACCTGGGCAGTCTTGTCTGCACTCTTTGAATCCTCCCCCTTTTGGGAGGCACTGCTTCAATATCTATTCCAAAGGTGAGGAATTTGCAGTTAGAAGTGTCCGTGGTTTATAGCACTGTTCTGGTATTTGCATCTTCTGATTGGTATTTCGTCTTACAAACTTCTGCATTTGAATCAGTTCTGGCTGCAATTTGATTTGTCACCTGCAACACATTATTATTGTATATTACCCTGGGATATGTCTCCACTATGTGTGCCCCAGTGAAATTCGGTTATTTTTAAATACATTTTTGGCCCTGATGAAGCAACGTGTGTCGTGAAACACGTGTTGGGCTATGTTGCTTTTCTGTCAAACAATTTTCTCTACTTTAAAAATTTCACTGTTTTTGAGCAGTCTACTAAGACAGTCTTGTTAAATTGATTATTTATCTGACAAGACTTCAAAACCTAGTCTTTTTTTTCACTGTTTCTGGTGGATATTCTATTTAACCACAGATTCCTCTTCCTGCTCCTTTCTGTCCTGTTTTAAAGATCCCTATTTAGAGTCAGCACACTATCTCCTCCACTCTGTCATGGTTGATCTGTGTCTGAGGGTGCAGAAATGTAGAAGATGAATGATATAAGCAGGCAGGGGCACAGCCTCGAAGCTGCTTTTCACCTTCGGTTTCGAAGGTGGAGCCAGGCCATCAAGTAACCTAATAGCACTTTCTACCAGTGCGCAAGAGCAATTGCTTTAAAAATCTGGATCCAAACTGGTGCTAAGAGATATTCAGAAGGTGAGGAATCTGAAGTTAGATAGATTATCCACCAGAAAGAGAGTTATTAAATGTAAATAACTTGTTCATATGTGCATATGACTGAACAATAGTATAGGATTAAAACACAGAGCAACACAGAAGAGCCATGCAATAAAGACCTCTGGTAATAAGTGTTTGGGCAGCCCTGTTACTTGTCTGGACAGATACTGGAAGTGTAGTCTTTATTCCAGACACTGCACATACCAAGTGTGGAAAATACAGGGCCCAAGAATGAAAGCTGTATTGTATTCAAGACACTCCAGTTTAGAACCGTGGCACAATAGAGCTTGATTCAAAATCGACAAATAGATCTGCAGTAAAACTAATGTTTGTGTCATGTATAGCTGCAAATACACATGTTGTGCATACTCCTGCCATCTAGTGTTGGCTTGGACACGTGCAACTTCTTTTTCTTCGAATAAGTCTTCAAGTCATGAGGTATAGTGAATCGACCTATAACTGGTAATGTGCATAGGCATCAACTTCATTTTTAAATTCTTTAATTCGGCTGTCTTGTTTCAACGTGCATCCTAATAGCTCCCAGTCGACGTCCTCTGCACTGGTACCTCTCGTTCACCCACCCCGATCTGTATGAACAATCTTCTTCTGCTCCACCAACTATGACATCAGAGTTTCTTCCAACGCACCCTTTAGGGCACTTGCCTCTTTTGAGGGGGCCTTCACATTGGCTTCTTTACCAAGAATGAAGACTTTGTAATGGTAAGAACCCTTTCCAGTACTGTCCACAGTGCCATTCGAAATACCCTTAGATGGATCAACATCTATCGGGTCTGTAACTTGTATCACTCCCCTAGAAAACGACGAGGCATCCTGTGCCACTTGCCTTTCCATCCAAGCCAAAAAGATGCTACAATACCGTCATGAACAGCACCTAGCTCGATGTACCATGGTGCACCATCAGCAAGATGACCAAGATTTCAAAGTGGCGTCACAGACTTCGGGACCACAGGCCCTCTACTTTAGATCGGCATGGCGCTCTCACTGAGAGACTGCCTCTAGCCCAATAGAACACCTTCAGTATGAGTACGACACCCCCTCTCCACCTCCACAATGGCACTGACAGGCCGAGCACCATCCTTAGTAGGATCGAGCATCGAGCCCCCTAGTCTGTGCCCAGACGTTCGATCCACCACTGCCTGAAGACCATTGCTGGCACCGAATGAAGGCCCTGGTGCCTCTAGCACTCAAGTCGCTCCTCATTCATGTTCAGCACTAGGTGGATATCATTTGCACAGACAACATGACTGCCATGTGCCTCCTACAAAAGCAGGCGGGCACTCACTCTCCACAATTGTCTGCGTTGACTCAAAGCATTTGGCGGTGGGGAATCCATCACAAAGTCCATCTAATCTACCAGCAGAATATCTACCTGAAGTGGACCACGACCTTGCAAACCTGCTTAGCAGGATGCAGCAACAAGTCCACGAGGGGGAACCCCACCCCTAAGTCCTCCTCCCGTACTTCTGCCAGGGATTCCCCGAAGTAGACCTCTTTGCTACTCCTGAAAACACAAAGTGCCCAAGCTTTACCTCCAAGTATCCACACCCACATACAGTCTAGAGGCTTCAGCAAACACCCCACACTCTCATCCTAGGGGCCTTTACTTGGGCAAGACAGCCCTGGTTTACCACTCGGTTTGTCCTCTCCCTGGTGTCTCAGGAAAAGCTGGCCAATCAGTCACACCTTCTCACGCAGAGAAGGGGCATGCCCCGGCATCCGAACCCTAGTACCTAAATCTTACAATTTGGATACCTCAACTTACCTCCAGAGTGTATGATCATTCTCAAGGAAGCATGCAGACCTACAACAAGAGCCTGCTCGCAGCTAAATATAAACTGTTTGTGCACTACTGCACTCCCAGGAACATGAAATCTCTCCAGGCAGCAGTCCAAGATATTGTTTATCTGCTTCACCTGCAAAATTCCTCCATTAGACTTCACCTGGTAGCCGTCACTTCCTATCTTTAGAACAGAGAACACACTTCACTCTTTAGATTTCCAGTCATTAAAGCCTTCGTGGTGGGGCTGAAAAGAGTAATTCCATCCAGGACGCCACCCGCCCCTGTGTGGAATCTTTACATAGTTCTCACTAGACGTATTGGCCCTCCTTTGGAGCCACTTCACTCATTGCTTTTGCAGTATCTTTGCTTGTGGCCAACACCTCCCTCAGGCGTGTCAGTGAACATCCCGGGGGGGAGTACTGCTACTGCTCGAAAAGCCAGGTCTTGAGTTGCTTCCTGAAGGAGAGATGGTCCTGGGTGAGTCGTAGGTGGGTGGGGAGTGTGTTCAAGGTCTTGGCCGCCAGGTAGGTGAAGGATCTTCCTCCAGTGGTGGTTCTGCGGATCCGTGGGACGGTGGCGAGGGCGAGGCTGGTGTAGCGGAGCTGGCAGGTTGGCGTGTAGAACGTGAGGCGGTTGTTGAGGTATTCGGGGCCCAAGTCGTGGAGAGCCATGTGTGCGTGGGTGAGGAGTCTGAACGTGATCCTCTTGCTTACGGGGAGCCAGTGCAGGTCCCTCAGGTGGGCGGAGATGTGGCTGTGTCGGGGATGTCCAAGACGAGTCGTGCGGAGGCGTTCTGGATGCGCTGGAGTCTTTTCTGTAGTTTGGCGGTGGTCCCTGCGTAGAGGGCGTTCCCATAGTCCAGACGGCTGGTGACGAGGCACTGGCTGACCGTTTTCCTGGTTCCAGTGGGGATCCAGCGGAAGATCTTACTGAGCATGCGGAGTGTGTTGAAGCAGGAGGAGGTAACGGCGTTAACTTGCCTGGCCATCGTGAGGGAGGAGTCAAGGATAAAGCCCAGGTTGCGTGCGTGGTCCGTGGGTTTGGGTGGGGGGCCCAGAGCAGGGGGCCACCAGGAGTCGTCCCAGGCGGAGATGGATGGGCCGAGGATGAGGACTTCCGTCTTCTCTGAGTTCAGTTTCAGGCGGTTGAGCTTCATCCAGTCTGCGATGTCTTTCATTCCGTCCTGGAAGCTGGCTCTGGCGGAGGTGGGGTCGTTGGTGAGGGAGAGGATCAGTTGGGTATCGTCGGCGTAGGAGATGATGTTGAGGTTGTGCTTGCGTGCGATGGCTGCGAGGGGGCTCATGTAGACGTTGAAGAGGGTGGGGCTGAGAGAGGAGCCTTGAGGTACGCCGCAGATGATCTTGGTGGCTTCTGCGAGGAAGGGCGGGAGACGGACTCTTTGGGATCTGTCGGAGAGGAAGGAGGTGATCCATTCCAGGGCCTTTCCTTGGATCCCGGCGTGGCGGAGGTGGGTTGTCAGGGTGCGGTGGCAGACCGTGTCGAACGCAGCCGAAAGGTCGAGCAGGATGAGGGCGACGGTTTCTCCGTTGTCCAGCAGGGTACGGATGTCGTCGGTGGCCGCGATGAGGGCGGTCTCGGTGCTGTGGTTCGCTCGGAATCCGGACTGCGATGGGTCGAGGGAGCCGTTCGTCTCCAGGAAGGCTGTCAGCTGTTTGTTGACGGTTTTCTCGATGACTTTTGTAGGGAAGGGGAGGAGCGAGATGGGGCGGAAGTTCTTGAGGTCTGAGGGGTCTCTGGTGGGTTTCTTCAGGAGGGCGCTGATCTCTGCGTGCTTCCAGCTCTCCGGGAAGGTGGCGGATATGAAGGAGTTGTTGATGATGTCCCGAAGTTTGGGTGCGATGATGGAGTCGGCTTTGTTGAAGATGTGGTGTGGGCAGGGATCGGCTGGGGAGCCCGAGTGGATGGTGTTCATCGTGTGGGTGGTATCTTCCGTGCTGACCCGAGTCCAGGCGCACAGGGTGGTGGTGGAGTGTGTAGGTTTGGTGGCGGGGTACGAGTTCTGAGCGCCGAAGCTGTCGTGTATGTCGACGATGTTACGGTGAAAAAAGGTGGCCAGAGAGTTGCAGAGGTCTTGAGAAGGCGTGATGTCGTTGTTGCTGGCGTTGGGGTTGGAGAGCGCTTGCACGACATTGAAGAGTTCCTTGCTGTTGTGGGTGTTGTTGTCCAGTCGTTCTCTGAAGGATGACCTTTTGGTGGTGCGGATCAGCTGGTGGTGTTTGCGGGTGGCGTTCTTGAGGGCTGTCATGTTATCTGTTGACTGGTTGTGGCGCCAGGCTTTCTCGAGGTCACGGCAGGATTTCTTGGAGTCTTTGAGATCGTTGGTGAACCACGCAGCTTTCTTGCTGTTGAGGCTGCTGGGAGGGTTTTTCAGTGGACCAAGGGTGTCGGCACAGTCGGTGATCCACTGTGTGAGGTTGCGGGCTCCTTCGTTGGGGTCCGTGGTGTTGGTGGGAGGGTTTAGGCTCAAGGAGGCGGTGAGTCGGTCGGTGGTGATCTTGCTCCAGCATCTTCGGGGGGTTTGTTGTGGGCGGTGGGGGGTCGTTGTTTTTCCTGAAGTTGAAGTGTACGCAGCTGTGGTCGGTCCAGTGGAGCTCGGTGGTGTGGCTGAAGGAGATGTGGTTGATGGAGGAGAAGACGGGGTCGAGCGTGTGGCCGGCGTAATGGGTGGGGGTGTTGACCAGTTGCTTGAATCCGAGGTTGGCGAGGTTGTCTCGTAGGGCGGTGGTGTTGTTGTCCTGGTCGTTCTCCAGGTGGAAGTTGAGGTCTCCTAGGAGGATGTAGTCGGGGGAGGCAAGGGCGAGCGGGCTGATGAAGTCTGCGATGGCCTCGCTGAAGTGTGAGCGTGGTCCCGGGGGTCTGTAGATGAGGGTTCCTCGGAGGGTGGTCTTGGGGTCGGTGTGAATCTGGAAGTGCAGGTGCTCTGCGGTGGCGATGGTGTCGTCGGTGTTGGTCGTGATGCGGATAGTGTTTCTGTGGGCGATGGCGATGCCTCCTCCGGTCTGGTTGACGCGGTCCCTCCGGATGATCTTGTTGCCGTCCGGGATGGCAATGGCGATGTCGGGGGCTGAGGAGGCGTTCATCCAGGTTTCCGTGAAGAAGGCGACGTCTGGTGCCGGTTTGTCCAGGAGGTCCCATAGTTCGACGGCGTGCCTGTGGATGGAGCGGGTGTTGAGCAGGATGCACTTGAGGTGGTTGTTGTTGGCGGCTGTTTTGGCTGGCGCGGTGCAGGACCGAGTGCAGGTGAAGTAGCAGGCGTGGCAGGTGAAGGCTCCGTGGGTGCTTTTCGGGGTGGCTTGGTAGCAGGCTGGATGTCGGCCGGTGTTGAGTGCGTGGAGGGTGGCGGTGTCGTAGCTCAGTCGGGTTGGCTGGCTCTGACGGGGTCCAGGGGTTCTGGCGCTGGACGCGGTCCAGGCGTGGACGGGCGTAGACGGGCTTACCTTGGCGCACCTTTGGCTCGCCCGCTGCGCGTACGCGCGGTACCCGCCAGTGGGAGGGAGGAGCAGCTGGGAGGCGGGAGCGGGGCGGCGAATGGGGTGCGGGAGACAGGAGAAGGGGGCGGGGCCGCAGGAGAGCAGCGGCGGGGTGTAGAGGGGGGGTTGGAAAGAGCGGGAAAGCAGAGCGGCGGAGAGCGAGGACAAGCCTGGAGAGCGAGGGCAAACCTGGGCAAGCCTGGAGAGCGAGGGCAAGCCTGGAGAGCAGGGGCCCTAAGGAGAGGCGGCAGCAAGAGGGCCAAGCAGGCAGCGGCAGCAGAATCCGGGCACACGAGGGCTGTGCGGTAGTGGAGTGACCGGGTCAAGGGTCACAGCTCACTGCCGCGCGGTCCCCGCCATTTATGGCCAAGTGGGAGGGAGGAGCAGCTGGGAGGCGGGAGCGGGGCGGCGAATGGGGAGCGGGAGACAGGAGAAGGGTGCGGGGCCGCAGGAGAGCAGCAGAGGGGGGTTGGAAAGAGCGGGAAAGCGGAGCGGGCGAGGGCAAGCCTGGAGAGTGAGGGCAAGCCTGGAGAGTGAGGGCAAGCCTGGAGAGCGAGGGCAAGCCTGGAGAGCAGGGGCCCTAAGGAGAGGCGGCAGCAAGAGGGCCAAGCAGGCAGCGGCAGCAGAATCCGGGCACACGGGGGCCGTGCGGTAGTGGAGTGACTGGATCAAGGGTCCACACACTTTCACCAACCATTACTGTGTGTATGTCTTAGCATGCAACAAGTTGACGTTGGCCAAGCAGTACTACGTACACTCTTAGTCTTCTCCAAAGTCCTCTGAGTAGCCACCACTTAGGCAGAATGTGCATCTACCGTTTCACATGCCACGAACAGAAAACATGTTTTTCTGTAAGCATCTGTTCATGGCATGTAGTGCTGTAGATTCACATAAGCTAGCCCTCCACCCTTGAAGCCTTTGGTCATTTCATAGGCTCTTTTTTCTTTACTCATTGCCTGGCCATCTCATACTTTGTCTCTACACTCCATTCCTATTGATACCATCCGTGCAGGCAGGAATCCAACAATGGAGCTGATTGCCATGCGCATTAAAAGTAGTAGGTGGTGTCTCTATACCTCTTGGCTCGAAAACGTTTCCTAGGAAAAGCAAGTTGCACACATCCAAGCTCAATACTAGATGGCAGGAGTATGCACAGCATGTGAATCTACACCACTACATGCCATGAACAGATGCGCACAGGGGTAAGTAACATTTTCCTTTTGAGATTTGTAGGCACATTATCTAGTATAGAGTTAACCAGTGCGGAGTACCTCCACTTACTGCATTTTAAAGGGAGAGTACCTGTAGTTCTCCTCCCTACTGCAAGACATTCAATGCGAAAGTACTGGCGCTTCTCAGGAGCAAACAGGTACTTAAAAAGTGAGTACCTTGACCTCTATATTTCTATTTAAAGCACTGGAGTTTATTACACAAATTATTCAATATGTCAGAATGATTTCTGGCTACCTTCCCTTCTGGAATTTGGCTGTCTACTGAGTAATTTGTAAATGACCTGCAATGCTGAACACTCAATGTGAGTCAGCTGTACAGATGTGTGATTTACAGTGATCAAATATTATACTATAAAAAAATACGAATTTTGCAAAGCCCATGATATTTCTGTCAACCTTGCTTGAATTGAATTAATTCACCTTAATACACTGATTTGCAAAAGTGAAACCCGGGACTGAAGCTTTGCATACTTAGTACCATGAAAAAATCTGGTAACCTTAATAGAGCAGTCACTGATGTTAAAGCTAAACTGAGGAGCCTGAACACCAGCATCAGTTTGGAGGTTCCTGAGAGATCTCATTTGAAGGGTGGAATTTTGAATATTTGATTAATATTGTTTGGGCTTCCAGTAGTGGAGCAGTGTGGCAATCTTTAATGTTTTTGAATATGACTGAAGTGGTTTTAAAACTTAGCAAGCTTTGTAATTTTGACAAAGGTTTTGCAGTCTAAATTCCTTGAAAATCTCCAGAAAGTTTGTGGGAGAGCATCTTTCCATTAAATCACTTTTAATGGAAGAATACTTTTGCACAAAAGTTTCTATGTGACCAGTCTTCAATAAAGTTTTGCAAAGTTTTTCTCAATTTTGCAATTAACATGGCAAAGTGCAGGGATTGTAAACATGGGAAAATCTTACAAGCAAAATACAACTTGCCCACCATAAACATTGGTGCTCCTTTGTAAACAGGAAGGAGATAGTAAATTGAAATGGCACACCTCTTGTCACACTATGTGGTCTCTGGTGAGGGAAAGGAGAGAGCTGGTAAAGAAAGTGTTTTGTTTACTTGCAAAAAGAAAAAATGAGAGACCAAAGGTCATCAGGATTGTCATTGGTGAATTTGTGGAAGGTTTGAAACCTCTCAAATACTAAGGCAAAGAATTTCTAATGAAGAATATTTTTATTGCCTATAAAGATTTTGTTTTCTTTAACCGTGGCCCTGAGCTAATGTTTTGTTCCTAAATAGGTTAAACGTTCAGCACAAAGGAACAATCTACATGTTCTTGGAAATTTACACTACCAAGGCCATTCTAGGACACAAAGAGGTCTAACCTACCCAGGAAGGACATTTTACTCTATTTACCTCTGAATTTCATGAGGATTTCTTCGAATTCTGAGTCTTGTAGTCTTGTTCACTGTATTATAAATCCAGGACTACAAGTCCTAAAATACAAAAACAAAAAACCCTAGAATCGAGTTGATCATTACACATGGACCTTGACAATTTGGCAGCTATTTGGAATTGGCGGTGGTAAGCCTTGTAGTTTTTTTTATCAGTCTGGAAGTTGTGAATAACCTGTGATTTGTAGGACTTGAATCATATATCTTAAGATTTCAGCAAAGTTAATTTACATGTTCTGTCCTGTTTCACCCAGAGTTTTCTCCACACATTTTATTGGTTTATATCAACATCCTTGTCATTAGTACCCTTGTCATGGCGGCCACCACTTGTTTCCAGTAGTAGTTGACCATTGAATAAGACTGCTTAAACCAGCCATAATTACCACATTAGGACCTGGATGTTTGCCCCTGTACCTTTCCAAGTCTGTGTATCTTCAATTCAACTTCAACGTTATTTGCCATTTGAGCAAATCTAAAGACATAAATGTAGAAGAGGGAAATGGTTGAAGCCTATAAGATGGAGCAAGTTCAGTGTGAGTCTATTCACCACAAAGATAGTCTCAGATTACCTGGTCCGACCACCACTTATTCCTTTTCCACCTCACTCAGCCAATCACACTTAAACCCTCCAGCCAAGACACACCGAAATGGGCTAGAAACTTCACTCAAATTAACATGACTGACCTAGAGGGAAGGGTTAACTCTCTCCTCAATGCCTCCACGGGTGATATTTCCACAACCGAACCCACCTCCCACTACAACACAAACATGACATCCATTATAGATCAAGTAGCCCCCTTGAAACTTAAAAAAACCAGGAACATCCCTTCCGGGTCTTGGTTCAACACGGACATTAACAACGAAAGAAGACAACTAAGAGCAACAGAAAGACTATGGAGAAGCAACCCCTCATCAAGGCCACTCAAATAACTCAAGGCAGCCCGAAGGAAATACAAAAAACACATCAGCAGCGAAAAATCCACCTTCTTCTGCGCCGCCCTGGACAACGCAAAAAACAGGCCCAACAAACTGTTCAAAATCATCAGGCAACAAACCTCCAAACCCCCTGAATCCTCCCTACAGGCCTCCAAGGACTTGTGTGAAAACTTCACCAACTTCTTCGATGAAAAAATCACCAAGATTGGACATCAGCATCAACCCTGTCTGCAAAAGCCTGCCCCCAGTGACAGTAGATAGCATGCCCAAGATCCCCACAAAACCTGGAAGTCCTTCAACCCAATCCCGGAAACTGAGATCCTCAAACTGATCTACACCTTCAAATCAGCCTCTCGCGTTCTTGCCCCGATACCCACTAAACTAACCAAAAAACTGAAACTCTCCATAGCCCCGTTCTGGTGCAAGATCATAAACAGCTCCCTGAAATCCGGCATCATACCTGTATGCCTCAAAGTTGGCCAAGTCACGCCACTACTAAAAAAGCCAGGCCTTGACTCCAAGGAACTGAATAACTTCAGACCCATCTCCAATCTCCCCCGCCCTATCCAAAATCCTTGAAAAATGTGTCCTCCAACAACTGACTCAGCACATGGATAGCATCAACTTTCTTGACCCACACCAATCAGGTTTCAGAAAAGGCTATAGCACCGAGACCGTGATCCTCAACATCACAGACGACATCCACCAGTCCCTCCATACCGACCAATGTTGCCTCCTCCTTCTCCTAGACCAGTTGGCAGCCTTTGACACGGTTGATCACCAACTTCTCATCAAGCCTTTACAAGAAAGGGTAGGAGCTGATGAGGTGGTCCTTCGATGGTTCTCCTCCTTCTTACACAGACGCTCACAAAGGATAAAAAAACAAAACTTTACATCCAACCTACACCCCGTCAACAGGGGTGTCCCCCAAGGTTCAGTGGTCTCACCTCAACTCTTCAACATATACATGGAACCCCTCACCACCCTACTCAAAAATGCTAACATCCCTTTCCACCTCTATGCAGATGACACCCAGATCTATCTAGAAACCTCCTCCATTGATGACATATACAGACTAAATGTCACTCTAAAAGAAATCCAATATTGGCTGTCGCTTAACCACTTAAAACTCAACCAAGACAAAACCGAAATACTCCTCATCTCCAACAAAGAAGAGAACCCTCATATTGCAGAATGGCTAAAAGCTTTGGACCCTCTTAATGGCAATCCCACTCTTTCCCACTCCGTTAAATCATTAGGAATCACTCTTGACTCAAAACTTGACATGGCCAACACACCAAGAACTCCGCAATGAGTGCCTTCCTCAACCGGAAGCTACTTAACAAAATAAAAACATTCATCCCAATCAATGACCACAAACAAGCCATCCAATCACTGGTGCTATCCCGACTCGACTATGGGAATGCCATCCTCACTGGTACAACAAAATCTCACCTAGCTCCCCTCAAAACTACTCTCAACGCAGCAGCTAGAATGGTCATTGGAATCAGGAAATACGACCACATCTTGCCAGCACTCAGAGAACTAAAATGGCTCCCAATCGAACTGTGTGCCAATTTCAGAACTGCCTGCCTCACACATAAAGCCCTGTACACAGGAAAACCTGAGTATTTGGCTGCTAAACACAAGAGGGCGGGTCAGACAAGGAACCTCAGGAGCTCCATCCAGCACCCTACTTCTCATCCCTATGAAAAGACGAAAACAAAAAACTGCTCAAGGTCCTTCCCCGGAAACGCCCTCGAAATCTGGAACGCCATTCCAGTCGACATCAGGACTCTCATATCCTTCACAAAATTAAAAAAAAACACCTAAAAGTCCTTTTCCTCACCCCCCCCCCCCCCCGAATGGATAGCCACCATCTATAGGCAAATCCCTGCTCGTCGTCTCTCCCAGTCATTGTAGCTCTAAGACTTACCTCCTCCCTGCTATTTGACTCCTATCTTCTCCCCCCGCCCCAAAGTGGTTCAACTCCAAGACAACGTGCTTTCTATGAGGTTATCTCAGGACTCAAGGACTACCTCAATGCTGCTCAGCACACTTGGAATTCCGAACCTATGTAGAATACTACTTTATTGGATCAGCCCCAAGAAAACGTGCACTCTATGAGGTTATCTCAGGACTCACACACTACCTCAATGCTGCTCAGCACACTTGGACTTTCCGTACCTATATGTAGAATACTGCTTCATTGTATGAATCTTGCTCAAAACTGTTGTGAAGCTCTCCAATACCCTCTGGTCACGCTATCACTATATAAAACGTCTTAATAAATAAATACATGTTCGAGGCATATGAGCTGCAGATTACACACTGCGCATAAATCGCCACCTAGTGTTGGGCCCGGATGTTTGCAGTTGTTTTTGTCCTGAAAAGTTCTTTGTAAGTCACGAGATAGGTGACTCCTCCTGTCGATCACATTGCACATGGGCATCGGCTCCATCCTCAGATTGTTTTTTTCCGCCATCGGGCTCGAATGTGTTTCCTGCGCTCTGGCTTGGAACCGAGTTTTCATTCGGCACACAATCCCTCACCCGTTTCCGACGGTATTGTCTTGAACGCGTTTTCCATCTCCACACGATCTCGATAATTTAGAAGTCTTCGATTCCGGTCGTCGACGAAGGCCTTCGGGCCTACCTAGGCCTTATCTTCTGGCTCATGGAAAGGACGCCATTCAAGAAGTGTCCTCGATGTGGGTCGAAGTTTCCCCACACCGATCTCCATGAGGTGTGCAACCTTTGCCTCTCACCGGAGCATGAGGGCAGAGACTGTTCAGCTTGTGCCTCTTTCCTCTCCAAGAAGACAATTCGGGATCAACGAGCTCGAAGAGCCATGGCTCACTCGTCAGCTTTGATCCCCGACGACATCTTTGAAGAGGGCGTTGACGTGCCAGAATAGCAGCGGGCCGAAGAAAGCGCCAGCTACTCCGATGCCGACGACTCAGACGTCGAGGACATCACTCCAGCTCAACGGGTCGTAAGTACACACGTCGGCCCGACCCTTCCTCAATACCCTCCAAAAAGGCTTCAGTCACACCCTCACCTTCGGGCCCGGGTGCACACCGAGAGATTGCTTCCCATGCCCTGCTTTCGGGCCCGGCAATGAAGCCTACTAAGCCTTCAGGTGGCTCGGGCTCGAGTCAGCCTACTCCCGGTGCCGATACGTTACCGATACCGAAAAAGAAGCCATCTTCCTCATCCACGCCGACCGCTGCTTCGACACCCAAGCACTCGATGCAGAAGACTGGCACCGGTTCATCGACGCCAAAACCGAACTCGGAGCCGAGTAAAAAACTGCCTAAAGGTTCTGACTCCCATGCTTCGGAGCCGAAAAAGCCCCCGAACCGAAAAAACACATTTCGGTCAAGGACATTGCAAAAGGTTACGGTTCTAAGCCAAAAGACCCTAGAACAGCTGCAGAGTCAGTGCCGAAAAAGCCTCCGGAACCGAGAACTTCGACACCGAAGGATCTGCCTTCCACAGAAGAGCTTTTTACACCAGATCCTATTCAATAGACTCGTAAAGGATCCTAAAACTGGACAACTGGCTCTTAGCTCCAAGAAGAGACCACTAGAGGCGCCTGCAATTTCTCCTCCTCCTAAGAAGAGAGACATTGCAACCTCTCCACTAAGGGTCCCTTCTCCACCTCCTCCCCCTACTCTTCCTCCTCTCCACCTCTTCCACCACATCATTCTCCTACACCATCACTTAATCCAGATGATGATGTAGATACAGAATCTGATGAGACAGGTGGGGGTGCAGATGACCCAGTAGGGACTAATAGTCCCCCTCAGTCACCTAACCTTTGGGATGATTTTAACACCCCAGATGTCCCTTACGTCCCTCAGGATGATGTATATCCCTACAGGCCTTCCCCCCCCAGAGGACACTATAGGTTTTAACCTACTGTTCCATAGGGCTGCCCAATACCATGGGGTTGACTTACACACAGACACTGTGGAGGAAGATTTCTTATTGGACACTTTCCACACCACACAAAGGTTCACTTCCATTCTGCCAATGCTTAAGGGGGTCATTAAGCATGCACCAGAGGTATTTAAAGATCCTGTCAGGACTCGAGTCCTCAACGCCCGCATTGAGAAAAAATACAAAGCTGCCCCTACAGATCCAACCTATATTAGAGGCCACGCACCGCTAGACTCCCTTGTAGTCTCTAATGCACGTAAACGTGCCAATTCACAAACATCAGGTGAGGCCTCCCCACCAGATAAGGAGTCTAAACTCCTTGACGCCTCCGACAAATGAACGGCGTCACAGGCAGCGAACATATGGCGCATTGCCAATACTCAAGCGCTACTAGCAAGATATAATAGGGCACATTATGGTGAACTGGAATCCATAATGCAGCATCTACCAGATAAATACAAAAATAGGGCCAATGAACTCACACAGGAAGGTAAAACTATCACCAATACTTCCATCCGATGTGCCCTAGATGCTGCAGATACTCCCTCAAGGGCAATTAACACCAGTGTCCTTTTGCGTAGGCATGCCTGGCTATGTATTTCAGGTTTCAAATCTGAATTCCAAAATTTCATCCTCAATCAGCCATTTGATGAGAAACACCTATTTGGCCGTAATGTCGATGTGTCTTTACAGAAGATGAAAAAAGATATTGACACAGCTAAATCTATGGGAGCCTTGCAGTTGCAAGCTCCCAGACGTTCCTTTCGTCGCTCAAAACATATTCCTCTTAGCCCAGCATGTTCCAGGAGTACAAATCACCATAGCAGATCTGTTAAGTCGTCAGACACAACAGATCCATGAGTGGGAACTTCATCCGCAAGTTCTTCAACCATTCTTTCTGATGTGGAGACAACCTCAGATAGACCTCTTTGCCACCCACCAAAACGCCAAATGCCCAAGCTTTGCTGCCAGATATCCACACCCACTGTCCAAAGGCAATGCGATATGGATGAACTGGTCAGGCAGATTTGCGTGCGCTTTTCTGCCTCTACCACTTATGCCACTAGTAGTACGCAAACTACAGCAGCATTCTCTAACCCTCATCCAAGTTGCTCCAACGTGGGTCAGACAGCCGTGGTACACCACACTGCTACAACTGTCTATAGTACCGCACCAAAAACTATACCTATCTCCACGCCATTTAACCCAGAACCGTGGAGAGATCAGACACCCGGACTCAGCTCAGCTCAACCTTGCGATCTGGCTCCTGAAATCCTAGAATTCGGATATCTTAACCTTCCTCCTGACTGCATGAACGTCCTAAATGAAGCTAGACATCCAACCACTAGAGCATGCTATACAGCTAAGTGGAAACACTTTGTAATATATTGTCACAACAACAATATTAATCCCCTAGACGTGTCTATTCAACACATCATAGGATACTTATTACACCTCCAAAGATGTAACTTAGCCTACACGTCTATTAAACTGCATCTTGCTGCCATAGCAGCATATCTACAAAACAGACAGCATCTATCTCTGTTCAGAGTGCCTGCTATTAAAGCTTTCATGGAAGGCCTCAAGAGAATAATCCCTCCCAGAGTACCACCTTCACCAGTGTGGAATTTGAACATTGTTCTTCCATGGCTAATGGGACCGCCCTTCGAACCTTTACATAAATGTGAACTACTATTTTTAACATGGAAGGTTGCGTTCCTAGTAGCTATACTTCTCTACGGAGAGTTAGTGAATTACAAGCACTAACCATTCAAGAGCCTTTCCTGCAAATGCATCACAAAAAGGTAATTCTCCGTACTAATCCTAAATTCCTTCCCAAAGTTATTTCTCCCTTCCACCTCAGTCAGTCTGTGGAACTGCCCGTTTTCTTCTCGCTGCCACAGACAGTAGCAGAAAGAGCTCTTCATACCCTAGATGTCAAAAGAGCATTGTTATACTACATTGAGAGAACACAACCCTTTCGTAAGACCAAACAACTTATTGTGTCTTTCTCATCACCACATAAGGGCAACCCTATACCAAAATCTGGGTTAGCTAGATGGATTGTCAAATGCATACAGATTTGCTACCACAAAGCTAAACGTACGTTATATGTTCCTCCTAAAGCCCACTCTACAAGGAAAATAGGGGCTTCAATGGCATTTTTAGGGAACATTCCCTTAGATGACATCTGCACAGCAGCTACATGGTTACACCGCACACATTCACAAAACACTATTGTGTAGATGTGCAAACTAAACAACAAGCTAATGTGGGCCAGGCTGTTCTCAAAACACTATTTCAAACTACTACAGCAGATAAGGGTGGTTGCCACTAAAAGTGGGTACTTCTATTCAATCTGTGCACAGTGTGTAATCTGCAGCTCATATGCCTCGAACGGAAAATGCTGCTTACCAGTATGCATCTGTTCGTGGCATGTAGAACTGCAGAGTTGCACACACCCACCCGCCTCCCCCGCTACCTTTATCTGTTCCAGTATTATCTTAATTAGATACAGCTTACATGGACATCCTTCCTTTTCTTGCAAAGATCCATCATTTCCATAATGGCGAAAAACAATCTGAGGATGGAGCCGATGCCCATGCTTAATGTGGTCCAAAGGGGGAGTCGCCTATCTTGTGACTTCCAAAGAACTTTTCAGGATAAAAACAACTGCAAACATCTGTGCCCAACACTAGGTGGCGATCTATGTACAGTGTGTAACTCTGCAGCTCTACATGCCAAGAACAGATGCATGCTGGTAAGTAGCATTTCCTATAATATTATTAAAATAGTTGGGTTTGGAAATCTTTAATGGTAGGAAGAAGGAAATCCAATTAAATTGAGTCATTTCTCTCTTTAATAAAGCTGTTGTGCAAGAAGGGAATTAAAATGTTCGAGGCATATGGGCTGCAGATGGTACATTTATGAATAGATCGCCATCTGGTGTTGGGCTCGGATGATTGCACTTTGTTTTTCTTCTGGAGAAGTCTTTGTCGTCATAGGTGACTCCTCCTCTCGGTGTTAGTGCGCATGGGCATCGGCTCCATCCTTAGATTGTTTTTTTCCGCCATCGGGTTCGGATGAGGATCGAAGCGCTCCGGACCGACTTCAACAAACAAGGTTATAACCGGCGCGTATTCCTTTCCAAATCGACGGTATCGTTATCGAACGCGACTTCACTCCATACCGACGCGATTCGAAGGACGACGACTACGAGAAACTCGACGTAGTCCAGCCCGGGGTCCATGGAAAGGACTCCATTCAAAAAATGTCCAACGTGTGGTGCTAAGTTCCCACACAAGGACCTACACGAAGTGTGCAACCTCTGCTTGTCCCCTGAACACGAATCCAGGGACTGTGAGGCCTGTGCAGCGTTCTCGTCAAAGTCGACGATTAGAAACCGTCGAGCCCGAAGACACGAGGTATCGAGAATGCAGTCACAAGCAATCCCGGAGCTGTTCGAGGACCAGCACCCAGAAGAGGAGGAAGAAGAGGCCGACGAGGCGGGGTCAGAAGCGGACGAGTCCGACGTCGAGGAAATCGACGTCCAACAAACCGTGAGTGACGACGTCCCTTTACCGAAAAACAGACCCCGCACGGTGTCGACCCCGCCCTCGAGCCCGGTCAGACAACCGAAAAAAGTTTCCAACGCCCCGCCTTCGAGCCCGGCAACGAAACAGAAACCGAAACACTCGGTCCCCCATCATAGTGGTTCCGGTTCCGATAAACCGACCACATCGACACCGAAGCACCAGGTCAAGGAAAGCTCGAAGTCGAAGCAGTCCATGTCGACACCGAAGCACGCTTCGGCGCCGAAAACACCCTCGACACCGGGGACATCTTCGATACCGAAGAAGTCGGATCCGAACAAAACTTCGGCACCGAAAATACAAATGGACATTTCAAAGAAAAAACACCTTTCGGAACCGAAAACTGCGGTACCGACACAGGAACACGGAACGGATCCTAAACAAAAGACTTTGTTTATTGACCCAAAGACTGGCAAGGTAGTCACAGAACTACCTAAAAAGAGGAAACATGAACATTTGGACGACAAGGCTCATCCAAAGAAGAGAACAATGGGGACGAATACAACTCCTCCCCCTTCTCCCAAACCTCACACACCATCTTCGCCTCTTCCTCACAATAGGCCAGATATTCCTCCCACACGTCCATCTACACCTACAACAGATGGAGAGAGTGACACAGGGGAGGGGGGACACCCTGGGGATGATGAGGACACAATCCCAGAGGAGGCAGACCCATGGGAGGAGTATAATGTGGGATCAGGTAATGATACCGACCTTGAGTCATATCCCTCAAAACCTTCACCTCCTGATGACAATACTGGGTTTGCACAACTCATTACTAGAGCAGCAACATTTCATAAGGTAGACCTACATACAGAACCTCTAGTACAGGACTTCTTATTAGAGACACTACCTACTGCACAAAAAACATCAGGAACACTACCAATGCTAAAAGGCCTTCTCAGTCATACATCAGAGATATTCAAAGACCCAGTGAGGGCTAGGGTATTGAACCCAAGAATTGATAAAAAATATAGGGCAGCTCCAAAAGACCCAATATACATTAAGGGACAAATTCCTCTAGACTCACTAGTGGTCACAAACGCTCGCAAGAGAGCAAACTCTTTATCTACAGGAGAAGCGCCACCTCCTGACAAAGAGTCTAAACTAATAGATGCCTCTGGCAAGGGGGTAGCATCTCAAGCGGCAAACAGTTGGCGCATAGCTAATACGCAAGCACTACTTGCAAGGTATGACAGAGCGCATTATGATGAGTTAGAAACACTCATCAAACATCTCCCTAAAGAACATCAAAAGAGAGCTGATCAACTTATACAAGAAGGGAAGTTAATTACTAACACTTCAATAAAGTGCGCCCTAGACGCGGCAGAAACTGCGGCAAGGTCGACAAATACAAGCATCATGTTAAGGAGACATGCATGGCTCAGAGTGTCAGGATTCAAACAAGAGGTACAAACCTCGTTACTTAACCAACCTTTTGATGGGAAAACACTTTTTGGCACAGGGACAGATGAGGCCCTAGAAAAAATGAAAAAGGATACAGAAACGGCTAAATCAATGGGAGCATTGCAACAGCCGACACAAAGAGGTTCCTTTCGTAGATCCACCTATAGAGGAGGATCCAAAAGTACAGGTACAAACCAACAGCAAACCTCTTTTACACCTACATCACCCAGAGGTAATTCTAGAGGTGGATACAGGGGTAACAACAACCAGGGTAGAGGTCGCGGAAACAACAACAACCGCAACTCTCCAACCCCAAAACAGTGACTTCATAGAGCTTCCCCCAGACCATATAACACCGGTAGGGGGACGCCTATCACAGTTCCTACCTGTCTGGGAAAACATCACATCAGACAAGTGGGTAAGACAAATTATCCAACATGGTTATTGCCTAGAACTCACAGCTACCCCACCAAACATCCCCCCCAAACAGCGTCCAATGAAACAAGATCACCTGACACTGTTAAAACAGGAAGTAATATCACTGCTAGAAAAGCATGCCATAGAGAAGGTTCCACAGCACCAACAGGGAACAGGAGTATACTCCCTATACTTCCTAATCCCCAAAAAGGACGGGTCTCTAAGGCCAATACTGGACCTAAGACCTCTCAACGCATACATAAATTCGGAACATTTCCACATGGTCACGCTCCAACAAGTACTTCCTTTACTGAAGAAAGGGGACTTTCTTTCTACACTGGATCTAAAAGACGCTTACTTTCATATCCCTATTCACAAAGCCCACAGGAAATACCTCAGGTTTGTGGTAGAAGGACAACATTATCAGTTCAAAGTCCTCCCATTTGGTGTCACGACGGCACCAAGGGTGTTCACAAAATGCCTGGCAGTGGTAGCAGCTCACCTAAGAAGACAACAAATTCATGTCTTCCCATACTTGGACGACTGGCTAATAAAAGCCAGGTCGCAAGAGGAGTGTCTGCAACACACACAAAAGACAATTCAGCTACTACACCAGCTAGGGTTCACGGTGAACTACACAAAGTCACACCTACAACCAAACAAAGTTCAACAATATCTGGGGGCTACCATAGACACAGAAAAAGCCAAAGTGTACCCCAACCCAATCAGAGTCCAAGCAATGCTTACAATCATTCAGAGATTTCAGCCACAACACTCACTAACAGCAAGAGTGTTCATGCAGCTATTAGGCATGATGTCATCCTGCATACTGCTAATACCATATGCAAAACTACAAATGCGTCCGCTACAAGAATGCTTAGCGACACAGTGGAATCAGGCTCAAGGACAGATTACGGATCTGGTGTTGGTAGACGACCGCACACACCGCTCTCTGAAGTGGTGGAACAGAACAAACATTACCAAGGGGCGGTCGTTCCTAGAGCCAATTCCACAGGTGACAATAACAGCAGACGCATCGCTCACCGGATGGGGAGCACATATGGACAAATACACAGTACAAGGAAGGTGGAGTGTGCAGGAAAGAACACTGCACATCAACTATCTAGAACTACTGGCAGTGTTTCTAGCATTGAAAGCCTTTCAGATACATGTTATCCACAAAGCAGTCCTGATCAGAACAGACAACATGACAGCAATGTATTATATTCAAAAACAGGGGGGGACGCACTCTCTCCAATTATCCAGACTAGCACAGGAAATTTGGAGATGGGCCATTCCTCAAAACATCTATCTGTTAGCCGAACACCTACCAGGAGTTCAAAACCAGATAGCAGACATCTTAAGCAGACAGTCGGAACAAATACACGAATGGGAACTGCACCAACAAATACTGCAGCCATTCTTCCAAAGATGGGGACAACCAGAGATAGACCTATTTGCCACTCATCAGAACGCAAAATGCCAAAGCTTCGCGTCCAGGTACCCACATCACCTGTCGCAGGGCAATGCGTTATGGATAAATTGGTCCAACAAATTTGCATACGCTTTTCCCCCTCTCCCACTAATCCCATTAGTGGTCAGGAAACTGCAACAACATTCAATGACCATGATACTAGTAGCACCCACGTGGGCAAGACAGCCGTGGTTCACCACGCTCCTGCAACTCTCACAAGTGCCACATCAAAAGCTACAAATTCTACCCATGCACCTTACACAGAACCATGGAGAAATAATGCACCCAGATCCAACTCAATTGAACTTAGCGATCTGGCTCCTGAAATCCTAGAATTTGGGTACTTAGATCTCCCCCCAAATTGCATGGAAATAATTAAACAAGCGAGACGTCCAACCACCAGAGCATGCTATGCAGCTAAGTGGAAGAGGTTTGCTATACACTGTACTAATAACAATATCAACCCTCTAGACGTATCAACAAGGGAGATTATTTGCTACTTGTTACACTTACAGCAATGTAATCTAGCGTACACATCTATCAGAGTACATCTAGCAGCTATAGCAGCATACCTACAAAACAGGCAGCGCATATCACTGTTCAGAGTACCAGCGATAAAAGCATTCATGGAAGGTCTTAAAAGAGTCATTCCCCCAAGATTACCACCTTCCCCAGTCTGGAACCTCAACGTAGTACTCACCAGACTAATGGGGCCACCCTTCGAACCTATGCATAGGTGCGAAATACAATTCCTTACATGGAAGGTGGCATTCCTTATAGCCATTACCTCACTCAGAAGAGTAAGCGAGTTACAGGCATTAACAATACAAGAACCATTCCTACAGATACACCAGAATAAAGTGGTTCTTAGAACAAACCCAAAGTTCTTGCCTAAAGTAATTTCAGCATTCCACATCAATCAGCCAGTGGAATTACCAGTCTTCTTTCCAAAGCCACAGACGGTGGCAGAAAGGGCTCTACATACACTAGATGTTAAAAGAGCCATTTTGTACTACATAGAAAGAACACAAGACTTCAGGAAAACTAAACAACTATTTGTAGCATTTTCCCCAACACATAAGGGCAATCCTATCTCTAAAGCAGGCATCGCAAGATGGATTGTAAGATGTATACAAATATGTTACATTAAAGCAAAGAGAACATTAACTGTTCCTCCTAGAGCTCATTCCACAAGAAAACTAGGAGCATCTATGGCATTCTTAGGGAACATTCCCCTAGATGACATATGTAGAGCAGCAACTTGGTCTACACCACATACATTCACAAAGCACTACTGTGTTGATGTACAGGCTGCACAACAAGCCAGAGTGGGCCAAGCTGTATTAAAAACTCTATTTCAGACAGTTGCGACAGACACTGGTGACCACCGCTAGGGAGGTAACTGCTGTACAATCTATTCATAAATGTACCATCTGCAGCCCATATGCCTCGAACGGAATATGCTACTTACCAGTATGCATCTGTTCTTGGGATAGAGGGCTGCAGAGTGGTACATGCCCTCCCTGCCTCCCCGGAAACCTGTGTCTGTCCCAACATTATCTTATTTAGATACATTTACATGGGCATATCTTTATGTACTACACTACACTACTCCATCTAACCCTACTATGGCAAAACAATCTAAGGATGGAGCCGATGCCCATGCGCACTAACACCGAGAGGAGGAGTCACCTATGACGACAAAGACTTCTCCAGAAGAAAAACAAAGTGCAATCATCCGAGCCCAACACCAGATGGCGATCTATTCATAAATGTACCACTCTGCAGCCCTCTATGCCAAGAACAGATGCATACTGGTAAGTAGCATATTCCTTATCATTTATTTGAAATTTTGCTTCCTAATTTGTAAGGACATGATCTTGGATAGCGGCATCAACATTCCATCAGTGGTGTAGGTTGTAGGTGGTCATGTAGATGTGTGTGATTGAGGTATATTTGGTGTGGTGCCGTTTTTTATATTGGTGCTGTTTGTTACACAGATTTAGATCCTGGTGTTTCTGAACTTATGTTTATGTAGGTGAATGTGGTGGTGGTTTACATGGATGTCACAGGGGTAGCGGTGTAGGGTGTGGTGGATATGTATCTAGGGGAGATAGCTGTGGGTATTGTATGTTGTGTAGTTGCATATGATGGTGTTCTATGTTGTGATAGCTTGCGAAGTCTTGATTTTGGTGTACGTGGAGTGCTGTTAGTACAGGTGAATGTTGTGTTGGTCTGGCCCTCAAGGGACTTTACAGTTCTAAGCACAATACAGAAGAGGCCATTGGCACTGACTGGCCACAAAACAGCACAACACTCTATTTCTATGATATCTTTGGGTGCGTAAAAGACTAGGCTGTTTCCCTATACGGCCATGCACCAGTTTGGGTTTCTGAAGCCAGTACCAAATGAATACAAGGCATATATCACAATCCATGTGGAATTATTACTGTTAATGGCCACTTATCCAAGAGTGTTAGAATTACCCATGACACACTGCAGGGCTGTCCTCTTTCTCTGTGCTTGTACCGTATGCAAACCTTTGTGACACTCCTTCTGAGACGTCCAAGTACTCCATCTGTAAGTATCCTGGGAGCGGAAGGTGAAGAGTATGCAGATGATGTATTGGTAGCCACTACTGACTTGTGTACCGATTAGCTTGTGTTAACCTGCCCGAAATGATACTTTTTCTTAAACTATTTTATTTGTTTCAGGCTCTCTGTTTACTTACCTTCATCTTTCTTTAAAAGAAAAAATAAATGCAATGACTACTTTGGTCATATGGGGCATAAACAATCTAGATGTACCTTGAGGTTTTTACAGTTCCCAATGGAAAGGGGAGGATAGACTCTTCCCAGGTCTGCTACTGGGCAGCATTAAAGAATAGATTCATTAAATTGGTTAAAGATGTGGCTGATATCCCACTGTTTATAGTTGTAAAGTTTAAAAGACCTCCTTTGCAATTTTTACTTTGTTATTCAAACCCGAACAACACCTGAGGCATGTCAAATATAAGCTTATACTAGCACTCAATAAAGCATGGCAAGAGTTTGCTAGCCATCTCAAGATAACCAAATGTCTAGGGCATAACCCATTGTGGGATAATCCACAACTGCCAGGAAATCTTCAGGTATATATGTTTTTACTATTGATGTGCTGAATCAGCTATATGAACTAGTTACGTACCTTCAGTAACTTTCTGTTAGTAGTATGTATTGACTGAAGATACACATACTATGCATACTCCTGCCATCTAGTGTTGGGCTCAGACAGTACAAGTTATTTTTTTTGAGGCACTCTTTTACTGTCTGCGTCATGCCTCCTCCTTTCCGAAGGAATGCGCATGTTCAACGATTCCTTTGTTAGATAGTTATTTTCCCACCATCTGGTTTGGGTGGACTGCACCGGAGCTCTGTCCAGCTTAGACACTTTCATGGCCTATCAACATCTAACGGCTCTGAGTGATTTCTTCACAATCGAAACAACCCCAACACGAATCCATTGACCGATGGAGGTAAAAAATAACAGACTTTTCCTGAAATGCCCTCAGTGCGGGGCTAAGTACGCTTCTTCAGATACTCACAGGTTTTGCAACCTCTGCCTGTCGCCGGAGCACAAAGAAAAAGAGTGCAGCCCCTGCAGCCTATTCAAAAATAAAAAGACTGTTCGAACCAGACACGACCGCAGACTGGCCCATAAAATGCAAATGGCAGCAGAAGCAGCGTTATCACCAGAAGAACTGCAGCTTTCAACCATCGATGGCAAGAAAGACGCCAACGTCCCTATCGGAGAGGGTTACATCATAACCAGCCCACACTACTTTGCATCTGGTGAATCCAACCAGGATGAGGAGTTGGGCATGCTGGTTATAGACCCTCCGCACGAACATATACCCTCGGAGTCTGGGCCCAGGATGAGGACGACACCAAGAGCTGTGAGTATAATTGACCTACTCCATACAAAGAAAACACACATGCCCTCCCACCAACACCAATGTGCGCCATAGCCCTCGTGCTCTGGTCGACACCAAGAGCGAGCCTTGGAGCATAGACATGACGAGTACATTCTCGATCCTGATCGGATATCAGGCCACAGGGAAAAGCATGGAGTCGATACACAGCTGCACTCGATGTAAAAAATAGTAATTGACTTTGGCACACACATTGTTGCCAGCACAGGCAAAACCACCTCGCTACACAGCAGCGCCTGGGAAATCTTTGGAGCCGAGTAAGTGCACGGCATTGGCGGCATTAACACACATACTATCAGAGCCCAAGCATACCTCGACTCCGAAAAACTAGAACGTTGCCAGGCCTCTACTCAGAAGAAAGCTTCAGCTGCTGCCATGCCGAAAACCCACCCTCCTTCTGAAGCCAAAAAAAGGTTCCTGAAAAACACACCAAATCACCACAACCAACCGCTTATGAGGAGGAAAGAAGTGTGTTTGAAGGCTTACATGAGTTCATGCAAAAAAAGGCAACAATTTGCTGAAGAAGAACACCTTCCTGAGGAGCAGCGGTAGGGGTAGGTCGAGATACTGGTTCCGACTGGGAACAGTGACACCACTGATTGAGTTTTGTTTTATCCGCTGCATCAGATGAGGCCAGACTACACACTGATTTAAGTGGTCTCCCTCCCCTAGGAGGACATCCCCTAGGCGCATGACAGTGGCAGGTAGCATAGCACACTTGTGGGAACTAGCTATGTCTGTGTGCTATGTGTCTACATGGGAAACCATTTGGTTTAGTTATGAAGGTCATCACCCACCAACCTAGTTGGTGGCATGCCTCATCATCGGGCCCCACCCGAGGCACCGAGTGCGGCTCAGGTGTGCTGCGACGCCAGATTAAAGCGGAGTGGGTTTTATGGAAGGTGAGTGTGCTGTGCAGGTGTGTTGCGTGAGATTTTAAAATTCTGTCCTTGGGGTCCCTAACGGCTACTTTATTGGTGGGCCCCAGGCAGAGGTTAAAAACAAAGGCTTGGGACGTGTAGGGGTTGACTTATGGTCTCCCACGTCCAGTGTGGTCGACTAGTTTCAGCCAAGCCTTTTTATTAAACTGGTTTTCTTCAGGACCAATGTGTGGGGGTGTTACAGTGTTACAATGCACTTGTCGCAACGTTGCCAACAAGCATTTGCACTTGCAAAAGTATGCCGTGCACAGAGGTTCGTGTAATGCATCCCCCAAGAGGGTTTCTGACCTCAAATTCGGTGAGAGGGCAGCTCAGGCCTCGAGGGACGTAGAAACCACCTGTGTTGTTGAACCCTTTGGCGTCTGCAGGAGGTCGGGATCAGCAGACTGGTCAGCAGTGTTGAGGTGCCTGTGAATGCAGGGAGGTGACTCCTTCACTTAAAGTGAGATTTCCTTCAAGTGTCTTTGATGCTCCACAGATCCTGCAGGGATCCTGTATGGTGAACAGGCACAAACGATGCAGCAGACTGAAACGGAGACTAAGTCAGGCCCAAACAAAGTCCAGCAAAGTCCAGAGTGCCTAGACGGTAGAAGTGCAGTGGTTTAATTTCTGAATCTTATCCCACGACGAATCTAGGAATCTACACCCAGGTAACCCTTTAAGTACCCTGGGGAAAGGGTTGGGAAGATTCAGAGAACCCTCCCAGGGGTGGGTCTGGACAGGGGGGAGGTTACTCCCATGTCCTTTGTTCAGTTTCATGCCATAGTGGGAGCCAACGTCTCCCAGAACTGTTTGAACTGGACTATGCACAGGGACACCAAATGTGCCCCTCATGCAAACTTTCTGCCACTCTTCAAGCGCACCCACCCGGTCCCAGTACACTCTATCCTGTCTTGGAGGTGGTCACACGTCCCTGTAAAAGGATGCCTATTGTTCCACCTTCCTCTGCTCCAACTTGGCTCAGCAGTAGGAGGAGGGCAGAAATGTGTGTCTGTTTGGCAGCAACCATTTTGTGCTGTCCGTGGCTAGAAGGTTGACACCAGGAAAACTGAGAGCCTAACGGAGGGCTCTGCCAGTGCTTGGAATCATACCTCCCACACAGTTTATGGTGTGGGGGCTTTATTCCAACATGTTTGATACCAAACATGATGCGATTCGTTGCAGCCGTTTTCAAGATGGTCATTGCATAATTACAAAGTGCCCCTCTATATAGTAGTAGTAAGTATACTTGTAAAGCGCACTGTTACTCCATCTCGGAGTGTCCTGGCGCTGTATACCGCTGGGGAACCCGTCCTGGGTTTCCCTGTGAGATGGTCCCTCCTGGGCACCTCCAAGGTGAAGCCAGGCATCCCCGGCGCTGATGGGGCCATCGTGGAGATTAAGCAAGCTATTGCCCAGAGTTGCAGAGTGGGACCCATGGTTAGCGTAGGCACCTCGGCGAGAATTATCGAGTCCGCGGACATTGACCCAAGACCCTGCCGCGTCGGGAATTGAACCCTGGTCCCGGGCCGATCTCTGCTTCAGGGTCTGCCGCTTCTAACCAGTGAGCCACACTTCCCCACGATATCGTATATCGCTGCTTCACTGACAACCCGGGAGAATGGACTCCGTAGGCTGCAGGGGTGTCCTGCTCATGCAGGGGCTCCTTCTCACTTAGAACTTATAGGTTTTAAGTGCAGTGACCCAAGATACAGTAAACCTATATCTTTAGTGGGTGGTGCATGCACCAACTTAGAGAGGCTGCAATGGCAGGCCTGTAGATCCATTATGAATGGTCTCTCATGGGTGGCAAAATACATGCTTCAGCCCATGGGAGACCTCTGGGGTACCTATCCCACGGGTATCTTAGTACCATATGCAAGGGACTTATGAGGATACCCCTGTATCCAATCTGGGCTGTACCTAAGAACTCAACACAAAAGTTTAGGGAGAAAGCAGATGGATGGGGGTCCTGATTAGCAGGATCCCTGTCAGAATAGCCCAAACACAGCTTAATACCAGGCAAAACGTGGGGGTAAGCATGCAGAAGGATCCTACCTTCCTATACATACCATACATCTAGGGCATTTGTTGTGACCCTGCAGATTTGTGAGGTGACATATTTTCCTTGCACACAGTTGTTTAGTCAGAATTGTTTGTGAAAGTGTCTCAATGAGACCTAAATAGGCCTGCATAAGTCACATCTAGCCAGAAATGATGTCAACGTGGAGGTTCAGTCTGAAGGCAAAGGGAGTATTCAAAGTTGAGGAATCTGCGGCTAGAAGTCTCCATCAGAAAAATATGATATGTTAAAAGCATTTACTGAGGTTGTTGAGGACGTCGGTATTCTATATTGGCAATTTAAGCATCAGCAGTTCTGAGAAACGATGAATACTGTCAGGACGGAGTTATTGCCAAATTGCTTGGCCTCAATAAGTTCCATTATTGTAGAAAAATACCCTCTGAAAATTTCTGCATATTCAGAGAGTCATATAAACTCTGTGGATGGCCAACTCCCAAAATGAGGTCTGAGCTGGGTGGTCTCGCTTGAACTGGCGATAAACACCCAATAAATAGTATTGGGATAAGCGGTAACCAATATAGCCAAACTAAGGCTTCAGCATCACCTATATTGATTCCACTTCTATATAACTCAAGTGTAATATGCTAAATGGAGAGTGGATAATGCTTCATCCTGTCCCAGATGTAACTATTTGGAGGCAGACTGGTTCATATGTTTGCAACTTTTCCTGTACTTTGACCATACCTAAATGAATATTCTCTTTATTATATTTTTTGTATTCTCCCACAGCTGGTTTTCCTATGCATTATAGTTAGGGCTTCCGGTTTTATTTTTGGGACATTTTCGTCTGTATTTATCCATATTTATTTTTTGTCAGCTTTATCTGTATTTATCCATATTTATTATGGGTTTCATGAAAAAATAAAGCTGAAATTTGTTATTTTCACATTTATTTAACCGATAAATATGCAGTCATGCTTGAATGGCGGCCAGGTTTCAGTGATATGAACACCTGCAGAAGATAAATCAATGCACTTATATGAAAATAAGCAGCTTTCAGTATCAGCCTTGTGCATATCTGCAGCTGTTTAAACCTCTATACTAAAATACCTTTTTTTAACCCCCTTATCTATCAATCCACACAGTTATTGACCTGCCCGTCATTGCAAAGTGTATTTAGAATCACTCAAAAAACACCCAATTTCCGTTTTTATCCACATTTAAAAATAAATACAGACAAGAAAATAAATGGTTTTCTGTCTGTATTTCTCTGTTAAAATCCGTAAAAACGGCAAACAGGGAGCCCTTATTATAATACTTTACTAAGGGCATTTAGGATGACTGCTATAGGCTACACTTTTGCCACTGTTAGATTGCTCGCCATTAGAAGGATCCTAGTCATCTAGTTATTAATACTTGGGTGTAAGGGCGTCTTGACATACAAAATTTTGAAGAACAGATTATTGTCTCATGAAGCATGAACAGCTATAAGCTGGGTTGGGAACATGTGAATGTGATGAAACTTGTTACAGTTAGAAGAAGCCACTGAATGGCTAACAAGTGGTCATTTGTTTTTAATGTAACAAGCAGTGCATGGTGGAGGAGCAATCTATAGTTATCTCGTAACTGGTGACTTTCTGTGTTTTTTGGAGTTTAAACTGTTAATGTTGACATTGACATATTCACCTAACTATGATACGTTAACCATTTATGTTTTTGTATATATATGTGTGTGTACATATATATATGTGTATATATATATATATATGTATATGAGTGTGTCTCTGTGTATGGTGGCTCCTCCGCTATGGCGGAGGAGCGTCGCTCCCCCCACCCTCCGCTGAGAGCCAGCTGAGGGAAACTGGAAAAATAAAATGATAATTAATTGGTTTTATTATCATTTCATTTTTCTCATTTCCCTCTAGTGCCAGGCGGGGCGGGGCTTGGCTGTCGTCACAGCCAGCAGGAGAGGAACATGTCCTGAGTGATGTAATATGTGAGATCATAAGCAGTGCATTGTGGGGGTGTAAGTTCTAGTTAGCTCAGGTAACTATAACTGCTGAATTTCTATGGTTTTGTGCATGTAAAATCTGAGCCTAACTATAGCATCCCTGTAAACTTTGTTTTTTTCAATGAATTTGTAAGTTTTTCTTTAAATTCTATATCCTACCTATAACGTCCCTCTAACCTTTTGTTTTTTCAGCGAAGTTCTACTTTTTTATGCTGTTTCCTATCTATAACATCGTTGTAACCATAGTTTTATTTAGTGATTTTCAAGTTTTTTAATATTAATTTCTAACTAACTTCCCGGTAACCTTTGTTTTTTTGAGTGGATTTCAGTTTTTTTAAATATAAATTGTACTACAATTTTCACCTATAAGTTTAATTTAGTAATATTATTTTATACAGCTATGTAAACCCATTTTATTTTCACAATTATTATTAATATACATTTTAAAAGTAAAAAACACAATTGAAGATAATCTAATTCATGTACTGTTTTTGAGAATGCAATAAAACAAGTTTATTTGTTTTTTAAACTGTTCTGCGGATCCAGTGATCATTTCCCAACCAAGAGCACTCATTCAAAACAACTACAGATTTAATACAGGAGTCACCTCAATAGCTGTATGGATATGTGTGTTAGTCTTTCAGTGGATGTGTCACTGGCTGTGTGGGTTTCTGTATGGGTGTATGAGTAGGTGCTTTTGTCTGTGACTGGGTATGTCAGTACCTGTGTGAGTCTATGAATGGGTGTGTGAGTGTCTGTGAGTGGGTATGTAAGTAGCTGTATGGATCTGTGAATGGATGTGTGAGTGGTTTTGTGGGTGTGTGCGCTGTTTTGTGGGTGTGTGTGCTGTTTTGTGGCTGTGTGAGCTGTTTTGTGGCTGTGTGAGTAGGTGTGTGAGTACCTGTATGGGTATATGACTGGGTGAGAGAGTGGTTTTGTGAGTAGGTGTGAGAGTGGTTTTTGGGTGTGTGAGTGGGTGTATGGGTCTGTGGGTAGGTGGAAGGTACCTCTACCCTGACCCCTTCTATCAGTTTACACTTTCATTTTGAGGCTCCGGTACTGTGTTTTGATAGCTTAAATGGCAGTCGCAACTTTTCTGTCAGGTTGCAGCAAGCCAGTCACAGAGGATCCCCGTCAATAGATATATACAAATGCCTTTCTTCTTTAATAATTCCAAAACTACTTAAGGAATTTCACCAAATTACAAAAGGGGCTCTTTCTGGACCAAGAGCTAGCATTCTGCCAAATTTGGTGTAATTCTGTCCAGTGGTTCATGCTGTAGTGATTTGTAAAATCCCTATGGGAAATTACATGGCGAAAACGTGTTTTGGAACCCTCCGTTTTCTTGGCCAACTGACACCAACTGAAGTGAGTGGCAAACTAGTTTTGAAAAGTTTGTGATTCATCAGAAGGCGCAAAAGGTATTAGGGAAACAAAAATGTTTTGTCTATGGAAACTAGGTCCTAACTACAATTACCTACTGGCGACCGCCAGTAGGTAATATATTTATGTTTGGGTGTGTTTGTGTGTGTGCGTGTGTGTGTACATGTTTGTGTGTATATATATATATATATATGTATGTGTGTGCACATGTGTGTACATATATTGACGTGTGGATATATATATGTGTGTGTATATTTGTGTGTTTATACGTGCATGTGTTTATTGTGTGTGTTTGTGTCAGTGTATATATGTGTGTCTATATATGTATATATATATATGTGTGTGTGTGTATATATGTATGTGCATATATATTTATATAGATTTATATCAATAGGTGGAAGAATTTTGCAGCTTAAGCTAATTTAGGTTTATTGTTGTAAATCTAAATCTGATAGTGCATATATTGCAATTGATGTCCTGGACACAACTAGCAGCCATGCTATATAGGGTGTCTGAAATCAGCAAACATCTATAAACTTGATTCACAGAAATGGTTATTCTCGTGCTGTTTTTTTCTTTCTCTAGGGTGGTGAGTCTGCAGCATCACACCAGCGTCTGGTAATTCTCTTGATGGCGTTTGTCTGCTCCTTGCCAAGTGATGTAAGTCACAAAATATTCTTACATTTCTAAAACCCATTTTATTAAAACTTGCAAATAAATCTGATAACTGGATGTGTATACAGTTACTAGAATACTTCCTATAGAGTATTCCATTGCAACTAAAATGTGTGGACTATAATGCCTATTCTGGTACTCCAATCACCAGAGCTACCAAATTTCTGTAGTAGGGGATCTCTGTGTATAGTCCTAATCTGTGAATGGTCCCGCCCATGTGCGTAGACCCCGGAGCAATCGAAATAGTCTCTTAAGTTGTCCTCTTCTACAGTCCTGCATTGACACTTAAGAGAAAATCAAAGACAAAAAATGCAGCCTGCAGTTAACAAGGCTACACTAGCCAGCACTTTATCCTGAAGTGAAAAGGAAAGCCAAATAATATTAAAATGTACACATTTTGCTAAGTTTCCCACATAGAGAAACTCCCCTTCACAAACATCCTTTGTCATGATGGAGAGGAAGGGTTGGACAGACAAGCCCCATAGGCTGCCATTATGTGTCTGGAAAAGGGATACCGTGCCTTTAAGGAACCCTCCTGAGACCCTCGGTATCCCATGATGCACAGCCAAAGGCAAGTTACTTATAGTTATTTTTTCCGGCTCCGTCTAGCAGGACCCTGGAGCATTGAGCTCTACCTTAATTGGTATTTCTTCGATTTTTTGTTTTTTTAAAAAAGTTTTAGGGTTTCATTCGACGTCTGGGGCATTTCTCTTCCATTTGCTGTCTTTTTTGAGCAGCCAAGCCACCCATTTCTTGTCAAAATGCCAGCTTTATTTGACAAGTGCACTGAGTGTGGCAGAAAGAAGGTCAAATCAGACTCGCACAGGGTTTGCATACTCTGTCTTCCATCCTCGCATGTACTTGACTCCTGTTCCTTCTGCAAATCTTTCTCCAGGAGGTCCCTGAGTGACAGGGAGAAGATCTGGCTTCAAGGCCTAGAGCAGAGGAGACATCAGGATGCAGGTGGGACCTCTGGGCATGGAGGGACTCTGTCAACCTCCACTAGCCATGCTTCGGCCTCTGGGGGGGGCTCCCCAGTCACAAAAAGGCCCAGAAACGGCAACGGTCCCAGTCGATGCCGATGGCTACGACATTGGCGTAGAAAGGTATGACGACGATATGCTCCCCGTCGACCCAGGGCTCTGGGTCTAAGCGATGTCGACGTTCGTCGTCGAGGGGAAGGAAGTCGAGACCTTGGACGAGGTCGACATCGAGGACATCGCAGACGACGTCGACACATCATCGTCCTGAGTCCCGAAGACACCGGCGCTCGTCGTCAATGCGACGCCGCGGTTCGCCGCCGATGCGCAGATCGCCGTCGAGAAGGCGATCATCGCCGTCCAGGAGCAAGTCGACGTCGAGAGGGAAGAAGTCGACGTCAAGGAGGAAGTCGACGTCTAGAAGGAGCTCGTCGTCGGGCAGCCGGTCACCCTCAGTGGTCAGCATTTCCACTTCTGACAGTCCTAGATCATGGCGGCACCGGCGTTCGTCATCAGGAGCGCCCTCCTCGAGGCCGGCCCGCAAGAGGAGGAGAGTAATTCGTACCATGGACTCAGACTACTCCAGGACCTATTCACCATCTAGGTGTCTGGAGACAGCACAACCTGTGGTCCCTCGTCTGTCGCCTCCACGGCCTCGGACGCCGACTCCTCCGACTCCTCCACCTCCTCCTTCTCCACCTCCTCCACCGCCGCCTCGTCTGCCTTTGGCACCAACTCCACCACCACCACCACCACAGCCTCAACCTCAGCCTGTGCCTGTGATTCCAGCTGTACCCAAAAGGCCGAGATTGTTCTCTCGTACGAGACATCGCTCTCGCAGTCGGCACAGATCTTCGAACAGATCTGAACATCGTCACCGCCACGACAGGTCGCGGTCCAGGTACACCAGGGACACGGATTCCTCTAGTCATGGCAGATATTTGCCGACCCTGTCAGACACTCCACCAACGAGGGTTTCACCAGTCATTGACATCACCACGTTTCAGGACGTGCTGTTGCGAGGAGCGGCAAAACTGGTGATCGCACTGGCTGTGCCTGCCCCATCCACCTCTGTAATCTTTGAGATGCTGCAACGGAAACAACTGTCTCGACCTCTCCTTCCGTTAGTGCCCGGTTTGGAGGAACCGGCTATGGAACTGTTTCTGACGCCTGCCTCTGTGAAGTCGGCTCCATCGAGACTTCAGAAGAAGTACAGGCCCTTGGATCCTGCGTTTCTTCGAACGGATCCTCCGCCGGATTCAGTGATAGTGGTGGCAGCTAAGAAACAGCACTCTACGGCGCCATCGTCCACTGTTCCACCGGACTAAAAGTCGCAGACTAGATTTGGCGGGAAGGAAGGTCTGCAGCACGGCAGCCACTTCCATGAAGGCAGAAAGCTTGACTGCTCTCTTGGGCTGATATGACCGCGCCTTATGGGAGTCTCTCCAGCAGTTCGTTGAACTCCTCCCTAGGGACAAGCGGGAGGACTTTCAGGTGGTTCTGAATGAGGGCATGATGGTATCAAATCAGATCATCAGTGCAGCTGCAGATACCTCTCTCCTGGCAGCCCATGGATACTGTCACGGGGTGACTGAGGCGCCACTCCTGGTTGCGGCTTACCTCTTTGAAAGCAGAGGCACAGCAATGGATTGCTAACCTGCCCTTTTCGGATTCCACGCTCTTCGGTGCCCATGATGAGGAAATGGCTCGCATGGAGCCGGAAGTCGAAACACTCAAGGCTGTAGGCTTGGAGAAGCCTAAAGAACAGCGCATACCAACTATGCTATTCTTCTCAGCGTTTCCAGCGTGGACAGGGTCGTCAGGCTGGACAGCAGCAACAACAGCAGTTCCAGCGACAGCCCTTCCAGCGACGACAAAGGGGCAGAGTCAATCAATAGTCCACATTTGGGACCAAAGGCCCGGCTGGGTCTAAGCCCTGAGGGATTACTTCCCCCTCTTCTGTTACCCACTCCGGTGGGGGGGAGCATTCAGAACTACTTGGCAGAGTGGAGAAAAATAACTCCGGACAAGCGGGTGCTGAATATTGGTTGCAATGGATACAGTCTACGTTTTGTCAGCCCTCCTCCAGCTATTCCACCAGTTCGCTCACAATACCTGCTACGCGAACTCCAAGCGGAGGCCGATACCCTGTTGAGAAAAAGGGCGATAGAACCTGTTCCTCAGTCTCAAAGGGGAAAGGGTCTATACTCCAGGTTCTTTCTTGTGCGCAAAAAGGACAAAAACAAGTTCAGGTTCCTTCTGGATTTGCGACAAGCAAACAAATGGATTCGCAGAGCAACGTTCTGTATGCTGTCCCTGCATCAGATTTATCCTTAGCTGCATCGAGGAGACTGGCTTTGTGCCATAGATCTGAAGGACGCGTACTTCCATGTCCCTATTGCAAAGAAGCATCGGAAGTTCCTGCGGTTCCTAGTCGGCCCCAACCACTATCAGTACACAGTACTTCCGTTCGGCCTGAAATCTGCGCCCAGGACTTTTTCAAAATGCATGGCCGTGGTTGCAGCGCACCTGAGAAAGAACAAGGCGTCTGTTTATCCGTACCTTGACGACTGGCATCCACGTTCCCGGAAGCGCAACTACATTTCAACAGGACGGCTGTTCTGTTGAACCAATTGGGTCTGCACATCAACCTATCCAAGTCTGTCCCAACTACTGTTCAGTGTCTGCAGTACTTGGGAGCCTCCATCGATACTCTCAAGGCAAGCATGTGTACTTTGGAGGAGCAACGCTTATTAATCCTTCGGAAGGCTCAGGCTCTCATGGCCGTTCCAACGACAACTGTGAGGACGGTATCCTCTCTCCTGGGGTCGATGGCCTCGTGTATCTTTCTCACTCCACATGAGGCCGCTGCAGGAATGTCTGGAGGATCAGTGGGACCAGAAACATGGGAGCTGGGAGGACAGATCCGTCTGTCTCAGCACGCTCTACAATCCCTTAAGTGGTGGTGTGCACCAGTAAATCTCCTCAAAAGGATTCCGTTCCACAAGGAGATACCGACTCAGACCATTGTGACCGATGCGTCTCTCCAGGGCTGGGGAGCGCATTCGGACTGCCTTCAGATACAGGGCACGTGGTCTCAGACAGAATTCACGTATCACATCAGTTTTCTGGAACTCAGAGCTGTTCATCTGGCGCTGAAAGCCTTCCACCCGTCCTTTCGGACCAGTTCCCTGCTTGTACCGATGAACAACACAACAACAATGTATTACCTCAACAAGCAGGGGGGCTCAAGATTGCGCACACTGTCTCAGGAAGCGCTAGCAATCTGGAACTGGCTGTTGGCCAGGGGACTGACGATAACGGCAACACATCTGCCAGGTGTGCAGAATGCTCAGGCAGACGCGCTCAGCAGGCTCATTCAAGAAAACCACGAATGGGTCTTAAACGACGAGGTGTTAAGAGACCTCTTCGCACGATGGGGCCCTCCAGACATCGATCTGTTTGCCACCGCAGAAAACCGCAAATGCCGAGACTTTGCCTCCAGGTTTTACCAACCAGGGACGCTGGGGAATGCACTGTGGATCAACTGGTCGAACAGCTTTCTCTACGCTTTTCCACCCATTCCCCTGATCCCAGCAGTGCTACTCAAGCTGTCCCAATCCAGGGCCAGGATGATCCTCATTGATCCGGAATGGCCTCGGCAGTGGTGGTTCATCGACCTCCTACACCGGTCTCTTCTGCCGCATCTTCGACTTCCGTGTCGGCCGGACCTTCTGACGAAGTTCGTAGGGCAGATGGTACACCCCAACCTCTCATCGTTGAGTTTGGCAGCATGGCTCCTGAGCTAGTGCAGTATGGACATTTAAACCTGCCTCAGAACTGCATGGAGATTCTAAAAGAGGCAAAGAGACCATCTACAAGGACTTCCTACGCCTACAAGTGGAAGAGATTCTGCATTTGGTGCACTTCTAAGAATGCGGGATCTACGACCTACAAGGAGGATGTCATTCTTCCGTACTTGCTGCATTTGGCTCAATCTGGTCTCAATTTTCATTCTATTAAGGTTCACCTCGCAGCTTTGACTGCATATAGGAAATGCCCTTCACAAACTTCCTTTTTCCAAATCCCTGTCATCAAAGATTTTTTGGAAGGTTTGAAGAAGGTGTTCCCCCCCGTTAGGCGTCCTTCGCCGCGGTGGGAGCTGAATGTGGTGCTCTCTAGATTGATGAAGGGGCCTTTTGAGCCTATTCATAAGGCTTCTCTGCAGCACCTATCCTGGAAGGCAGCTTTCCTTGTGGCTATAACATCGGCTCGCAGGGTGAGTGAGATCCAGGCCCTGTGTTGCCAAGAGCCCTATACTGTGTTCCATGCGTCTAAGGTTGTCATGAGGACTCACCCAAAGTTTCTCCCTAAGGTGATCTCTGATTTTCATCTGAACCAAACGATCACATTACCAACGTTTTTTCAACATCTTCCTCTCCGGCGTAGAGGTCCCTTCATTCTCTTGATGTGAGAAGGGTGTTGAAATTCTACTTAGACAAGACCAAGGAGATTAGTAGATCGGATCAATTATTTGTTATTTATGGATCGGTCAGGACTGGTCTTGCCACTTCTAAACAGTCCATCTCTAGATGGATTGTGTCCTGTATCTAACTATGTTATCAGAAGGATAACAAGACTCTAGGGGTAAGCCTAAGGCTCACTCAACCAGAGGCAAATCTGCTACAGCGGCTTTGCTGCATAATGTTCCCATTGCAGACATCTGTAGAGCTGCCACTTGGAAGTCGGTCCATACCTTTGCTAAGCATTACTATCTGGACTCTCAGAGCAGATGCTCAGGTTGGGCAGGCTTCGCGGAGGAATTTATTTGCACAGTAGTGGTTTTGTCTGCTTCTTCCACCGCTGGGTTGGTTTGTTTGGGATGGGCTTGCCATTGTATTCACAGATTATGACTATACACAGAGATCCCCTACTACTGAAGGAGTAGTTTCTTACCTGTAACTCCAGTTCTGTAGTAGGAGTATCTCTGTGATAGTCATAAGCGACCCGCCCTCCTCCCCGGTGGATGAAAAAATGATATTCTGAATGCTTCAAGCCTGGCTTTATACACCTTCAAAAAGAACTGAAAGTAACTTGCCTTTGGCTGTGCATTATGGGATACAGAGTGTCTCTGGAGGGTTCCTTAAAGGCACGGTATCCCTTTTCCAGACACATAATGGCAGCCTATGGGGCTTGTCTGTCCAACCCTTCCTCTCTATCATGACAAAGGATTTTTGTGAAGGGGAGTTTCTCTATGTGTGAAACTTAGCAAAATGTGTACATTTTAATATTATGTGGCAATCCTTTTCACTTCAGGATGAGGTGCTGGCCAGTGTAGCCTTGTTAACTGCAGGCTGCATTATTTGTCTTTGATTTTCTCTTAAGTGTCTATGCAGGACTGCAGAAGAGGACAACTTAAGAGACTAATTTGATTGCTCCGGGGTCCACGCACATGGCGGGACTATTCACAGAATATGACTATCACAGAGATACCCCTACTACAGAACTGGAGTTACAGGTAAGAAACTACTCCTTCTATTGAGTGCTTTCTGCAGATTCATTAATTTAAAAAAAATCCCCAAACATCACACAGGGTATGTAAACGTTTAATGTTAATCTGTGCGGTACCTGAACAATATTTCTCAGCAAAACCACAGATATCACTCCCTGAAGTGAGCTAATGGATCCTTAAAACACAGTCAAGACATAAATTGTGTTCTCTCATGATAAAATAACAACATACCTGGAAGCCCTCTTTAACCCAGATTTTCGATCCCTTATATGGTGAGGTGCAATGCCCAAAATTCTGGCTACGATTTGCAAGGACAACAAGGTCCTGGTGGGTGTTTGTGTAAGCTCTTACCAAAGTGTATGTGTTTGGGGATGGCATAATTCTGGGGCTTTCTGGTGTTGCTTGATAGTAATTTCTGCGACAATCAGAGAAAAGGAATCACATGTTTTGCAATTTCTCGCTATCCCAAGAGAACCCAGAAGCTATCTGGGGCCTTTATGATCCCTTCGCATTTGGATACTCTGAGTCACTTTGGCTCTCGGGCAGCAAAACTACAAAATGTTACAGATCCAGTCTGATGCCTCTGGATTATTTTCGTAGATGAGTAGTCTACTTGAAGACTTATCCATCATCGGAAATGATAAGCAAAGGAAAATGACTATTATTCCTTCTATAGTATATTGGTATATAGAAGGTTACTGCATTTCAGGCAAACCAGGATTGTAACTTCTCCATAATGCATGGTGTTACCTCAAAGGCATGGACTGGAACCTGTGTTTCCCGATAAAATGGTTATCAAGTAAATTAGAATCTTTCCTTCCAACCAACTGCTCAATTGAAGCAAAAATTTCTTTAATGTACCATTGTCGAGGTGAGTTATGCCCAAAACACAAAATTAAATTTGTAATGGAAAGAAATAATTTTGTCCAAGAAGATTTTTTCCGAAGGCATCTTCTTTCTTCATCAGGTTCAATATTAACTTTTTTATTTTGGGTAAATAAATTGTACTCCCCACCTACAAGCATCTCCCCTTTAAAAAATGTAGTGTTTGATTTCCAAAACACATATCTTCATTATCAGAGGCGCAGATTATGGGGGCATCTGAGGAAGCTCCCTTCTGTGTGTAGGGTGGGGTCCAAGGTTGGCCTGACCCACATTTGTACTGTTGGAGGGCACTTCCCAGATGACAGACTTGGATCTTTGGCAGACCTTCCTGATAGATACATTGTCCAGTGAACCCCCTCCCTCCCCGGTATGCAGTAACATACAGTCTAAGGCTGTTGGAGTGTGTAACCTCCTGTTTTTAATGGTATAGCTTTTCTTATTTATTCTTGTTCAACAGCTTTTAAGATGTGTTTTTATCGAAATAAAGCTATTGACTACCTACTGTGTAGAGAACTGGCATTAAGACCCATTTGGAATAATTGGCTTTGGTTTACTTCTTTTTTTATGTTGCTTACTTTTTTTTGTAAAATATGGCACTGATGCTTTAGTCACTATAACTCCCATAGGAGAGTTTTACGCAGAGCAGAATATATTAATTTATTAAAAGAGTCGAAGGTTATACCATCGGGCTAGACAGATGTCCATCAACAATGATAACAAGTTCCCTACATACAAAAGGACATTGATAATATTCTGCTCTTTCCGAATAATATGTCTTATTTTGTGATTTTTATTACCGCTGTTGATATGTTTAAACTGTAATACCTGTTTATCCTCTGCAAGTTAGTTCAGATGCTCATTATTTGATTAACTCACGAATAAGCTAGTACTATACAACTGACTTTTCTCATGCAGATTGTTGTGTGTTTGATAAATGGCAATAAAAATATGGCATATACATGATCCTACCTGCTGCCTTCCTGGTATGCAAAGCTTTCAATAAAGAGCAATTTAAAGAACAATCTTTATGTACATGCATATATATGTATCTATGCATTTTTGGCACGTGCAGCTGCAAATACACTTGCTGTGCATACTTCAGCCATCTAATGTTGGGCTCGGACATGTACAACGTGTTGTTGTTCAAAGAAGTCTTTTGAGTCACAAGGTATAGTGACTCCTCCCTTAGCTGGTAATGCGCATGAACATCAACTCCATAGTTAGATTGTTTTCTCCCCCTGTCAGGCGTACTTCGCTGGAGCTGAGTCAACGCCACGTGACAGTCCTTCTCACTGTTGTGGTTGGTCCTGCAGATTTGCAGCAACCATGGTGTTGATGCCCTGCTCAGGGAATCTCCCCCTCTTGGGCCTCTTTCATCAAGTCTCACACTCGAGAATATTAAAACGGGGATGGAAAAGTCACTATTCCAATACTTTTCTCAGTATTACTCCAAGTGCTTGTGGATAGACCAGCACAAGGTTTGCAACCTTTGCTATTACCAGACCATAACAAGGCTTCTTGCTCCGCCTGCCTTGCGAAAAAGACTATCCGGAATAGTCAAGACTGTCAACTTGCTCAGCCTGCAATAGAACAGCTGCTTGATGATGATACCCCCACATCTTCAGGGAATATGTCAGAAGGGAGGAAGCGGAAGGTGACAGCGCTGAACAGGCCATGACTGTGAGAAGTTGGCCTTGCATAGGATGTCCCCTATTCTAGTGGGCACCTTGCAGCAGTCCAAACGACCCTTATTTGATGGTAGGTTTAAAGTCAACCTTATAGAAAGCTATCCTAGTGGTAGCTGTGGAGAGCAGCCTTCAGGCTAAGTCTTCAAAGGAATGTAAAGCAGCTTGTTTTACCAGTTATAATCTCTTGAATGACCAAATGAAAGTATATATGTATTTATTCTAAACACAACCCCTCTAGTCTCTTTATGAGGCTAGAAGTAAACGTACAATACAAGAACTTTAAATAGCACACAGTAAATAGCACAGTTTACGTTTTGCCCTAGGAGCCTCACAAACCATATACTAAAATAGTGGTATAAGAACCACATGAGGGATAGAAATCAGGCCTAGGAACTGTAGAACCGCTGGGGCAACCAGGAACCACCCAAGGTAGGGACGCAGAAGACCCACGGGGGACGCTTGCAGTGTCTAAACACAGCTGCAAATCACTATTGACTTTCTATGGGAAACGAACAAGTTACAATTTTAAAGATTGAGGACACTTCGAGGTGAACTACGATGGAACCCTTTTAGACTTAGACACTTCGAGAGTCAAGACCCACGGAGCACCGGAGTTATCGAGTTACCTCAACCAGGGAAGTCAGGTGCGTGAGTGTCTTTTGGTGTAGCGTTTCGTCGTACATTCCAATGGAGAGCTGCGAAAAAGTGCTGCAGGCGACCAGAGGAAAAGTGTCCGGGTAGATCCAAGGGTGGATCGGTATTCTGAAGAACCTGAAAGCAGAGGGGACAGAGTCTTGGTCACTAGCCAGTGACCAGGATGGCGACAGGAAGATGCCAGTAGATATCGGGTGCTTTAAGGTGAAAGAGGTGAAGCTTGACTCTTCAACCACGAGGACCAGGAGGCGTTGATAACGACCAGGAGCTGGATTCGAGCTGTCCCACGAAGGATGTCGAGTGCTGCAGCGTCAGAATCCGGATTGGACCCAACAAGCCTTGGCAACAGCAACCCACGCAAGATGACAAGATTGGCTTCGGTGCAGACCAGCAAGGTCCCAGGAACTCACTCTTTGGAGAGGAGTCATAGCACGTCTGGAGCAACCAGGAAAGCTCAAAGAGGGGGGCGGAGCTTGCCAGCGCCGATGGCAGACGTGTGATTCCTCTGCTCCGCGCCATCGCATGCTTTTATCCTACATTTATCCTTTCTAGACGGGCCTTTCGAGACATGAACTACCACAACTAACGTCCTACGGTCTCCGGAGTCCGGTGTGGGCAAAATTGAATGCGCCCCATCTGTGCAGATCTGCTAACGGGGGGCCGAGACGACCGGCGGACAAGGCCGCGGATCCCCGGCCTCGAGTAGCATACACGCCGACCGGCGTGCCACGACGTTTTGCTACCCTGCGGGGCCCTGCTCCTTCGAGTGCCGGAGCTCTGCTGCTGCTGTGAGACGGACTCGTGGGCCTGAGAAGATAACGCCGGCCTTTCTTGCCAGCCCATTCTGACTGAGACCGGCTGGGAGTGCTCAAAGCCACGTGGCGCGGCCTAGGCTGCCGAGACATCGAGCCCGGACTGAGGCACAAGAGGAAGATAGCAATCGAGAAGGCCTACAGCGGACCACCCACTCAAGCCTGTAGCGGAATACGGCTGGGGAGAAGTGATAACAGCGGCACCATTCCTGCCGCCAGTTGCGCGGTGTATTTGTGTCCTCGAGGGGGCCGGTACTTGACTTCAGCATGGGCAAAGGGGACAAGACCCAAAGTAAACTCCTCTTTGAGGGCCGGCGTACTAAATCCTCCGAGACCCGAGACATGGACACAGCACCAGCGCCCAGAGGCGCTGAAGGTACGATCTACTCTGACATCAAGGCCCTGCTGGTCACCATGGAGAAGGGCCTACAAGACAGTATGGCGTCCATAGGCACCAAGATTGATGCCCTTACCTATCGGCTGGACCGCATGGCAGAGCGTGTGGACAAGCATGCAGAACGCCTGGACATGTTGGAACGGCGCCTGACGGAAGTGGAAGAAGCCCAAACTGACCTGGACAGAGACCGTAAACAGATGGGCAAGCTCCTGCAGGTGATACAAGACTAGTCGGAAGACTTGGAGGCTCGCTCACGACGCTCTAATATACGAATCACCGGAATTGCGGAGACGACGCAAACGGGGAAAATGGAGCTATTTGTCGAGAAACTTCTCACCTCGCTGCTGGGAGAGGACGTCTTCTTTCCAATGTTCATCGTGGAGAGATCACACCGATCACTGGGCCCGCGTCCGCGCCCGGGGTTCCCCCCGAGACCGATCATCGCAAAACTATTGAACTATAGAGATAGGGACACGGCACTGCGGATTGCCCGAGAAAAGAAGTCTCTACGCTATGAAGGCTCGGAAATCTCCATATATCCGGATTTCACAGCTAAGGTACAAGAGGAGCGCAAACATTTTGCCCTCTACAAGAAGCAACTACGTGATCTCGGTCTAGACTACACCATGCTGTACCCAGCGTGGTTAAGTATCAACCGGCAGGGACATTCCCACTTCTTCACGGACCCTAAGGAACTCCAAAAAACCTTGAAGGTATGGTCCCAGGAACGCCGAGGAGACCCTAGCAATCAGGGGGATGGAGAGGGCAGCAGCAGCCAAGCGGCAAGTCCAGGTCACCTATGCCACTTCTGCTTGAGGATTGAACTTGAGTGTATGGTTCTCTTATGTAACCACAGATCTTCCGGCGGATGGGTGAGAACATTCCAATCTATGTAATTTTCGACTGACAGTGTGCTAATACGCTGGACAATTAGTTTATTTGATCGGCCACTTGGTGTGCTGGCAAGGGTTTAGATTCTGTACACATTATAAAGACTGAATACGGAGGTTTGATCGTATCTGAGGTGTACAAAGTGTTATCCTGGTTCATGTTGGAATAGGGTTGTATTGCGGTGGCGTCAGGAGCGATGGGGTAGTCGGAACTCTCTAAAGTTACTGACTGTATTTACTGGTAACCTCAGCCCCAGCGCTGTGTGCACATACAGCTCCCCTGGGAGCTATTTTACGTTCTCATGGAATCTAGAATGGGGTGGGGTGTTGGCATGACAGACCGAGTTGGGGTTGGTCTGCTGTGGGAGGGGGGTGGGAATGTGTTGGGATGGGTGAGTTCATTCCTCCAGGGTTGTGTTCCTTTTGGGTATCTGGCCAATCTGACTTTCTCCACTGTGAATGTGATGTGCGTTGGCGTAAGCTTGCTCCATTTATGTACACTGATATTACCCTATGGCTGACTCCACTTTGGATAATGGGACCTCACACACACCTAGACTAAAGGCACTTACCTGGAATGTTCGTGGCCTCAATGACCATCGCAAGGTTAGGAAAGTCCTCAGTTATCTGCAGCGTCAGCATATAGACATTGCCCTACTCCAGGAGACACATCTCCCAACACACAGTCACATGCTCGGATTCAGGGGGCTTACAGGTAATATCTCAGTAGTGGGGTTCATTTCCAGCTCCAGAGGGGTTTTGATATGGGTGAACCCTAAGTCCAAACTGCAGATACACACTCTGGAGGCAGACGCTGAAGGCAGATATGTTATATCCAGGTGCCGCGGCCCTGCCATAGACCTCACTGTGGTCAACTCCTATGGCCCCAACTTTGATTCACCGTAATTCTATAAAACACTTGCTGCCAGGGCTAGACGCTTTGACCAGGGAGGCATGCTGCTGTGGGGGGGAGACTTCAATTTAAACATGGACCCGACTCTGGATAGGTCGTCTGGCCCTGCTCGCAGACCTACGGCTGCGGCCCTGGAGCTGCAGAGTGCAATGATTAGCCTAGGCTTGGGAGATGTATGGCGTTCTCGTAATCCTCAGCAAGGTGGATACACGCACTACTCAGCATATCACAATATCCATACCAGAATAGATTACTGGCTTGCTCCCACTTTCAACTTTAACCGAAATCAGGGACTGTAGAGTGTTGCCGAGAACGCTGTCTGATCACTCGCCAGTACGGCTGGAACTCTGCATTCCTGGTAAATCCATACCGCCATTTACATTGAGGTTTCCGCCCAATTCTCTCTTGGACCCGGTGTTTAGGGCGGAGCTGGCCGAGGCTTCCAGGTGGTCTGGGAGGCCTTCAAGGTCTATATTCGAGGTGTCGCTATGTCGAAGCACTCGGGCATACTCAGGGCCATTCGGAAGAGACTGTCGGACGTTGAGGACCAACTAGGCAAGCTGGAGCGTAGACAGTGCGAACTGGTAGATGCCACAGTGGAGGGAGAGATTAAGACCTTGCTTGCAGAATATCATGAGGAGGCGGATAGGGAGGTTAGACACATGGGCAAATATGCCACAGCCAGGGTGTATGGCGAGTGCAGTTTTGGCCAACCTGATGAAGGGTACAAAACGCCGGCAACATATAACAGTGGTGAAATCTCCCGTCGGGGAACCACTCACAGGCGAGAGGGATATAGCTGACGTCTTCAAAGGCTACTACACTGATCTGTACTCCTCCAAATGCGGGGACCTGGAAGATGAAATTAATGACTAGCTAAGCCACATTGACATTCCCACGTTGCCCAACTCAGACTGGGAATTCCTCATGCATCCTATAGAAAAGGAAGAAATCCATGACGCGCTGGCTGGCATGAAGTCGAACAGTACTCCGGGAGCAGACAAAGCTTCTACAAAGCCTTTAAGAACCAACTACTCCCACACCTGTCAGCTCTATTCGATGATATATGCGTGGAGGGTAGTATGCCAAGCTCTATGAGGGAGGCACTCATAGTTACAATACTTAAACCGGGAAAGCCTCATGATGAGTGTAGCTCATATAGACCTCTATCGCTCCTGAATGTTGACACCAAGCTGTTTGCCAAGGTCCTGGCTACCCGATTGGCGCTCCTTGCTGATCGTCTGGTGGCTCCGGAACAGGCAGAATTTATTCCTGGTAGAAACTTAGTCTACAATATATGTACAGTCCTGGGCACAATGCAGCATGTGAGACAAGACAGGAAAGCGCTGGCGGTATTCCTAGACATGGAAAAAGCCTTTGACTCGGTAGAGTGGCCTTTCATGCGTCTGATACTGCAGCGTATGGGTCTAGGGCAGCCCTTTCTGCAGATGATAGGGGCGCTATATCATGATCCGCGGGCTCGGCTCCGCATAGGGGTCTTGGGGCCAGATGTAGGTAATTCTATTTTACCGACTCATAAATACCGAATTTTACCGATTCGGTATTTATGAATCGGTAAAATAGAAGGAGGGAGATGTAGGTAAATTTGGTAATTGAATTACCGAATCTGTAAAAAGCGGTATTTATGCCCATTGATTCCTATGGGCATTGAAGCCCATAGGAATCAATGGGCAATACAGAATCGGTTTTTACCGATTCGGTAAATACCGAATCCTGCAAGGGTGCAGGGGGTGTCACTTTGACACCCTCTAGCACCCCAAATACAGGCATGTGTGCCATGTGGCACACAGACATGCCCTAAGGGCATGTCTGTCTGTCACATGGCATAGGTGTGCATGCACACATGTGCATGCACACCTGGATTCGGTATTTTACCACCCAATTGGATTGGGTGGTAAAATACAGAATCTGTAAGGCCTTTGGGACTCAGAAGAGTCCCACCTACATCTGGCAGTTACCGAATCAGTAAAAATACCGATTCGGTATTTTACCGATTCTGTAAATTTACCGATTCGGTAAAATTGGCCACCTACATCACAAATACCCATTTACCGGTCGGTAAATGGCCTCCTACATCTGGCCCATGGTCACCGACTCTTTTCCTATCAGTAGAAGTACCAGGCAGGGGTGCCCTCTCTCGCCCCTCCTATATGCCCAGGTAGCTGAACGACTGGCTTGCGCTCTACGAGAATACCACGGAAATGAGGGCATAGGATTTCCGGGCTATAAGATTATAGTGTCAATGTATGCAGATGACACCCTGCTGTATGTCCGCGACCCTGATAACTTATCATCGGTGCTCAGGGAGGTCGTTCACTTTGGGGGGCTCTCTGGCTTGAGGGTCAATTGGACCAAATCGCTGGCCTTTCCATTGACACCGATCACCCAGCCAACGCCAATGGAATAACCGCTCCAGTGGACCACAGTTACGGTTCGCTACCTGGGGGTTCAGTTACACACGGATGCGGAGATCCTCTTTAGGGCTAACTATGGTACTGCTGTCAGTAAGCTAGAAGACGATGTGATAGCCTGGAGTAAACTTCCTTTGTCCTTAATGGGACGCATATCAATAATGAAAATGGTGGTACTCCCCAGATTTTTGTTTTTGTTCATGACCATACCAAAGGTACTCTCCAAATCATTTTTTGTACGGCTGCAGCAGCAGATGACCAAGCTGGCTTGGGCGGGCGGACAGCCACGTGTTCGGTGGGCGATACTCACCATGCCATTCTCAATGGGGGGGGGTCTAGGAGCCCCGGACCCAGAGGTGTATTACCGTGCAGCTCAGGCGTCTCATCTACATACCTGGCTACATGGAGACCGAAATATACCGCATGTCCGCATGGAGACTCCATTTGCTAGCCCTAACACACTCCCACATACGATCTTCCACTCGCTAGATCGCAGAACAGGCCTATTGGATTCTGTAACAGCCACGAATCATGCATGGCATAGTATCTTACAGTTACACAACGGCGTGCTGCTGTACTCGCCGGAGATGCCAGTAGACTGGGCCAGATGGCTGTCCCCGCTTAAGGAAAAGGGAGTAGTTACTGCTTTACAGAAACTAAACATAAATAAGGCGGGTGATCTATTCCTAGATGGGGTTGCAAAGACATGGGAGCAAGCCTGGGGGGCCTGTGATAGGTCCCCACTCCTAACACGATTCCAGTACCACAGGGTGCGCCGCGCTCTCAGAGACCTGCTGGGCGGGGACATGGCGGAGCCCCCTGAGGTTCCTGAGCTTACATATGTCCTTAAAACTGCCTCTCCCCGGAGACTGCTGTCCAATCTCTACAAACTAGCGCAAGCGACCACACAACAAACATACACTAAGGCGCGATTAGCGTGGCAGGCTGACTTAGACACTGTGATGGATGATGACACGTGGCGATATTGCTGCACTATCACTAAGAAAGTGTCGCTTAATGGCATACCTAGGCTGGTACACTTAAAATTCCTAAATCGAGTATACTACACCCCAGCTAGACTCTGCAGATATGGCTTGAGGGACTCTGCCCGCTGCGAGAGGTGCAGTGCCACAGACGCGGACTTCCTTCACCTCGCTTGGCTGTGCCCTGGTGTCTGGGATTTTTGGGGGAAAGTATTTGCTGATATTAGCGAGTTGACGGAGGTAGACATCGCACCTGACCCCCTGGTGGCTCTATTAGGTTACACCAAGAAATTGCCGAAGGCGGTCAGACGTCTGGTGGACATGGGCCTGCTCGTGGCCCGCCGGGTGCTGGCTTGTTTCTGGATGAGAGGCCCACTGCCCACGCCTAAGCGCTGGGCGCACGACATGCTATATT